>NW_024412396.1:60765476-60865970 GCF_014898765.1 Herpailurus yagouaroundi
AATACAGAGAACAAATTGAGGGTTGCTGGAGGGGAGGTGGGTGGGGGTGGGCTAAATGGGTGATGGGCATTAAGGAGGGCACTTGTTGGGATGATCACAGAGTGTCATATGTAAGGGATGAATCACTGGGTTTTACTTCTAGAGCCAAGACTATGCTGTATGTTAACCAATGTGAATTTTTAAAATGAGTTTCTAGGTGATGCTAATGCTCCTGGTCTGAGAGCGACACTTTGAGTAGCAAGGCACTGCTATGCAGTCACTTTTAGGTTGTGAAAAAGCTGCTTCAATGAATGAATAAAAAAAGTTCTTGAGTTGGTTGCTTATTAGTTGACTATAGCAAATGGTTACTTGTAAACTGCCTTAAAGATGCGGCAATGATTCTTTTCAACAAATGCCTTCCCCCACCCCCACCCCATACCCACGAAGATGAATTTCATGATTTGTTCATGTAGGATTTGGTGTTGCTCAGTGGTTAGGAGCACAGACAGTAAGTAGTGTTAGAGTCGGCACTCAGGTTCCAGCAGGATATCTGGAGCTCAACAATGAGGAAGTCATGGCTGGCTAACTGGAAGGTCAGAGAACTGTGCTGGCAGCTCTCTACAAGAAGCCTGATCAAACCAGACAGGCCCAAGATGGCAGATGCCACAACAGGAAAGCGGTGACCAAATTAGGAAGAAAAAGCAGAAAGCCTGCTTCCTGCTCCAGGTAATGAATATTTTGCCCCTAGTTAACAACAGCTGATGAGAGATAGAAATCCACCCCCCCCCCCGGATGTATCTCATTCTCTCCCCCCCCCTCTCTGACTCTCACTCTCTCCCTCCCTTGCCTCCCCCATCTCTCAAGTATACATTTCCCTTTAATAAGCTTTCCCGATTGTGTTGCTTGCCCACTGTGCCTCATATCTGACCTTGAATTCATTCTTATGACAAGACCAAGAACCTTCCGTGACTCCTTCAGATCTGTCTGGGTCAGGGTCCCAGAGCCCAGGGACTCCCCAGATCACCCAGCAATTGTAAGTCAGATCTCCTTCCCCTTAATAGCTATGACCTTTGGAGAATTTCCTAAACTGCTCAGTGCCTCAGTTTTCTTATCTCCAGTAAATTAGAGATTTTTTTTAAAAGTACCTATATGTTCACTCAGTAAACATCAGTGATGATTCGATTACTTATCACAAATCAAAACCACAAAGAGCTCTGACCTCACACCTGTTAGAGTGGCTATCTTCAAAAAGACAAGAAATAACAAGCACTGGCCTGGATACGGCAAAAAGGGAGCCCTGGTGCACTACCGGTGGGAATGTAAACTAGTACAGCCACTACAGAAAACAGTATGGAGGTGCCTCAAAAAATTAAAAATAGAAATGCCATACGACCCAGCAACTCCACTTCTGGGTGGAAGGAAATGAAATCACTATTATACATACTATATATATACGTATATGTATATATGTGTATACACACACACACACACACACACACACACACACAATGGAATATTAGCCATAAGACAGAAGGAAATCCTGCCATTTGCAACAACATAGATGGACCCCGAGGAATTATGCTAAGTACAATAAGTCAGAGAAAGACAAATACTGGATGTCCTCACTTACATGTGCAATCTAAAGAAGCCAAACTCTTCGAAACAAAGAGAAGATTGGTGGTTGCCAGGGGTCAGGGGTGAGGGAAATGGGGAGATATTGGCCAAAGGATAAAACTTTCAGTTATAAGAGGAATAAATTCTGAGGATTTAATATACAGCATGATGATTGTATTTAAAATAGTGTATTATACAAATCAAAACCACACACAGATATCACCTCACACCAGTCAGATTGGCCAAAATGAACAAATCCGGAGACTATAGATGCTGGAGAGGATGTGGAGAAACAGGAACCTTCTTGCACCATTGGTGGGAATGCAAACTGGTGCAGCCACTCTAGAAAACAGTGTGGAGGTTCCTCAAAAAATTAAAAATAGATCTACCCTCTGACCCAGCAGTAGCACTGCTAGGAATTTACCCAAGGGATACAGGAGTACTGATGCATAGGGGCACTTGTACCCCAATGTTTATAGCAGCACTTTCAACAGTAGCCAGATTATGGAAAGAGCCTAAATGTCCAACAACTGATGAATGGATAAAGAAATTGTGGTTTATATACACAATGGAGTACCACGTGGCAATGAGAAAGCATGAAATAATGGCCCTTTGTAGCAACATGGACGGAACTGGAGAGTGTGATGCTAAGTGAAATAAGCCATACAGAGAAAGACAGATACCGTAGGTTTTCACTCTTATGTGGATCCTGAGAAACTTAACAGGAACCCATGGGGGAGGGGAAGGAAAAAAAAAAAAAGAGAGAGAGGTTAGAGTGGGAGAGAGCCAAAGCATAAGAGACTCTTAAAAACTGAGAACAATTTGACAATAAATTTCATATATTTAAAAATAAATAAATAAATAAGTAAAATAAAATGCTGTATTATATGCCTAAAAGTTGCTAAGAAAGTAGATCTCAAATGTTCTCACCACCCATATGTACACACACACACACACACACACACACACACAAATTGTACTTACGTCAAGTGATAGATGTGTTAACTCATCTTATTGCAGTAATCATTTTGCAATGTAACTTGTATCAAATCATCACATTGTACATCTTGAACTTACACGAAGTCATATGTCAAGTAAGGGGCAATAGAGATGGAAAAATTATTTATGAATAAGTACATATCGATAGCAAACGAGTTAATTTGCAAAAGACTAAGTCTTTGCAAAAGACTTAGAACAGTGGCAGACACAGTGAGTGCTAAGTTAAGAGTGAATTTATTGTTGTTATTCACGAAGCTTTTGCTGATCGTTCTGGAGCTGCAAAGGTCAGGGGCTCTGGAATATGACCACCCAGGGTCACATGCACCTCTGCTCATAACCAACTGTGAGGCTTGGGCAAGCTCCTTGACCTCTCTGCACCCCAGTTTTCTCATGTGCAAATGGACAGAGTGGTAGCACCTGCCTCCTGGGGTTGTTGCAAAGACAAATTATATGCAATGCACCTAGAATAGGGCCAGACAAAAAATAAACACTCAACAAGTGTTTACGATCACTGTCATCACCATTGTTATTACCATGTGCCACGCACCGGGGAGACAAAGGTAAATAAGAAACTTCAAGCATGGCCCTTGTCGGAGCTAAAAAGAAATTGCAAATGTTAAAACCCTTGATTTAAAGAGGTTGTACAGGGGCGCCTGGGTGGCGCAGTCGGTTGAGCGTCCGACTTCAGCCAGGTCACGATCTCGCGGTCCGTGAGTTCGAGCCCCGCATCGGGCTCTGGGCTGATGGCTCAGAGCCTGGAGCCTGTTTCCGATTCTGTGTCTCCCTCTCTCTCTGCCCCTCCCCCGTTCATGCTCTGTCTCTCTCTGTCCCAAAAATAAATAAATGTTGAAAAAAAAAAAATTTAAAGAGGTTGTACAGTGTCTGGACATCCTTGAAGAGAAAGTACAAAAAAGGAAATCCCGTCAGTGAATATCTTCTGTATCTGGAGTCATTCTCTCGGTTTACAACAGTTATTTTTACTCTGTGCTTTAGGCCTCTCATTTGCTTAAAACTGATGGCTTGGAAAGGGATATTCATCTGGATTCCCTCCCCGAGCTGACAGTCCACTGCCACTGTTATTACAATGATTTATCACCATTCTTTCTCTGCTGCTTTTGACAGGCAAAGGAAGGGTCTTATGTGCTGTCTCATGCCCTGACTTTGATAGACACATCCCCTTGAAAAAGCAGCTTATGTTTTCTGATCTCAACATCATAAAAGCTATATTCTCTGGTCCAGCTAAGCCAAAACCTTTCAAATATGCACCAGATAAAGCATAGACTCCTAACTTGCGTAAGTAATTGCTGGATATATTACACAGAAAAGAATTCGATTTATGAGATAGTTACCAAATAGGAATTACTAACATGTATCAGCATGTTTCCACGTGTATAGAATGGTATATAGAAATTTGGGCAACGCAACCCTCAATTCCTGGGAACATCTGCTTGCTTCAGGGCACTCTTTGTAATGGCTCTCCCTTGGGTTCAGGCAGTATTGAGAAAATAACCTTTATGAACAGAGATTGATACAAATGAAATGATAAAAACAGATATTTTTGGTATTATTTGTATTTGTTAACACACGCACATTCACCATAAGCTGGTAAAAATAAGGCTGAAAAATCTGGAAATATAAAGTGTAAGTTGGAGCTTGAGATGTACCTTTATTAGTCTCCTATGGCTACGATACCAAATTACTACGGACTTGATAGCTTAAAACAACAGAAATTCATCCTCTCAAAGTTCTGGAGGCCAGAAGTCTGAAATCAAAGTGCGGGCAGGGCCCTGCTCCCTCTGAAGGGGCTAGGGGAGAATCCTTCCTGCCTCCCCAGCTTCTGTGAGTCCAGTCTTTCCTTGCCTGTAGCTACATCCCCATCAACATCCACCTCCCTCTTCACCTGACATCCTCCCTGGGCATCTCTTAAAAACACTTGTGATTGGATTTGGGTCCAACCCATATAATCCAAAATAATCTCCTCTTGAGGTCCTCAATTTAATTGCGGCTGCAAAGACCCTCTGTGCAAATCAGTTCACATTCACAAGTTCTGGGGATTAAACTACGGATATACCTTTTAGGGGAGATGGTGGTGGGGAGGTCACCATTCAACTCACTACAATATCCAAAGGAAACCTTATCTGTAATTATAATTAAAAAGCAATTAACGTCTGTCCTGTCGGTGACCCCAAAGGTACAAAAGAGTGGGCAGGAAAGAGCCTGTGAACACTGCAGAGCAAAAAGCCCGTCACCTGGACAAGGGCGTGGCCCCGGCACCCATGATCTCCAGTGCTGGATATTCCTTCATTTTCAGATTAGATCCATATAAGAGAATTTTGAACACTGAGCCACCCACTGCAGCTTGGAGCAGCTCCTATGTTGTTTCCACCTCTGACTTCATGAAAAACACACCTGCCTACTTGCCTGCTCATTGGAGAGAGACTGGCAGAGCCGCATAGATGCATTTTATCGTCCATGGGAATCCCCAGTTCTTCCAGTATGATGCAAAACTAGCTGTTTGAAAGTGTGTGTGTCCCTCCCTCCTTCTCTCTGTGCTCCATGTCTCCTTTCTGTTTATTTCCATATAAATTGGGGAAAGGAAAGGAAAGGAAGAGACAATCGTCTAAGAAAGCCATACAACTTTTCTCATTCATTTGTGGCTCCTGAGAAATCATGGAAGACAAAATAGTGGTCTGCTCCAAAAAGAAAAAAAAAAATGTTTACAACTTAAATTATAGCTTTTGGCAAATCAAAAATAAACCTACAGGGAGTTACTCTGGTCCCATGATGCAGATGAAGAATGCGGGATTTCAGAGGTTAAATAACAAGAAATTGACGAACTGGGAGGCAGACACAGTTCATTTGGTCCCAAGCCCTTTCCTTTGGGAACCAGGTTGACTGTTTCTGAACTCCCCTTTCAGGTGTGTGACAGGGTCAAGGCTGGCTCTGGGGTATCAGGAGGAAGGCGAGGAAGTATTCTCCGAGGCATCGGAAGCAGAGAGGGGGACATTCAGTGTAAGAAACAGGGAGTGGGGGGGGGGGTGCTGCCTAAGAGAGCGCTAAGCAGTTAACAAAAGTGGTGTCTTTACTCAACGGGGAATTATTCCTTGGGCTTATTAAGAAAATCCATGTCATGGAGTCCAGAAGAAATAGCCTGGCAACGAGGCCCCTGGCTACCACATGCTCTGAATTTCTGGCTTCCACCAGCAAGTAGTGCTGCTGCTCTTAAAAGAGAAGGGCTTTGGCATCTTGCTTCCTGCTGCCCATTCACTCAGAGGGGAGGTCAGTGTGCCCAGGGGCCTGGTTGGGATAACGCCAGTCACAAAAGGAGTTGACCCATGATCCCCAGTGAGCTGGTGCCCAGGGATCACATTGCTCTGCTCCTTGCAGACGTCCATCCCACAGCTTCTCCTCTCTCAGCAGTCAAACCCAGGCCAGGAGTCACTTTTGAACAAATGCCATACTCTGTGCAGAAGCCTATTCATCATAAAGCTAATGAAGCTTACACTTCAGGGACCCCAAGTAGCAGGGGCCTCTCTCCAGGGGCTACAGGCAATTTATATCCATGATCTGTTATTATTTTTCTGTAAGATGACCCTCCAAATTGTAGATCCTTCTACAGATTTCAAAAACCTGGATCTTCCCCATCTTTTATGGCTTTTCCCATGGAAGTTATAATTGATAGAACATAGAAGAGGGACTTAATAAATATAAGTCAGAATAATTAATAGAACACTGTTAATGTACCAACACTAGGCACAGGTACAATCTTTGCCTTGGAGAAGTCCAAAGTGTATTGGAGAAAGGAGATATGAATAAAAGAAGCACCAAAAAAATGTAACCTCTGACTCAAATAAATGCTACGCAGCCACACTGTTATAGGAACAGACAGTTGGAGGACCTTACCCAGGCAGGGAAGTTCAGAGGAAGCAACAGTGGCCCTGAGATCTGAAGGAAGTAAGAATTAACTAAGCGGGAGGGAGTGGAGTGGGGAGAGAACTTTCCAGGCTGAGAGGACAGAAGCGCTGTCAAGGGAAAGACCAGTGCGTGTCCAAGGAACTGAGAGAAGGCCAAATCAGCAACAGCCCAGACAGCGAGGAGGGTCTTGGCATAAAATGAGTCTGGGAGGCAAACCAACCACACAGGACCTCATTGGCCATGTGACGGTCTTCTGCCTTTATTGTAAGAAGAGCAAGAAGTGATGAGGCCTGTTTAGTTCGAGCGTTGGGGTGGGGGGCGTGGATAAGAGGAACGCCATGAGCAGGTTACAGGAAGTTCCAGAGAAGGCCCTGGAATCCAGCTGGCAAGACAGTAGGAGCAGGGGGATTGGCTGAAGGCGAGAGGAGGGATTTCCTCTGTCGTAACAAGAAGAGTACTCCAGCAATGGGAGCCGGGGGGTTATATGGGAAGCAGGTGCCCTCTGATGGCTTTGTTTCCCTGCTGGGAGGGGAAACGTGGGAAGAGAAGCAGGAAGCTTGTAGAAAAGGAGAGATCTGAAAGATTCTTGCAAGGAGTCAACTCTCCAGACACCAGGCCACTTTGCAGGGAACACCCCCCGTGCCAGGCGAGGGGGTTGTATTTCCCAGACCTGCTAGGAGGCACTGTGAAGCTTAGATGCCATCTCCCGTGGTGTTTCGATTCACACTACCGTCCCAGGAGGCCCTTGGCCTGAGCAGAAGGTGGGGGCAGGAGGACTTGACTTTAAATATCCAGGCAGTTTTCCGTCTCGGCAAATTTGGAGAGTTGAATGCCTCTTTGAGGCAAACCGTTTCTCTCTTCCAAGAAAACTACCAGCTTTTCTTGGGGAAAATTATAAAGTCACGCTAACCGGAAGACAGAGGTTTTAGAGGCCCAGAGAAGTGCTCTCGCTGGCAATGCAACCGGTTGTGTGCGGTCCCGTCAGAGCCACGTCTCGCTGGGTCCCAGGCTTCCGGCAGCAAGAAATGCCTCTTTGGTCCTGCTTGGATTTGGGAAGCACCGGAGCTGCAAGCTGTCACTTGTTCTTGGGGAGGTGTCTGCATTTTTATGGGCATTTTCATTCTGACTCGGGAGGTCAAACTAATACACATAAAGCGATTGGCAAGCTGTCCATGCCACACTCAGTGATTGAAGTCGGAAGAGAGGCAGAAGACGAAACGTAGCAAAGGTTGCAGCCATCAGGGAAATTTCTAAGGAGGAGGTACTTGAATGAGGTCGTGAGGAACAGAGAGGGCTGGGACGTGTCGGGGAAGGACAGGGCATCTTTAGGAAGGGAGCAGCTTGCGTGTGATTTCTCAGCATGCTGGTCTGGCTCTATCACTTACTGGCTGCGTGGCTTTGAAAAAAAATAAATGAATAAACTCTTCGGGCTTCCTTTTCCCTAACTGTGACAAGAGCATATTAGTACTTGCATGTAAGGTGGTACTGAGGAGTCAATGAGGTAATTCTCAACACTGCTCTTACCACAGCGCCTAGGCCATATGAAGCAGCCCATAAATATTACCAGTATTTTGGGGGGAAGGTGTTAGTGTTACATGTTAGAACATTCACATGCCAACTGCCCTCACATTCCAAAGCAAACTTTGCGACCACCAAGCAGGACTTCCCAAGCAGGTGTAAAGGAACACTTTGCAACACCTAGTCCCTCCCCCACACCGATGATATAAAAGGATCATGAGCAGAACTGATAGGGAAAGAGGGTCTCTTTTCCGAGAGTTGTGGGTGTGGTCTGGTCTACTGTCCCAGGGGTAAGTCACCCCTCACTTCAAGCGGGGGAAACGGACTTCATGAGCACCACTTGGAGAGCTTGATAAGTGGCCCCTCCATGGGGGACACAGGACGACGGTGTCTGATTCACTCCAGAGAAATACAAAGAACAGACTGCCCTTTTTGGGTGGTGGAGGGGAAGGGCAGCATTCGAATGGCAGGCATCCAGAAAGGTTGTTAGGGAAAAGATATGAGGGTTTCCTGTTCACCATATCCCAGCCACATGAGAAAGAACTAGCTTGGGGTGCCTGGGTGGCTCAGTTGGCTAAGCATCTGATTTCGGCTCAGGTCATGATCTAGCAATTCATGAGCGTGAGCTCCGCATCAGGCCCTGTGCTGACAGCTCAGGGCCTGGAGCCTCCTTCGAATTCTATGTTTCCCTCGCTCTCTGCTCCTCTCCCGCTCACACTCTGTCTCTCAAAAATGAATAAACGTTAAAAAAAAAAAAAAAAAAAAGAACTAGCAAGAGGGCTCAAAAGGGTGATTAATAATGAAGACCTCATGAAACGACATTTGAAATGCTAAGATCCGAGGAAGGAGCCCCAAATAACCAACTAGAACAAGCATTCACCATATCAAGGGAAAAATGGGTAAGGAACCGCTAGTCAAGGTATGAGTTGAGGGGTAGGGCGGGGCGGGGGGGGGGATCTGTGGAAAGGAGGAGGAATTCTCTGGGGGAAGAAAGTACAGGAAAGCAGCCCCATAAGAAGAATCAGCTGTTGACTGCCAAGCCCAAGGAAGGCAGAGGCCAACTCACACAGAATTAGTTAAGTGCATCAGTGTATTAGTTCCCTATTGCTGTTAAAGAAAATCATCACAAACTTGGTGACTTCTAACAACACAAATTTATTGTTTCACAGTTTATAAATTCAGAAGTCTCAAATTGGTCTCAATGGGCTAAAGTCAGGGTGCTTAGCAGGCCTGTGTTCCTTTCTAGAAGCTCTAGGAAAGAGTCTAGAGTTTTTTGCTCTATTCCAGCTTCTAGAAACCACCCACATTCCTAGGCTCATGACTCCCTTCTACCCTCCAAGGCAGCAATGGCCAGTTTTCCTCACGTCATATCACTTGGAGTCTCTCTTCTGCCTTTCTTTTCTTCTTAGAAAGACCCTTGTGGTTACATTGAGCCCACCTAAATAATTCAGAGTAATCTCCCCCATTTCAAGCTCGGATGATTAACAACCTCGATTCCAGCTATAACATATTCACAGCCTCCAGGGATTCGTATGGGGATGTCTTTGGGGCGCCATTAATGTGCCCACTACAGTCAGTAAGAATGTTCCCACCCTTTAGCAACCTGTTGGCCTTCAACCCCAGACTGGCCAGGGGCAGCCTGGCAAAGTGTTAGAGGCTGGGAAACAGAAAAGGAGCCAATGTGTGTCAGTGTATCCACGGCATCAGCACAGTCCCTGGAAGAGCAAGAGTAATAAATCAAGATTCAGCGAATGTCTGCACTCACATCCCGCAGTAATTGGGGGTTGAGCATGATTCCTGGTGGAAGCAGCCCCCTTAGACGCGCCCAGCCACATTTGCCATCTTCAATCAGGGAAGCCCCTTTGCCAAAACTGAAACTCTGCCTTATTCCCCTTCAAATTATAGTTATTGCTTTCACCCCAAACTCCACAATTGTGTAATTATACCTTGGAACATATGGTGCACACAGCTCCCTGAAAAGGGGGCCCCATCAAAATTTATAAGGCGAGAGTTTGCATCTCTGACTTTAAATGGGCTTAACCACTCAAATTAGAGCCGTTGTTCTATTCCAGAGAGAGAGAAGAGTGTTCAGCCATTCCAAGAACAAGCAGGGCAGCGATACCCTCCAGCCACTGTCAGATGCAATCTCTGTTCTGCCAGCACAGAAGGTGGGACTGAGGCACGCAGGCTCCTAAAAGAGGAAAGTGAACATGTCAGCTGATCAGAGCCAACTTTTGATTTTTCACAAAAGGGGGGGGGGGGAAGAGGGCAACATGAAAGACTGAGAGCCATATACAGAGAAGCAATAGGTGCTTCCTGAATGAAGAGATCAAGCCCCCCTTGTTGGAGTGAGGGGTGGGAAAGTCAGCACCTGTTGTCAGCAGTCCCACCAAACTGGCCATCTCACTGCAGGGGCTCAGAAACCTTCAAAAGCAATCGTGATGCTAACTGGATAGTCTCCATGTGTCAGGAGTGTCCAGGGCAATAATCGGTGAGGGTTGAACCAGCACCGAAAGGGCAGGTGAGAGAGGTGGACTGTCATGTAGTCCAGGGAGGCTCAGCAGACCTTCCGGTGGCCAGGATGAATTTTCCGTCAAAAGCAGCTATCTCAGGCTCACTGAATAGTCTTCTGATTACCAGTTTGGCTCATGAATTTGGGGAAGGAGTTCTGAATAATCCAGGACTTGACAATTAATCATCTCCTCTGTACTTTAATAAATTTGTGTTTATACATCTGGTCTTAGAACAGCCTGAGTCATTGTCTGATAATGACTCTGGGCTTTCCCAAATGCCCCATACTGTGGCCATCCATTGAGGGCCACCCTGGCAGCTACTCACAGCTCTCTCTGAATTTTAATCTTTGCTCTTTGGTCCTTGATTTATGGATCATTTAGAAATATTACTATCCTGGGGCACCTGACTTAGTCGGTTAAGCATCTGACTCTTGATTTTGGCTCGGGTCATGATCCCAGGGTCGTGGGATTGAGCCCCACATCAGGCTCCATGCCAAGCATGGAGCCTGCTTAAGATTCTCTCTCTGTCCTCTGCCTCTCTCTCTGTCTCCCTCCCTCTCTCTCTTTCTCTCTTTCTGTCTCACCCTTTCTCTCTATCTCTCAAAAAGCAAATATAATAAAATAGAATTAAAATTAAAAAAGAAATATTATTATCCTGGAATAACCACACATTCACATCTATGCACCCCTCATGGTGAACTCCTACTCATCCTTCAAGACCCAACTTATATGCTATATTTCTGAGAAGTTTTTTTTTTTTCTGGCTTACCCAGTTCTACTGGGGTTGGGGTGGGGGGTGGTGGTGGTGAAGGACATGGAGAAAATAAATCATAGAAAAAAATGATGAAATATTAGTGATCCACTAGTTTTCTAACCTCTTTACATGAAGAACACTTGTTCAAGCAAATGTTGATATGGAAACCAATACGTAAAACATGAAAACATAAAAAATGGATGAGCTCTGGCTAAAAGAGGGATAGGAGGCCAGTAATAATTCCCTGGGCTTCCACAATGCACCCCCATCACAGTGAAACTTTTATCCCACAGTTTGAAAACCACTTATCCAATCTAATTGTCATTTTACAAATGAGGAAACTGATATGGAATTCAATGTCAGGAAATGGCTGATACAATTGTTTCATGGGGTTCTCCCAAAACAGAGATGACAATAATAACATGGTATTAATACCACCCCTTCCTGGCTTTGGCAGGCACAATTTATCAATCCCATATGCAGCCTCAGAATCCTTCTCAAGGCACCATTTGAGTAAACTGCTAACAGCTAACTAGAGTTGATATTTAAGATTAATTTATTTACCAATGCTATTCTCAATAATAATTTTTTCTGTCCTAAATGCTAACACATACTATTTTATAACCATCCCATTATTAACAAAAGTCATTAATATTTAAAGGGGTAGAAAAGGCTTGAATAGGATAACATAAGCCAACAGAAATCTCTTTTTTTTTACATTTAATTAGGTTTTACACTACATTTTGGGGGAGTTGACCTTCTAAATCTAGTAGTATAAAGCAAACAATTACTATCTGATTACATTTTCTTTACTAGATTAAAATGTAAAAATAAAGGTGCTCTATCTATTTCTTGGTGGTGGTGGGCAACATCAACTCAAAAATAAAAAGATGCTGGGGTGTCTGGGTGGCTCAGTCAGTTAAGCATCAGACTTGGGCTCAGGCCATGATCTCACGGTTCATGAGTTCGAGCCTTGCACTGGGCTCTGTGCTGACAGATCAGAGCCTGGAGCCTGTTTCAGATTCTTTGTCTCCCTCTTTCTCTCTGCCCCTCCCCAACTCATGCTCTGTCTCTCTGTCTCTCAAGAATGAATAAACGTTAAAAAAATTTTTTTTAAATAAATAGATGGGAGGGCACCCTTGTTTTTTAACTGTCTAGGGTTTCATTGATTTGAGCTGGGAGTGAAAAAGCAAAACATTCCAAAGTCTGATCCTGGCTTAGCCTTTATCATTTTTAAAATATTCAGCTCTTGGGGCACCTGGGTGACTCAGTTGGTTAAACATCTAATTCTTGATTATGGCTCAGGTCATGATTTCAAAGTTCAAGGGATCAAGCCCCATATCAGGCTCCGTGGTGGCAGTGTAAAACCTGCTTGGGATCCTCTGTCTCCCTCTCTCTCTACCCCTCCCCTACTCGTGCTTGTTTGATCTAAACAAATAAATAAACGTTTAAAAAATTAAAATAAAATAAAATAAAATATTCAGCTTTCTCTTATTAAGAATTGCCTTTGGGGGCTCCTGGGTGGCTCAGTTGGTTAAGCGTCCAACTCTTGATTTTGGCTCATGTCATGATCTCACAGTTCGTGAGATAGAGCCCCATGTTGAGCTCAGTGCTGAGAGCACACAGCTTGCTTGAGATTCTCTCTCTCCCCATCCCTCTTCCCCTTGTGCCCATGTGTGTGCTCACTCTCCCTTTCTCTCTCAAAATAAATAAAATAAACTTAAAAAAAGAAATTGCCTTTGTGGGGAAAGACATGAATATCCTTTACCAGTCAACAGAGCTGATTCAAACATATTGGCTATGTACAAGACATAGGTAGGCTTGAAGGCACATCATACAGCCATCTGCTGGCTCTGAGACCCAGTCTCTCTCCTTAAGTTCCTGCGCTCGGGTTCAGGACCTGCTACTCCAAAATGTGTAGCACCTTGGCATATTAAATACCTTAAGTTGAAGGCATCTTTTTTTAAATGTCAGAAGCAAGAATTTCGCTCTGACCTCTCCCACCATCTGCTGCCCTTCTTCCCTGAAATAAGTCATAAAATTCCTCTGGGAAACGTATGTGGCCTGTACAAGGAGAAGGGAAGACATTCTTATCACCAGAGATGGGAATTTGGGGCCAAGAAATCTGTACAAACTTGGTTAAATTAACCCTTACCTTCCTGGTTACTTCTTCACCATTTACTACCCCCAGCCCAATCCCTTTGTCTTGTCAATTCTGCACAAATATGTGTTTTTTGTCTAACAGATATTAAAGCTTCCTGCTCTGGTCACTTCTCCAGATCTTCATTTTCTTCTGAGGGCTCCCATGGATGTTTAAATATACACTAACATTTGAATGTTTTTCTCCTGTTGATCTGTCTTTGTCAGTTTTATTTTCAGATGCAGGCAGGGACCCTAATAGGGTTTAGGAAAAATTTTCCTCCCCTACACCTGCCTATAGGCTCTTAAAACAGAAAAAGTCTTCCCTTTTGGAAGAACAGGGGGGAAAGTCATTGCCCTTTGCCCCACCCCCTTACTCCTCTTCCTCATAAGGAGGGGTCATTTATCTACTTAGGCTGGTTGGGACAGAGCACGTAGGCCTACTAGCCAAGTCCCAAGTCTCCATCCATCTTTCTCCATCTCTCCCACTCTCTGGCCTGTTTTCACATTAACTGTAAACTAGCCCCCCTCCTCCATGCAGTCAGCCAGTGAGAGAGAGTATCCTTGTGTCTGGGTTGCAGGTTCAATGGGAGGTGGAGAAGAGACCAGACAGAGAATGGAGGGGAAGCCCATTTGGGCCTCAAGTTCACTTCTCAATGTCCAGTGCTGCAACTGACAGACTCTGATCTCTTTGTGACTCTGAGTTGTAGAATTTGAAGGACAAAGTCAACATACAGTCTCTTCAGGAACCCCAATATTGCCCAAGATGAGGCTCTGTGCACATTGTATTTGTGCATGTATATGTGTGTTAGTTAGTACATGTCTCCTTGTTCGTCATGGTTCCAGACACACCAGAAAACTTCCAAACATCTGCTAATGTAAATTTTAAGTGGTCTTTAAGACCAGTAAGGCTCAACCAAGTGGGAAAACTTTCATTTTTCAAAAAAGGTTCTGCGATGGGATCCTCATTACCTCCACCCCTCCACTGCACCCCTGTGCTGCAAGCACCTGCCCCATACACAGGTTCATGGAGCTTTGCTGGGAGCACTTTATTGCATGTCACACATCAGTTGTCTTCTCTCCAAAAGCAGTGTAGAGTCAGTGTCCTGGGTCTCTCACAGGACTAGATGGTGAAACTAAACTTCTACCCTCCCATCCATGTCACTTCCACACTCTCTTTGTGTGTCTCTTTGTCTAATCATTACTAGGAGTGACCATGAAATACCTAAGCACCCTGTAGCTGACCACAGTTAGACAAGACATGCCTTTTCCTTCTCTGGGTTTAGAGTCCAACAAACCTTCCTGACACTTATCTCAATTCCTAGCAGCAGATCCGTTTTCTGGCTTAAATCATGAGCCTTCAAAAGACTGATTTCTTGGGAGCCTGATATGAAGCTCTGATTAGCTACTACATATATTGATATATATGGTGAGGAATATGGGAGGAGTTTCAAATCCTCGGGTTATCTCTGAAACCAGAATATACACCCTACTCTCACATGTTTTAGGGCTAAAGTATCTGCAAGCTTATAGTAAACTTGCCTCCAAAAACTTGCTTGTCAAGTACTTTGACTTAGGCCTTAATTCATAAATGTCTCCGGGACCTTGGAAGTCTTTATGTAAAAATTTTCATTTCTGTTTTTAATAACTTACTAGCAAATATAAATATAAAAGAAATATATCCATATAGTAATACAAATTCAAATATTACTAGACCTGTTCAAAAACTAAAAACTAAGTTTTCCTGAGGTGCCTGGATGGCTCATTTGGTTGAGTGTGTGACTCTTGGTTTCAGCTCAGGTCATGATCTCATGGTTCATGGGTTCGCCCCACATCAGGATCCATGCTGATGGTGTGGGGCCTTCTTGGGATTCTCTCCATCTTCTCTTCTCTCTGCTTCTCTCTCTGTCTCTCTCCTGCTCAAATGTGCTCTCTCTCTCTCTCTCTATGTAAAAATAAATAAATGAACTTAAAAAAAAAAAAAACTAAGTTTTCTTTCCCCCTCTGCAACCAAGAGTTCCATTCCTCAGAGGTAATAATAACTCCTTCTTTTGTATAATTCTTTTTTTTTAAGTTTTTTTACTTATTTGAGAAACAGAGAGAGAGAAAAAAAGAGAGAGAAAGAGAGGGAGAGAGAGAGCATGCACAAATGGGGAAGGGGAAGAGAGTGAGAGAGAGAGAAAGAGAGAGAGAAAGAGAGAGAGAGAGAGAGAGAGAGAATCCAAAGCAGCCTCCATGCTGTCAGTGCAGAGCCTGACACAGGGCTCCATACCAAAACTACACACAAGTTCATGACCTGAACTGAAATCAAGAGTCAGACACTTAACCAACTGAGCCACCCAGGTGCCCCTGTGTAATTCTTATGGGCTCACTTCCACAATACTAAGTGGGTGCATACACTGTATTTCTTAATTTGCTAACTTTAAGCTTGATATATTGACTCTCTGCAATGAGAATGAGAGATTGAGTTCATTCACGCTGCCTCCAATACTGTGTCTTCTGTATTTCTGCCAGTCATATTTTTTATTCTCTAATTTATATTCACGAATCTTACTTATGCATTTTGAGTCTTTGAACCATTGGCTTCACACAATATCTTGGCCCATTAACTTTAGACAATATGTGATGGTGATGGAACAGGACCCCCATATTTGCCTTAGTGTCTCCTCACACCCTCCCAATCTTTGTCTCCTTTCCCCCTCAGTCCAACATGTCATTAACTTTATATGGCCAATGTCAAGGTTTATAACATGTCCATCAATGTAAAATAAATCTAAGCGTTTCATGCTTTATTTATTGTCTAAAAGTTTTCTGTCTTACTGGACTGCCCTCATCCTGGACCTTCTGCTAGACAGAGAAGGCTTTGGTCATGACTTTTATTTTTGTCTTCTCCCATCTGTGTTGCTGGGCTGCCAATTTCTTCAATTCCTGGGATATATAAGGCCAAAAAAAAAAAAGAGTCTGGCCTACTTTCTTTTCTTCAGCTTTCAATGTCTTCTTATGTTTGTTTTATATTTAATGTCTAAGATTTTTAGTTGTACTTAGTAGGGAAAGTAGAAAGTGTGTCTACTCCATTTTCTGAGAAACAGAAGTCTGAATTCCTTTGTAACTTTTCCAGAATATATATGTTTTTCATATTATCTCCCTGGGTAGTAAAACCCCTGAATCCTCACATGTCAAAAAATGTCTTTACTTTGTCCTCACTAGATACATAGTTTATCATGAGAATATAAAGACTTCTAGGTTCAAGGACTTCTGGTTTTAGCTCTAACATGTAAAGAGCTTGGAAACTGTCCTTCTTCTCTTTACAACCATAAAGAGCTGAAAAGCCTGAAAATCAATGACTTGTCATGGTCCCATCAGAGAACTGAGGTTTCAGGGCAAACCACGACCTAAAATCTAAAGAGATGGGTGGATCCAGAGAGCCATTGCAGGGATCTGTTTACGTGCAACAGAAGCCACTGGAGCCATAAACTGATAGAAACACTTAAATGGTAATTTTGACAAATTGCCATAAACTGATAGAAACACTTAAATGGTAATTTTGACAAATTTGACAAATTTTGACAAATTGAGGCTAGATGCACTGAACTCTTAGGGACCACAGCCTTCGGGGTGCCCCGACACATTGTTAGGTTTTTACTCTTGGAGCCCCATTAGATTCTCATGGTGAAGATCTAAGAAAGATCCCCTCATGGCTCTGACAGGAAAAGGGGGAAGATAGCCATTGTCAATACTCTCCACAGAAAAAGCCAGGAGAAAAGACTACCAGAGGTGTATCCCACTTGGGGGTAAGACATTTTCTCTCTCCAGTCATCCTTTTTCAGCTAGTCAGGAATGGGGAGGAGGTCATGAGTGATTGGGAAACACTCATGAAGGTCACAGCCCTGTGACACAAACCTGCTAAAAAACTGAGATTTAACCAAAAGATTACAAAATGCTTCACCTCCCACATACCTGACCACCAGGCCAGAAGGGATCAGTATAAAGAGTGGATTGCAACCGAAAGAGTTGTAAGACATAGACTCTCTCTGAAGTACTTAGAGAAGCCCAAAGCCAATGAGGGAGATAAAAACAAGGTCACTAGAGGAATTTGAGGTTTCTGACACCTGGATCTACAGCAAACATTAAACACAACTCAATGCCTTCTCAAATTGGCATAAAATATCACTAAAGGCCCATTTACTTCTGATTCTGTTAACCAACACCTTGGGCTTTCAGCCAAAAATTACGTGGCATGCTATAAAAGGAAACAGAAAACAGTCTGAAGAGACAAAGCAAGCATCAGAGCCAGACTCAGATATGACATCGATATTGGGATTACACAGGGGATTTAAAATCACTATGATTAATATGTTAAGGGCTCTAATGGGAAAAGTAGACAACTTGGAAGAAGAGATAGATGGGTAATGTAAGCAAGAGTGACTATGTTCTCATGGTCTCCTCGAATAATTATTAATAGTGCCTCCTTTTTACTTTCAAACCTGTCCTGGAGTAGGTAACAAAACATATGGGCATCTATTCATATGTCACCCTAACAGACATCGGATGCTGTTTCCACAAATATGTAATTCCATTTTTCTTTTTTGAAAGCTCCTTAAAGAATAGATACTCTACTGCTGCTGATTTGGGTTTTTTTAGTTTGGTTTTAGCAAAATTTGAAACTTTACAGGTGTCTTGACTATCCATCACAGCTATGCCAGAATGTTTCCTAATTTGTAGAAATCGAATTGTTTATGGTTTGAATTTTTCATTCAAAAGTTTTAAGAGTCCCATCAATATGAAGCCATCAATAATCTAAAGGTCATTTTTCTAAAAGGCATAAAAACTAGGAACACAAGGTGTAGAGGATAAAACTAGGATTGTTTGCCCATTCTCCTTTATCTGGTAACCTCCTCCCTCCCACCCCCACTGTGAAAGCAGCCATTTTGTAAACAAAACCCTGCCCACTGGTCACAGTTCATTGGTCTGGGGCAGATACTTGCCACCGTATGAGCCAATCAGAGCCAACCAGAGTCCTTCCCAGGAGTGTATTAATTAGATCTCAAAGAGAATCCATGATTCTCTGGGTAGGTAAGGCCCAAAGATGTAAAGCTTTGGAATTATTGGTGGGTATTCCTTAATCTGGTGGAGAAAGAGGGAGAAAGAAAGGAAGCAAAGGGAGAAAGAGACAGACATTAATGAAGCCAATCACAGAAAGAAGCAAAATTCAGAGACAAAGAGAAAGCCTTAATGTCATCTGAATACCTGCTTGTAGTCATTTCTAAGGCTAATGGTCTCCTTATCTTTCCTGTGGCCTGATTGTTCTCAACTTCCCCCAAATACCCAGATTCCTGCCAATAAATTTCCTTTTTTCCATAAGCAGACTGAGTTTGCTTTCTGTCACCTTTGGGTTGAGGAGTCCTAACTAATACAAGAGGTTAATGTATGTGTCCCATTTAAGAAGGATCTTATGACAGGAAGTTCACAGAGAAGCTACACAGTTAAAAGCCTTTACTTCTAAGCTGAGATGCCCTCGAGCAATCTGCTGCAATTTCTCTACTTACCATTTAGGAATCTAAAGGCAATTTTTTTATATCCTTTCCTCGCTTGCTGTATCTCTAGAGTCATTCAACCACCCTTATCCTTTCAACTGTTTCCATTAAGGAAAATAGCACAGACTTTTAAAGAAAAGGTTGTTTGGCCTCATAATCCCCCTGATTAAAAATCTCTCTCTTTTTTTTTCTATGTAAGCCATTTCCAGTACTTACTTTCAAAGCATCAAGGCCTGACTTTGAAGCTCATGAATCCATACAAAGTGTCTTCGTTATAGGCTGAATAGCGCCCCTCCTCACAAATTCATATGTTGAAGCCCTAAACCTCAGTGCCTCAGAATGTGACTGTATTTGGAGACAGGGTCTTTAAAGAAGTGATTAAGTTAAAATGAGGTCACTTAGTGTGGACCCTAATCCAATATGACTGGTATCTTTGTAAGAGTAGGAAATAAGGGCACAGAACCGTACAGAGGGAGTAGGTGGCCTCATACAAGACAAGGAGCAAGCCTTCCGAAGACACCAACTCTGTCAAAAAAATTTTTTTTAATTTTTTTAACGCTTATTTATTTTTGAAAGAGAGAGAGACAGAGCATGAGCAGGGGGATGGGCAGGGAGCGAGGGAGACACAGAATCCGAAGCAGGCTCCAGGCTCTAAACTGTCAGCACAGAACCCGAAGTGGGGCTCGAACTCACAGACCATGAAATCATGACTTGAGCTGAAGTCAGACACTGAACTGACTGAGCCACTCAGGCACCCTGTCAACATCTTGATCTCAGATTTTCAGCTTCCAAAATTGTAAAAAAATACATTTCTCTGGTTAAACCACCCAGTCTGTGGTAGTTTGTTATGGTAGCCTTAGCAAACTAACATCATCTGTATTAGCCAATGTTCTCCAGAGAAACAGAAGCAATAGGAAAGAAAGATGGATAGTTAGGTGATAGGTAGATAGATGATAGATAGATAGATAGATGATAGATAGACAGATAAGGAATTGGCTCATGTTATTATGAAGGCCAACAAAATCTCATGATCTGTGAACAGCAAGCTTAAGACCCAAAAGAGCCAATGATACAATTCTGAGCTGAATGCCCACAGACTTGAGACCCAGGAAGGCCTGATGTTTCAATTCAAGTCCAAAGGCAGGGAAAAAAAAACCCAATGTCCCATCTCAAAGGCAGTTAGACTGGAGGATTGCTCTCTTATTTGTGGAAGGGTCAGTTTTTTTGGTCTATTCGGGCCTTTAACTGATTGGATGAGGCCCACCCACACTGGGTAGGGCAATCTGCTTTACTCGGTCTACCAACTTAAATGTTTATCTCACTCAGAAACACCCTCACGGACACGCCCAGAATAATATTTGACCAAATGCCTGGGCACCAGTCAAGTTGACACATAAAATTAACCACGGCACTGTCTTCTAAAATGAGATATATAACTTAGCCACCTAAAATCCTAAATTATTGAAATCAAGACCCACCTAAGCTCTCTACAAGTATATTAGATGCCATCTAGAGAGCAGTCATCTGATATCTCAATGATCCATTGATTAAGGCACATAAAGCTTCAAGTAAAACTGTCCTGCCTGCCAGCAACTTTAATTTCCAAGTCAGGTACCATCAGGATGTGTCAAAGATAACAAACCTATGGGGAGAGAGCTTTCACACAGGAGCAGTGCCTGGAGGCACTTCACTTTTTACAACCATTTTCACTCTCCTCTAATCTAGTGCATTTTATGAGGAATAAAAGGAGTTTCCATATTAAAGTTTGCTTTCGGCAACCTGGTATATGCCTCACCACTGGAGAGGGCAATCGGCAAAGCTGTTATCGTTCCACACACCTCTGGGGCTTGTCAGCACTCTGTCAGTTCAGCTTATCCTTATCTTTGGCACCCAGCTCCCTTCAATGTTGACATGTAGAAGGATAATGGCTAATTATCAATTGCAGCCCCTGAAATGTGGCTGATTGGGTTGTAATATGTGGAACTGGATAAAGAAAGCTTTGTGTAGGAACTTTGTGAATTAGCAGAAAATTACACCAGTGCCTTACAAGTTAAAAGTGCCAGAAAGTTGAACAGCACGGAAGAAGAGAGAACCAGCATCCTTTCCTGGACTCGTTTCCTTCCTCCTGTTAAGCTTGCTGAACTTCCTTCATCCCCACACATCAAACCACTTACGATTTTATCCTCAAAGTGCTTACTCTTTGAAACTTCTTTAGGAAATAAGAAAATTATCAGTTGTCAAGAGATGTCCATTTTGTTTTCACATTCAACACAAGAATATTCAATACTGAACCACCTGGGTAAATGCAAGATCATTTACATATAAGTGTCAGGCAAATATAGGAGTTCTGAGAAAAAAGGGAAAGGATGGTTGAAGAGTCCATTCGCTCATCCAAAGGATCGTCACAGAAACAGCATGGTTGGGGCAAAACTTTCTCCCAGTCTTGTGAATGTTTTGATATGTAGGTCGATCATACATCCAGGTTTGCCTGGGAGAGCCCTGGCTTCCTCTTGTTCTCCCCCTTGTAACTATTAATAGTACCTCTCTTCCCTCTCAAGGGTGTCCCTATTGATTTGTCTCCCTGTAATCGAGCCCTTGTGGAAAGAGGCTCTCAAGCAAAAGAATAACCTTCCTACTGGGAACTTGAGTCTCACCACAGATCAGAACCACTAGCTGGCCCTTTCCAGCTCTTCACAGGCCAGATTCAGCCAGTTTTAGCAAGACAGCACCAAGAGATGTTTGGTGACCCAGCTCAATGTCTGACATGGAAAGAGCTATGGAACCCGAGAGGTTCCTCCTCCACCTTCCCAGGATAGCATCCAGGAGACCACATTACATTTAATCATGTACCTTCAGGTTCTTCCTGGCAGTAATCGTCTCTCAGACTTGGTTTTTGCTGACCCTGGCAGTTTTGAGTAGTGTTGATCAGGTATTTCATAGAATGTCCCCAGCTGGAGTTTGCTTGATGTTTTTCTCATGATTACACTGGAGTTACAGGTACTTGGGAGGAAGACCACAGAGGAAAAGTGACAGTTTTCTCACATCTTTGCTACTAACGTGACTTATCACTGTCAATGTTGTTGACCTTGGCCACCTGGCGGAGGTACTCTTTGTCAAGTTTACTTTCTGTAAAATTATTCTTTTTTCCCCATTTCCATATTGTGCTCTTTGGAAGGAAGTCACTATGCACAGCCTGCATTTAAGGAGTGGGGAGCTGTACTCCACCTTCTTGAGGACAAGGAATCTACATAAATTATTTTTAATTTATCTTTTAATTAATCTTCTGTACAGGTTTTTTCTTCTCCTCCATTTATTTAATTATTCAATCGTTTATGTCAATATGGACTACTGGATATTTATGTTATACTTTGGGTTATAATTCAATAGTATTTTATTTTCTTATTCATATTGTTCCAGATTGGGCCATTGGAGGTTCTTTCTATTGGCTACTATGTCTCCTTGACATAGTCCCATCATTGTGGTGGGGATTCATTTTTGTTTTTGTTTTGTTTTGCTTTTGTTTTTGAGCATGTTCTGACTTTCTAACACTACAAGATGACCCAGGCTCGTCCTGTAAATTTCCTTCCCATACCTAGAATCAGCCATTGCTCCAAAGAGCCCTGGATCCTTTTCCTGGAAAATCATACTAGAAACCAAGGTCTGAGCGTAAACATGTGCTAAATTCGGATTCACCCAAATCCAACTGAATTGTGAAGAAGCCTTTAAATATCAGCCTATTTCTTGCACATAATAAATAGATAAGCTAATTTTCCCCATCTTGCTTACAGATACAAATCATTTTTTGCCTTTTTATAAGAATGCTTCTATCCTAGCTCCTACTGATTGGATAACATTGGTGAGGTAAATAAAATTAAAATGATAATAATAATAATAGTAATGGTTATAGCTACGAGGAAGACATTAAGCTAAATACTGTACAGACATTATCTCATTATATCCTAATGGCATCTTTGAGACATGGGCACTATTATTATGCCATTTTGTAGATGATGAAAGTAGTATTGCCCTTGATTGTCATTCTGAGAACTACACAAGAAATCACTTGTAAACCCCCTAGCACAGAGCATGTAGAAGTTGCTCAATAAATCATTATTTTCTCACTTCTTTGCCTCTAGATAAAAAGAAAATGGGCAAACTTCAGCAAGACATTAACTGTAAAAGTTCAGCTCATGGTTTGCAAGATGAAAAATACAGGGGTCATATTAGCTCATTTGTTTTCTTTGTTGCTATCAAAATGTGATCTGACTCACAAAGGCTGAAAATCAACCTCCTTCATGAAAGATTTCAAACAAAATGAAGATATATTTATCTGATAGTCAAGTCTGTTTACAGAATTGCCCTTTATATAACCCAAATTCCCAGACACCAGGAGAACCCAGACAACATTTTTGGAGATCTTTAAGTAGTCTAAGATACTTTTCTAAAATGTTAATGTTTGAATTAAGATGGAGAAAACATTAAATAAATCCACCACACCACCTCAACTTATGAAGCTATTGAAATTGTATAAAGTTACCAAATACTTAAATAACATGCAGAAAAGTTCTGGAAGCTTTGTCTCTCCACGGAAGTAATTTCACTACTGTGATCAATCTTGCGCAAAAAGGTTGAACCACATGCAAATTTGCTGGCTTTCTTAGAACAGACAGAATATACTGAAGAGTAAAATTCTTTTTTTCAGTCTCCACTGTCTTTTCCAACATTCCCCCATCCAGATATCTTAGGAAGATGAAAATTGAGACTTGCAGGCAAAACCAAGGACACGCATCTCAGAAACAGCTAAAGTGGCATCAGGATTTCGACCAGCTCTGAAAACACCCTTTCACAGCCCCTGTGCTGGCCTCACCACAGCAAGAAACTTTATTCATGGCAGACCCATTTCCAAACTTCTAAAGGCAACATGCTCCACTTGAAGAGCCCTTGCCTTCCTTCCTGACACTCCAGATCATCTCTGACAGCCAGGTGTAAGACCCACCTGCTCTGAAAAGTCATCCCCATTGGCGGTCTGCTGTCAGTCTTGGACTCCCCAGATTTTGCTCCTTGAACAAATCTCTGGGACCTCCCCTCACAACAGATGGACATCCAGTGTCCCCGGCTGAATTATGAGCTCTCCCAGGCCTGTTGCTATCTTTCAGTTCTCTCTCCTACTAAGCCTAGCCCGGATGGCCTCGATAACTATTTCTGAGCTCTTCTCATTGATTGATTATACCTGGGGTGATAGCCTTGGTCTTTAGAGGTAAAACCAGAGCAATGATGTCTTCCACCCTAACTGTGGGCCGGCAGGGGGCTTGGTGGGTACCTGCCCTCAGCAAAGGTTTTCTAGAGCTCCAAGAATGTTCCTTTGATCAGATTCCTCTGCAAGGGAATAATGGAGCTTAAAACTTTTTTTTTAACAAAAGGGCATAAAAAGTGAATTTAAAAGCAAATGGGCCAAGGATTTTCCCTAGGAAGTCTTTCAATTTCACACATAGCAAATTCCTATGGTATGGACCTATTAGAAATGCTTTTTTTAGTGTCTTTATGCATATTTATTATGTTCCTCTGCGGCTCTATTACTGCTTAATTTGACACCACGCCTCCAAAGCCACATCTTCTTTCTTCTCAAACTATTAAAAAGGGGCAAAATATTTTAATCATGAAGCTCTGTATAATTTAGAGATTATCTGCTGTCTGCATGAGTTACAGCAATAATCAAAGAGAGGCTGGGGATTTATAAAACTAAGGCCCTAATTTCTTGACAGGTGTTCTGTTTGGTATGGAATTAACCTCTTTTCACATGTTCTATATACATAAGAGCAAATCATTAAATACATCCTTGGTACACATAGAACAGACAGGAGACAGAATCTACTAGGTGAGAACTACCCATGACCTCCGTAAGCCAGGTTCTATTATTCACTGACGAGAGAGAAATAAATGATGGGGGATTCTATCAGCTGCACAGTCGGAATGTGCTTGAATAGTCCATTTGGCAGCCCTGGGGGGACCAGGAGTTTTGATCCAGCTACTGGTTACATTCTCCACTGGAGCCAAACAGAAGATTGGGGTTGGCTACTGGAACCCACACGACTTGCGAGTGCCCAGCCAGTTCAGTGCAGTGATTAAATCCATAGCACCCGGAGTCAGACAGAACTGGGTTTGAATCCTGGAGCCACAACCTGCTAGCTATGTGTCCCCTGGAAAGCCACATCACCTCCCAGAAGTCCAGTCTCCTCATTTCTATAACACTGACATTTGTCTCAGCTACCCACAGTGTGCTGTGAAAGAGGTAATGTGTGGACAGCACACAGCATAGTACCTGCCGAATAGTAATTGCTCAATTAATTACACTTCTTCTCTGGCAACCTGATTAGTGTCTTGTTATCCATTCATTGTTTGTTTGCCCACTCAACAAATACATTTTTGAGCCAGATACAAAGTACCAGGTGGTGACTATATACTGATGAATAAAGCCCTGTCCCTATCTCCATGGAACTCACCATCAGGAGGGGACACATGTATTAATCAAGTAAACAAATAAAACTTAACACTACATAAAAGTTCATAAAGGGGAAGATAAGGTGTGAAAGAAAGGAATGGAAAAAATGGGGGCAAGGAGGTATTTGGATAGAGTACTATAGCAGATGGAAAACATAATCAGAGTAATTGAGGAAAGTTTAGAGAAAGACTACTTGCTTAAAAAGCGTGAGGAAGGTTGAAAAGAGTAGCAGGAGTGGTAAAATTGTTTGGCAGGGCAGGCAAGAGGAAAACCAGCAATCTACCTTTACCAACCCAAAAGAGCAGGGGAAGGAAGATTTCTGCAGTTGCAGAAAAGATCCTGTTGACTGTGGCTTCTGATAGAGATGACAGAGCACCCATGGGACTCATCAGAGGGAGACCTCAAGGAATAAGGACCCTGAACCTCTCTCAACCCCTGACTTTTGATCCCAAGAGGAAGCCTGGTGTTGTCTCCCAGAACACGGAACAGAGTGGAGAAGGGTGGGAAGTGCATCTGAGGAGCAATTAGAAACTATGCAACACAGGTAAACAAGAAAGGCTTCTCTGAGAAGGGAGCCTGTAAGTGGAGGAAACAAGATGGCAAAGGAACTAGCCCAGTCAAGTCAGGGAAGGATATTCAAGACAGAGGTAAATAACTGCACCTGCAAATTGCAAATGTCTTGAGGCGTGGATGTTTG
The DNA here is from genome assembly GCF_014898765.1 of Herpailurus yagouaroundi. NCBI lineage: Eukaryota > Metazoa > Chordata > Mammalia > Carnivora > Felidae > Herpailurus > Herpailurus yagouaroundi. Next base: position 60,791,638 of record NW_024412396.1, read on the forward strand.
GTGGGTCTGAGGACAAGCAGAGGTCAGTGGGGCATGACCACAAAGGGTGAAGGGGAGAAAAGAACATAATGAGTTTAGAGAAATTCTCAGGGATCACTGAACTCCCTGGGTCCTAGATCAAAACAGATAGATTTTCCTGCCCACCAACTGAGTGCCAGCCTGTATTTTTTGGCCTCCCAACTAGTAGAGGCTAAACCTTTGAACTTAGAGTAAGTTAAAAACTTAAAAAGTCTTCTGAACTCCTATTTCTAAATACCATTCTATCCCTCTGAAATACTGATTCTTCTTCTTCAATCTGTACCCAATGTTGAATCCAAAGTCAAGTTTGAGAACATTTCCTTGAAATCAGCCTGACTTAACCAGAAAGAGCTATTTAAGTAATGCCAGGTTGTGCTGAAAGATAGTCCAGGAAACTCTGATTAAAATATGCACCTTCTAGGGCACCTGGGTAGCTCAGTTGGTTAAGCGTCCAACTCTCGATTTCAGCTCAGGTCATGATCTCACGGTTGTGAGATACAGCCCTGTGTTGGGCTCTGAGCCGACAGTGTGGAGCCTGCTTGGGATCATCTCTCTCTGCCTCTCCCCCGTTCTCACTCTCTCCATCTCTCTCTCTCTCTCTCTCTCTCTCTCTCTCTCTCTCTCAAAATAAATAAATAAACATTTTAAAAAACATTGTAAAATATGTACCTCGTTCTTCAGTGTCAGTTAGGGGAGTGGTAGTTCACCAGGGCTAATGAGAAATTACAGCTTCTTTCTAGCCCTACCATCTGAACCCAGAGACTCTCCAAGATAGGGGTGGTAAGGGCAGTTGAAGAGGGGTCCTTGGGTTCCAAGTGCCTTCCATGAAGACACAGACAGTCCATGAGGCCAGTGCCATCGTAGCTGGAGGATGGTGTCATTAAAGAAAGGTTCAAAAATAAAGTCACATCCAGAGGTTAGATTGGAGTTGGTGGTTGTGGCTGGTAGAGGATAAGAATTGGATGGGAAACTTTATCACCAGTTAATTGAGCATGAACAACAGATGAGAAGTGGGGTGGTGATTGTATTTCTCGCATTATTGTTTCCGATTCTTCATTCTCTTCTATTTTATAGAATTACACATCAATGTTGTTATGTAACTACAGTATCCCCCAGTGGTGTAAGCTATGTATACTTCTCTGCCTCTTTGATGTTCCTTAGCTGAGAGAGGCTTTCAATGGACTTGTGTGGTTTGATTCAATTTCCTATGGTCCTGTCATCTCCCATGAGAAGAGCATACCCGAAGAGTCCATGTGAGTAGATATGAGCCTGGCTGGAGTCCAGCCTGGCCCAGCCAAATTTAACCTGGATCGGGAAAACTGCAGCTGACCTACTGAAACCTGTGTTTATCACACAGCATTAGCTGAGCTGTTTGTTACTCAGCAAGGACTAACTAATACCAGATTTCTAGCAAATGTGTGGGGACAGTGGCTGGAATTGATGAGCAAATATGGGCAAGCCGGGGTAGTTTCTAGCATATCTTTATGTCAAACAATGCACACTGTTATCTCAGGAAATGGCTGGCTGCAACCTACCTGGGATTTCATATCTATATTTTCAGTAATACAATGCATGTAAGGGCCATGACTTTCACCCAAAATGACTAATTCAAAGCCAGAGGGATTCTACCAGTCAGAAGGCATGTTGGCATCATGTTACTCTTTTTCTTTGTTGTCAAAACTGTTAATTTCAAGACTTATGAAGTTTCAAGATCATGCTCCCACCTTGAGAGGCCCCACATATCAGATAACTGCAGTGTTTCCTTCTTCCCAGTGCCTTTACCTCACCCCCATTGCTTCCCAGACTATCTATTTGACCATTAACATGGCTTTTGTTCCCCAGCCCATCCTCTAGTTCCATCTGGCCCACACTTGATCATACTCCTTCAGACATGATCCCACTAGAAAGAAGCTGGGAAATCTCTACCGGATGTTTGAAACAGTACCTAAATCACAGGTGAAATGTCAGTGCTTTTCTTGGAAACACCTGTAAAAAGAACTGGGAAGGGGCTTAATTATCTAATTCCTCCATTTCTCTACTAAACCCAAAATACAGATAGCAAAAGGAACAGCTCCAATAGCTTCAGACAGAACTCATGCCAATGTGTGGCCCACTGGTTCAAAGCCCTGCAAGGTACCAGGTACTGTATGAGGGACTAGGAGGAGTATAAAGAATAAGAATAATTTTCCTGACCTCAAAGAGTTCATGGATTTCAAAAACCAAAGGGCGGGGTGCCTGGGTGGTTCAGTCGATTGAGCATCTGACTTCTGCTCAGATCATGATCTCACGGTTCATGGGTTCAAGGTCCACATTGGGCTTTGTGCTGACAGCACAGAGCCTGTTTCAGATTCTGTCTCCCTCTCTGTCTGCCCCTTCCCCATTTGTGATCTCTTTCTCTCAAAAAAAATTTTTTTAAAGGCTTAAGCAAACTATTACTAAGAACAATCATACTTGCCAGTGAAAACTAGCTTATGAACTGGCCAAACTCTTTTATATATATGTCATTAAATCCTTGCAAAATGCCTGCTATGGACCGAATGTTTGTGTCCCTCCCTCCAAAATTCATATGTTGAAACCCTCTCAATGCGAAGGTATTTGGGGTGGAGCTTTGGGGAAATAATTAGGGTTAGATTCAATCATGAAGATGAGGCCTTCATGATGAGTTTAACGTTCTTATAGAAAGAGAAGACAAGGGGTGCCTGGGTGGCTCAGTTGGTTAAGCATCCAACTTCGGCTCAGGTCTTGATCTCACAATTTATAAATTCCAGCCCTGCATCAGGCTCTGTGCTGACAGTGCGGAGCCTGGAGCCTGGAGACTGCTTTGAGTTCTGTGTCTCCCTCTCTCTCTGCCCCTCCCCTGCTCACTCTCTCTCTCTCTCTCTCTCTCCCTCTCAAATAAATAAACATTTAAAAAAATTTTTTTTCATAAAAAACATAAAAAGAAAGAGAAGACAAAATCTCGCTTTCTTTTTCTCCATGAAGAATGCAATCATGCTGGCATCCTGATCTCAGAATCCAGCCTCCAGAACTGTGAGGAATAAGTGTCTGTTGTTAAAGGCCCCAGTCTATGATATTCAGTTATAGCAGTCCAAACTGATTAAGACAATGCCCACTTTATAGCCCGAACAACAGAGGCTTGGAAAGGCCTATGGAACTCAAATAAGGTCACACAGCCCATAAGTGGTTGATGTGGCACTTAGGCTGGGTTCCTGGCTCTGACCCTGAAGACCATGTGCTTAGCCACTGCCCTTCCTCCCTCTCCGTGGTCACAATGCGGTAAGGCAAGAGTCCCAATAAAAGCGTTTACCAAGCGAGATCTCCATTGAGTGGACAAAGTGGTTCTCGGGGGCATAGAGAACCATACTACAAAGAAGATGAACGATAAGTAAGAGACCTGAAGACCGCATCAGATTTTACACACAGAAATAAAAGGAAAAGGCATGTGCTCAAAAGGAACAGTATTTGCAAAAGCATAGAGGTATCAAAGAGCACAGACCATTCAAGGGGATTACAAAGCAAGGTGCAAGGGGATGGCAACAAAGGAAAAGATGACTCAGACAGAGAGGTAGGGAGGTAGGTTGGTGCCCGCTAAAAAGGACCCTGAAGCATCTTGCAAATTAAGTAAATTCTTAGTGCCCTTATAGGAATCATTTTTTTTCTTTTATTTTTTCCCCTGATCTATCCTAGTTTGCATTTTTTGAAAATGAATCTCATTTTGCTGTTTATTACCCATATATTGAACCTGTCTATATCTCTTGGAATAAATTCTATCCATCATTCTTATTGGATTTATTCCAGCACCACCCCGGTTTGTATAATTTGCAAATTTCATTAACATTCTCTTTACTTTCCCTTTGAAACCATTAATAACATTGTTGCATACGATCAGGCTTAACACCAATCTCTTTGGCACCCCTACTAATCAACTACCTCTGGCTGGATGGCACACTATTATTCATCACCGTGCCTTGTTTACAGACCCCCTAAAAATTATCAGTCGCTATGACAGTGTTCGTATCCACACCAGTGTCAATTAATTTCATGAGCAAAATTTTGTGACGTGGCATCCAATGCCTTACTAAAATCAAGATGTATTGCAGTGACTTTGTTCCCCTCCACTGTGAATTTTAAATAGCTTTCAGACCCATTCTGGATGATTGATTTGTGGCAACACCAAGCTGCTTATTCACTCATGATTCCATTACTTCTTAGATGTGTTGGGTATTTTTCTCCATGCACTTAAACTTCCTACAGGTAATCTCAGGGATCATCCCTCTTTTTAAAAAGATAGGTGAATACATCTGTTGCTGGCCTGAACTTCTGTGATCTCAGCAAATATATCAAGTCGTTTAAAAAGCAATTCCTTTTTTCCTCATCTGGCAGCTTTTATGAAGCAGCTATGTGTCTCCACTGACTCTGAGCTACCCCAGTAAGCTGGGGTTAGACATGCCCTTCTGGGTCAACGAGCATGTGTCACTGCATGTGGGCAAGAAACCTCAGGGTTACATGGGCTCCTTCAGATCCACCCTGCGCCTCTATTTCTGGAATTTTTTCATTACTCAGCCCCGCAGGCAAATAATCTACACCACAAATACGTTCAGGCCAATGTGCCCCACTGCCAGTCGGTGCCACCCAGATGCTGCGGGCTCTAGGAACACAAATGAATTCAAAGTAAATAATTAGGGCTATAAATCTGCTGTTTAAAAATCTGAACATATCCAAAAGCTGTACCCTAGTGACTTTTGGCCCCTAGACCATCCTGTTCATCATGCTTCTTTCTCATTTATCCCTGGCCATGAGCCCTCACCCTCGCTGCCGCTGACGAGGATATTCGACAGACGGTAAGATCTAAGTATAAATATCAACAATTTCTATCCAAATGTCCCTCTTGTCTCCAAATAAGAAAAGAGAAAATACAAAAGGAGAGAAAAGGTAGAGCCATTGGTTGGACACTCCTGTGGGAAGAACCGTTTTGCCATGAATTACATCAAGACTCAAGTGAGTTGTGGAGGCTTCAATGATTGTTCAATCACTGCTCCGAAACTATGCAGGCTACGTCTGCCCGGTGCTCGCGTGACCACTTTGTTGCTGACTCATCCTGGTGGGCGCAAGTGGTAAGGTTTCCAATAACACACCTTTACTGCCAAGACCAGGCTACAACAGGCATTTGGTCACAGCTGCTCCACATGCTTCTCTGAATAAGGTTGGCTTCCCTCTAATACGGGATTTTTCAGATATGGGGCCTCAACCTCTTACTAGGAGGCTTTGAGATGTGGAGTGTGTGTCTTTTAAAAATTACGTTTACATTGGGGCGCCTGGGTGGCGCAGTCGGTTAAGCGTCCGACTTCAGCCAGGTCACGATCTCGCGGTCCTGGAGTTCGAGCCCCGCATCAGGCTCTGGGCTGATGGCTCGGAGCCTGGAGCCTGTTTCCGATTCTGTGTCTCCCTCTCTCTCTGCCCCTCCCCCGTTCATGCTCTGTCTCTCTCTGTCCCAAAAATAAATAAATGTTGAAAAAAAAATTTAAAAAAAAAATTACGTTTACAGACGCGTTAAGTATGGATATGTGAGTGTGTATATTTTCTCTGCCTCTGGCCATCTGACCTACAATGGGCTTATGTTCACGGCGGCTGATACACAGAAAGTCTCAACTGATCCTCCCTCATTCTGACACCAAAGGGTATAGCCTTCACCTTCAATCAAATCGTCAAGCCCTTCTCTTCCCAGAGCACAAGCCCCTGGTCTCAACATGGCTGTCTTTACAGTGATGTGTGTGGCCTCTGCACAGAGCTTCCTGGACACTCTGAAGGTCCACCCTGGCACCCTCCATGCATCAACTGCTCTGATCCCAGACCTCGTCACAAGGTTAAAGCACAAAGCACATCACCTTCATACTCCTCTATAAATTCATTTATCAGCCATGTATCACACCTTTGTCATGTCATGATTCTAGACACTAGGGTGTCCCAACGGTGAAGATGGTTTGGAGTCTACCTTCCAGAAAGTAAAAGTGAGGGTGGGAGAGGTCATAGGACACATACACAGATAGGGAAAAACATGTAAGGTCAAACAGGGGTGATGAGGATTGCTAACAAGAGATTATGAGAATTCAGGGGATAAGGAAATCATAACTGGTTTAGGGAAATCTAGAAAAGCTTCACAAAGGGTGTGGGATTTGTTTATTCTTTTAATGTTTATTTATTTTTGAGAGAGAGAGAGAGAGAGAGAAAGAGAGACAGAGGGTGAGTGGGGGAAGGGCAGAGAGAGAGAGGCAGACACAGGTCTGAAGAAGGCTCCAGGCTCTGAGCTGTCAGCAGAGAGCCTGATGTGGGGCTCAAACCCACAATCTGTGAGATCCTGACCAGAGCTTCAGTCAGACGCTTAACCAACTGAGCCACCCAGGCAACCCAAGGAGATACTATTTAAAGGAGCACTCAGCAAGTTGAGACAGGGAAGGCTTTGCTATATGGAGGGACCTTGGCCTTCAGTCTGGGCCCCCATAGAGGTCAATAAGCAAGCAGATGTGATGGTGGAACATTCGTGAATATAAATGAGTGACATTACAGGCGAAGGCCTTGAATGTCAAACTCGGTCTGAATTTAATTCAACTGGCAGAAATGCCTTCAAGGAGGAATAGTTTAATCACACAACTTCTGTCATCTGTGTTGACCTGTTGACTGATGTTTCCAAATCCTGTGTACAACTGCACTCTTTATGTCCTTCATGTAGTTTATGGTGTTCCAGCATATGAAAGGTCCCACAAAGGAGCCTACACAAAGGCAGATCGTAAAAAGTCAGCCTTCAGCAGTATTCAGAATTAATTGGTGAGGACGAATTTAACTGGAAATTCTACATGTGCTAAATTTAACCCAGTGGAACTCACATCTTTTACTGAAATCCTCTTCTCCCTTGGCCTTCCTTCAGTCTCTGGGAACACCTTTCTCTGTCCCCTCCCTGTTTCTTAAACCTCTGCCTGCTTTTATAGTAGACTTTGCTCTATTCCAGAAATCCACCCTTGCCCCTTCTCTTTTTTTTATCACCATACCAGCTCTGGGTAGAGAAAAATATCTTAGGATGTCATACCAACCAGCTTGAATTAAGACAGGTGCAGCATCCAAATTCACTTTAGATACGTGGTTCAAGCTGAGAAATTAACATCAAAACTTTTCATGAAACTGTGAAACTTCTGGGTCCAGGGGGAAAAAAAAAATCCAAACCTTTCCCACAGGAAATATTCCCATAGCTCAAATACATAAGACCACCACAGGCGAAAAACCTCCACTGAAGACAAGCTCACAATCAAAATTTAAAAATCAAAGGGAGATGTATACCATCCTAAGAAGAATCAGCAGTTGCAGCAAACAGTAGAATCAGTACTCCAAGAATTAGAAATGCCTGCGATACCTAAATACTAAAATCTAGTATTCTTAAAATCATTAAGGAGAACAAAAGAAAGAATAGAAACATTAATGATAGAAAAAGACATTGTGTTTTAAAAAATGGATTTAAAAAAATCAAGTACAACTGAAAAAAATGAATGCACTGAGACTGAAATCCAAGACACAACGGGCAAATTAAACAACAGATCAATGAACTAGAAAGAAATGTGCGCAGGCGTATAAAGAGATAAACAATGTCAACAAGAGGTTCAAATATGTAGTGAAGAGAATGAAACCATCTAGCGTATATCTAATAGGATACAGGAGAAGAAAATAAGAAGAAAGACAACATTTGAATCTGCTGGGTTTGAAGAAAAATTTAAATTCCAGATTAAAAAATCAAAGTGAAGTCTAATCTTGATCAATAAAAACAGTTAGATAAAATTATTCTTTTCAAGCCAACACTGGTCGAATAATAAAGAATTTCATTCTGTACAAGCCCACAAAAAGATATCTTGACAAACTCCAAAGACTAAAGTATGGTACAGACCAAGCTCTTTGTATGTTCTTGGACGGTGATATTTAAAAAAAAGCAATAACAAAGAGATAGTCAAGGAACTTGGAATTTGAACGTTTATTTATTTTTGGGACAGAGAGAGACAGAGCATGAACGGGGGAGGGGCAGAGAGAGAGGGAGACACAGAATCGGAAACAGGCTCCAGGCTCTGAGCCATCAGCCCAGAGCCCGACGCGGGGCTGGAACTCACGGATCGCGAGATCGTGACCTGGCTGAAGTCGGACGCTTAACCGACTGCGCCACCCAGGCGCCCCAAGGAACTTGGAATTTGTACCAAAACCTTTAGATGACCATTAGAGGTGCGACTACGAGTGACACGACCAGGTATTATATTTTAGGAAATTGTCTCTCGGTGTAGCATAAACCATGGCTCTGAGAATGAGGCCTGAGTGGAGGTAGGGAGGGATCCAGATAATAGGTAACAGGGACCAAGACAAGTACAGAAGGAATAGAGAGTGAGATGCATTTGAGAGCATTTTAAGGAGCTGGAAAGTGACGATGTATTGATTGGCTATGGGATGGGCAACCAGAAGGGTCTATGACTCCAACTTCTGGTTCGGTGAATGGATTTAGGGACCTTTCGTGGAGGTGGCAAGCAAAGATACCAGTGGGAACCACCATGTCAGCCCAGCTCAGGACACTACAAAACCCTATGTCTCATGTTCCCTGTAAGTGATAGCTAAAGCCATGAGTACAGATGACGTTAGTAAGAAAAGCATATGGGGTAAGAGGAGCAAAGGACCCGAGAGCACTGTGAGAGACAGAGCATTTAGGCTCTCAGTACTCTTGAGAGAGATCAAGAAGCCACAGATACATGAGAAAAACCACGATTTTTAAGTGAAGAGAAGCGCAAGCATAAAACAACCGATATAAGCAGGGCTATTCCCAAGAGAAGTCACACAACCCAAAGACAGAGCATGTTCATTGGCTTTCTAGTTTGGGGGTCTTGCTGGACTCGGCAAGAAGAGTTTTAACAAAATGTCAGGAATGGGCGTGGGAAGGATGTAACATGAGGAACAAGTGTGAGGTGAGGAAATGTAAGTGATCATTGAGGTTCCTCTTCCCTGAGGCTTGGCTGAGCAGGCAAGGAGACAAGATGGCAGCCTAAAGCTTACCTGACTCAAGAGAATGCTAAGCCTCTCAAACAGATGAAACTGAATTTAGCAATTTGTTGGCAGGAAGAAGGCAGGATTGAAGGCAGGGAGGGAAGGAAGGAAGGAAGGAAGGAAGGAAGGAAGGAAGGAAGGAAGGGAGGGAGGGAGGAAGGAATTTCACAGAGATTTAGTTTCCACCGATTTTCATGTCTGCAGATACATTTGAACCTTTGAAGCTAACAGAATTTAAAGTATACAACTCATCTCATTTTTCTTCTTGCGTTGGTTTAGAAAGTATGTAAAAGTCATCCTATCCCAATGTAGTCAAATATTTTCCACGTGGGTGCCTACAAGCATTTACGACGTAAGCTACATTTAGACCTTCTCACCCTTGTCTTGGTCTTTGTGTTTCCACCAGATCATCTGTAAACACTTTCTCCAGCTCTTATCACCCCAATCAAGAAAAAAAACTTCTCAGCCAATTAAATGAATTCCTCTAAAGCCCGCTGCTCCTGATCCCTGAGTTGCAGGGATATGGTATAAAGCGGCCTGCCTCACACTCAGTCACAGATTCGTCCGATAGGTAAACGTCGAGGCTCCATTCTTTACTTAGGGTTCTGTTCATCAAGAGCAATTGCATAATTCAATAAATGGCCACTCCTTAAGGTTTAGAGGATAATTTTCGTTGTGTTATGTTGTGGTTTTGCCTGTTTGTGTGGTATAGGAGCGCCAGAACAAAGAGTTCACCCACAGGATTGCAGATGAGTGATATTTTTTCATGCATACAGTAGGGGTTTGGGGTAGATATTTTAATGGCAAAAGCAGAAAAATACAGTATTAACAACCCCATTTAGAGTCATGATTTATTTCACTGATTTGGATTTTCTGCCCTTTTCGCGAAAAAAATTATAAATATAGTTGAAAACGTTTATCACCTGAGATGCACCATTTGGAAAAGAAAACAGGAGAACATATTTTCAAGCCATAAATTTCTACTGTGCTCACCCCTCGCATAAATAAGCAGCCCCAGCCTTTGCAAGAAATATTAAAGTTCATTTAAATTGCAAATCTGACCTTATTAAAATGGCTTTCTCAAAGAGCCATAAACAAATAGAGTGCGTTAGTAATACTGCCGAACAACAGAATACATTCTCATCCAGTTCCATAATTAAAGTGGAAAAATAGAATTTTCACAGTTCTGAATGACTCAGAGATGGAAGAAGAAACATGTTATGACAATCTTGAGGTGGGGAGAACGTATCCATCTGGAGGGTCCTTTCAAAAACCGTCTCTGTACGATTATTCTGAAAGTCAATATAAGCTCTTATGAGCAGCTTGGAAACATTATTATATTGTTGCTAATCTAATGTGCTTTTGACTACTTTTCTCTACAGCTACCACATTCCCCCTTAATGTTGGAAGCACAGCTATTAAGATTTACTATGTTTGGGGTAAGAATAAAAATGAACAATTAAGAATAAGCTCGTATCTGCAAATGGCTAGCAAGAGCCAATAAATTTCAGAATTAAAAGCCAAACCGGCTGGGCTGGTTACCAGGTTTATGGAAAATCCATACCTGAAGGTGTATTTAAATTAGTGGATTGTCAGCGAGCAAATGGTTTCCTTTTACTTGGAAAAATAATCCAAGGTGCTGTAGGCCACACAAATCAGATGGAGTTGAAGAAGCACTTGACTTGGTTCTAGCTGAGTTTAGCAACTGTGAATTTATGGCTGAGAAAGTGCTTCTATGCAGCTCCAGAGCAAAGTAATGAGAGTAATGAGTTTTTTAAAAAATAAAGTAAAATGAAGGTGCCGGACAAACTAAACACGTAGAGCTCTTCATTGACTTAAAAAGAGATCGCCACCCAAAACATGCTAACTTCTTTAAATTTTTATGTTCTATTGAAATGTGGGGTTTTTTTTTTTTTTGTTGTTTATTTATTGACTCATACTGTAAATGTCTATAGAATACCTACTCTGTGTTAAGGATGTAACATGAATGAAATAGACACAATTCCTGCCATCACAAAGTTTAGGACTTAACTTCATATAATCTGTTTAAGAAGACAGGATAAATTTGACCTCGTTTTGTAAACATTTCTATCAAAATGATTAAAATAAGCTTTGAAGCTTAAATAAGTTGTTTGCTTTTTGTTGTGCCTTTAAGGGGTGATGAGTGTGTGTGTGTGTGTCTGTGTGTGTGTGTGTGTGTGTGTGTGTGTGTGTGTGTGTGTGAAAGCCAAGTTCATTTGTGGATATTCTCTGAGATTTTAATAATTTCAAGTCCCTTTCACAGAGAGCAGTTTGTACCCCAGACAAGCTGACATCTAACCCAAAGACATACCACTCTTCGTTGTGTTTGTCCATGAGCCCTTGGTAAATAGACCAGCCCCCTAAAACTTCCCATTCACCAATTTTCTATGTTGTCCCAGAATAAAGAGAACTGGTAGGCGAGGTCAAAAGTCCAGCACCAAGTTCAAACTTGATAGTATGGCATCCTGAGTGGACTCAATCAAGTCCCTTAGCCTCTCTGAGCCTCAATTTCCTGATGGGAAGTGAGCAAATAACTCCTATTTCCTATTACTGCTCAGAAGACACATGAGATCATGCAGAATAAAGCCCATGTAAGCTCCAGTGTTCAGATGCTATGGCTGCATCTATGACTCTTATAAACTACTACAGTTATAAAGTTGGGGCTCTGTAATAAAAGATAGGTTCTCAAGAGAAAAACAGACAAGTGTTTTAACATGTATATTACACAGGTAACACGTGAGAATACTCAGAGATGAGTCACTCAGAAAAGTGGCTTAGAATTCAGGCTTATGGAGCAGCTCCAACAAAGAACAATACATTTGTAAAGAAATGATCAGACAGAGAAAAATAATTTTAGGTTTCCAAGGGTGGTAAACTGTATTAAGGTAAATAGATTAGAAACTAATGGTAGTTAAAAGCTAGTTAGTACAGTTTGTTATATAGATTCTTCTGGTGCCATCTCCAGGCTGATAAGGAGCTAAAGGTGTCTCCTGTGGTTAACTTTGGTCCTTCTTGGCAGAGAGAGAGAGAGAGAGAGAGAGAGAGAGAGAGAGGGACAATCTTGAAAAGTTGTGTCCTGCTTTCAGGCAAATAGAGGGAAGGTGGGAAGCTTTCCTTGTATCTGCTTCTTCTCAATTGCCTTTGGCTCAAAACGATCTTTAAGCCAAAGTGACATATTTTGGAGTGGCATATTTTGGTTTCCCTCAGGGACAAAGGTTCTCTGCAGACTACCCAACTATATGTCTTCCGCTGCTAAGAGTAGCCTCAGATTAAGCTGAGGTTACAACCAGGCCCGTGGCAGGACAAATCCTGAGTGTATGTATCCGATGCTGACACACCCAAAGGTAAATCGACACTGAAATTCCCCAGGATTTTCAGAATATCTTCCTCCATTCGTGTGGAGTTGAGGTGTTATTCTTTGAGTCCACTCATTTTAATAATCAAATGTTAATCGAGCACCTTCCTTGGATCATGGGACAGTTAGATTTTATAGGTGCCACAGGGACCCACTGAAGAGTTAATATGTACACATATGTACCCAGCACAGTAGGCATTCAATTATTTTTGTTCCCACATAATAAAAGGTTTGAATACAATAGGCCGCTAAAACAGAAATAGAAAAGAAAAAAAAAAAAAAAAAAAGAGGCAAACCACCAGACTAATGGAGTTACTGAACTTAAGCATTTCATTTTGTTCTATATAAGCAATTCAGAGCAAGGAATGTGTTTTAGTTCTTGTCATTTTTTTTTTCCTCTCTGTAACACCAGGAAAGAAAGTTTCAAATGACTAATGACTAAAATGGCCCCAGATTTCTCATTCAGAAAGGACCATTTTCTATGTTTGAAATGTAATGAGAAAAATATCCATCAATGCTAAGCGCTTGAGTGTGGCTATTCCCAACTAATAAATCACAAACTTTGGTCAATCTGTTGATCCCGAAGCCTGACCTGAGAGATTGCCATTCTCCTCCCTTTTTCGGCTCTGTCCCCACTTTCCCACGGAGTCCTACGCCTCACAGGCAATTGCCACTGTCGGCGAGGTATGGGCGTGAGTGGTCTCCATGCCCCTTGCTCTCGACTCTCCCTCCATATGTGACTCACGCTGCTGTTACTACATCAAATTACTCTCAAATTATAAACCCCATCCCGATTTAACTGTCTTTTATTATCGCTCACAGAACTGTCCTCTCAACCCCACTCAGTAATGTCAAGACTCAATGACATGGAAAGATAATTCACTGTTAGAGAAAGTGGGAGAAGTTATTTGACCAGAATTCCAAGCGCTCTGGGTATTAGCATTAAAGTTAAGGTAGCCTGATCAAAGGCTGAGGAAGAGTACATCTGGGTGGGATGGAGTACGGGGAGGAAGGCTAGCCCTCCTTGGGCACCAGTAACCCCGGGGTAAACAGCCTGTTGTCTCCACTCAGCCTATGAACCGTCCTTCGTCCTACGGACTCCAGCTCAGGAAATAAAATCAAGAGACTGGAACTGAGAGACAACAAGAGGCAAAGTTGATTTGAGCTTCGATTTTCCATGTAACACGGCTTGAAAATAACAAGCTATATGACTCCTTGAGGGGATAATAAAGAACATGATGCATTTCTCAGAAGGCTTAGGAAAAGGCTCCCCCAGCACCGTATGGTTTTATTTTCTAGAAATTGGATGAAAACACTCCTACCCTCCACACTGCCATTTTTCTATGACTTGGGCAACACCCTATAAATACCTACTAAGAATAGCTACAGGATAAGGCTGTGGTCTAGCCTGAAAGTCAGGCTGAGTCAGGAGGTATTTATCACCTACTGTATACATTGTCAGGTGCCAGGTAAGGTTGAATTTACAGAATATTCTTCTCCCTAGAGAAGTTAAGTCAGGATGGAGAAGCAGCATCTATGTACAGAAAATCCGAGACCAGAAGAGATGAGCACAGGACCCAGCACAAGGTGTATGTACAGAAATAAAGGTGGTCAGGACAAAAGGAAGGCCACAGAAAAGGCAACGTGAGACAGGAAATTCTGGGCAAGTTTAGAAGAATGCATAGTTCTGCTGGGAGGGTTCCAAGCACTACATGGGGGCCTCCAAACTCCATACTGTAGACTTGCGACCCACCCATCATCGTGCAGAGCTAGATGCAGACTTCCAGATTCCAAACATTTGCTAGCTATCTTTCTAAAAGCCTGTCCAGGACCACAAAATTCCTACCTACTCAAAATCTCAGGGTGAGGAGAAATGGGCATACTCTGACTACTGGAGAATGTGGACACTGGCACAAATTATCCAGGGATTGGGATGGGGGCGGGGGGGGGGGAGGGAATAATTTGGCAGGATGTTCTCAAAGCCTCACAAATATGCCTTGTTTGGCTCGGTAATTCTACTTGGAAGAAGTTTTGCTAAGGAAAAAATAAGACCGTGCATAAAGATTTTAGCTCAGTCCATTTTTGAATATATCATGAAAAGTTGGAAGCAACCTAAACTATCAAGAACGGGAAAATCAGTGAAGGAAATTAGGCTACATTGGTATGATGAGGTACTGTTTAGCTATTAAAACTGAACCAGATAAGAGCACCTGGGTGGCTCAGTCGGTTAAGCATCTGACTTCAGCTCAGGTCATGATCTCGTGGTCTGTGGGTTCGAGCCCCACACTGGGCTCTGTGCTGACACCTCGGAGCCTGGAGCCTGCTTTGGATTCTGTGTCTCCCTCTCTCTCTGCCCCTCCCTCACTCATGCTCTGTCTCTCTCTGCCTCTCAAAAATGAATAAAGGTTTAAAAATGTCTAAAAAAAATTTTTAAAAAATAAATAAATAAACTGCATAGCCACTGGAGCCCAGCAGCCCTGGACGGGCTTCAAGTGACCCTTGTGAGTCAGATAAGGATCAGAATGGGCACACGCAGTGGGGCTCCTGTCGTGCGTGAAGGCAGCGAGGTAAGGCTTGTGTTCGATGGCCTTTGAGAGCTCCAACGCCACCACTTACTTTCTGGGTGAACAAATGAGATGATAGCGGGGAGGTCCCCTGGAACCCAGCTGGAGCCTTCTCGATGGATGAAGCCCGTGCCACTCTTACCGCACAACTTAATAACCATTTTTAGGCAAATGACAGAAAATTCATCGAAACCACATTACCCACTGAATAGGGGAAAAAAGAAATAAAGCAGAGTTTATTAACTGGTAGAGAAAATGATTATAGGGTAAATAAAATGACTCAAGGAAATGGAGAGGAGGACGTATTAAGGAAGAAAGAAAGAAAGATACTCAGCCAAAGAGGGTCTGGGGAATGGGGCGGGGGAGGGGCAGGCTGTTACAGCAAAGCAGGGATTCGTTCATGGTTTTCTTAATACAGCGGTGGGCTACCTGGGAAGTAAAATGGGGCTCCCTCGTGCACACATTGTTCTGAAACGCAGAAATCAGAGTCCCGGAGTGGCCCAGAAGCGGCACACGCAGGGACAGACGCCTTCATGAGGAAGAATCCCCCTAACAGCTGGTAAAGGGCACGAAGCGGACTGCTCAGGGAAACCCAATAGCTTCTTCGAGCAATTTCTCACGTGCCTCCTGCTGTGGAACTAGGGAAAGTAACCTACAACCCAGTAGAGAAATAAACCCCACGGAGCCCAACTGTCCGTCCATGGCTCTGAGAGCTGAGCCGTGGCCTCTTGTATCTCCACTCGGACATCTCTACACCGGTTCTGGAAGAGAGTCTCTGGAGATAGAGTCAATCGGAGACACTGGCTCCACTCTGCCAAGTGTTTACTGCTTCGGACACATGGGTATGCCAACTTGGGACTCCACATGACATAACCCCAAGCTCAGCCCTTTCTCTAAGACTTGGCGGGTGAAAGTAATAACCGTGCCTGAGTTGCGTTGCCTGTTGCATCTACCTCCTTCACTTGGGAGACAACTTACCTTCTGTACTTTTACTGCTGCGTCACGTATGAAAAGTTCCCTGATGCCCTCACAACCAGGTTCAATCACAGAGTTGAACCTTCAGGGGGACGCTCCCTGTTTAAACTGTCTGTGTTCGCCTTACTACCCCACAGACGAAACTGCAAGGGGCATCCCCCTCTGGAGGCTTCTGCGCCAGCCCTCCCTTACGCTGGTAGGACTCCAGGGGGACCTGCCATAGCCTCCCTCCGTGACTGGGTTGACGGCTATTGGAGACATGGCTAGAGTCTTATCCTGCTTTCACTTCCGGCCACCAAGCCCAGGGGATGGCGCTTTGATGATGCTCAAAAATGCTTGCCGAGGGGGTGAGAACTTGAGCATGCAAATGGCTTCCTCTCAAAGCCATCCCTGCCTCCTTTTTGTTCATGTTTTGGGAAGAAGAACACAGATTCGGGGAATGAATGGATTCTTCCACTGGAGGTCTTTCCTGAGTTGCCAGGTAGATTTCATCTCAACCTCCTTGCTATCTATTCATCCATTCAGTATATGGATGAAGTGCTCATTAGGGGCAAGGCCTGTCCTTGGCACGGTGGATCCCAAATGCCCTGACTTTTAGGAGTCTATACCTCTAAATTAATGGATCATAGGACTCATGCAAGCTTAAATATTAGCTCCCATTTATTTAACACACGCTAAAAACTCCCTACAGGTCAAGCCCCCTTGGCTGCCCCCGGGGGGTTCTCCAGCTCTCACAATGATTCTGGCCTCCTGGTTTCCAGTGGTTAAGGAAGCCCTGCTCCCTCACCTTTATTATTTTGGGGTTCCTTTATAAACGGAGCTTCTCCATAAATTATCTTCCCCAATCCTTGTAGCATTATCATTTTCTTTTCCAAATGAGAAAGTGAAGGCATGTAGGCATTACAAAACTCACCACCCGGCACCTGGTCAGTGGACATCTGGGCTGAGGTCCGAATCTGCGTCTTCCCAAAACACCAGAATGCCACTCCAACTCTACAGACCCTCCTCTCCTAACCCTCAGCTGTCTTAACTCCTTTTGTGTGCATGTGTGTGGTTCCTTTTAAACATGAAAAAAAAAAAAAAAAAAACAAAAAAAAAAAAAAAGAAAAAAAAAAACCATATCTTTAAAAAAAAAAAAAAAATAGTTGGTGGCAAAAGCCATGCCCGCGACCTAGGTAATAACAGCTCTGTATCCTGAACTTGGAGAAATCACTTTGAGCAAGAGAAGGGGCAGGTCTCTTTATAAACTAGTTTACGAGCTCAGCGCTTGGAGCTACGTTGTCAGGAGGAGAGAGAGAGATCACGAATTGCTTCAGAAGGAAACAGATCAGTGCTGAGTCCCTGGGAAAGGCGTCTGATTTGCTGCAACCTGAGGAAAAGAGATGTCCCGATTAGGAGTCGTTCCCAGATATTGAGAGACCTTCTTCGGCAAAACCCGCATAGCTAAAAAGCAGGCACCCTCCATGCATCAACTGCTCTGATCCCAGACCTCATCACAAGGTTAAAGCACAAAGCACATCACCCATATATAAGGGGAAAGGTGGCATTTTATCACCTCCTGACATGACCACAGCCCTACTGGCTTAAGAATACATGTTACTCCGCTGCTTTATATTTTTTTTCATTAAAAAAAATTTTCTTAAGTGTATTTATTCTGAGAGAGAGAGAGCAGGGGAGAGGCAGAGAGAGAGGGAGAGAGAGAATCCCAAGCAGGTTCCACGCTGTCAGCACAGAGCTGATGCGGGGCTCAAACTCATGAACCGTGACTGAGCCGAAACGACGAGTTGGACTCGTGACGGATGAGCCACCCAGGCGCCCCTCTGCTGCTTTATAGTAATTAAAGAGCACGTGGTGTGACCGGCAACCTGCCACTCAAGCAAGACTCCAACTGAACAGCACATTCAGCCATGTGCATAAACAAGGCCCTGCCTGGAAGTCCTATTGCATTTGGGTTTTCCCAGAAGCAGATGCTAAAAGGAGATTAGATGTGCAAGATACTTATTGGGGAAAGTGCCAGGGAGGGAAAGCGGAAGGGGAGCAGGTAGAACTGGAAGAGCCATCAGACCGCAAGGCAGGTCTGTCCTGCCTGAAGGAGACAGGGAAGAAGGAAGGTTTGAGTGCACAGTCCTCATCTGTCATGGGGTCTGACAAAAGTTGCAACAGGCTGCCCGGGCGTCCTTAAGCCAATGTCGCCAGTCAGAGGAGTCTTAGCATCTTGCAGAAATGGGACCACATCCATGCGGCCTCTGTGCTCAGCCATTGGCTGGAACAGTCCAGACAGAGCCTATGGAAATGACCACTGAAGACGCCCATGGAGCCCGTGGGCCACGGTGAGCCAGACTTTATCCAGGACATCATTTAGTACCTGCCCCCTCAGGCCTTTACTGTAACAGAGGGCCATGACGGTGCTTTTGGTCTCTCAGTAGCAACATCAACTCAGACCCCATGTCCAAGTGTCCTCAAAATGTCCCCTTTCTCCAGTATACAGTTCGTTCTCAGGGAAGAAACCTTTTTTCACAGGGAATAGTAAAGAGCGTCCGGCTGAATAGACTTGTCAATCGGTTACGGGGGAAAAAAAAGAATCTGTCTCTCATTTTCTTTTTATAAGGCTGCCAACCCTCTCAGATTAGGACTCCACCCTTATCTTCCTTTAACTGTAATTACCTCATAAAAGCCTTATCTTCAAATGCAGTCACATTGGGGGTTAGGGCTTCAACATATGAGGTTGGAGGGAATACGATTCAGTCTGTAGTGGTCCGCCCAGTGCCGGGGGGCCATCTGCCCCCCACAACCCAGTCAGAACGATATCCTGTTTGCTACCTGGTGGTAAGAGAGCCAGTCCCAGAACCCCATCTTACTACCTGTTAGCTGGGACATTTCTACACTTGCATTGACTCAGGTTTTCCAGCAAGTGGATGCCAATACAGGATTAGATATGCAAGAGACTTATTGGGGGAAATGCCTGTGAGGAAAACAGGATAGTCCAGAGGAGGTAAGGAAAGCCATCAGACTGCAATGCGGGTCTGGGCCCTGTGAGGGAGAGAGAGAAGAAGGGGGGTTGATACGAAAATCTCAGACCGCAAGACGGTTCTAGAAAGTTTCAACCAGGCTGAAAGGGAGTCCTCAAATGATGAGCCAAAATAGGTTTCTGTGGAACATTCTCTGGAGCAGCCCTTGGAAAACAAAGTTTTGCATGAAGCGGGGAAGGATTCGGGGCTGAAGTCATCAGTCAATGACCTTCTCTGCAGCAGGGACTCTGAGTAGCACATTTGCATGGGCACCTATGCCCATCTATCGGCTCCAGAGATTTGTTAGAAAACATACAAGGTATTCAGGCTCTAGCAGGAAACCAGGAGACAATCAGAACTGAAAAAGAAGCAAAAATGTACTTGACAGTATTAACGGAACTGCTGAAAATATATATCCCCTGGGGCAGACAGAACTCTATTACTCCCATGGTCCTTGTCCTGCAGATATGGTGAGATCATTCCTGTGACTCGTGACATTAAATGGCAAAGAGAATACTTGCAGATGTAATTAAGGTTAACCATCAGTTTCTTTTTGGTTAATCAAAAAAGTAGATTATCTGGGTGAGCCTAACTTGAGCGTTAACTGGTAGGCCAGAGAATATTCTCTAGCCGGTAGCAGAGTAGAGTCATTTATTTTTTTTAACGTCTCTATTTTTGAGAGAGAGAGAGAGAGAGAGAGAGAGAGAGAGAGAGAGAGAGAGCACGAGCTGGGGAGGGGCAGAGAAAGAGGGAGACAGAGGATCCAAAGCGGGCTCTGAGCTGACAGCCAGAGCCAGATGTGGGGCTCAAACCCATGAACCACGAGATCATGACCCGAGCAGAAATCAGACACTCAACGGACCGAGCCACCCAGTTGCCCCCAGAGGGAGAGTTGTTTATTTAAGGAGTGACGGGGATTTAACTTGAGGGGGTCTCACTGCCAGCTGAGATGAGGTGGGAGGGGGGTATGTGAGATGGTCCCTGACTGTGAACTACAAGTGGCCCTAGTGACAGAGAGCAACCCACTAACAGCCAGACAAGGGGGCCCTCCGTGCTGCATCACAAGGAACTGAATCCTACCAGTGGCCTGAATGTGCTTGGAAGCCTATGCTTCCTCAGAGCCTCGGATGAGGTTGCCGCCACCCGAGACAGCTTGGGAAGGGGACCCGGAGCCGAGAGCCGGGAGAGCCCTGCGGGGCTTCTGACCTAAGACGCAGTGGGATGAGAAACGGGTATTGCTTTACGCCACTATGTCTGCGGTGCAGCTGCAAACCCCATCAAGGGAGGGACGCCTGCTCACACCACCCTCCAGCTCGGCAGAGACCCACGTGGCTATCCTGCTCACCAGTTCCACCAGCTCACCTTATAAACCCAGCCCCTCACCTAGGATCTGCTCGTTGGTAGGCACTCGATAAATATTGGCTGAATTAATAAATGAACGCTGAGACAATTAAACTGGATGTGTGAAATTCGATATAAATTTCAGTGTATGTTAAAGCGGCTAGCCCAGGACCCCGTGCATTCAAAAGGCTCAATCCATGTGAGTCTCGGCTTGCCCTTCTCTTTCATACGCAAAAGCAGCCCCCCTCCTTGCTAGCTGTTGCAATTTCACAAGCTTGTCATGCTAAACACCAAAATGCCACCTGCTGAAGTTTCATAAACCCCAGGGAAAAGAATGGAGTCAAAAGCAGTTTCCTTGATAAATTACCGTGGGTGTTTCTTTCACAAGCTGTTTGCACATGACACAATGGTGCATAGGAACAGACTCGAATTCTCCCCTACCATTCTCAGATACAATGACTTATTTTCTAGAGAAAATTGAAGAAGGAAAATGTGTCTTCCTTTTCTGCAATTCCTCATGGAGAACACACACTCTCCTTTTTGGTTATTGTTTCTTATTTTTAATGGGAAAGATTTTGAACACTGTGATCAAAAATCTGTAACTCACATGGTCTAGTCTGAGTAGTGGGGCCACAAGACTGTGTGCAGCCCCTTGAAACCAATTCCAGAATCACTCCCGTTCTTTATGTGAATTCTCAGAACTTGCAGATCATGGCAAACTTCTTTAAAATTCACCCTTTTCCTTTCCTTTCCACGTCCTTCTCCAATTGGAGCTGCTCTCACACCTGCACAGGTGAGACTGGAGACACCTGTATTTTCCTTGTTTTAAAGGCCACAAGGAGGTCTGAACAATCAGTGGTTTATCCTCCCACTGACCAGCTGTTAGACTTCGGCAAAGCTAAGTTACTTCCCAAGCCTCAGTTTCCTCATCTACAAAATGGGCATGGCCGTGCCTAGCTCACAAACTGTTGTAATGAGTGGTTGTATTAATAAGATATGTGTGTAAAGCACTTGTTACCTTATACTCGCTAACCAGGGGCTGATGTCTTTGCAAACTGTATTAATGGTGTAAGTAGAAACAATCACGTGTCATCTAGTAACAAGCGATCATCAGTTAAGAATTTACTATGTTCTAAGCACTGTTCTCAGTGTTTCCCCCGTGTTTTCATGTCACCCTTGCAACCATTATGAGAGAGGCAGTTTTCTAATCTACATTTTACAGATGAGGAAACTCACCCAAGCTTACTCCACGGGGGGTGCGGCAAGGTTGGGATTTGAACCAGGCTGTCTGACTCTGGAATTGGGACACTTGACCACTAGTCTGGACCGCTCCCCTTTGAAATACCACTGCGGTTTTATAGCCCAGAGAAACTCGCAGAGATGCTAACAACTACCCAGGAAGGAAAAAAATGTTCTAACAGTAATAAGATTTTCCTTTTAAATTTTTTTCTTTTTTCTGATTTCTAGGGAGGTTAACTTCTCCTTGGACAAGTGGCAACACTTCCATACATTTTCAATAAATATTTATTTTATATAAACAGAAAAAAAGAAATACAAATGATTTTATATATAATAACATAATACAACCATGTAAATTCCAAACACTAAGAAAGACTTGGGGAAGGGGGGAGACAGAAAGAAAATACCCCAAAATATGGATAATGATCATCTTTTAAAAGTGATTCCCACCCTATGTTGCATCTTTCTATATTTGCCAAATTGTCTATGTTTTCTAATGCATCACCTTCATGAAGAAAAAATACTACTTCATAAAACGAACATTACACATTTTATTAGTTGATTGCACAAAAACCAGAATTTCTCTTATTATCTGAACTATCCACTGGAGGCCAATTGTGCTTGTATAAATACTCCAAAGTTCCCTTAAACACATAAAAAAAATTAACATCTTCTATTTAAGTTCAACAACCTCTTCTCTCCCACTTTTCACATGTGCTAGTTTAAGCGTGACATTTAGAAACTGCCTGAAACCATTTCTGTGCATGGAATCCTGCCACAAAATAAAAGTTTATTTTCTCTCTGGTTTTGTGCCATTGGACTGCTTTGCCCTCTCTCATCCAGGTGTTCTACAAAATTCTTGCATATGTTTACTCACCATTACCATTGTGCTAAATACGATACAAGCATCAAACAGAAAATAGAGACAAACTTCATTAAATGGCATTCTGCATCAGACCTTAAAGCCGGCCAACTCCCCACACATACAAAGCTTAAAACAATCATTTTCTAAAACGTGCCAAGCATGATGCTGGGTACCTTCTCAGACAGTTAATATTCTGAAAAGTCTCTTTAGTCAGGGTTCTCCAGAGAACGAACTAGAGCTATATCTAAATCTATAGATGTATGTATATTTGGGGGATGGGGTTGAGATCTATTTTAAAGAATTGGCTTATGTAATCATGGAGGTGCATGTCCAAAATCTACAAGGTAGGCTAGCAGGCTAGAGACTTAGGGAAGAGTTGCTGGCAGAATTCTTTCTTGCTCGGAGACCAATCTTTGTTCTATTAAGGTCTGCAACTGATTGGATGAGACCCACCACATCACGAAAGGTAATCTGCTTTACTCAAAGTCTAACAATTTAAATGTTAATTTCATCAAACAAAAATACCTTCATAGAAGCATCTATAATAATGTTTGACCAACTATCTAGGTACCATGGCCCAGTCAGGTTGACTCATAAAATCAACCATCATGAACCTGTGATACTGGCCAAGATGAAGAAATGAGCTTCAAAACATCTACAACTTTCAGGGTGCCTGGACGACCCAGTCAGTTAAGCATCCAACTTCAGCTCAGGTTTCATGGCTTGTGAGTTCAAGCCCCATGTCGGGCTCTGTACTGACAGCTCAGAGCTTAAAGCCTGCTTCAGATTGTGTGTGTGTGTGTGTGTGTGTGTGTGTGTGTGTGTGTGCGCGCGTCTGCCCCTCCTACTCACTCTCTCTCTCTCTCTCTCTCTCTCTCTCACAAAAGGAACATTTTTAAAAACTACAATTTTCCTTACTAAACACTACAGGGTTGTCATTTGTCAATATTTCCAAAAGCCCTGTGTAATCTGTTTTTATTTCTAGGAATAAAAATTATTGAATATAATTTAAATATATGAAAAGGAAGCTGTCAACACTGAAATACAGAAAAATCTCATTAATTAGATTAATTCTGACCAAGACTGGTCAAAGTCCTGAATTACTGGATATTCAAAGATACGCAAGCTTATTAAGTACAACTATATATTCTAGCCAAAACAGGATCACTACACATTGGCAAGTCAATTTCCTTCTGGATTTGTTTTAATAATCAGATTTAAATTATCAGTAAGCAGCACATTGATTATTGACATGGAAATAGGTGTCAAATGAACTTTTAAAAATGTTTTCTCAGGGGAAATCAAGCGTGTGTTATGCAGCCTAGTTTTTAATAGCAATGAATGTAACCTTTCAAGCACATGTCTGACTTGGAATACATTCTACATCGGTGAGGTCCAAATTATTAAGATTCTTCTAAGTCTAACAATTTCACTGAGCATTTGGCACCAAATTTGCCATTAGTGCAATTCCAGAGAAAAGGCGAGAAAGTATCCCTTGTCTTCTAGGGTGAAGAATGCTCCTTTTAGTGTGGTCACTAGAATTCTTGAAGGGAGGAATATCTCAGGAGGACATATAAGCAAATGTCTAGCTCAGGACCTGAATGAATGCCTGCCGGGTAAGAGGTTGAGCGCTCTTGGAGGAGGCCACACCAAAGAACAATCTGCAGGTGGACTCAACTGCAAAACCATTCATGATAGACAAGAGAGAGAAACAACAAATGGGGGCAGTTTATCAAAGGGGGAGTAAAGGGTGATTCTAACAATAAAACTAAATTGATGGAGTCTCCATCCAAAGAAGTTTTCTTCACAAAATTCCAAAGTTCTTCTACAAACATGACTTTGCCCATGTGTAGCTTCAGCCCCCCTCTTTTTATTACCAGAGAGAGTCTAAAAAAGTTCTTTGAAATCTTTTAGTGTGTTCTCCACACAGGACATGCCCAGCCTTTAACTTCTTGGCATCACTGTGTTTAATGTTCTTCCTGGATAATCTGTACATTCAAGACTCTTCTTTGTTTGTTTGTTTTAAGGCTTCAAATAAGTAACGTACAACAGAATTACTAGAGTTAGCCAAACTCTTCTCAATTTCAACTTACCCCACTCCCCATCCTTTTTGCCTTCAAATGCATTGACTAATGATTGACTTTGCCTCTTCTGTATAACATGTGTTGGTAAAAAGACTGGGATTCTTGGGGCGCCTGGGTGGCGCAGTCGGTTAAGCGTCCGACTTCAGCCAGGTCACGATCTCGCGGTCCGGGAGTTCGAGCCCCGCGTCGGGCTCTGGGCTGATGGCTCAGAGCCTGGAGCCTGTTTCCGATTCTGTGTCTCCCTCTCTCTCTGCCCCTCCCCCGTTCATGCTCTGTCTCTCTCTGTCCCAAAAATAAATAAACGTTGAAAAAAAAAAAAAAAAAGACTGGGATTCCATCTCCTATTAAAAAAAAAAAAAAACCTGTCGGACAAACAGGGGGTGTGGTTTAAAGACCTCTGTAAGGATTCTGCTTCTGGATGGACCTCAGAACTGAACAGCTTTGAATACATTGTCCAGGTATTTATATTTGTTTAGAACGGCCCCAAAAGTCAGGAGCAGGTATCTTCTGGGCATTGCCCTGAGGTAATAGGTGGGAAGCCAGGAAAAACCTGGGTTCAAACCCTTGCTTTGGCACTGAGCAGGTTAGGTTACGTAGGCCAACCAGACCTCAGTTTTATCATGAGTCAAATGGCACCATAGGCTCCATGTGCCTTGCAGGCCTATCTAGAGATAACATAAGTGTGAATGGCTAAGCACCGTGCCAGTCACATGGTGGGCACTTCAGAAACGTTGGGTTTCTTAAGATTAGAAAAGGAAAAATTGGGGGTGCCTGGGTGGCTCAGTTGGTTAAGCATCCAATTTCGGCTCAGGTCACGATCTCACGGTTCATGGGTTCAAACCCCATGTTGGGCTCTGGGCTGACAGCTCAGAGCCTGGAGCCTGCCTTCAGATTTTGTGTCTCCCTCTCTCTCTCTGCCCCTCCCCTACTCGCACTCTGTCTCTCTCTCTCTCTCTTGAAAATAAATAAACATAAAAAAAAAATTTTTTAAAGAAGAGGAAAAATTGGGGCTGTAGAATTCAGGTCGTTTGAGAGAATGGGTGTAGGAAGAGGAATCAAAAAACAAATAATTTATTTCTCAGATCGATGCAGCTTTTTCATGAGAAGTTTGCCACATTCTCTTCCAGTTTTGCTAAAGAGAAGAAAGACAGATATCCAAGCTGGCTGCCTGTGAATTCAACTCCATTCTCGAAGGCCACGCTGCCTCGGAAAGGCCAGGCACTCAGGGGTCTTCCTGTACAAGGTGCAGAGAGAAAGATGCATCTTCCTAGTAGGGGCCAGAGGGGTCTTGAAAGCCCTGCTCATACCCGCTGCTAATGCCAATGGTCATCCCCCTTTTCTTCCACAGCGCCCACTCCCCTGCCTACCTTCCTTCGCCCACCAAGCATTTGCTAAAAATCCCGGCAGCTTATTTCCATGCAACATTAAAAGGTTTCTACGAAAAGGGAGAGGAAGATCAAACACCATCCAAACGTGGGCCTTTACTGATTGTGGGGACGTGTCTGCCCACCTACTTTTGATATCAGAGCTAAAAGAATCATCTGGCAAAGCAAACCCCCAAGGGAGAAGAACCTCGCACACTCTAGTGCTGGACCGTGGAGTATACAGAGGTGGATGCTGAAATTCGTTTGATGTATTTATGGCACCTACTCTGTGTGACGCCTTCAAAGAATGGGATAACCAAATGCCACAAAGCCTCCTCAGAAACGCACTATGGGCCCAATAAATACATACACAATCTGACATTTCTTTGACATTTATTGGCTTCCCAGAGGCTCATATGAAAGACAGGCCACTTGAATGTTAAACAGTATCCTCCTGACATAGTTTGGGTTATTGTTTAAAGACGTTTTTATCGGGGCGCCTGGGTGGCGCAGTCGGTTAAGCGTCCGACTTCGGCCAGGTCATGATCTCGCGGTCCGGGAGTTCGAGCCCCGCGTCAGGCTCTGGGCTGATGGCTCAGAGCCTGGAGCCTGTTTCCGATTCTGTGTGTCTCCCTCTCTCTCTGCCCCTCCCCCGTTCATGCTGTGTCTCTCTCTGTCCCAAAAATAAATAAACGTTGAAAAAAAAAATAAAAATAAAGACGTTTTTATCTATGCACTATCTCCACAAGACAAAGTAAATAAAAGGAACGCGTATTGAGGAACAGCAAACATGGATATTGGTACCAGCTTGAAGTTGATGGAAAGAGACACCCATTTCTTCCCTGAGAAGTGGGGAAGCAAAGGGGCAGAATGTAGTCCCTCCCCCAGGAGCCTGACCTCCCATCTTGTAAGAAAGAATCCATTACTCTAAAGGTTTAATGGCATCCAGTTCGTTTGGGGTGAATTTAACAAACCGCATTAGCCAGTACATAAAGGCTCTCTTTGATATAGGTGACGATTGTGCTATGAATTACTAACAGAACTTCAGGGCTCAGAACCAAGTCAGGTGTTTCCATTGGAACCACCTGCACCAATAGTGAGCGTAAAATCCCCGGGGAGAAGCGCCAGGCTGAGGTATCGACGTGCTTCCTTTTGACATCTTGCACCAATATGCTACAACCCATTGAGGAAGCCGTATCTCATCTTCAAATGGCTGGCCTTTCTACTGCAGCTCTTAAAAAATGCTATTTGTAATTGTAACCAGATTGTCCCCCCAAACACACCATAGAATGTGGTAATAAAGGTAATGTTCTTCTATAAAACAACGGTTTCATAAAATGATCAGAGCCTGGCCCGGTGTCCTAAACACTTACCTACCCCCTTAAAGTTTTGGATTAGATTAAAGTGCCATGGGGACATAACTGATGTAATGTTTCAAAATCATAAATGCAGGGGGAGGGATTTTAAAGCTGGATAATGGAGAGAATGGAATAATGCAATAAAAGCTGGCTCAAACGCTGAGTCCGTGATACTTGATTTATTGTTTTAATATAATGCTGTAAAGGCCATGCTTGAATATACAGCAGTATTTTATTTATCTGATAGTCATGATCCTAACAATGGGTGTTTAACAACGGCTTTACTGGAGTTGGTGGTGCACGCAAATGAAGCTGGTTTTGGGACGCTCCCCGAGAAAGGTAACGGAACAGCAGGGAGAGGCTGACAGGTCATGCTTCAGGGGTACCTGAGAGCCCCTCTGGAAAGTACAATTCCTCACTTCTCCAGCAGGGCTCTGCAGTTTTATGAACTTCCCCCAGCCTGCAAAGCTCAGCACATTGTCCACAAGACGAAGGCCCTGATGAACAGCCCCCAGGACCGGCCCTGAACTTCGAGTTCTGAAGCTAGCAGCAGGGAGCACACACCAGCAGGGGAAGAGGGTCAGGGGGGAGGTGGGAAGAAAGCAGCACCCCCACGTTCCTCGTCTTCCTGAAGACCCAGCTCTGCCTTCTCGTAACATGCCAGCGAAGATACCCTGAACTGTGGGTCCGAAGTCCCGCTTCATTCTGGGGAGCTTTGCCAATCTTCAACCGAGAGATGAAAAATTCAACTTGATGTGTTGGCCTTCTTTATTAAAAAAAAAAAAAAAAAAATCAAAACCCACCACCCATGAGCTATTTCCAACAGTTCACGGTCAGACTGCCATGGCAGGGTCCTTTATTGCTTCCTCAGCAGCATGGCGCAGAGACTAAGAGAAGCTCTGGGTTCAAACCCTGTTTGGTTCCCTCCGAATTTTATGGCCTCCTTCTGATTAGTGGAAACTCTCTAAGCCTTAACTTCTTCACCTCTTCCACGGGAATGAGATTACCCACCTCAGAGAAGTTTCCATAAAATATCTATAACTAGTAACGTTGGAGAGGTTTTCAGGGGTTAGAATCAAAACTCAACACTTCCCTTTATGATGTCATGGGGGGGGCGCGGGGGGGGGGGGGATGTTGTTTCTTTGTACTTGGTAGAAGTCTGTCTGAAGCACGGCCCATAACACGTGCACCTTAGATCGTAAGTGTCCTCAAATCACATCTCAAATACAGTCTCAATTCAGAAATTGGAAGGTCCGGTTCTAGACAACAATCGCATTTTGACTTGTCTTCAGATCTTCTCCTTTTCCCAAGCCAGTGTCCATCCCATAAGGAACTCAGTCCCTCTACATGATCCTCTTGGGCAATCTCCTTTTAAATGACCCCAGACCCTGACCAGTCTGCACCTCCAGCTCACCATTCATATACCTTTGACCTACTTCCCTACTACCTTCTCCCTCACCTCGCCTCTCCTCCCTCCTGCCCACTCTCCCATGTCAGACCCCATCTCAGCATGCCCCCCAAATGACAAGCAGACA
Source organism: Herpailurus yagouaroundi (assembly GCF_014898765.1). Classification (NCBI taxonomy): domain Eukaryota; kingdom Metazoa; phylum Chordata; class Mammalia; order Carnivora; family Felidae; genus Herpailurus; species Herpailurus yagouaroundi. The sequence goes on from NW_024412396.1 coordinate 60,820,425, forward strand.
ACCCACTCTGTAAGTGGTCTCACTGAAGCCCTTTGAGTGGGGGGGGTGGGGTACATTGGGAGGGGTCTGGCACCAGCTGCCTCCAAAGAAATCCTATTCACAAACCCATGCTCTTTACCCTTTTATATCCTACGGGGGGATTTTCCCACCATCTAATGCCTGCACCCTTAAACATCTGCATATGTTCTGACATCTCACATTGGAATTTCATATCCAAAGTGTCCTAGTGCTTCTGTTGAAATTTCCAGTTTACTCCATATCACATGTGTGCAGAGTGGTCAACACATGCCTGGCATACAGTAAGTACTTAATAAATGTGTCTATCCATAGTAATAAGGCAAATCGTAAATTACAGCACTTAGCACAACAACATCAAGTTTGAAACACAGATCAGAGCATGTCTCCACTTGGCTAAAATCCTCCAATGTCTTCCCACCATGCTTAGACTCAACCCCCCTCCCTGTCATTCACGCACTAGCCCCTGCCCATCTCCCAGACATTACCTCCTACCACATGCTTCCCTATACATTTCCTCCAGCCTCACTGGACTTATTATGCTGCTGTCTCCCCAACACTCAAGCTCTTTCTTATCTCAAGGCCTTTGCCCTCCTGCTGCCACAGCCTCAATACTCCTGCCTGATCTCTCTGTTCTCAGATCCTGGCCAAAGCAGCCTACCTGGGCACCCAACTGGAGTAGGGTTCCCTGTCCCACCAACTCCAGGCACAAATGAGCCCATTCTTATAAAACCTTTTCTTCACAGCAATTTCCACAATCTGAAACCATCTTCTTAAGTTTTCCATTTGCCAATATTATGGACTAAATGTCAGTGTGCCCCTAAAATGTAGATGTTAAAGCCCTAACCCCCAGTGCGATGGTATTTGGAGGTGAGGCCTTTGGAAGGAAATTAGATCTAGATGAGGTCATGAGGGTGGGGCCCTGTGATGGGATAAGTGCCCTTATCAGGAGAGGAAGAGAGATAAGAGTTCTCACTCTCCACCTGTGAGGACACAGTGAGAAGATGGTCATCTGCAGGCCTGGAGGAAGGCTCTCACCAGAAACCATTCGTGCTGGCACCCAGCTCTCAGACCTCCAGCCTGCAGACTATGAGAAATAAATGTTATTTAAGCCACCTAGTGTGATGTTTTGTTATAGCAGCCCAAGCTGACTAAGACAGTTTATTATATCCTCCTTCTCTCAATGAGTGACTCCCTTATGATTTCCACCCAAACAAAAACATCTCCTTCTTCCCAGACGCATGGAATTCTCCCAAGACTATTATGTATGATAAGGGGACAATAATAGCAATTAACATGTATAGAGTATTTACATGGGAGACAAATGACTTTATGGGTATTAGCCCATTTAACAAACCCTAAGGTTGGTACTATTATTAGGCTCATTTTCTACTGAGTAAACTAAGGCACAGAAAAGTTCACTAAGCACTGTCGGGGTTACATAGCTAATAAGAGGTAGTTTCAGAATTGGAACACAGACAGTCTGGCCCAGAACCCGGATTGTTACCCACCGTGCAGTCTGCCATCCTGTACTTCCTGTCACCTCTACGCTGGGAGTGGAGGTCCGCCAAAGTGGGGGAGTGGGAGGGGACAAACACCATCACCTCTCCCCACTCCACCCATTCTGTCTTTCCAAGTCCTCGGCACGGCTACAGATTTAAGACTGATTTTTTACACAAATGCACAGAGTAGTCATAAATTTATAGATTTAAGGCTAAGTTTTTACCATTCAAATTCTTTTTAGCTTAATCATCACTTTATGATGTTTCTCCGAAATCCTTCTATCAACATCTGCTTGGCACTAGCTTAACTGCTGGACGATGAAATATGTGAACTGCTTGCTTGTGGTATCATCCACGTGCATGTTGCATACCCATGGGCTGGGGCGACTTCTAGATCAAGTCAATGAGAGCTTCTCTCAGTCTCTTTCCTTTCTTTTCTCTCTCTGTTTTGTTGTTTGTTGTTTGCTGTTTGTTTGTTTGTTTGTTTGTTTGTTTCTGAGACAAAGCAGAACAGAACTATAGGAGCAGGCTCCAAAACATTTCTTTCTGGGCTCTATGAAGACAGCGACCATTTGGGGAGAATGTCTTGCAGAGACGTAGTGGAATTTAGTGGTTTAAAGTGTGGGTTCTACAGCCAGGCATGTTCTCAATGCCCACTTGAGATTTTGAGCAAGTTACATCTCTCGGTGCCTCCTTAGTTCCCCCATCTGAAAAATGAGGATATATATTCATCATAGAATATCCCATTAAATGAGTTAATATATACAAAGTGTTTAGAACAGTGCTGACAGAAAAGTGCTATATAAATGTGATAGGCCTGTCAGTTTGGGGCAAGCAAGTACAAAAAAAGGGATGTGTCAGAAGAATGGGGGAACGCCCCCAAAAAGTAGGAGAGTGGCTCAACCAGCCCATGGATTAGTACAAATTAGATGAAACGTAACCCCAAGACAATGCATTTACAGATAAAAGGTTTGCTGAGTTGGGATGAAACATGATCGCCCAGGGCAGAGAAGAAGAGGAAAATGCTTTCATTTTAACAAGTACATTTTTTCCCTCTTGTTTTTCATTTGCGGTCACAGATTCTAAGTGCCCACAGGTCGCTCCTAAAGAAGCTTCCTGTACAAGAATCGCCCTCTACCAGGTCCCCCAAGGTGTCCACATCCTAATTCCCAGAACCTGTGAGCATTACTTCAAATGGCTTAAAGGACTTTGCAGATGTGAACAAGTTAAGGACTTTGAGAGGGGAAGATGATCTTGGGCTATGCAGGTGGGCCCAACGTAATTGCAAGAATCCTTAGAAAAGGAAGATTGGACCACAGAAATAAGAGAGTTGATAGAAGCAAGAGATTGGAGTGATGGATGAAGGGCCACAAGCCAAGAAGGGCCTCCAGGAACTACAAAAGGCAAGGAAGCTGATTCTCCCCTGGATTCTCCAAAATGAACTGGTCCTCTGCCAGCATCTTGACTTTGGCCCAGTGAGACTGATTGCAGACTCCTGGCTTCCAGAACTTTAAGAGAATAAATATGTGCTAAGTCCCCAAGTTTGTAGTGATTTGTTACAGCAGCAACAGGAAACCCATAGAGACCAGAACACCACTGATTACTGGTCTCTGACTACTGAAGAACCACTGATTAGTGGTTCTCCAAGTCTGTACCTTTGACACACTGATGCCTCCCAACTCAGTTATTCAACAGCTAAAAGTGAACAATGAATAAATCTGTTACCGGAAAATATATTGTTTTGAAAACATAATTCCATTGTCTTAGTCCATTTGGGCAGCTGTAACCAAATACTACAGATTGGGTCACTTAAAAACAATAAAATTTGTTTCTGACAGATCTGGAGGCACCAAGATGGAGGCACCAGCATGGCCACCTGCTGCTGAGGGCCCCCTTTCTTGTTCATAACTGGTTCCTTCTTACTGTGTCCTCACATGGTGGAAGGGACACTGTTCTTTCTCTGTGGAGCCTCACTCGCAAGGCACTAAACCCATGACTTCAGCACCTCCCAAAGGCCTCACTGACTAACAACCACCACCTTTGGGGATTAGGATTTCAACACGTGAATTTTGAGGGGACACCTTCAGACCACAGCAACGATTAGGCTTTTCTCTATGTATTTTTGTTACATTTAACCGTTACAATAATGCCCTTTCTATGAGAGCAAACACGTTTAAAGTGGTTAAGTCATTCGTCCAAAGTCATAAAGCTAATGAAATAGCCAAATGGGAATTCAAACCCAGTTCGGGTTCATAAATAATTACGTTGAACTAAACAAATATATAAAATTTAAGTTTTCCCTTGGTGGTTTTCCTTATGAGATATACTATCACTTCTCTGTTGGCACAAAAGAACTTGATTTAAAAAAAAAAAAAACAATATTAACAGCAAAGCTCAGAATTATCAATGCCTAAGATCAAAGCACTTCTTTAAAAACACTAGGTACTTGGGGGGACGCTTGGCTGGCTCGGTCGGTTAACCATCAGACTTCAGCTCAGCTCATGATCTCATGGTTCGTGACTGCAAGCCCGAGCTCTGCAATGACAGTGCTTGGGATTCTCTCTCTCCCCCTCTCTCTCTTCTCCTCCCCAACTCACACCTTCTCTCTCTCTCAAAATAAATAAATAAACTTAAAAACAATAACAACACTAGGTACTTGGACTTGTAATGTTGCCTTGTTGAATAGAATGTACCATTTAGTTCTACTCAATATTTCTAAGCATTGTAAACTGGACACCAATCCTGAGTGCCCTCTGGGACTGCCATCTTCCCATAAGTGCCTGCTATCGTCAGGTGCCAGGCCGTGATAAGCATTTAATTCTCACAACTACACTAGGATGCCGGTGATGTTTATTCTTTCCATTTTACACATGGGGAAACTAAGTCTGGGAGTTTAAATAACTGGCCTAAAGTCACCCAACGTATGTGCAGCAGAGCCACTGTTGGAACCAATGGCGTGTGATTCCAAAACCTGTCCTCTTTTCTGTAATCCCCCTGAGAAGAAAGTAAATTACACTCTATCTCCTTTTCCCCCCAAAACTGTCATCTAGAAGGACATTCCCACCCTCAGTCCCTCATGAGGGACTGAGAGGTAGCAGAAAAAACCAGGTCTGAGGAGAGACGTGGAGAAGAAGTCAGAGGTGAAAGAGAGCTACTTAGTTCCTTGTTTTGTGGGGCTCCACGAAGAACACAGTGACTTCTAGGTATTTTGCTGAGCCCAAGTCTGTTTGCCTGTGAACTCAACCCCCTTTCCTGCGTCTCACCTCCAGGATTATAGGCAACAAACCCACTTCCTCTCTCACCAATGGACCCGATGTGCCTCCCTAACTGTTTGTTTGTTTCTGAGCTAAACATATTCCTCTTCTTCAGATGCCCTTGACAGAATTATACAAGGTTGATAGTAGGTTTCTGTGTCAGAATCTGTCACGATCAGAGGTGACCCCCTACCTGGCTGCTTCCTAGACTTCAGTCATGCCAAGTCCTATCATCTCAGCAAGATGGACGCCGCAGGATGTGGAAGGAGAGACTGGTCAAAGATTCTGTGTTTTTGCTTCCCTTTAGTTACTATTCAAGACAGTGTGATGTAATATCCAGGTCTTCCAGTGGCCGCTTCTGGCTCCTGGCTCCAGGGTCCTCACGGACTTCGGTTCCGCTGCCAGGATGAGGGAGCGGAGTGGTGTGGTGGAGCAAGTAGAATCAGGAATCCAGGGTTCAAGGCCTGCCTTCTGAGCTTTGATCACCTCATCTGAGGAGACATTATCCTTTCTCACAGTAATACTTACCCCCTAGGGTTATTATCGGAAATAATGAGGAAATCACTACGCCTCTCAAATATAACTTGTAGGACATAATCAAAGAGCTGCTTCAGTTCTTTCCTTCACTGGCTTTTCCAGTTCATTCCATGGGACTGGCTTTTTCTTTTCTTTATTTTTTTTTTACTTTTTTTTAATGTGTATTTATTTTTGAGAGCGACAGAGAGACAGAGTACAAGTGAGGGAGGGACAGAGAGAGAAGGAGACACAGAATCTGAAGCAGGCTCCAGGCTCCGAGCTGTCAGCACAGAGCCTGAGGTGGGGCTCGAACTTTCGAACGGCGAGGTCATGGGCTGAGCTGAAGTCAGATGCTTAACTGACTGAGCCACCCAGACACCCGGGACTAGATTTCTCTGGCCCCTGTACCAGATTTAGGGTAAGTGTCAGGATCCCTTGGACACTTTGAAGTACAGCAGACCTTTGACCAACCAACCAGAGGATCCTCCTCTCAGAGGAGCTGACCCCTTACACAGTGGAAAAACTACGTATAACTTTTGACTTCCCAGAACTTAACTACTAATTGGCTATCATCTGCTGGAAGCCTTACCGATAACATAAACACTCGATTAACAGACGTTGTATGTTACATATATTATATACCCTGTATTTTTACAATAAAGTAAGGTAAAGAAAAGAAAATGTGATTAAGAAAATCTTAAGGAAGAGAAAATATACTTACTGTACTGTAAAAACTCCCTGTATAAGAGGGCCCACTCAGCTCAAACCCATGTTGTTGAAGGGTCAACTGTAATCGGAGCAGTCTTGGTTGGGTAATTCATATCTTTGGGTCCAAAGGAATAAATAAAACTTTCCACTTTTATGCCCTCACTCACAACCTCTCCGTGTTCACAGCTGGCTGAGCAGGCTGGCTGCCTGCCTGGGGCAAGATGACGTTTGACTTCTCCTTTCCCACCTTGCACATTCGTCCCTTCTCCTCAAACCTGCTAATCATGGTTTATGACCCTCCTGGATCAGAGTGTAAGGGAGGGAGAGAAGGAAATGTGTCTCATCTTGGGATGACCTAGCATCCACTTCTCTCCAGGAGTACTTCTCTGCGTCTCTGAAACATGGTGTCCTCACCCGGTAGGTGAGCATTTCTCTCCTGTAGTTCTGTTGACTTAGATCAATGTTTCCCCTCCAGCAGGTACTTAGAGATCTAGACCTCTGCTTCCTCCCAGTTGGGAAGGACCTCACCCCTGCTGGTGGCCATCTTGATCAGGATCTAAGACATCTAAGATCGAAGATCTGAGACAGCCCCACTGCTCACCAGCACAGCCCCCATCGGCTCCACAAGACTCACTACCTAGAGAAATGCAGGGAGGGCAGCTGGCCCCAAGGCAGTGGCAATTGCTCCTTCACTTCTTTCTGTCGCAACTAGCTAGACAGCCTCTCTCACTCTGGCCTCTAGAGATGAGCCGCGCACCAGTACATCATGTTGCCCAAACTGCCAGAGACACTTATTACATTCTCTGGGTGAATTCCTTGCAGCCCCTCTGGCCCCGAGAAGAATCCTCCCACCCTTCTCCCTGTGGAAGATGCTCACCCCACCATAGCTCTGCCTATCTCCCTCCTCATCCCCCACCCATGCATCTATCTTTCCAACCTCTTCGAGGCCAGTGGCCAACAGTGAGTCAGAACCCAAGACTTGTTCGCCTCCATTTGTAAGTCTTGCTTGTGGTTTTGCATCTCACTTTGGACTGTAGCCTCTATCAACTCGAAAGCACAGCTGCAATTAGAACTGGTAGAGCTCGGTTTCAACACCTCTTTACGATAATAGTGACAATGGCAGCCGATATTGATCATCGCGGAGAGGCACCGAGCACTGTACCCGGTGCTTTGTGGCTCTTTTCTCACTGGATCCTCACTACAACCCCACGAGGGAACTACAATGTTTCTTTTGCTTAACAGATGAGGAAACTGAGGCCCAGAGAGGGTCTATGCCTTGGCTGGGATCCCAAAGTTCGTGAGGGGTGATGGTGGGAATAAAAAGCAGGTCAGTCTGATTCTGAGGCCAGTGCGCCAACCTCTATCCTCACGCTAGAATGCTTGTAGAACCATCAAATCAGTCATTTATTTGATAGTCTATGAGAAAGCCTTTTGTAAAACTATAAAGTATTGCTCAATTATTTATATTGGTATTGTAGTTATAAAAAACAATAATTTTTTATTATTCCATTCTATCGGTATGGCTTTAGGCTGCTTCTATAAGATACATTAAGCACTCCAAAATAATTTAAACCGGGGCTGGGGATTGGGAGGTGATTGAGTAAGTGCTACAGTGGCCATTAAAATGTCTTAGATATTAGGCATTAGGGGCGCCTGGTTCACTCGGTTGAGCGTTCAACTTCGGCTCAGGTCACGATCTCGAGGTCCGTGAGTCGGAGCCCCGCAGCCGGCTCTGTACTGACAGCCCAGAGCCTGGAGCCCACTTCCAGTTCTGTGTCTCCCCTTCTCTCTGTCCCTCCCCCACTAGCACAGTCTCTCTCTCTCTCTCAAAAATAAGTAAACAAAGGGGCGCCTGGGTGGCGCAGTCGGTTAAGCGTCCGACTTCAGCCAGGTCACGATCTCGCGGTCCGTGAGTTCGAGCCCCGCGTCGGGCTCTGGGCTGATGGCTCGGAGCCTGGAGCCTGTTTCCGATTCTGTGTCTCCCTCTCTCTCTGCCCCTCCCCCGTTCATGCTCTGTCTCTCTCTGTCCCAAAAATAAATAAAAAACGTTGAAAAAAAAAATTAAAAAAAAAAAGTAAACATTAAAAACAAAATTTTTAATGTCTTAAGACGCTGAGGTGCCTAAAATGGAATAGTCAACTATATTAAGATGACCAACTTAAACTGGCTGTCTTCCCATGCATAATCTGTATCAATTGCCACTTGATTTGGAAAGAAAACCAAAAGAATGGAATATAGGCCACGCAAATGAGGTGCCAGCCCCGCTCTGTTAGTGACATGTAGCGTTACTGATCACACAGAAAACAGAACGCCTATGCTTTGCTTTGGATCCGTACAAACCTCAGAAATATTTGCCCAGGTCCCCCAAAGGATTTAAAAAGATAGCTTCCCATTAAAATCCTGCATGCATGTTGTATCAGCAGCTAGCAGGTAATGAGTTGCTACTCCGTGCTGGGCACTGGCCCCGAGCTCATCACGAGACTGACTTCCTTCAACCTTCTCAACAACATATATAAAACCATGAGGATTCCTGAGTAACAGAGGGAGTTTAGGATAGTTTCTGTGGGAGGCAGAATAACTCTCCCAGAATAATTCTTGACATGGGGAGAGGATACTAAATTATCCAGATGGTAATCACAAGGCTCCTTAAAATGACAATGGAATCACAAGGATCCTTGAAAAATGGAAGAGAGAGGCATAAGGCCAAAGTCACATTCCAAGAGAGATTTGAAGATAGGATCTTGCTGGCTTTGAAGACGGAGGAAGGGACCAGGCCGTGAGGTAAGGAGCGCAAGCAGCTCCTGAAGGCTGAAAAAGGCAAGAAACAGATTCTCCCTGGAACCTCCGCTGGGCAAACAGCCCTGCTCACACCTCAATTTTAGCTAAGGAACACCCATTCAGATTTTGGACCTCTAGAACTTTCAGATAGTAAACATATACCGTTCTAAGCCACTGAACGTGTGTAATCTGTTACAGCCGCAGTAGAAAACTAATACAGTCGCCTGCATTCGTCAATTGTGGAGGCTGGATTTGGACTCTGGTGTGGCTGACTCCATATCCCATCCCTGCACTTTCTCACTGTTACGGGTTCAATTACATCCCCATCACCACCACTACCTTCAGAAAAAACATATATATATTAAAGTCCTAATCCCCAGTATCTGTCAGTGTGACCTTAATCAGAAACAAGGTCTTTACAGACAATCAAGATGAGATCATTAGGGTGGACCCTAATCCAACGTGACTGCTGTCCTTACAAAGGGTGAAATCTGGGCACAGACATGCACAGGGAGACGACGACATGAAGATACAGGGCGAAGGAACAAGCCAAGGGACGTCTGAGGCTTCCAGAATCTGGGAGGATGGCCTGGAACATCCTCATGCCTTGAGAGGGAGCATGGCCGTGCCAAAACCTTTATGTCTGGCTTTCAGAACTGTGGGACAATAAAAGTGGATTGCTCTCAGCCACGTGGCTTCCCGTACTTTGTCTCAGAAGCCCTGGGAAGCTAGTGCACCCATGATGCAAAGCAGCCTCATTGCCCTTGAGTCTGGTCTCAGGCATACTCACCACATCTAACACTAGGAAGCCTACTGATAATTGAAAACAATGCCACCTTCCACTGGCGTGACTTTTTATTTTATAGAACACTTTGCACCAGTATTAACTTACTGGATCGTGCCACGATCTCGTAAGTGGGGCAAGGATTATGTCTCCAGGGTGGCTCTATGGTAGCGTGTATACAGTGCTTTCACACACTAGCCTTAAACAGCCTGTCTCCAAATCCTGTCCCTGTCACAGACTCAGGAAATGTCCAACCTCCGACGTGTCTCAGTGTCCTTACCTGTATCTTCGAATAACAATCATACTTCCTGCCTCATAAGGTTCTTGAGATGGTTAAATTAGATAACACATGTGATGTTCTTCCCCCAGCCCATAATGAGCAACCCCCCCCCCAAAAAAAAAACCCATCTCACAAACAGGAAAACTGAAGCTCAGAGAATTTAAGTGACTTACCCAAGGACACATGGCTTCTAAGTCACAAAACCAGGACCAAAATCCAAGTATCCTGGGGCAGAACTATTAGCACTATAATATCCTGCCTCTCTCTTATTTTTCATTTTCACTATTCTTTGGGTTTAAATCAATCCGAACCTTTTTCAATTCTCATTTTAATTCTGCTTTCCATGCCCACCCCAGTCGATAAAGATTACAGTTTCCACAGACCACTAACTCTTCTTGTCCAAATTCTTTGATGAGACCCTCTATCCTGAGAAGTAAGTCACCTTATTGCCCAAGAGCAAAAGCAGTTTTCTCAAGATAATGCTTTCGCCAGATAAAACACCCAACACGTAAACAGGGGGAAGCCACAGAAGCCCCCATCACCAGCCACCAAGCTGCTCAGACCCCCAAACCTGCCATGTTCTGTTCCTGGGTCCGCTTTTCTTAGTACGGCAGCCCCTGATAATTTATGAGCTCTTGCAGTGTTTGTAAATAAACTCTGTCCCACAGATTCAAAAGCTGCCTTGAGACCTCCTTTCCACCTTCTTATACTTTCTGCATTTATCCAAGCATTTCAGAAACTGGGTCTCCTTAAAATTATGGGATGCAGAATGAAAAACCCATCAGGATTTAATGACCATATTTCAGCATCTTACCGCTTAAAGAAACTTGGCTTTTTCAGAGCTTTTGCAATTGCGCAAACTGGAAGCAGATCAAAAAGGTAGAGCGAGAGTTTTATTTTATTTTTTTCCAACTGTCACAAATCATCCATCAAAGTTAAACTATTGATAGGGAGCAGAGAGACAGAAGGAAGAGTCACGAGTGAGGAGGACTGGAGAATATTAAAAAAGACAATCTCTCAGTCTAATAAAATACAATTAACTGAATTTCATCAAGGCTTCTATAAAAAATACACAAAGAATCAATATTAGGCATAAAACCCAAAAGTGGGTTGTTATCTCTAAACCAGAGAAAACATTTCATTAGGCTGAAGGATTTTATACTCCCATTGGGAAAATTGCTTTTCCCTGGTAACCCCTCCTTTGCTTACTTACAGAAACCCAATTGAAAAGTCAATCATCAAAATCACTTAGCAAATGTCAAAAGGTGCTGCCACTTTCTAAATATATTTGTTCCTTTATGGGAAGCTCTGGCACCTTGCCCGGTCCTGACCCACAGTCTTCCATCGTTTTGCTGTTCCGACTTTTTCACGCTTTTCTTTTTCTGTTTGTCTGCTTGTTTTTGTTGTTGTTGGAAACAGAAAGCCTGTTTTATAAGATTACGGGCAACAGCTTTTCCTTTTAACATTTCAGTGTTCTTTCACAGCCACGGACCGTGAGACCTCCCGTTGCCCAGGCTATAAATGAGCATCACTCCCAGGCCTGGCTGACCGGAAGCCTTTTCCAGGCTAATCAGACAACGTACAGTCTTTTCACATCTCATCTTAGAAAGGCCCCGTTGCTTAATTTACACCCTGGCCAGTAACAAAGCTGGTTCTGTGTATGGTCCTGCCAACCACAGATCAAGAAGTCACACCCTCTTCCACACAGGTGGAGGGGCGCCTGGGTGGCTCAGTCTGCTAAGCATCCAACTCTTGGTTTGGGTTTAGGTCATGATCTCCGGGGTCATGAAATCGAGCCCCGTGTGAGGCTCGAGCCTGAGCGTGGAGCTTGCTCAGGATTCTCTCCCTGTCGCTCCCTCTGCCCCTCCCCTTCTTGCACGTATGTGCTCTTTCTCTCCCTCAAATAAATAAAATAAAAGCAAAATAAATAAAACACGGGTGGGGCATATGCACAAAGACCCCAGGAGCAGAATTTGAAGATCAGGCGCGCGCGCACACACACACACACACACACACACACACACCCCAAAGCTGGAACTAAGAGAATTATCTGAAGATCTCAAGTCATAAATTACTGAGCCAGAAACAGCATGATCTAAGACTACGATGCCTGGTTACCAAAAGCCAGGCTTCTAGTAAATAGCCACCATTGTAAAATAGCAACTCACTGGGTACCTCTGACGTGCACCTGACATGTTTTACCATTCTACTTCTGAATTCTGCCTTCCCTGGCTAGCTATGGCAACTGGGGCAGATGGCTGCATTTCCTGGGCAGAGGGTACACACGTGATATATTTGAAGATGCTTTGTTTACCGTCAAATGCTTTACAAAGCCTCACACAATGACTTGTTCTATTTGTGGACCAGCCTGTGTGTGTATTCACTTATTGAGCTAACTAAATTAACCAGACTGTCTACATATTTCTAAACGACTTTGTCTTGGCTGGGGGGATGTATCCTAAAGATAACAGATGGTGACAATAGTGGACAGCTGCAGCACAGCCCTGTCCCCAACGAACACGTCTGGCATCGGTCTCCTACTAATCCTTAAATTTGTAAAGCCACCCCTGATATTCTCAGGTCCAACCCTTTTCCCAATCCCCATGCCATTTCCGAAAGAACTTTCCATGATCAACAGAACAAGAGTCTAAATCTTCACAGAACTTGTAAAAACAACAGTTGCCTTTGCACTAAAATATGTACTTTACACGCGTGTCATGGTATATTCCACTAGCATGTAACCTCCATGAACGTCTTGTTTAGTATTGCCAACCGCTCACATGTGGCCTGGCACTCAGGTCGAAACATAATGATTTACCATATTGCATCCACAAAACATCACAAATGGAGTTGATATTAAATCGTGGCAGAAAAAGAAGAAACTGACTACATCATACAACGGAGTGAAAATCATGACAGACCCATAATTAGCAGGATCACAGCTGGCTGGCTCATGCTATAGACAAAAGCCATTTAATAAATAAACATTCCCTGCCCTTTGAAGAATGTAGTTTTAGCCAAACAAAAGTTGAGATTAGCCAAGAAGAGGTAGTGGTAGCCAGCAAAGGACTTCTAGCCATAACATTAAACCTGCTTAAACAGCACACGATATAATTAATGATGGTATGAATTATAGTGAGAATGCCAATATAATTTACACAATAATACTAAGAATTATATATCAGATATATATACTATAATTTAGAATATTTTAACAGCATATTCATATCTATAAAACCATCTGAGTTCCAACCTCTGTTCAATATTAAAAAATCCCTCCTTTATGCCAAGAAAGGCCGGTATATTTTACCATGGTGATGCTGCCATCTAGTGGACACACTTTAGAAGGACGGCTCTTCTGTCTCCCGGAAATGACCCAAGAGGATTCCAGGTCCTGAGGTTCATGTCAGACATGCATTCTTCTTTTGGAGACCAATTTTTGGAATTCCTCATAAATTTCCCTGTATGTTTGTCCTTGTATTTTTACATTATCCCTTCCTTCTGTCTTCATAGAAGGATGTTTTCAATGTGTCCGTCATACTCAGTGGGCCGGAATAGAACCTGGGTATCTGCTTTGGTTTAAAATTGAGAAGATCCCGGGGCACCTGGATGGCGCAGTCAGTTAAGCGTCCGACTTCAGCCAGGTCACGATCCCGCGGTCCGTGAGTTCGAGCCCTGCGTCGGGCTCTGGGCTGATGGCTCAGAGCCTGGAGCCTGTTTCAGATTCTGTGTCTCCCTCTCTCTGCCCCTCCCCCGTTCATGCTCTGTCTCTCTCTGTCCCAAAAATAAATAAACGTTGAAAAAAAAAATTTTTTTTAAATCGAGAAGATCCCAATGAGAGATGTGTCCTCCTGGAAAGAAGCACCATCACATCGGCGACAGCCCTCCTTTTGTTCAGCTCCATGGTGTGCTCTTGAGAAACCAGACCTCAAACTGGCGACTTTTTTAATTTATTTATTTATTTTGGCCCCAGACATTTACGAACACTGTTATGTGACACAGATGTCACTATTTGGAAGGGGACATGTTACTCTAGTCCCTTCACACATGCATCGCTGCACCACTGAGGTCACACTCAGTGGTGAGAATTGACATATGGGGTTCACACTTGTTTCCGGGCCCTCCATTCACTACAGCACAGGGATCGTCACTTTGGGTGCACACTTGGAATCACCTGGGGAGCTTTAACAACACCGACGCCTGGGTTCTACGCAGATTTAATTGGTGTGAGTCGCTTCTGAGACCTTGGGATGGTCTGAAAGCTCTCCAGGTGACTGTAATTTGCAATAAAGCTTGAGAACCACTGCTCTAGAGAAAACAAAACACAGAGCCCTTGGATATGTATCTTTGCAGGAAAGGGCAGGAGACCAAGGCACCTGTACCCAGTCACCTGTTCCTTGTCATCCCTCACCTTAAGAACCACGGCCCACTCTGGCTTCCTTTAAGAGCCTCTGCTCCCGCGGCTGAATTTCAAACCCTGCTCCTTGGCTCCTTAATGTATACGCATGCACTGCAATAACTCATTCTTTGCCAAAGGAAGATAAATAAAAGTTAGGGAAATATTAAATTCTCCTTGCCTAAGGCTTTTTAAGCACCGTAAATGTTTTAAAGAGAAAGGGTAATTTAGAGGTTATCCATTCTAATTCCTTGATTTGACAGGCAACCATGCAGACCAGGGAAGGTCATGAGCTGGACATTGGTTATATGCCCTCGGTACGGGCCAGACTCCTTCTCCCGTTTTTAGGTACATTGTATCATTAACGCTTCCCTACCGGCCAGTAACGTGGTCATTTTACAATTGAGCTGAGATTTCATGAGATTAAGCCACATAGGTAACTTTGGACATGGACTTGAACGTGGGTCCATCCAGCCTCTATACCAGGCAAAGTCGTGCTCCCAGAGCTCACGGTGGCCAGGTCAGACCTGAAGCCTCGGGGCCCTCTTTCCACCACACCTCGGCTGCCCTCCATGTCTGCCTGACTCACCTACGCTCTCCCTTCATCCAGCAGCTTACCTGCAGGCTCGAGTTAGAAACCTAAGTCACAGGGGCGCCTGGGTGGCTCAGTCGGTTAAGTGTCCGACTTCGGCTCAGGTCATGATCTCGCGGTCTGTGAGTTCGAGCCCCGCGTCAGGCTCTGTGCTGACGGCTCAGAGCCTGGAGCCCGTTCCAGATTCTGTGTCTCCCTCTCTCTCCGCACCTCCCCCATTCATGCTCCGTCTCTCTCTGTCTCAAAAATAAATAAACATTAAAAAAAAAAAAGAAACCTAAGTTACAAAACCGTTGACTTTTCTCGTCCTCCAATCCCCACAGCATCTTATTTCCCAGCCAGAATGAAATTGCCTCAGCTGACAACAGGGCAAAATTTGGAAATTGGGATAAATTAGGGAAAATCTACACGGTGTGGGTTTTCTCTAGTGACTCCGTACGCACAAATGTTTGCCATGTGTGTTTGTCAGGTTCTTGGAAGAAAGTGTGCGAACTTTACAGTATAAACAAGAAAACAACTCGACCCCTGTTTTGACCTCTGAGAAATAATCACCATTTTCATTTTGTTGTTTTTATGCATTTATTTCCAGTTGTGCTTTACAAATATGTTTGTACTGTCTTTGCAAAACTGGAAGCATAATGTGGAATTTTTATCTTACATATCACCCTTACAAACTTAATCATGGCCAGTGTCCCCCGTCATTAAACATTTTTTGCAAGCATATTTTCTTAATGCTTCAATTCTGAAGTGGGAGTATCCATAATTTCTTTACCAATTCTTCTATCATTGGACATTAAAGTAATTTATTTTTTTGAGAGAGAGAGAGCATATGTGTGAGTGGGGGAGGGGCAGAAAAAGAGGGGTACAGAGAATCCCGAGGAGTTCCCCATTGACAGAGGGGCTCAGACTCATGGACTGTGAGATCATGACCTGAGCCAAAGTCGGACACTTAACGGACTGAGCCACCCAGGCACTCCTTAAGCAATTTCTGATTTTTCACTATTATAAAGAACCCTGTAACAAATATCCTTACACACACATATTTGTCCCTAAAACTATATTTTAAACATATATAAACATACCTAATATTTATAAATAGGTAAAACATATGATGTGTTCTTTTACACATCACCTATTGTATATAAAATAACATTTATAATATGTATATATATTTGCCAATGTAATAAGTGAAAAATGCAGTCTTTTTATTGAATTAAGCTACATACGTTTTCATAATATCTCGTATGAACTACAGCAACGGCAAATCCCGAGTAGTAATGATCCAACAATGTGTTGGACTCAGTCCTTGTTGGAGAAAAGCAGCTAAGATGCTCTCCTTGCCACAAACCGCTACAAAGTCCATCGTCCAGGATCCTCCGAGCAGAACTATTTTACATGCACACACGCAGGGTTGTTATATTCAGAGGCGTCGCACTCAAGGGAAACATCCCTAAGAATACGACTGGCAGTCATTTCCTCTCAGCTTGCTCGGCAGTGCCCCAATTTACCCAGCAGGAAAGGCAAGTTTGTGGTTTTAATTGTAGGGCAGAACTGGTCCTTTACTGGTCTGAGGCTGTTAACGTGACTCCCAGATGGACACCCATAGGGTTCTCCCGCTCTCAGCTCTCAACTCAGGGGAGTCCTGTGGAGCTGGGCATGCCAACAAGATGGCAACTGTTGACCCGGGCAACGTACACCCCCTATGACTCAGTTTCCCCAGCTGTTTAACTGGAATGTTAACTGACTTTATAGCGTAAATAGTACTTGATAAGATTAAATGAGCTCACAGAAAGTAGCAGAAGCAGAGTACATTCTGGTACAAATCACAGTTTGTGTTTGGGGCGGGTGGGGTGGGGGGGTGCTCCTACCGCCCCCAAGCAATTCTGAGACACCAGCCAGGTGTCCTACAAATCAACTCAATTCTGACACTGTCTACCCTGAGATAGCATCAGATCCCACAGGTTAAGGGCTCGGTCCCACAAGGTTGTTCTCCACTTCAGATGCCAGTTGTCAATGCAGCTGCTCACCTATACTTCTGACCAACTGTCTGTAGATCAGAGGTTCCCAGGAACCCCGCCTTGGGTTCAAGTAATTTGCTAGAGCAGCTCACAGAACTCAGGAAACCAATTCACTCATAAGACTATCAGTTTATTACAAAAGATAGTACAGGATGTGAATCAGCAGCCAGACGGAAAGATGCATAGGGAGAGGAGTGAAAGGACTCAGAGCTTCCATGCCTCGGAGAACGTTCTCTCCGTATTTTCAAGAGTTCCTCAAACCAGAAGCTCTTCAAACTCTGTCCTTTTGGGATTCTCTGGAGGCTTTTTTTTTTTTTTAATCTATTTATTTTGAGAGAGAGAGCGTGTGGGAGGCGCAGAGAGACAGAGGGAGAGAGAATACCAAGCAGGCTCTGCACTGACAGTACAAAGCCCAACGCAGGGCTCCATGGAATCAGGAGCTCATGACCTGAGGCAAAATCGAGAGGTGGATGCTTAACCTACTGAGCCACCCACACGCCCCTCTATGGAGGCTTTACTCCTAGAGATGGTTGGTTAAATCATTGCCCTTTGGCAATCTATTCAACCTCCAGCCCCTCACCCATTCCTGGAAGCCAGGGGTGTGGGAAT
This sequence comes from Herpailurus yagouaroundi, assembly GCF_014898765.1. Taxonomy (NCBI): domain Eukaryota; kingdom Metazoa; phylum Chordata; class Mammalia; order Carnivora; family Felidae; genus Herpailurus; species Herpailurus yagouaroundi. The sequence continues at coordinate 60,837,877 of NW_024412396.1, forward strand.
GAAAGTTCCAATCCTCTAAACACACGGTTGGTTCTTCGGGCAACCAGCCCCCTTCCTCAGGTGACCTAGGGGCTTTCCAAAAGTCACCTCATTAACATAGCAAAAGAGACCTTAATCACTCTCATTCCTTCAGAAATTCCAAGGGTTTTCAGAGCTCTGTGCCAGAAGCTGAAACAAAGACCAAATACACACACTTCTTATTATAAATCACAACATCACACAGAGGTTGCCTTCACCATACTGACTCCAGCTTCTGCCTTCCAGAAGGAACTTCTGAGCGTTGCCTGGTCCTTCTCTTAGCTACCAAACTGAGCAGACCAATCCAGAAGGCAAACTCAAGGTCCCCCTCTGCGTGCTACCACACAGACTGAGTCAGCCTTGTGTAGCCAGCCTGGCGACGTTTCCTCCTTGGGGATCTCGGCCGGCCTCACGCCCACTGCTGCTGGTTCTCCAAAAGCACGTGCGAGAGCCCCAGTCCTCCATCCCCAAACACCTCAGCTATGAAGCCCTACCCGCGCCAAGCAAAAGGACTCACCTCTTCCAAGTCTCCAAATCCAGAATCCCTTGGCTCCTTTTTCAAGAGATATTCATCTATGGAAACTAGAAGCAACCAAAATGACTAAAAACAGGGGCACCTGGGGGGCTCAGTCAGTTGGGCGTCCGACTTCAGCTCAGGTCATGATCTCATGGTGCGTGAATTCGAGCCCCACATTGGGCTCTGCGCTGACAGCTCAGAGCCTGGAGCCTGCTTCGGATTCTGTGTCTCCCTCTCCCTTTGCACCTCCACCCCCTTGTGATCTGTCTCTCACTCTCTCTCTTAAAAATAAGTAAACATTTAAAAAAATTTTTTTAATGTTTATTTATTTTTGACAGAGAGAGAGAGAGACAGAGAGAGACAGAGCATGAGCGGGGGAGAGGCAGAAAGCGAGGGATACACAGAATCCGAAGCAGGCTCCAGGCTCTGAGCTGTCAACACAGAGTCCGACACGGGGCTCAAACTCACAGACCATGAGATCATGACCTGAGCCGGAGTCGGACACTCAACCAACTGAGCCACCCAGGTGCCCCAATAAATAAACATTTTTTTTTTAAATGACTGAAAACAGAGACTGTGAAATTAGGGTCCCCAGACTCAACTGAAAGCTATATGGCTACTAAAAATTACAATTATGGAGACCTTACAAAAAATGAAGTCCATTTTATGAAAATGCAGACTATAGAATAGCGCTATGAACACGAATTACAATAACATCAAAATGTGCCTCCATATGAGCAAGGGAATCCAAAAAGAGGAAAAGCAATGTTTTATTAGGATATGAGGATTATGAGTAAATCATTTTTCTTTTTTATATTTCCATTGTAATGTGTTCTTATAACAATATAATAACATATGACAATATAATATCTATTATAATAATATATTATAATAGTTATAAATATATAATAATTATAAATGTTATATCTATAATAATTATATATATTATATATAATATTATAATAATAACAATATAATAATATAACAATATAATGTGTTCACATTAGCAATAAAATTTGGGGTGCCCAGGTGGCTCAGTGGGTTAAATGGGGTAAATGTCCAACTCTTGGTTTTGGCTCAGGTCATGATCTCACAGTATATGGGTTCGAGCCTCAAGTCGGGCTCTGTGCTGACAGTGCAGGGCGTGCTTTGGATTCTCTTTCTCCTTCTCTCTCTGCCTCTCTCTCTCTCTCTCTCAAAATAAATAAATAAAAATTAAAAAATAAATTTCAGTCTAACAGGCAGGAAGAGCAAAATTTACTTAAAATTTCCATCTTAAATGGTTAAAATAAATAGAACTTTGGACTCTAAAAACAATAGCATTGAGTTAAATACTATAAGTTTCTAACAATAATAACAATAATAATAATAATAATAGCTATCATTTATGGAGTACTTCGAATAAGCATTCTTGAGCTGAGTTCTTTGTACGTATTATCTAATTTAACCTGAATGACGATACTCATAGGATTAATTAACCGAGATTTTTTACACATAAGGCACCTGCAGCCCAGAGAAGGGAAGTGGTTTGCCCAGGAACAGAGAACTAGAGACAGAGGTGAGAGAGGTCTATTTGGCCGCCCAACCCCGCAGAAGGATTTTCACTTACACTGCATGATTCATTACTAACAGAGCCAAACACGTAAGAAATATTAATAACACAAAGTTTGGTAAAGTTTTCTGCCTCGTTTAGCAGTGCAAGCATGCCCAAATACTTCACTTGGGTCATTCGTATTAGGAGAATGCTTAAAAGCAGATCATGCTTTCACTTTGCCTATCTCTAAAATGCACTTAATAGGTACAGGTAAACTGTGCGATACTTATTAAAATGGACTTTTATTGCATCCGAAATAGCTGTGGGAGCTTCACTGTGAATTTAAAATTTGCACTTTTTTTTTTCCACTCTGCAAACACAATTTTATAGGATTCCTCCCTAATACGTTTCTTACGTGATTAGTGTTTGGTGACAAGTTTAGGAGCTGACGCTGAGTAGTGACCACCACAGAGGACAAGGGAAGGGGTTCATGTCGACCCACTCCAGACAGAGTACTTTGTGATATTAAAGATAAATTCACATCTGCAAAGGCATTTAAGACTTTAGGGAAACACTAGTTGTGTTTTGTCTTTTGGCCATTCAGAACCTTGCATGAAAATTGGGGCACCCGTGCGGCTCGGTCCATTAGGTGTCCGACTCTGGATTTCAGCTCAGGTCATGATCTCACGGTTCATGGGTTCAAGCCCTGCATCAGACTTTGTGATGACAGCTTGGAACCTGCTTGGGATTCTCTCTCTCTCTCTCTCTCTCTCTCTCTCTCTCTCTCCCCCCCCCTCTATCTCTCTGCCCCTCCCCCACTCTCCTCTCCCTCCCTCCCTCTCTCTCTCTCCCTCTCAAAATAAATGAATAAACATTAAAAAAAAAGAAACTTGCATGAAAATATAATTCATCTTATACAGCCAGCATCTTAGAAATTCTGTGTAAACCAAGTGGACTTTATTGAATTATTCCTCTAAGCCCCTGAATAAAAGTCCTACTGAAAGGGCCTTCTATCCCAAGCCATTGCAGAAAATCACTTCCTCATCCCTCACAATATTGTCTGCTAAAATTAGACTGAAGTGCCTTTGATAAAGGAGATAGGAAGCTATCAACAGATTGTCACCGGCCTTTACCGCCCATCTGCTTGTACCCACTGGCCTTTGTCCCATATGTTTCCTTAAGGTCTTCTTTCCCACTGTCTCTTAACTTGGGCAATAGACTCAAGGGGCATTGCATCCCATGACAGAAACCCAAAATACCCCTCAAGCAATAATGACTGCCCAGATGAAAAGCTCCCACTGGCCCAGACCACCCAGACCAATTTGAACTCGATGCCGCCCCCCCAAAACCCACGCCTGCGCGGAGGGACTAAGGAGTGAGCCACGGAGTGACCGACAGTTACCTTTACCTCATTAGAATACTGAAATCTCTGCCCAAGGAGGAGCACAAGCCTCATGTACAAAACATACAATGTATGTATAGGCATGTTTCCTCAGGCACATGCATGACCTTCTGCCTGCCTCTACATAGGATGACAAGGCTTCCCTATCAAATATTCATCCTGACCCTAAGTGAAAGGAACCCGCTCGCCCTCGCTGGGGGAGTCATGGCTTTGGAAGTTATTCCCCTAATCTCCTTTTTTGCTGCAAATAAAGTTTCCTTTTGGTGCAGCAACTCACCTGGTGTGGTTTCTACCTGTGACTCACCACTGGGCCAACTCACACTAGTTCGGTTACAAGAGGAGAAGTAGAGGGAAGAATAAAGTACAGGCACCATCCAGATTGTTTGCTTTGCTGAGAGTAGAGGGCAGTGATGGTCAGACTTTAAATCTATTAGTCTCAGGCTTTGCTATTTTAGCAAGAGTTAATGGAGCCTCCAGAACTCTTCCGGAACGGGTCACCGGCACCACCAAGCCCCCTACCTTCTAGACGAGAGTGGCCCTAACTCTCATTTCAACTATCCAAAAGCTTCCTGGTTGTTTCTTGCCTTTCTCCTGCCTCTGATACAGGGTCCTGCTTCTGCTGAAATCACTCATCTCCAGATTATCTCCCCATCCAACCCTGTTCTGCAACACAGCAAACATCCTGGAGTGTGAGTTCCTTCCGTCTACACAAATGATTCTCTGTCTGTCACTGTCTCTGTCTCTGTCTCTGTCTCTGTCTCTCTCTCTCTCTCTCTCTCACACACACACACACACACAATCATACCATTTAGAAAAAGCATCCACTAGTGTGCACAATACACTCAACTAAAGATGTCGGCAAACTGGGAGACCAGCATTACTAAAATGCAGAACCTTCAAAGAAAGCATCATCATCTCTGTGCAGAAAATTCCTTGAGCTCCTTACCCACACAGGCACTGTGACGATTAATCTTGTACGTCAACCTAGTTGGGCCAGGAGATGTTCAGATTTCTAGTTAAACATTACTTTTAGCTGTGTCTGTGAGGGGGGTTTGAGTCAGTGGACTGAGTATAGTGATTGCCCTCCCAACTGGGAGGTCCCGAATACAATAAAAAAGTGGAGGAAGGCTGGATTAATTCAGCTTGACTGAGCTGAGACATTGGTCTTCCCCTGCCTTTGGTGCTCCTGGTTCTAACTTTCAGACCTGGAACCTATACCATCAGGTCTCTGGCTCTCAGGCCTTCGAACTAGATTACCTGCTTTTCTGTGTCTGCAGACAGCAGATCATGGAGTTGTTTGGCCTCCACAATTGCATGAGCCAGTTCCTTACAATAAATCTCTTTATAGATGGGTAGGTAGGTAAGTAGATGAAGATACGCATACACAGACATTTATGATATGTCCATATCCACTTGGTTATGTGTCTCCAGAGAACCCTAATACAAGAGAGACACCCACACTCCACAGGTCTCTGGCCCCCTTCTCCAGCTGCCTCCCCTCTTCTCCTTCTCCCCAAGTCTTAATACCATGTGCACAGCACTTTCAGAATTCCTTTGGTTGTCTTGACTCTTCAAGGCCCTTGGGGCTCCCCTTCCATCCCCAAATGACTTGTCAAGACACCTTCCTAAAATAACTCCATTCCTGGCAATATTTCTGGTAGCAGATATGAAAATAATGCATTTTTCTACCACCTACATAGGTACTTCTTTTCTCCTCTGCCTACTTTTTTCATGACTTGCTACCTGGTAGCCAGGACAATAAACAAAGGCTGTATTCTGGATTTGATAAAGCCTGGTTAACAAATAGAAGCATGGAATGACTTAAAAATACCCCATTGTTATGGGTATCCCACTAATCTACAGGACTTTCCCGGCCGGAAATGTGTTACACGCAGGGCAGACCTGTGTGTTCCTTGGCTGGGGATCCAAACCATGCAGAGGCCCAATCCATTCTACGATCTCAGCTCCATTCAGGGACAGCTGGTCATCCATCAACCACAAGATGTGAAGCCTAGAAGACAGATGTTCAATAATCCAACAAGACTGTTGGGGGGAGGCACCAAGTACATGATTCCGTGTCAAAACAGAGACTTGCCCAAGACTCTGCTTAGCGGGGACTAGAGAAAGCCATGCCAAGCAGGAGGAATTTCAAGAGAATTCAGTAGGAGTGGGCATGGGACAGCTGGAGTGTCGTTTTCAAACCTCCGTCGGTCACGCCAAACACCCAAATTGAACAGAGTAGAAAAAAAATAGAACAAAGGCATGAGCAGATGCAAGCACAGAGTGCCAGGTGTCATCTTTGCTGTGACAAAAAAAGGAGAGAGGAAGGAAGGGGCCGGTTTCCTGGATCCTTGACCTTAAACATGGGGCCAGTTCTAGGTCAAAGACACTCAAGACGTTGCACCACAAAAAGCCCGCCCCCTCCATTCCCACGAATTCTGCATTGGTCTTTCTCCTTCCGCTGGCCTCCTCGGGCCTCCTGCCCGTTCTCTCGCCTCTGCCCATCTTCTTTCTGCCCTGTGTTTGCCCTTTAACTCACACGCTGGCCCACGCATGACAGATAGTCCCTGGTGCTTTTGCCTACATGTGAAAGCAGAATGCTGCCTGCACCTCTCCGGCAGCTGCATTTTCACCCTGTAGAGAGGCTGACAGCAAGGAGGTTCCACCTTGCCCCAGGGAACCGGGACAGGGGTCAGAGGCCAGTAGGATGTGCCCGTATTTTTGTCAAAACATTTTCCTCTTTGTTCCAGAGAGCATTCTCGGACTCTGCTGGCTTCTTTTTTTCAGTGCAAAGAGAGTAGCTTAGCCAAGGATTAGGGACAATTTGGAAGGTGCAGTTTGCCTGCCCAACTTGCCACGTCACAAAGAAAATGCAACTTGTCTGGCAATGAAGGGACCTAGAAAGAGTGATGGCCTGGGAGTTCTCTGACAGCGGCAGCAGGGATCCGCCGGGGGAAATGCAAGGCAAGGTGCGGTCCCGGAAGAGCTTAGATTAGATGCGGAGCCCTCACCATCTAATTTTAATGTCTACTTATTTTGGGGAGACAGAGAGACGGAGTGGGGGAGGGGCAGAGAGAGAGGGAGACACAGAATCCGAAGCAAGGTCCAGGCTCTGAACTGTCAGCACAGAGCCCGACGTGGGGCTCGAACCCACAAAGCACAGGATCATGACCTGGGCCGAAGTTGGACGTTTAACCGACTGAGCCACCCAGGCGCCCCCAGAGCCCTCAGCATCTCGTCACGAAAGATCTCAGCCTGCACCCGTCACCCCACCAGTAGCATCCTGCTGGCCCGTCACACTCTCCACCTGAGCCCACTCTCCCTGCCTCTCTCCGGCCATGCTGCCCCACTGCTGCCCAGTGTCCTGGGCTGCTTTCTCCTCCCCCTGACCTCCAAGTGCCAGAACATGCTAGGGATCAACCCAAGACCTGTCTTCTACATCAGTTCTCATTCCCTCGCTGATCTGTAAGGACCACCCACATGCTGTCGTGACTCTCAAATTTATAACCCCAGTTCCCTCCCCAATCTCAGAGGCCTACATCCAACCGCCTACTCAACAGTTTTGCTTGGGTGTCTGAAAGGCATCTCAAATACAACATGTCCCAAACAGGACTCAGTCTTCTGCCCAAAACCTGCCCCTCCTTCTCTCTTCTTCAGCTCAGAAGATGGAAAGGCCATTCTTCCAATGACTCAGGCTAAAGTCTAAGGGTCACCCTTGAACCTCCTTTTTCTCAGACCTTCTAAATGTATCTAGAATGCAACCACTTCTGACCACCTCATTACTGCCATCCTGGAACCAAGAACCATCCCTTTGCATCCAGATCATTGAAATAACCTCCCAGCCAGTTTCCAAGTGTCTTATCCATTCCATAATGTGTCCCAGCTCCCCTGCAGCTGGGAGTCAGATCAGACAGACCATTTCTGTCCAAATCTTCCAAGGATTTCCAATCTCATTCAGCATAAATCCCTACATGATCTGTCCCCTGCTGTTCACCATGTCTTATTTTTATTTTTAGCACTTAGTCATACCTGCCATATTATATATCTGTTTTATTGCCTAGAACTGGAGTCAGCAAGCTACAGCACCCAGGCCAGCCACCTGTTTTGTAAATAATGTTCTAGTGGAGACAGCCATGTCTGTTCATTTATATCTTGTCTACGGCTGCTTGAGTGCTAAAATGGCAGAACTGAATAGCTGTACCACAGCAGCCTATGGTCCAGAAAGCCCAAAATATTTGCTGACCATTTATAGAGAAAAAAATACGCTGATCCCTCTCTAAGAATGTAAAATCTAAGAATGTAAAATCCATAGAAGGAGGATTTTGTAAATGTTCAACAATCAGTATGTGTTGAATAAATAATAAACAAGTATAAGGGCGAAGAAGTAACTGGGTTTCTAACAAAGCATCAGAATGTAACATCCAAATGAGTGTTGTCCTGCAAAACAACAACCACCGCAACTGTGAATAATAAGGTAATGGGGGTAGACCTCACTGAAAACAGATCCGAAAGTTCTGGATGCTGCAGATGGTTTCTGCCTCCTAAGAAAAGGAGCTCTGAATTTACTTTTTTTTTTTTTTCGGTTTAGAAAAATATGTATTAGCAGGTTCCCACCTGTTGCCCCTGAGAAAGACATATATACAGTGGAGTAAAGTAAATGTTGATGTTCGAGACTGCTTCACTGAATAATGCAAAGAGGGTGTGCCTTTCAGCAGAGATTTCAGCAGAGATATTAGATTAAGGTAAGGCAAACAGGTGTATGATTCCTTTTCTCTTCAGATGCCCAGGAAGCTTTGTGAGTACTTTGGGAGGACTGACACTAATGGTGGTTTTACGTTGTTCTCTGTGGGTCTCTCGTGTGCTTCCGGCAATGAGAGGAAGAGCTTGCCCAGGCTAACGTGGAAAAGCAGAGGGGAGAGGGCAGTCCACGTTCTCCCAAAGCTGGAATAGGGGTGTTAGAGAGGGACACCAAAAGAGGGAGCCATGCCCGCTGGAGAGGGTTACCAGGAGCTGGGGCAGGAGAATAAGCACTTCACAGTCTCTGGGGGTCCAGAGAATGCTGGGCACAGTTCTCCTGAACCCCTCAGACAACCCCCAGAATTCCAATTGCGAGGGAACTCCTGTAGTCAAAACAGTGCAGAACATGACAATGTGGGCACTTAAGAAGGAATCGAGATCTTAAGTTGGATCACAGCCTAATAAGACCAGGAAATTTAGCTTACAATAAAACCAGCAATTTAAAGAACATTATTTTAATGACCACCATTGAGTGTTCATGTACTCATTCATTTAGTAAATATTGATTGAGTGCCTGCCACAGGCCCATCATTGGGCTGGTAATGGAGACAGAATGCTGAGCCTAACAGGGCTGTGCTCTCAGACTTTTAGGGTCTAGTAGAAAAGGCAGCCAATCAACAGAAATTAAACAAATATTTGTGCACTTGTTATAAATTCTACAAAGGAGAAGCACAGTGAGGAAGAGAGAGACAGAGGAAGAGAAAAAGAAAGAAAGAAGAAGTTAGGCAGGATGGAAGGATGGGTTTTCTGACTTCCCATACTCCTAAGTTCATCCAATCCATTATGATTTTCTGGTCTAAAGGACAAGGTTCATTCATAGCTGGCTGACTGGGCATCTCGATTTTACATTCCTAAGACTATCCTTCCTTTGGTCAGGACAAGGACCCCACTCATCACAAGCCCTCAGGCCTGTCCCACACAATCCCTATGCCACATGCCTACAGTAAGTAGAGAGCTATCTCTTCACAGCCTTATTCAGCAGACCCGGTGTCTTCTTGGTAACTTTCTTAAAATGGCAAGGTGATCCAACCTCCCAGCAGCCTTCATGGTGGCACAGGGGACACCAGCTGTTTAGAAGCATCCCCAGTGAAGCTGACTGATTCGTTGGCGGTCGCCCTCATTGGTGGTATAAATGTAGAACATGCTTATTTTCGCCAGTAACTGCTCTGCCCAAAGGGTCTGCTTTGCAACCTGCAGACCCACTGGACAAAAGAGGATTTTAGCAAGATTTCAGCCCATTTCCCTCACTTTCTGATCACTCACAATTACTAGAACAGTATAACTCCAGTTCTTCAAGACATGCTCTTCATTCTGACTTTTCAAAGTCTTACTTGATTCACAGCCTTCCCCGCAAGGCAGGCCAGACCTGCGACCCCGCAGCGGCCACACACTCCCTCTGTCTCTTGTTCCGCCTCCTACTGCTGTGCTGTCAGGGCAGGAAGACAGTGGGGAGGCCCAGGTGCCCACCAGCTGCCCACGACCAAGCGCCAGCTCCTTTCTGTTAGCGGCCTCTGTTTGTGTCACCTTGATGGGACACCAGTCCCCTTCATGGGACAGGGCTTCAGAATGGACTCTCAGGAGTGCCTTTGTGGACTCTCTCAAGAGAGCATGGGTCTTCAGGGTCCCTTTCCAGATGTTTCCTGTACCCACCTCCCTCAGCACCCCCTGAGAAGAGCAGAGGCCCCTCGCCCAGGAGGCAACGCTCAGGCAGGGAGACCCATCGGGCAGCCAGCCACCCCTTCTGGGGCATGCTCTAGACCACAGAGTACGCCCATCCCATGCTCATGGGGGAAGTCAGGCAACTTCACCTGGGCTGCATCCGGGCCCTGTCTTCTCCCTCTGGTCCCTGACTCCACACTCCGAGAGCACTAGGGCTTTAGCGGGGTAGACATCCCCACTGTGTGACCGTCAGCTCCCACACTAGAGGGAAGAGGGATGGTTGAGACTCTCCGTGGCTGGGGGAGCCTCTCATCCCTTATTTTGAAGAGGAGAGGAGAAGGAATAGCCTCTCCCCATGAACAGTGCGTGTGGGTGTCCTGATTTTTGAAGCAAAGCCAGGTCAAAAGGAACATGGTAAGGGTGACGAGGAGCAACTACCTCAGTTTTTCAAACAAGACGGTGAAGGGGTGTGTGACTGTTTTATCTCCACACACCTGGAAACCTGAGAGCTTCTGAAGTACCCTATCACAGACAGTAAATAAATAGCCCTTTCCAAAGCAGTCCATGACAGTGACCTCTATCTACTTGAAGGGCTTTGAAGTGGGACAAGAATTAGACTTTGGGGGGAGTTAATGCTGCCCTAGGATTAGAATCAATTGATGGAAGCTCAAGAAAGGCATGTTTGGGCATCAAAACAACTCATTTCTAGTGATTATGACTCTCCTACAATAAAGACATCTCTCTAGACATGTAGGGACACCTGCCAGCAGAGGGACCAGGCTGAAGCTAAACCATCATGGGTCAGAGCTGCAGAAGTGGGGATCACCCTCCCACCCAGGCTCCAAAGCACCTTCCAAGTAACTTGAAGATTTGCTAATTCTGTCTCGAAGAGAGTACCACTCATTTGGATGCCTCATGTCCAACATGTTTATTAAACAATAAGCTCCAGAGTCCACAGGTCATGAGAACGGCAAAAATCTGCCAAAGAGAACTGTCTGCGTAGAGAGCTGACATGTCAGATCATTCACTAGTTGTCTGAGCTTATGTCAAAGGACTGGAATGCTTGCCCTGGGCCTTGTTGACAGACGAAGGAGGAGTGTTGTCAAAAATACAAAAATTAGAAGCTTCTCCTTTTTATGCCCCTAATGATAAAGAAAGGTGCTTTCTTCCCGAAACTACTTTGTCAACTTTCCATGTGGTTGCCATGTGATGTGAGCTGGTGCCTGACTCCTGCTGGGAGACCCCAGCTCCCTGCCGAGGTCCAGTGTTCCAAGCCCTGCTGACACTCCCAGCTTCTCTCCAGGGACCTTGGTGCCCTGTCTTCCAGGACTGGGCTGCATCATATTTAAGTCAAAATAATAAAAGGAGGGAATTTAAACCCTGGCCTTTTGTGGTTTTTTTAATAACTTTTTTAAAAAACTCTATATGGTGCATTATAAACATGCACACACACACACACACACACACATGCACACACAAATAAGACAGTGGAAATAAAGTAAAATCACTGACATCTCATTCAAAGAGGACTTCTGTTAATATCTCGAACAGACTCTGGAAAATTCTGTGGTTGCCTCTATCATTTATGTGTGTGTGCTCACATGTAGACCACTTTTTTATATAAAATCGATTGTAATGTACTTGATCTTTCAAAACCTTAATTTGTCACTTAAAACATCATGCCATGGTCATCGGTCTTGAGCCACAAACATAATAGTATCGACTATTCATTGAGAACAAAAAGGAGGCATCGTATTGACTCATTCAATTCTTGCAAAACCCCAGCCACGAAGGTTATTTTCTGTTGTTATGCCTACTTTGCTGCTATTATCTCTATTTCACAAATGGCAAAACTGATTATACTCCAAGATCACATAGCTAGTAAATGGTAAGAATCAGGGTTCGGACCTATGCACCCTAGTTTCAAAGTCTGTGGACTCAATCACCATATGATACTATCCCTGAGCAATGTCTCTCTTTTTCAAAGGCAGGTTGGGATTTCACGGTATAAATGTACCATCATTTATTTCCTTGGTCCCTGGCTAGTGGGCATTTAGATTGCTTACAATATTTTGCAGTTAAGTGTAGTGGCCTAGGGTGTCTGGATGGCTCAGTTGGTTAAGCGTCTGACTCTTGATTTGGGTTCAGGTCATGATCTCATGGTTCGTGAGTCTGAGCCCCACATCAGGCTCTGTGCGGACAGCCTGGAGCCTGCTTGGGATTCTGTCTCCTTCTGTCTCTGCCCTTCCTCTGCTTGCTCTCTCTCTCTCTCAAAAATAAATAAAGAAACTTTAAAAAAAAAAAAAAAGAGCAATAGCCTGATAGCAATACTCTGGTGCTTGGCTTGCCTCTGGTTAACTTCACGAGATTATCTCCTTCCTTGGCAGATTCTTCTCAAAGCAAGACTGCTAAGTCAGGGAGTTGACTCAGCCCTTTACAAAGGTCGTCTGACTTTCTGGCAACATGAGGGTGCCTCTTCCTACAAGAAGAAAAGAAAGGCTATCTTCTCTTTCTGTACATTTATTACTTACTATCTGCAACATGTATGTGTGTATTGTGGGGGCACAAGAAAGAAGACAGCTGCAATAATCAAATAGCCCCATTGATTTTAATTTTTTTTTTAATTTTTTTTTCAACGATTTTTTATTTATTTTTGGGACAGAGAGAGACAGAGCATGAACGGGGGAGGGGCAGAGAGAGAGGGAGACACAGAATCGGAAACAGGCTCCAGGCTCTGAGCCATCAGCCCAGAGCCCGACGCGGGGCTCGAACTCATGGACCGGACCGCAAGATCGTGACCTGGCTAAAGTCGGCCGCTTAACCGACTGCACCACCCAGGCGCCCCGCCCCATTGATTTTTAAATGCCATCCACAAACACTTAAATGTGGACTTTACTCCATGCCAAGGGGTAAATGTTTTCTGTAAAGGAACGGACAGTCAATATTTTTGGCTTTCCTGGCCCTATGGTCTCTATGGCAACTCTTCAGCTCTGCCCTCACACATTGAAAGTAACTTTAGATAATATGTACATGGACGGGCCTGGGTGTATTTGGCCCACAAGCCTCAGTTTGCCAACCCCTGTTCCATGTCCTCCATTCATTTGTGCCCAGGCCATTACCATGCTCACTGTGTTATTACAACTTTAACTCCTTTCTCATTCTACTTCTTTACAGATCATTTTTTTTCTTGCTATTCTCAAATACCTATTCCTCCAGAGGGACTTTAGAATTGTTTTCTCAAGTTAAGAAAATCTTATTGGAATTATAATTAGAGTATGGCTTAATTTACCAAGAAATTTAAAGGGAATGCCATCTTTACAAAGTATCTTCCAATCTCCATTTCTATCTCCTATTATCCAGAACTTCCCTTCTAGAAGGCCAAAGATTCTAATCCCAGCTCTGTCACTTCCCAGCAGTGTTACTTTGGGCAAAGTTACTTCTCTGTGCTTTTATTTCCTCGTGAGTAAAATGGGAATAATAGTTTCTTTCTTGCAGGGTTTTGGGAAGATGAAATGATTTGCCTGGAACACAGAAAACACGGTCCATTTGGTGCTGTAAACTTCTTGTTACATCTGTTAAATCAGAGTGGTTGTTACTGTGGGCGTCCCATCTATTACTAACTTCAAAAACTGGTTCTAGTATTTCACCACTAAGCATAATGAAAATAACCCATGGAAATGTCCCTAATATGATCTACTACTGTTTTACTGTTTTATTTATCCAGAACGTATATTAACTTATATCACATGCCTTGGCTGCTTCTATTGAAATCAACATATTTTTCTCCTTCCTTTACCCATCACATGAGAGTCAGTTTCTCAGACTTCCACTATTTAAAAAAAATTTTTTTAACATTTATTCCTTCTTGAGAGACATTGAGAGACAGAGCGTGAGTGGGGGAGGGGCAGAGAGAGAGGGAGACAGAACCTGAAGCAGACCAGGAGATCGTGACCCGTGACGCTTAACCGAGTGAGCCACCCAGGTGCCTCAAGCACATTTCCACTATTGATCCATCTTTGATTTGTGAACATGAACCTCACTTGGCCATGGAGCTATCCTTTTCTGCCTTGATGGATTCTATTTGCTTATACTTTCATTGGGATTTTCTTATCAATGTTCTGAGGGAAGACTAGATTCTTAGCTAATTGTTCTTAAATGCTGTCCTCACCCATTATTTTATACCAATGTTGTGCTTGCTTCCTATCAGATAATTCAGAAGTTTACTTTTTTTCCTCTGCTCTAGAACATTTTGAACAGCCTAAGAACCATCAGATCCTCAAGAATTTAAACGTGGAATCAGTTTGCGCCTGATGTTCCATGGCAAATGGCTCAATTTCCTTCATGATAATTGGTCATTCTCTTGTCTTCGGTTCTTCTTGAGTCAGTATTATGAAGGTCTTTTCTTAAAAAGCATTCATTTGGCCTAATTTTTCCATTTGTTAGGCGATAATCTGCACTCCGATTTACCAGTTACAGAAAAACTATAAAACTTTTCCAGTTCACACTTATTTAGTTTTTATTATTTCTTTCCTTAGAGTTGTTCATTAATTTCTAATTAAAAAGAAAAACAGTCCCAGGGTGCCTGGGTGGCTCAGTGGGTCAAGTGTCCTACTCTTGATTCCAGCTCAGGGCATGATCTCATGGTTCATGATTTCGAACTTCGCATCAAGCTCTCTGCTGTCAGTGCAGAGCCTGCTTCAGACCCTCTGTCTCCCTCTCTCTCTGCCCCTCCCTTGCTTGCGTTCTCTCTCTCAAAAATAAATAAATACTTAAAAAAAAAAAAGTTTTTTAAAAGGAAAAGAAAAAATAGTCCCTTGTTCCATACACTTCACTCTGTGCTTTTCTTAGAAGGCGTCCTCCAGTACCCTCCCTACTGAATCCAGTGTTTTTGACAGTCTTAGAAATGCCATCCAGTATAATCATCAGCCCTCATGCTAGATGAGTCAGAACACAGGGAGGAGGAAAAAGTAAAGAAAAAACAATGGTTGCCTGGGCAAGAGCCATGGGAGGCCACAAAAATGACTCAGCCCCAACTACACATTCAGAATCAGCTGGATGCTTCTAAAATAAGTACCAGTGACAGACCCCTCTCCAAACCAATTAAATTAGATCCTCTGGGGTGGAACCTGGGCATCAATAGCTCAGATCTCCTTAGATGATTCCACTGCACCCAAGGCTGAGAACAGCTAGGCTCTAGAAACATGGAGGGAGAGAAAAAACAAAACCTATAAAGGCATGCAGCCATGTGGCCTCTGACCCATGTCCACCACTCAAAGACCTGACCCCTAGACCAGGTCAGTCCCAGGGGTGTGCTTGAGGGATTCTGTTCCACACCCAATGGCTTAAGTCTCTCTGTACGGGTCTGAGAAGCTGGATCGTATATTCACCACCTAACCCAGGGTTCTGACATTAGAAAAGCCTCAAGCAAAACAAAAACAAAAACCCTCATACACAAACATGCAAAAATTCTCTCCCAATGAGGTGGAGGAGAAGTGCCTGAGGCAGAGATACCACAGACAGACGGTTCCTGGAGCTCACTGCTCTCCTCCTGCATAAATTCACCATCATGGAAATGAAGCCTGGGAGTAAGATCTCAGTGCCTCCCATCTATGATCTAGATGTGATTACATCACAGAATGACATTTTCAAATGGAATGTACAGCTCAGAGCAAAGTCTCTCGACATCTCAAACAAGAGAGGATAGAAATTTATTGAATAACTATTCTCCACTCAACTTCACCCCACCCCACCCCCCAGAATATATCCAATGATCTTTGGCTAACCCAACAGGCCAGCCTTTTTCTGTTTTACTCTTCCATTTTTTATAAGGCTAAGTAACTTACCTTGAGTGCTGGATAACATGTCAGTTGGTCAGGCTTTTAAAACTCCCCATCTCTAATCTAACAATTTTATACATCTCGTGTGATAACGGCAACCCCCAAAACCTCTAGCTACCCTGGTAATTCAGGATGGAGTCAAAGAGACTAGCATGGTCCCTGACACTTACCGGGTTTGTATCCCTGGGCACATTTTTAAATCCTAGTTTCGAGTATTGCCTGTCTCCTAGGGCTATTATGGGGATGGAATGAGATAACCCACGCAAAGCGCTTGGCACAGTGTCGGCCACCTCGTAAACACTCCACTCACCCAGCCGCCCTTCATGTGTTGTATTACGTATTATGCATCGAAGCCTATGCTAGGCGCGATGGACACGGGGTGTGTAAAATCAAACCTGATCCCTGCTTCCACGGAGCTCACAAACTAATTCTCAATAGATGCCAGCTGTCGTCATTTCAAGATGCTGAGATGGGGAATGATCCTCACACTGCGGAGAAAGAAATCGCGTGAGGAGTACAGCAAGGGTGTGTACCCTCTTACTTGGCTTGCGGAGGCCCAAATGGCAGGTGTGGGTAGTTAAGTTTCATGGATAGACACAACGCAGCACTGAAGGGCCAGACAACGTTCTGACTTTGATCTAAACTTGAAATGACAGGGATCGGCGGGGTGGGGGCAGAGGCAGACTGAGATGGCTGACTTCCGGCTCCAAGAAGCCTTCCCAGGGCATTTTCATTTCACGCGAGTCAACTCGCCTCTCCGGGCTCTATTGTCTTCCTCTGCAAAAGGATAACGCTGTTCCAGATTATGTCTCAAGTCCCTGCCAGTTCTCACATCTTCCAGTAAGAACAAGTGTGAGTGTTTGGGAGAGGGATCCCCCCCGCCAAACAATGATGCTTCTGGTCTACGGGCTTTAAGATAGTAGTACTGAAAATGAGCCAAAGGTTCCACAGATCGAACTTTTTTTTTTTAATTCATCTTCTTTCAAATGTTTATTTATTTTTGAAAGTGAGAGTGCAAGTGGGGAAGGGGCAGAGAGAAAGGGAGACAGAGGATCCAAAGTAGGCTCTACACTGAGAGCACAGAGCCCAATGTGGGGCTTGAACTCACGAGCCGAGAGACCATGACCTGAGCAGAAGTCAGAACGCTCAACCCACTGAGCCACCCAGGCGCCCTTCATGGATTGAACTTGTAAATAACATTAACAAAACCAGGTGCCTGTGGCAGAGGCTGGTCGTTACCTGCCCTGACATTCGTGTTCCCTTTTCTTCTCCAAAACTGAACCCCAATTTCATTTGAAGTCTCGTGGTGCCCAGAGAAAAGATCTACTTCATACTTTCTCTCATGACTCCAGCTAGCATTTTACCAAATTCTGGTCAGTGGCATGTAAATTTATCTTTCCAGCACATCTTCTTAAATGGGAAAGGTCAGGCACTTTTTCTTCCTCTCATGAACAGCAATGTAGGAGTAAAATGCTACTGAAATGGGCAAAAGAGGAATTTTCAAAAGTCAGTTTTTTAAGCAAACTCTCTACCTAAATATCACCATAACCCAGCAAGCAAGCCATATGCATTCTTTTTAGAGGATTAAAGTTAGTGGTTCTTACACCCTTTACACCTGCCAGAGGGAAAAATGCCATCATGGTGGGGCGCCTGGGTGGCTCAGTCGGCTGAGCGTCTAACTTCGGCTCAGGTCATGGTCTTACAGCTCATGAGTTCGAGCCCCGCGTCGGGCTCTGTGCTCAGAGCCTGGAGCCTGCTTCAGATTCTGTGTCTCCCTCTTTCTCTGCCCCTTCCCCACTCGTGCCGTGTCTCTGTCTCTCAAAAATAAATAAACATTTTTAAAAACATGCCATCACGGTTACACTAATTGTAAGCTTTTCATTCAACATTCACAAATGTTTATGATTACTGAAGATTTCCAGTAATTATGATTATCGAAGATCCCATGTTCTCTTCAATCCTCTACGAAAACCAGCCCAAAATCTCTGTGTTCTCAGTGACATTTTTATTAGGAAATGTAATGCAGTACCCCAAATAGAAAATTTTATCTACCTCTGTTTAAGAATTCCAAGACACATTTCCAGGATAAAACCATCTGTATCCAGACACACAGAACCAGTAGGATATATAATATAGGGAGATTTATTTTAAGGAATTGGCTCCCGCCATTGTAGAGGCTTGGCAAGCCCCAAATCTGCCGAGGAGGCTGGCAGGCTAGAGACCCGGGAAAGAGCTGTCGTTTGAGTCCAAAGGCAGTCTGCTGGCAGAATCGCCTCTGCTTCCAGGGAGGTCATTTTTTTAAATGAGGCTTTCAACTGGGTGGATGAGGCCCACCCACATCATGGAGGATATTTCACTTTACTCAGTTTACTGCCTTAAATGTTCGTCTCATCTACAAAAGCCCCTTCACAGAAACATCTAGAATAATGTTGGACCAAATAGCTGAGTGCATGGCCCAACCAAGCTGACACAAAAAATTAACCGTCATGACATCTTGGGTGGTTTTATTTGCAAAAATAATTAGAGTCTCTGTAGATCTGTCACAGGGGGTGTGTGGAAAGAGACCTCTGGAGGTCCTGTGACCTGGACAGACAACAGGACGCTCTACCTGAGAGACTGATCTTCAGCTCATCTAGTCTTGCAGTGAATTCTCAGACTCTTCTGAGGTTGCTACCGGTTACACCTACGGAGTACCCATGCACATAGCCAGCAGAGCAACTGGAAAGAGGCAGGTGGGTAGAGATATCCTGAATCCTTCCGTTTGCAAACAATCTGACCAAGTCCCGTCCCCATCAGACAGTGTCAGAAGTAGGTGAGAAGTCCTGTGAGCCTTCAGGGCCAGAAGTTGAACAACCCCGCCTGGGAAGATGCCCCTGTGTGCCCCACACTGAGCCATCCACACACAGTTAAGTTTTCGTGCCATTTACCTACACTCAAGGAAATTGCATCGTCTGCCTGTGTCTAGTGGGGTCTTCCAATCGAGGGGCTTGACAGCCTGTTTGTTATCAAACATAGCAGTAAATCCGCTACAGCAATAGCACTGATACCAAAGTCCAAGCCCATCCCCAAA
This sequence comes from Herpailurus yagouaroundi, assembly GCF_014898765.1. Classification (NCBI taxonomy): domain Eukaryota; kingdom Metazoa; phylum Chordata; class Mammalia; order Carnivora; family Felidae; genus Herpailurus; species Herpailurus yagouaroundi. The sequence goes on from NW_024412396.1 coordinate 60,856,711, forward strand.
GCACATGGTACCACCTTGCACATAAAAGCTTTAATGTGGGCTTAGAAACACTTCCCACGTTGTGTTAAATACATACCACACTATTCAAAAACATTAATCAGTGCAATCTGTTAAACAGATGCAGAGAGTAATAAACTGTCTTTTCAGTATAATCTTGAAATCACTTACTTCTGTAATGTTTTCCACCCCCAGGAATGTGAAACCTATAAATATCTTGTTAGAGCAAAATCATTTCCAATTTCTTGTCCAACAGCCCCCTACAATCCCTCAAAGTATTTGCATTTTTTCCTAGTTGAGTAACAATTATCAATTCTCTGGAACATCAAGTTCAATTTTACTGGTGAAGGAGATGGAGTAGAGAAGAAGATGGCAGGGAAGGAGGGAAGGAAGAAGGGAGAAGGTAAGAAAGGGAAGGAAAAGAAAGAGGGAGAGGGGGAGGAGAATGCATTTTAAAAGTTTCAAATCAGCCATGGGCTTGAATTAAGCGAAAAAGGCTATCTTCAGAATAATATGATCAAATTATAATACTTCTGACATACAAAGAAAAGCAAGCTTTCTTTGAAGTGAAAGTAGAATATTAACAAGACAAGAAAAATCAAGTGTGAGAATCTACCTATGAGCAAAAACTAGAACACTGTGGTTTCTAAAACACGCCTCTTGATTACCTCTTGTTTGGACACCACGATAGCTTAAAAATATTATGAATAGTTCTGTGAGAGTGATAACGACAGTCTTTTTAAGCAAATCACATACCTAGAAGAATGGAATTTGGTATACAGCCCATCCATATTACTTTAAAATGAAGTAAAATATGGTTTGCAAAATGATTTCACTTGACGAGGCCATTTCGCCAGAGTGAAAATGTGCAGGGCATTGTGCGCTCATCTTCAGCATGAGAAACGATGGCAAACATTATTGATTTAGAAACAAAGCTACCTCTTCAGGTAAGCAAGATTTGAATTAAACAAAGAAATGCAGATTTGCAAGTTACAGAATTTGGGTGTAAGAGCTGGAAGGTGTCTTGGTGACCAGCCTAGGTTCTTTGCTTTACAGACGGCTCCTTCCATTCTGGAAGGCTTACAAGGCTTATATGGTTCAACCAAGGCTAAATTAAGTAGCAAATCTGGCATTCAGCTCAAACTTCCAGACTCAGGTTCAATGCTCTTATGGTGGTGCTCCCCCAGGTGGTATTTTTGGTGTACTGTGCTCTGATTATCTGTGTCCTCAAAATTCGTATGTTGAAATCCTAACGCTCGCGGTGATGGAATGGGGATGTATGTGGGCCTTTGGAGGTGTTTCGCTTATGAGAGTAGAGCCCTCGTGAATAGGATGACGGTTCTTTGAGGTTTCGGAGAGCTCCCTAGCCCCCTCCACCATGTGAGGACACCGTGAGAAGTCTCTGTTGTCTATAAGCTACCCAGGCAGTGGTATTTTGTGACAGCAGTCTGAAAGGATGAAGACAATATGTGAAGTACGTTTGGCAATTTACAAAGCACTCTCATCTAGAGGCTCTGCTGTGTCTGTTTCAATGAATACAATTCATGGTTACTAGTAACCACATACAAATCCAGTGTTTCACATCAACCTGATCAGAAGTAAAACCCTCACTGAGCACCAAACCAGGGAATGTAGAAGTAGGAGACGCAGTTTTTTCTACCCAAAGAGCCACAAGCTACCTGAGAAGAGCAAAATACCACCTGAAACGGCACCAAAGTCATAATGGGATGTGGTTCAAATTATTAGTGTTAAATAAAGGATTTTGGAAAAAGGTCCATGATAAATATTAAATTGAATGGGCTGAGAGGTCCATCTCCAGCCACGAGAGAATAACTTCTGGAACTGGACGGGACCTTCGCTCAAAGAGACTGTTTCAGGGAGTTAGACAACAGGCACCCCAGTACTGTGATCCTTGAAAGAAGGTAAACAAATGAGATGAACCTTGTGATCCCCAATTTCTGTCTGGAGGCATTTACTAGATTCCAGTACACAGGGGGTAAATACAGAGGATGGGCTTATAGAGCTGTGAAGATAAAATCTGTGTTTGAGGAGTGCCTGGGTGGCTCCGTCAGTTGAGTGTCCAACTCTTGATTTCAGCTCAGGTCATGATCTCACGTTTCATGAGTTCGAGCCCCACGATGGGCTCTGTGCTGACAGCGTAGAGACTGCTTGGGATTCTCGGTCTCCTTCTCTCTCTGCCCTTGCCCCACTCATTCCCTCTCTCTTTCTCTCAAAAACTAAATAATGTCTTTTAAAAAAATCTGAGTTTGAGGAGGCTGAGATATGCAGCTCATAGGAAGAAGAAAGCTCTGTAGGAAAAGAGGACCAGAAACCTGCAGACAGGTCCGTGTCTTTGGCTCTAGACTAAACTACATCATCATAGCATGAAACTCCATGAGCCAGGCAAAGAATAAACAGGGAAAGGACAGTTACCAGGGTCCTGTTAGCTGTACAAATATCAGGAGTCTCACAGGGAGAATGGGAGATGGTCAAGATTAGAACAACTCTGGTGGAAAGAACTCTTTCAGCCCTGGGACAATTCCCTGCCTTAGGAAATGGGGCTATATTAGCCCTGGTGGAAAGGTATTCTACCTGCCCTATAAAAGCTCTAAAAGCCCCAGAAGAGTCACACTGTCAAAGATGAAAGGAAAACCAGAAATCACGCAATTGTATTTGGAGACTTTAATGTTCCTCTCTCAGTAATTCATAGAACATGTAGACAGAAAATCAGTAAACACACAGAATTCTTAAACAACACAATCCGCCAACATGACTTAATTAATATTTGGAAAACATTACAGCCAATCACTGAAGAGTTTGTACTGTTTTCAAGGATACATTGACTAAGATAAGTTGCATCGTGAAACTAGTCTAGATACGTTTAAAATAACTGAAATCCAAAAGAGCGTATTCTTTGACCACAACAGGACTAAGTATCAATAATAACAACAACAAAATCTGGAAAATCCTCAAGTATTTGGAAATGAAACACTTCTAATTAGCACAAATGTCAAAAAATAAAAATAAAACGGAAATGAGAAAACATTTTGAACTGAATTTAAAAAAAAAAAGACATCATGACATATCAAAATACATGAGGTGTTGCTCGGTGTTTTAGACAAAATTTTATAGTATTGAAAGTCTGTGTTAAAAGAAGATGGCGACCCAAGCATCTAAGGTTACATCTTAAGGAGCCAGAAAATGAGTACATTAAAAACCTAAGTAAACAGAAGAAAATAGAGGTACAAGCAGCAATCAAAGAAATAGAAAACAAAGAAACAATGGGGAAAATATTTAAGAAACCAAAAGCTGGTTCTTTGAAACATAAATAAAATTGACAAAAATCTAACTACACTAACAAAGATAAAGAGAGAGAAAGCACAAATTGGCCATATTAAGAACACCTTATAGACAATAAAATAAGAAAACATTATGAACAGGTCTATGCCAATAAATTAGACAATTATACGAAACGGACAAATTCCTTGAAAGACGCAAATGGCCAAAACTAACACAAGAAATGTAGAAATTGGAACAGCCCAGCTTCTGTTAAGGTTTCTCAGTCCCCAATCCCTCTTCTTGACCTGCTTTGTGAGACTGCAGCTGGGCCCTGGAAACATGTCTCTCTTGTTGGGTAGCAGAGAGGTGCTGGAGGAGGAGCTTGCCGTCCTGTCCCAGGGTGTTTTCCCTCCTTGCCCCTGTGGTGTGTGGCCACTGGGAACATTTAGCACACTGTGACTCAGGAGGGCTGGGACGAGCAGTGGTATTCACCCTCCAGTGATGTTCCCCAACACCCCCCGTGGTTTCCCAGAAGTTTCACCAGCACCACAAAGGGGTAACTTTCTAGGGAGTTTCAGGGGTAGCCCAGGAGGCAGCTTGTCTATGTTCCTCACACACCCCAGAGGGTGGTTTCCTGCCTGTCAGCCCAGGATTCAGCATCTCAGCGAACTTCTATGCCATCCACAGCCACACCATCTCTACTAGACCGAGTCTCAGCTTTGCAAGGAAGCCCTCGTCCAAATTTGCCCCTTCCTTGAGTACTCTGCCCTTGCCGATAAGTGGCCGGTCTCTATACCTGCTATATCTGTAACCTTTGGAATTCTCATTACCCCTTAGTAGTTAATCCCATTACCAGTTAATAACTTCGTTTTTTCTGGTGTGGCTTCTGTCCTGGACTGTGACTGATACCAGTGATTAGAGTCTAAGATAGAAGAACCTCACAGAGTGTTTCAGAAGATAAAAGAGGTAAGGAAGGGACACTTCCCAAATGATTTTATGAGGTTGTTACCAAAACCAGACAAAAATAGAAAAACAAACAAAAAAATAAAAAACTGGACCGACATTCTGCATAAATGTAGACATAAAAACCTTTAACCAAATATTGGCAAATCAAATCCACTAATATATAAACGAAGAAATAAACCCCACTTGTCATATGTCAGGAACACAAAGTTGCTTTAATGTTTGAAAATCAAACAAAATGATGTACTACCTTAATAGAAGAAAGGAGAAAAATCATTTAATCACTTAATGGTGAGACATTTTCCCCCTTAAGATCATGAAAAGGCAAGAATGTCTGCTCTTCCCACTTTTTCTCTATGTTGTTCTGAAGTCCCAACCAGTGCAATAAGGCAGAAATAAAGCAGACATATTGCAAGAGAAGAAATCCTATCTGTTTCACAGATGACACTGTGTAGGTAGAAAATCCTAAAGAATTTACAAAAAAAAAAAGCGCTAGTAGAATGAGTAATTTAGCAGTGTGGTTGGACTAGAGGTCAACAGAAGAAAAGCAAGTGTATTCTGAAATATGTGTATTGTAGAAATGTATTGTGATGCACACAACAAACAACTGAGAAATGAAATAAAAAATATCATTCACAGCATCAAAAAATCACAAAATAATAAATTTAATAAAATACGTGCAAGACCTGTACCCTACAGAAAACTACAGAAATGGCTCAAATTATGGAAAGCCTAAAAATGTGGAGATGGAACATGTTCATGGATTGAAGGGCCAATATTACAAAGATATCCATTCTCTCCAAATTGATCTGTAATTTTAATGTAATCCCAAATAAAAATCGTGGAAGCTCTTTGCAGATATATACAAGGAGAGTCTAAAATATATATGGAAACTTCGCATTTACCTGGATTAGACAAAACAATTTTGAAGAAGTTGGGAGGATTTAAACGGAGTTCCACACTGACTCTCAAGCTACTGTAATGAAGACAGTGTGGCATTTGCCTAAGGACAGCTATGTAGATCAATACAACAGAATGGAGAATTTATTTCTGGAGGTACACAGTGATAGGCAATTGATTTTTCACAAAGGATAGTGTTTTCAACAAATGATATTGGAAAAACTAAATATCCATACAGAAAAAAAAAAAAATGAATGTCAAACCTCACACCTCTCAGCATATGCCAAAAAAAATGCAAAATGGATCACAGACTGAATATAGAAACTAAAAGTATAACACTTATACAAGAAAAAAAGGGTAAGATCCTTATGAATTTAGAACAGACAAAGATTTCTTAGGATGCAAAAAAAAAAAAAAAAAAAAAACCCCACAAACAAGCAAAAAAACCCAAACAAACAAACAACGGAAAAACAAAACCACCTACCATAAAGGAAAAAAATAAACTGCACTTCCAAATCAAAATTTTGCATTCTTGAAATGATACATACTTGGAGAAAACAATTTATAAAACATATATCTGAGTTTTAAAATTGAATCTGAAATATATAAAGAGCTCTTAATAAGACAGGAAACCTAATTTTTAAAATGAGCAAAAGGTACACAGACATTTCACAAAAGAAAACACATGAGTGACACAGAAGTCCGTGAAAAGATGCTCAACGTCTCATGCACTGCCACACACCCACACACCTGAAATCAGGCGGAGTAACAACATGAAGCTTTGGAGAGAGTGTGAAGCAACTGCAACTCTCAAACACGCTGCTGGGAGTGTAAAATCATACAGTCATTGTGGGAAACAGCTTAGCAGCTTCATATAAAGTTATACAGACACTCCCCTAAAGATCCAGCAATTTCACTCTTTGGTACTTATTAAGAAATGAAAACACACGTCCACACAGAGATTCGTACACAAATGTTCGGGACAGGTTTATTTGCAACACCAGAAAGTGGGAGAAGGGGATGACAAACGGTCGCAGAACCATACAATGGAATATTCTTTGACATAAGGAGCAAACCGTTGATATAAACAGCAACATAGACAAATCTCAAAGCATTCTGCTGAATTAAAGAATTAATTAAAGAATTAAAGAAACTGAATTAAAGCATTCTGCTGAATTAAAGCAAGGACTACATAGTGGATGATGCCACTTTTATAACGTTTTAGAACAAGGAAAATTTATCAGCATCAATAGAAATCAGATCGATGGTTGCCTGAGACGGGTGCGGGTGAGAGGAAATTACGATAGGTGCACATGAGAACTTTCTGGGGGTAACAGAAATGTTCCACATCTTAGTTGGGGTGTTGGTTTTGTGGGTATTTCCACCTACCAAGGCTCACTGAACTGTACCCTTGAAATGAGAACATTTTATCGTATGTGAATTCTGCCACAATAAAGTTAACTTAAAAACATACGTAGAGACCGGAATGGAAATCACTTAAGACTTGGTTTTAATTTAAAATTTTTCTCTGTAATCTGATTTATTCTAATATTTACCTTCTTATTATAATAGAAATAGACAACTTTGTTCATTTCACCTATGTTGAACTATTACAAATTCCAAAATTGCAGAATTAGTCCAGTGAAGCTCTGAACTTTCATTATAAAAGAATTCCAGAATTTACTTTATCGACATGAATGATGTGAGTTGTTTCTAGGATGTCTATTAATGCTTAGATATCAATTACACTGCATGAGAAATATGCTCCCCATACTTAAATACAAACACATTTGTACTTTAATGAAATAAATGCATCAAATCACACAATATTAGAGAATGATCCAATTCTATGTACCAGCAGAAGCTTAGTGTTCCCCTTCTTCCGAGAGCAAAGACAAAATAATTCGTTAGCTGTTTTCGTCTGTCATCAGTGACACACAAGACAGACCACGAAAGGCGCAATGAGATAAGACACAAGAAAACTGCTACAATATCATCTTGAGAGCCACGTGCAGCACTGGCTAGGTGGGATTCTCTTCTTCCTTCCAGCCACCTGGGAAGATGTTCTCAGAGAGTTTTAAGGGTTACACGACTAAAAGCTGGATGTTAAAGACTTAAAAACTGCAGATAACCCAATTAATCTGCTCATATTTATTACTGCAGAAGTAGATTTAGAGGTAGTTTATTAATGAGGCATTTTTCAAATCATCCACTCATCTATAATTCGAAAGCATCACTGTAAAAAGGAAAAGAAAAAATACTCTTTATAGAGTGTAAGATTAACATGTTGAAGTGGTTTTCAAAAAGCAGCATTTCCAGTGTTCTTCAGCAACTTCTGGGGCGGTATTACCTCCAGACGAGGCCCTCAGCTCAGTCAGACACACAGTCCACCTCTGTGAAGATCAAGTCACTGCCCTCTGCACGAGCCCTTGCACACAAGATGAAGAAAGCGAGCTCAGCATTAAAGCCAAGGCTTCAAGGTGTGAACCACCCAAACCACCCCTAACAACAGGACCCCTGTACAGCTTGAACTTTAGGGGCCATATCGGGTAATGTTACCGATTCACGTGTCTCCCCTCAGCATTAGTTTTAAAAATATCTTCCAGAAGATCAAGCAAAAATATATTTCTCTCCCCATTTACTCTTCACTATTTTTAGTCTCCGAGAGGCTCATGTATTGATCCATCAAGGCAAGAATTGGCTCTGAACCAAAACCAAAAAGAAAGAAAGAAAATCCAAGGAGTGTTCTACGGTGCTCCGTGAATATTAGCTTGTGGCTTCCACATGAAAGTTGTCAAACTGTGCAAATTCAAAAGAGTGAGTTCCAATCGCGGCCCAGCCATTCTTCGGGAAACTCACAGGGATATTCTTCCAGACAGACTTGCCATTCAACGTGCCAGAGGAGAAACGGCCCTGGAGAAAGACAAACGTACCCCTTGAAGACGTATGAAAATGATCCTCTGAGGTCTGTTTCTTAATATGTGTGGCCAATCTATTCCGTGGAGCGAACATCCTTCTCACTTAAGACCATGGCAAAACACAATTCCACAGGTTTGAGCGCAAGTTTGAAATACAGGAAAAATTCTCTGAGGAAATTCTTATCTACTTATGTAAATAGTTTCCGAAGCACAAGGAATAAATACCTTGATATTTCCTTGTCCCCCACCAAAATGCTCTAAACCAACAGAAATGTAAAACTTTTCCTAACTTGGTAAAGTTTTAAACAAAAGCCCACTGAAAGAAAGAAACATTTGTAATTTGCAAGTACGTGCATGCTCACGTGTTGTGGCTAACGGCCACCAGCTTTTCGGACGTGACTACCGGATCCAAAGCTTCCGTTTACCTAAATCCGTTTTGTTCCATGTACAAATTATCACCTCAAAGTCATATGGAGAGCCCACCCTCAAGTTATAAAACTAGGAACCGTCAGTTAAACTGATGTTGGGGTGGGAGGGTCAGGGGTAAGAAGGGAGACGTCCAGAGAAATGAATGACTTACTGGTCACCGACACAGAAAGACAAAAATAACTCCCTCAGATAGTGGCCATTCCTACCTAGCCAAGTGCCTGGCACACAGGGGAAAATAAATGCCAGCTCTTGTCATCATTATTATAGCACATTTACGAGCGTATCAACTGCAGCTGAACATTTAAAAGTAGCTAATTTCAAAGGGTGAAGAGCTAACGATCCAAAGCACTGGGCTACAGATCAAAAGAAAACCTGTTTTTAGGTCACAGAATTGCAGTTCAATGGGTGTTCGTTTCGCCCTTTCATGTTACGGAGGGAGATACTGAGACGTGAGATTAAAATTCAAAATCAGATTCACCAGCAGGGCTACAACTTGAATCATAGCTGCCCAACTCCACATTCAGGGCCGCACATATTCCCACCAGCACATGCGTGCACAGCCACATGCGTGCACAGCCACATGCAGCTCTCCAAGTGCTCACTGAACACCTTCCGCCGCTCGGCCAACGGGGGGTATTAACACTGAGCCAATACGTAGCCATAGCGCGCAAGCATACATCACCTCCTCCTCCCCACCCCTGCCCTCTGGCCGCTGGGCTGCTCCACACACGAGGCCTGTCACCAGCAGGGTCCCTCCCACGAGGCCTGTCACCA
>NW_024412396.1:60865980-60878945 GCF_014898765.1 Herpailurus yagouaroundi
CACCAGCAGGGTCCCTCCCACGAGGCCTGTCACCAGCAGGGTCCCTCACACAAGGCCTGTCACCAGCAGGGTCCTCTGCTCAAGGTGCTCTTCCCATCGGGCAGGGCTCAGCTCAAAGCGCACCAGCTCCGAGAGCGCTTCCCCCGTCTCTCTACCTAGACACTCTGGACAGTGGAGCTCGTTCACCTCACTGTCCCGTTTTGTCTTCACCATGTGACTGACTGATTTGGGTTGTTTTTACCGTCTTAGAACCAGAGGCAGCCATCTATGGCCCACAAGCCAGCCACCTGTTTCTATAAATAAAATGTTATCGGAACAAAGCCACACGCGTCCATTTATCTACTGTCCGTGGCTGCTGTCTCACTACAAAAGCAGAGTTGAGTAAAGTTGCACAGACTACATGGCCCACGAAGCCTAAAATATTTACTGTCTGGCCCCTTACAAAGGGTTTGCCAACCCCTGCCCTAGAGAATACAGGCTCCAGGAGAGCAGGAACCGTGTGTGTCTTCATTACTGCTACATCCCTTACCACCTAGAAAAGGACACATAACAGGTGCTTCATAGAAATGTGTGGAATGAAAGAATAAGACACATTTAACCCCAAACAACCTTACAGAAGTTATGTCCCTTTTACAGACCAGGAAATAGAAGCTCAAAGAAATGAAATAACTTTCGGGGAGTCAGGATGCATCAGCAAGGAAATATGAATGCTGCTCTGCTTGGTTCAAACATGCCTACTGCTAAGAATATTCACTCGAGTCAGGAAGTGCTTACCATGTAACAAGTACCGTACCAAACGCTCATATATATAATCTCACTTGATCTTCATAGGAAGGATATGATATTATGGATATTCCTGATATTATGGACGGGAAAACAAAAGCTGAGCAACATAAAACACTTGCAGGTGGAACATAGTAAGGCTTCAGTCTATCGCTCTAACCACCACCTCAGTAGTGCTGAGAAGCAGTGAAAGAGGGCCAAGGACAAAATGATATAAAATCCTCCTAAACGCTGGTCTCGGGGATGGTAAAAGGAGGAAAACGAACACTGAAGCTGGCCTCACAGTGCTTTCAGTCTGATACACAGCCTGTGGGCTAGTTTCAAACCAGATCTGTTACCGGTAAAGCTGTCGTCGTCTGTGATTATGGATCTACAGTGGGGAGAGAAACACAATAGGAAGAGGCAAGCTGAGGGACAACTGGTTATTTTAACTGGAAAACCATGACCTTCATAATTTCGCTAATGCCAGTACCTGGCATGTAGGTGACCAATGAAAGACTTAAGTAAAAAAATATAAAAATCCTCATATTAGCTGTAATTTGGAAAATGGACCATCGAACAAGATGTTGTTTTGCTTTGCCTTTTCATTCATGCAAAAAACTATTGCCAAGTGCTATTAAAGGACTGGGAATTTAGGATGAACAAGAAAGGCAAGGCCCCCGTTCCATGGAGCTTACGCTCTAGCGGGAGACATACCCACCAACTCACACAATAAAGAAAAGCTAAGCGGTACAAGGCGTGTGAAGAACTCAACCAGGAGACGGGGGCTTGACCAGACTGCAGAGTGGGAGGAGGCCTCGAAGTGCCCAGAGTTGAAACGCGAGAGGGAAGCCGGGTGCTCCCGACCGACGGAACAGGAGACGGTGGGGCTGGGGCTGGCGCGGGTGTTAAGTCTGCAAAATCCCCGCCTGTTCCAGTGGCGAGACCGGAGCTAATTTCTAGAAGTTACAAGTCACTTTTTATTAAAGAGATACCAGAAGATACACCTCGAACAGTTCAGAGTGACTGTATCAGAGGCACAGGACAACGCATGGGGTGAGGAGGAAGGAACAAGCAGGGGCCCAGAAGGCACCTGTTTCCAACAAGCCCTTCTGATTTTCTTGCCCCTGTCTACAAAGCACCTGAGAAAAATTAAGGACATTTATTTTTTAAATCCCTTTCATGGTTTCAAAAAATTGAAAACATCGCTAAAAATAAGCCTAACAAGAAGTATGCAAGAACCACTAAATAAAACTGGAGGAGGGGGAGCCTGGGTGGCGCAGTCGGTTAAGCGTCCGACTTCAACCAGGTCACGATCTCGCGGTCCGTGAGTTCGAGCCCCGCGTCGGGCTCTGGGCTGATGGCTCGGAGCCTGGAGCCTGTTTCCGATTCTGTGTCTCCCTCTCTCTCTGCCCCTCCCCTGTTCATGCTCTGTCTCTCTCTGTCCCAAAAATAAATAAACGTTGAAAAAAAAAAAAAACAACTGGAGGACACAGTGGCAAATGCAGCCTGTTCTTGTCCTCATGGTCTTGCGGGGGGCAAACACATCATTCTAAAAAAAAGTTGGCTTTGCCCAAATTGATTTATAAATTTTCAACGTAATACTGGCTGCGTTTTTCATGGAATTGAAAAGATGTTTTAAAAGTTCACATACGAGAAATAAATATACTTTTTTTTTTTTAATTTACAAAGGATAATTTGGAAAAAGAAACCATGAGGGACTTGCCCTCGGGGGCATCCATTCACTCACTCGCCAAAATTCACCAGGCTCTTGCTCTGATGGCAGACGTGCCAGGAATGCCGTAGAGCCAGCAGTGTTTGGTGAAAGAGGCCTGTCACTGAAGGAGCCATTTTCTAGTGAAGGGAGGAGGCGAGGGCAAAAACCATCAGCAGAATCTGTGTGACGTCAGGAGGTAAGAAAAATAAACTGGCGGGGGGGGGGGGGGGGGTGGGGGGGGGGGGGGGGGGACACAAAAGGAGGTGGGTGCTATTTTATATAAGGTGGTCAGGAAAGAACCTGAAGGAAGTAAAGGGGTAAACTGTGTAATCAAGTGTTTTATTTATTTATTTTTTAATGTTTGTTTATTTTTGAGAGAGACAGAGAAAGAATGTGAGTGGGTTAGGGGCAGAGAGAGAAGGAGACACAGAAGCAGAAGCAGGCTCCAGGCTGTCAGCACAGAGCCCGACGCGGGGCTCAAACTCACGAGCCGTGAGATCATGACCTGAGCCACAGTCGGACGCTCCACCGACTGAGCCACCCAGGCGCCCCTGTAATCGAGTGTTTTAAAGAGTGATACTGGATAAGACAAAGCACTATAAAGAACAAAGTTCAGAAAGAAGCCTATGCACATGTGATGATTTGTTACATCAAAGAGTTAGCCTTCAAATCATAGACAAAAGGACGGTCTGTGGTAATAAATGATGATGGCTATCCATTCGTTTAAAAAAAATTATATTGGGATCTTCCCCTTATGATTCACAAATAAATTCCAGATGTATTAAAGACTCCAACAGGAAAAAAAATCCTCAACTTTGTTGAGTTTAGAGGAAAAGAAATGTTCCTAACCGTGAGAAAGGTGCAGGCTTTCTTAAATAAAACATAAAAGCACTGAAAAAAAAGTGAAATACTTGACAGCACCAAAATTTAAAACTTCTATCTGCTAAACATACCATTAGAAATTAAAACACACAAGACACAAAAAATATTTGTAACATAAGTAACAGAAAATGGATGACTACTCAAAATAGGGGCGCCCAGGTGGCTCAGTCGGTTGAGCGTCCAACTCCGATTCAGGTCATGATCTCACAGTTTGTGAGTTCGAGCCCCGCGTCGGGCTCTGTGATGACAGCTCAGGGCCTGGAGCCTGTTTTGGATTCTGTGTCTCCCTCTCTCTCTGCCCCTCCCCCACTTGTGCTCTGTCTCTCTCTGCCTCTCAAAAATAAAATAAATGTAAAAAAAAAAAAAAAGAAAGAAAATGGGTGACTACTCAAAATATATCATAAATTCATATGGATCCATCGGAAAAAGAAAACACAGTAAGAAAATGAGGAAAGAATGTGAATGGGTAACTTCAGAGAAGAGAAAAAATATATATACAAATAGCCGATAAACATAGTAAGATGTGCAACCTCCCTAATTATCCGGGAAATATAAATCACGTCAATTAGTTTGAAAAAAATCTTTAAAAACAGGTAATATATTATAACTGCTATAAAAGTGGATACAGCTTGGCTAGCAATAGGGCAGTATCTGTCAAGATTGTAAATGTAATTCCATTTCTAAACATCTGCCTGAACAAACACCAGCACGTGTGCACCCCAGGAGGCATGTAAAAGACCCCTCCCCTCTACCTGCAAGGAAAGCCAGCCCATCCTGCCTCCATTCACCAGAAGAGGAAAGAACGGGGAACAAAGTTGTGCCATCGAGTGTGGCAGAGTTAAATAAACTATGCCACACACAAACCAGATGTTCAAAGCCTACTGTTACTGCCTGGAAAATGTTACTGTATCATTTTTTGGTGGTTGGGCAAGAGATGAGAACAATTTCAAAAAGTTATCTGAATTCCGTATTTTACTGCTTGTTGTAACCTAAATCAAATTATGACAGAATTATAATGGCAGAGAGCAGTAGTATATTACACAGAAGAATTTTCTACACATCCCTTGAATGAGTGTCCATCAAGAACTCATGATTACTCAGCAATTTTGACAAGTATTTTTAGACATTCTTATCCTACAATTTATCTGGTACCTTCCATGACAAAAAATACTCATGGAAACCAACTTCTAAAAAATTGTACTTCTCTCTGAAAACCAAATTAGTCTCAACCACCGAAAATAAATTTATGTGATTTTGCTTATATCTATAAGCTCCAATTATAATCTTGGTTCAGGCCAACTTGGAAAAAAATAAATCAATTATTGACTATTTACCAACTACTCCTGAGTTGAAAAAAACAAAACCAAAATTTAAAAAAATCGTGGGGTGATAAAGTCAACAGTTGATGGTTCTCATACAGGTTTACCCTGACATATACTATCACCCTAGAGTCTGCTGGTATCCCAGCAGATTCTCTGCCTATTTCCATCACTGTATTTATCACACTTTTCCCCCTCTCATTTGAGGACAGAAAATGCTAGAAAAGCACAAGAAAAGAATATTTTACCTCCAGGTATTCTGATCAGCAATACTTACCTTAATAATTAATGTGAGCGTATACCATCTTTTCGCTGTAACGTCAACATGTCCTAAAGCATAGATGATCCATCCAGCTGCAACACACAAAGATTATCCTAATTGATATATTTTTAAAATCTAAATCACAGAATCACATAGCTCAGTGGGGATTCTCAGGAGGCATGTGTATGCAGTAAAGTAAACCTTAACAAAGATCCACATTTCCAGATCTACTACTGATTTAAAACGAAACATCCTTCATTCGGGCATGCATTCCACAAGCACATACTGGGAGCCTACTCTGAGACATATATCATATGTGAGCTCACGGGAGAACCAGTGAAATAAATTTACAAACCATCCCCAGTATAATGTGTTGGCTTCTACAGTTCAGGCGTAGGTTTATACTTGACTGGACTGGATATAAAGAAAAAAGAGTGGTAGTCAAAGGTCACCGTAAGATTTCCAGCTAGTGTAACTGCTTACATAGATAGAGCGTGAACTGAGAATTAGAGAGAGAAAACAGTTAATCTGGGGATATGTTCTATCTGAACGGCTGAGAGAAAGCAGATGAGATGTTGAGTGGGCAGTTTAAAACACAAGAACAGGGGGGACTAAAGACGCAGATTTAAATCATTAGTTCTAATTCTACCACCAACTCATTTTGAGACTTTGGGAAAATCGATTAACCTCCCTGGTTTGGACTGGTTTCTGGTTTGGAAAATCAGTGAGGAATGTTCTAGATGGGTCATGCTATGATTCTGCAATTCCTACTCTGGTGTCCTTATTACCCACTCTTTCTTCATTACTTGTGGAGCCCTTTCCACCTAGCAAGAGGCAAAGAGTAACAAACTATAGGAGAGAAGATTTTTTTCACTAATGCAGGACAAAGTCAAGAGACTGAGAATCCAGAAGAGGCAGCACCAATACTGTCTGTTTCCACAGAGCAGGGGGCACCAACACCACAGTGAATTAGACAGAATTCAACATGGACACACTCTAAGCACCTCTCCTGAATAAGATGCTATTCTACATAAGACAAGGGCTGTTAAGATGAATGAAAAGTGTCAAATTATTAACTACATTGGGAAACGGGCTATCTCCATTTTTAAAAAATGTTTATTTATTTTTGAGAGAGAGAGAAGGAGAGAACATGAGTGGGGGAGGAACAGAGAGAGAGAGAGAGAGAGAGAGAGAGAGAGAGAGAGAATCTCAAGCAGGCTCCCCAGTGTCAGGGCAGAGTCCGATACGGGGCTCGAACTCACAAACCTTAAGATCATGACTTGAGCGGAAATCAAGACTCAGACTCTTTACCTACTGAGCCACCCAAGCGCCCTCAGGGTATCTCCATTTTAAGCAGACCAACCCCTCTCCTTCTACTTCCCTAAGCATACCAGCACATTCTTATAGTCTTGCTTTTTACTTACGGTGTTTCTTGAGCATTCTCTCCTCACTACGTCCACATCACCCCAGGCTATGCAAATCCTATCCTGACCGCCTAGCTCAGCTCCACCTGAAAGAGCTCTACACAACCTTCTTTTCCACAGCCGCCTCTCTCATTAACTCTATGATTTTGAATCATTTGGTGTTGGCTCAAATGTGCTGAATCTCTTCCCAAATAGATGTCCAAGCACCTAGAGATGAAGCTCTCTCATCACACAGTAAGAAGCTCACAGCATATTTCAGAGTAAGTCATGTGCTACATACAGAAGAAGTCACTTACCTAGGTCACCTGTAACTTTGTAGGTTCCATTTGCAAAAATCCAGAAGAAAACTCCTCTAGCGCTTCTAATCAAGATACCACCTTTATTTACTCTTCCCGCAATGAACACGCCTCCCTTCTCAGGAGTCTCTATGTAAACATCACACCTCACAGTCAGGTTGGACCTGCAGAGTGAAACTGTTCATTAGCACCTTCTATTATGCCACTCCAGGTAAGGCACAAGTGTGTCATTTCACAGCCTCATGCCTCCAAACTTCTAATTGAGGTGAATATGTGACTTGCTAAGTCTGTGTTTGTGGCAGGGATGGGCTTCAAGAATCTTCATTGATGGGGGGGAAAAAAAAAAAGAATCTTCATTGATAACAGTTTTAAGTTTTATGTCACTAAAGTTAAGCCATTTCGTTGCCTCTTTCAATGAGTTACTGGAAAATAGTATTTACGGTTTTTAAGTCTCTTAAGAACACATTTCTTGGGGTGCCTGGGCGGCTCAGTCTGTTGAGCATCCAACTCTTTCAGATCAACTCATGATCTCACAGTTCATGTGTTCGAGCCCCGCATCAGGTTCTATACCCACAGCATGGAGCCTGCTTGGGATTCTCTCTCTCTCCCTCTCTCTTTGCCCCTCCAGCTCTCTCTCTCTCTCTCTCTCAAAATAAGTGAATAAACTTTAAAAAAAAAAAAGAGCACATTTCTGATCTATGATAAAACAACTTGTCAACCTAAGAATATAATGTTAAAGGAAGCCTTTTTTCCCCATAGGAATGCATAAAAGGTCTGTTTCCATACAATTCTGAAAAAACAATTTACTAAATTTCCATCTGCTAAGAGAAGCAGTGAAGACAAAAGCTTGGAGCCCCTAGGAGAACATACTTTGGAGCTAATATTTACCTTTAACTCGAGCAAGACTTAAAAACCCCAGAAGAAAGATCTAAAGGTATTTCTCTGCAAAGACAGAGGCAACTCTCCTGACACTACAGCAGGGGTTTTCAAATTTGAGCAGCACTGAAATTGCCTGGAGGGCTTGTGAAAGTCAGTCTGTCAGCCCCAGCCCACAGCTTCTGACTCAGGTGGGTTGCGCTGGGCTCTTGAGTCTGCATGTCTAGCAAATTCCCAGGTGATGCTGGTGCCACTGGTTCAGGAATCCTACTCTGAGAGCCATTTTCCCCTACAGAGCATCCCTGTCCCTATAGGGACAGTAAAACCCTGGCCCGGCATCACTGATCAACAGGGGCACATCAAAGGAGAGGAAATTCAGCCAACCAGCTACTACAGCTTTAACAGTGAGCTCTGCTCCAGGCTTCTTTTATAAACCCTACTAGATGCCTTCTGCAATGATACAACCACCCCAAGCCAAAATGATCTCTGAAAATAATTTACCTGCTACTCAAACTTGAACTGCGAACAGGAAAGCAAGCATGCACAAAGCCAAGTAATAAGGCAAGCAATTTACCTAAAAGAAAACTAAGAATGTCAAATGTATTTTGGAAGCGGGGAAAGTTAAATCTAGAATTATGTGGCTTTTACACTTCTCAGATTTTTATCAGTGAATTTTGCACAATAAAATTTTACTCTGTAATGAAAAATATAAAAGAAGTAGCTACAACAGGCACACAACAATCAGGAAAATCCACGTTGAATCGTCTAACCAAAGCTGGGCTACTTTACAGAAAAGTCCAATGCAAAGTTAACAGAAGCACAGTCTCTCTTGTACATCCTCCCCAGCAGAGGGAGCTGGTCTCTCTACAGACTGTCACCAGCAGGAAACTACTAAGGATCAGAAGTGCTCCATACATCCCCTACCTCTGTTCTGACTCATCAGAAGTGTGAATGTGTTACAGCAACTTACTCTATTTATTTTTTTTTTTAATTTTTTTTTAACGTTTATTTATTTTTGGGACAGAGAGAGACAGAGCATGAACGGGGGAGGGGCAGAGAGAGAGGGAGACACAGAATCGGAAACAGGCTCCAGGCTCTGAGCCATCAGCCCAGAGCCCGACGCGGGGCTCGAACTCACGGACCGCGAGATCGTGACCTGGCTGAAGTCGGACGCTTAACCGACTGCGCCACCCAGGCGCCCCAGCAACTTACTCTATTTAGAGTCAGGGCGGGAGAAGATCTAACCTCCTTTGTTTACATCACATTCCAGAATAGAGATTCCCCAGGCAGAACTTGCCGGCAATTTTACAGCGAATGAAGGAGAATAAAAGCGTGGTCTGGTCTTCCACAGCCACAACCTCTTGGTCGTGCTAAGGGCACAAAAACCAGCCTGTGCAATTAAGCAAACTTAACCAAAGGGATGCAAAGCTGGGATGTGTGCAGTGAGAGGTCATTTTGTGGACCGTCCGCAGATCCCAACCAAAGCTCGCTAATACGATGAAAGTCTTGAGTAGCCTCAGGAAAGCCTACCCTCCATAGTCAAATTACTGGGCTGGGACTCAACTAAACCTAAGTATGGGAGGGGAAGTCCCACCACAAATACGGTCCTGAAGAAATGATGGCTGTGCACACACTGAAAGCCGAGTTTCTAAAACAGCACTATAGGTAAACCACACTCATCCGCCGCTCGTCTTAGGAAGAAGACAACGATTAAAACGAAGCAGTGAGGTGTAGTCCAAAGAGATGAGCTACGGCACCAGACAGTCCTGGCCTCTCACCCTAGTTCTAGAACTTACAAGTATAGGATCTCAGGCAAATGTTGCCCGGAAGTCTTGGTTTCTTGATCTGCAAGGTGGGGAGGATGATAGCTCTGCCACAGGTAGTTGTGGGAAGTATGACCCAGTTTTCCTTCCCTCCTTTCCCCACGTTAGAGGGAGTCGCAGCCAGAAAAAAAGAAATGAGCATGGGACTTGTGGGGAATCTCTGAACAGACCTGGCTACTTTGAATCCAGGAGGAAATACTGGGAAAGAGTACATAATGAATAGGATGAGCCCAAATGTGAAAGGGTCTTGGAAGTCAGACACAGACGATGAGATGTGATTCGGTAGCTGAAGAGAGTCACTGCAGATTCCTGAGCAGGGAATCACACAATGAAAGCAGGGCTAAGAACGATGAAAACGGTGCCTCTCGACAGGCATCACTGCTCTCTCCTGGTTCTTTCTCTCTCAGACCCTGTGGCTCTTTCCCTCTCTCCCCACTTTCCCCCTCCACCTCTCCCCACCTCCTTACCCACTGCAGCAGGAAAGAGGAGTACTACCATCTCAATACATAAAATCTTCAAAGTTATGAATACTCTCGGTTACTCTTTGGATGGTGCTCGATCTCATCTCTCTACTATAATTAAGGAGTCTCTCGATTATTTCTAGAGTCCCAGCCAGAAATAAGAGTTTGGGTTCAGAGACAGCCAATCCTCCATTGTACTCTGGGGCAGGCGAGGGGGAATGACAGTAAAGGCCGATCTGCTTCTCACTATTGCCATCTACCGTCACCTGGTAAACAGATTTTCCACGAAGGCTAAAACAGTGTAAGTCTAGAATGGATCCAGCAGGTGGCAACCCCAGATCAACAAATGAACTCTCCAGCAAATCCACAAAAACCCCACAAATCACAATGTCTATTTATAAATAAATCTTCAATTATAACTGGGTCCAAAAGTCCGCAATTTTTATACTAACATCAATCTGTTCCAGCAACAATCACTATTAAATTGAGCAAATCTGAGGGAAGGACACTGAGGCATCATAACCGTGGCTTGTGGTCATGATATTCAGCAATTATCACACACTTATTAGATTCTTATACAAGGAAGACCGTTGAAAAGTCTTCACTTCAGAACATATTCGACAACATGAGAGGTTATTTCAGCCAGGTCTACATACGCACACCAATTTTACATACCATTTGTAATCTCCTATAACACTGATAGTGTTGTACGCATCAGCGGCCCAGGTAATGGGCCGCTGATTGAGAACTTGGCGCAGCGTGAAGCGATGCTCTCCAGGGTCTTCGATATTCGTAAAGTATTCAAAGACACCAGTCTGATCTGCAAAATTCGGAGCTTCACTAAAAAACGGGTAATCTGTTCAAAACACAATAAATTCTCCATTTAGTACAAAGTCTTCACAGAATCTCTGCTGATACTTCAGCACATTTTAAAATACTTTTGAAAAGTCCTAAATAAGTAAATGACACTAATAACAAGTGGAAGTTTAGGGTTTAGGTTAATATTGATTGATTTCTTTTTTATTTGAGAGACAGAGAGAGAGAGTACAAACAGGAGAGAGGGGCAGAGAGAGGGAGAGAGAGAGAATCCTAAGCAGGCTCCACACTCAGCCCAGAGCCCGATGCCAGCCTTGATCCCACAACCCTGGGATCAGGACCTGAGCCAAATCAAGATTCAGACGCTTAACCGACTGATCCACGCAGGCGCCTCTCAAGCTCCCTCATTTCTAAGTGGGCATGAGGACAAGAGACTTAAATGAAAGAATGTATGTGAAGTGTGTACATAAACCAGCAACTGGCAACGGCTCAATAAGAGATGGTTTTGTTATTTCTAGCATCTGTCAAATAAGTTTCTAAACCCCGGGTCACAGTCATCAGCTGGGAGATTAGAAAAGGCTCACCATATCAACTACAGAATTTACAAATTACAAATTATCTTCTATTTCTAAAATGAGGCAAAAACAGTTGGGCCCACACTATGAATCTGTTCTTGGTTTTATTAAATTACAGTCTTACAATGCTGAAGGCTACAGAAGAGCAACTCTGGTCATCATCTTACAGCTATTTCACACTTCATGCTTTTCTAAATGCTTCCATATTCATCATTTGAGAAATTAAGAACCATATAAAGTAGTGCTACAGCCTGACTTACAGTGTTTAACTTTAGGTTTTAGTTTATTTTGTGGTCAACAGAGCATTACATTTTAGATCTGAAGGTTTCGAACTGCCCTTCATTCCTCAGGTCACAGAATAGCTTTGGTGCCAGGGGAACTTCTCTCTGGTTAACGAGGCCATATCTCAGGGCAAGGCCTCATCTACTGAGGGCAAGAACAGTTACCTCTGCCAACACAGAAGTCAGCAAAGGAAAGCAACAGGATTATGCCTGGCGGCATAATTCGCCAATTCATCTAACAGGCCACTTCAGAGAACTGCAAGAAAACAAGGCACCAAGCAACCCTGGGGGTCCCTGTGGTCCATGTCATGCAAACAATTGAGAGGAGCCCAGTACACAGTCCAAAGGGCATCGTCCTGCAGTTAACCAGGACATCACTTGCTGGGAAAGGGACATGAGACCCTGTGGCTGGGCAGTGACCCAGGGTCATCGGGAGTGGGTACCAGGAGTCTCCAACCAACCATGCTGGAAACAGCAGCCCTGCGGCGATAGGAGGGTCAAGTCACTCTCTCACAATGGCAGTCTCCCTGCCTGTGTCTCTCCTACAGCCACAGATCTTAGGAGCAAATACGAGAGCCAGCTGACCCTGCCTGTGAGGTCCACAAGCTGCACGTCTACTAATCAACAAGTTCCGTCACCTACTGAGTGACCTGGGGCTATCACCACGATGACCGTGCCTTCTCATGTGTCCAGCAGTACTGCTAAATTACCGAATATCAAAAGCTTTTCCAACAGGTTTAGGACAGCTCTTCCTAGAAAAGCAGGAGAGTGCAAGTATAAAACTCCCGGGCATGGCAGACGATGAGGTGAAGTAGCCAAGGGGAGCACTGCTGCCCTCAGCCATCAGGCCTCCGACACTGAAGAAAGAGAAGTCACCTGACCTCGGGGCTACAGGAGGATGCCAGGAATGGCTTCCGCTAACAGGGAAGCGGCAGGGTAATAAGCCTCAGGCTTCACCAAAACCAAATTAGGATTATAGCTCTCATTCTGACATTGACCTCTATGCTTTTTTTCTGGCACTGAAAACTACAGGGTCCTCAAGTCGAGAGTCACCTTGAGGTAACACAAAAATGAGATCTCAGTTACCACGTGGACATTTAGAGCTACATTTTACAGCCACTTTATCACGCACGAGTTCGACACATAGAAATCTACCCGCTACTGGTTAGGTAGGTTAAGTTTTAGTTTTAAAAAAAACAAGCAAAAAATGAAAAACTCACCAACATCGAAATCATCATCATACACCTGCGGGAAAGGCTGGGACTCTGGAGGCGGCGGGCAGCTGCCCTTGCCCCCGGTGGTGAGAGTGGTGAGGGTGAAGAGCTCGTCTTCCTGCAGCTCCAGCGTGAAAGCACCACCGCTGTCGAGAAGCTGAGAAAAGAAAACGCAGAGGTCAAGGCCAGCTGCGTTGGGCTCCTCTCATTTGGGCCAAATAACTTTTTGAAAAAAAAAAAAAAAAAAAAAAAAAAAA
>NW_024412396.1:60879045-60995056 GCF_014898765.1 Herpailurus yagouaroundi
AATTTTTTAAAAAAAAAAAAAAAAAAAAAAAAAAAAGAGCCAAACTCACTTCTGTTACAACTTCATAACCACTTGTGAAGGATACATCCAATACCAAGGTCTTTGCGATCTTTTTCTTAAGTTATTTAGAAGACTTTATAAAATTCTACTTTGTAGGTAGGACTTTAAAAGAATTTCACTACATGGAGGGAAGGATGACTAGACAACACCAAAACCTATTTCTATTAGTCTGTTCTTTTCCATTAGACTACAAGCTCTCAAAGCCTGTGTGTGTTCAATACGTATATGTAAATAAGAGATCTGCCTATTTAGTATTTAGGAGTTTACTAAGGTGGAAAAGTCCATAAACAGCTTAACCAGCTGTTAAGCACAAAAAACCTTCTACTATTAAGAAAAACAAGTCCTGCTTCTTTCATGTTCCATACATATTTCAATTAGCAAGTTAGGTTTATGTCACATCTATGCTTTTGGCAACTTAATCTCTTTAAGCCACATCTCCACAAAATGAGGGGGGGAAATACATACCTCCTAGGGCTGTTGTGAGGATTAAATAAGACAATGTTTATAAAATGCTTAGCTCAGGGCATGACCTTCAAGAAACACTCCCTACATCACAGCTGTTCTATGCTAAATGTAGATCTCTGAAGACACCAGAATCCTCTGCATAATGAATGTAGGCATTAGATGTATGCCCATTTTGTGAAATTTGAGCAGCTTTTTTTCCTACTTTGAATTAAAGGGGTTTATAGCATATCTTTGCTTTAATAATAAATTGTTGGTCAGACCTATGAAATACGTAACACCATATTCTGACTCAGGTATACCCCCCAAATGATATTATTTTATTATGGGGAAAATCAATTTTAATATCCTATTTCTAGCAATTTATTGTACAAAAAGCAGACTGTTCATTTTTAGAATTTAATATATGACCGGTGTTCAATCACTGATGGTGACTAACTGATTCACAGAACATTAACAGTTTCCAGGAAAAGTAGATTTGTGTCAGTTACATTAAGTAGTGTGCCTACTTGGACCAATTCGTTCTTTGAAACATTTACTGAGGAACCCCCATGTGCTAAGCACAGTAGCAGGGACCTGAGATAAAAAGCTAAATGAGGCAGGTCTCCAATCCTCAACGTGCCCGGTGTGGTGAGGAAAGTGTCTGAGTAAGCACCCGTGCCTAGATGGCCGTGAGCTGAGACTGGTAGGGAAAGCTTCAGGGGAAGCGACACTTCAGCTGAGTTTTAAAGGGAGAAAAAGCATGTGCAAAGTCACAGAGGTGAGTAAAGTGACATGCCACGCTCTGAAAAATGCAAGAAGATTCGTGAGCACAGGCCACGTTAGCAGAACACGCGTAGAGGGACGAAAGCAGTCTTTTACCCCATGAGGTGACAACGAGGGTCATGTGCTACACTAAGGGAGGTCAACTCACAGGAAAAATCACTGAGGGACTTAAGCAATGGATTGACAAAAACCAGATCTGGATTCTAGTCGCAGTGTGATGGGTGGCCCGGACAGAGTCAGACTGGAGGCTGAGAAAACAGAAGGTAGTTTCCAAAATCTTAGGAGAGAGGTAATAAGGAACTGAAATAAGCAGTAGCCAGTGGGAATGGAGGACAAAGGATCGTGTAAGAAAAACATGCCAGTGATAGAATGCTCTACACTTGATCAATGATGGTGTATAAAGAAAGAGTAGGTGGGAAAAGACAGTCGCAGGTGAGATTCAATTTTGTGACTTGGGCGGCCAAGGGATGGGGGCATCATTCACTGTGGCAAACTAGATACTAAGAGCAAACACACCTATAAACACACACACTCCTATTATGCCTTGAGGAGGATTTCTATAAATGCGCGCGCGCGCGCACACACACACACACACACACACACACACACACTCACTCACACTCACACCCGCTGGGAACAACTTTAGCTCTATTATACTTAAGCCACAAAATCAGTTATAAAATTAAAAATTCTTAATTCATTAATCAAATGTCTGTTCTCTTTTACTGTTTGCAATGTTTAAAATATATGAATTTATTTGAAAACTACCCATAGAGAATCCAGTTGTTTAAAAAGAAATCTCTTCGATGGTTTTCCAAGTCTGGTATACCACACCTGTAGCTCTGGTATTTCACTCTGAGGAGAAAACATACAAAAAAAGCATAGTTGAGTGGTTCATCATATCCTCTGAGGATTTCCAAAATGAGTAAGTACCAGCAAGAATTAACCGCTGATAATGCACACTCTATTTCTATTTACCAAAGACCTACCTCAAGTCTTCAATAGCAACATTCTGAAAGTAGGAAGAAATTGTTCAAGCAAATACTTTATGTCCTGTAAATACTACAGACTTTTGGCAAACATTTAAAAAGATTCTGGTGCCTTTGCTTCAAAAATACTCACTATTGTACCTGTGTAAAATGCTTTTTAGGAATTTTCTGGTATTAATAGAACAATTCTTACGTAATTAGTAGTCAGAAAAGGCACTGTATTTTCTGTATTCAAATCTAACAATAGGTAGAAATAACAAGAATCTTGTGCCTTTTTACATTGTTGTTGTTGTTGTTGTTTCTTTGTACAGAATACTGAAAAGATCAAAGTTTGAAAGTTCCCTAGACTACATAATTGATGCTTCTACCAACAAGAACAACTTTGCTGCAAGTGACTTTGGGTAAGTGTTCTTCAAAGCCATGGAGAGTTTTGCCTGCTAGTGGCTTCCACGCTGTTTGACTAAAACCAGTCAGCAGATAGAAAACACCACTGCTTCTATTCATTTATGTACAAATGCTTAATAGCTGGTAACACACACAAGACTTCACTTGAGAAGGCCTAGCCTGTGATAAAATATATAAATTCTCAAATCAAAACCAAAATAAAAGTCCCACATATTTACTTACAAAAGAGCCCTTTAGAAGGAAGGTAGCAAACTGGTGCGACACATTGAAATAAGGCAGAAACGGCCGTATACACCTAGAGTGTTTATGGCTCTAGGAGAAAAAAAAGTCATGTAAGTAACCCAAATGATATACAACCTATTATAGAGGAAACAAAAAAAACCCTAAACATTTAAGGCCCAAGATTAATAGAATAGCACATATTAGGTGACAAATAAGAGTTTACTCCATATCGCTAAAGACTTTTTTTCTAGTATAACCTGTACTGAAAGTCTATTGAATATGCCTAGTCAGAAGTAAAGCTCCCTGGCATTTTGACTGAAATAAACTTTAAATTCACAGCTAAACTGCAGAGTCATTTTATATTAATTTTTATATTATAATGGTATTCCACGTAAAATGCATCAAATGAAAAGCAAATGCTTGTATGTTTTCACCGAAAAGGCATCTCATCTTAACATAACCTTCAAATACACAACTAAATTCAGTAAGTACATACAACCAACAGTTCTCAAATTGACAACATCATTTTTTACTAAAAATAGTCGCTACTATGGGCTGGGATCAAAAGAATTATGAGACATAATCCCACTTCAGGGGATTCAACAATCCCAGAGCACTGAAGCACAAGGCCAGGCTTTGTGGGCAATAAAAAAGTTACAATTGTTGTTAGAGATTTCAATGCCTCATCCTCAATAGATGATGTACAACTAGACAGAAAAGCAACAAGGATAGAGGCGATTTGCACAACTACCAGGAGCTGGCCTGGACTCACATCTGTAGACCACCTCCCCCAGCAAGAGCAGAGCGCACATCCTTTTCAAGGGCACGTGCAACATTTACCAGGGAGCACTTCTCTCAGCCATGAGAGAAGTTTCAACGTTCAAAAAGATTCAAGTCACACAAAATATGTCCTCTGACCACACGAGAGAATGAAATCAGAGATAAATAACAGAAAACCCTCTAGAAAAATTCCAAAATATTTAGAAACCAAATAACAAACTTCTAAATAAGCCATGTTTCAAAGAAAAAGTAAAAATAAAAAGGGAAATTAGAAAGAATTTTGAGTTGTATCAAAATAAAAATACAACGTACGATTTGTGGGATGCCACCAAAGGAGTACTTAGGAGCAAATTTACAGCACTGAACACTGATTACAGAAGAAAGATATGACACTTCAGCTTCCACCCGGAGATAGTAGGAAAAGAGCAAATTAAGAGCCAAAGTAAGCAAAACAAAGAAAAAAATAATAAAGAGCAAAGAAGAAATCACGTAAACAAAACCCAGAAAAACGAGAGAGAATGATCAAGAAACCACAAGCTGATTCTTCAAGAAATCAATAAAATTGATAAACTTCTAGCTAGACTAATCAGGAAATCAGGATAAAAAGAAAACACAACTTGCCATCATCAACCGTAAGAAAGGTGACATCAACACAAATTATATACGTATTAGAGGAACCACAGGGAAAAACTTCAGTAACTTTATGCCCAGAACCTGAACAACTTGAGTGAAATGGAAAAACTTCTTGAAAGACACAGAAACCCAAGCTCCCTAAAGAAGATATGGACAACCTGAATAGCCCTGATGGCTGCACTGGGAAACTCAGGTCGGCCTGGAAGCTCTGCTCTAACATGAAGCCAAGCGACCGCAGGCTGGTACACTGCCTGCCTGAGCACAGACGCGTGCCCCCCAACACGCCCACGTGGCCCACGGGCAGAGGCCAGGAGACATGCAGTTCCAAACAGAAGGAAACCTCTGCACGGTATGAGCTGATCACCAAGGTAGCTATGCAGAGCCTTGGGTGGCCACACGCGATAAAGCCACAAACTACAGAATTTGTTCAGGAAAGTCACTAAGCAAATAAATGGCAGCAACAACGATAAAAAGCAATGATCACAAATGCTAGACAGGAGAAAATCTGATTTCTACAGCTGCCACATTACATTATGTAATATGGCTAGTTTTCAGCAAATAATGATGAGATTTGTAAAACAAAACAAAATAGCAAAGAGTGGCCAACAGGAAGGAATGAAAGTGCTCGACAGAAACCATGTTTGACCAACACGGCTTTACTTGCCACATACTAGGCTTCTAATCAAAGACACTAAATCAGGTATTTAAATGTGTTCAAAGAGCTAAAGGAAACCACATCTAAAAAATGGAAGCAGAGCTCTACTTCCAGAATGGCAATGTGGGGAGCTCCACAAAGTTGCTCCCCAGCAAAACTGGTGGAAATGGTTTTTAGAAAAATGGAAATGATCCTAAGGGCATGCAACAAATAAACTTTTAAGAAAATCTACTCTCAGTAAAAAGAGCAAGAACCCGTGGCATTTAAACCACGACCCACTCTGTCCCTTTCTCTGTTAGCCAAGTAACAGAAACTGCATGCCAAGTAGGGATAGCCAAGAACACAGGGCTTCCTCCTCCCAGCTCACAGCTTGAGGCTGCAGGAGCTTTCTGGGAGAAGCAGAATTTCAGCATTTCTCATCCCCCACCCCCTCAGCTACTTGATGCCAATGCTAAGGAGCAGCAAGTATGGCCAGGAGGCTGGGGGTTGGGGTGTGGGGGTGCTCTCTTCCTCTGCACAGCTCCCATTCGTGATTTCACCTTGGGATACTGAGAGTACCAGGGTGCCAAACCTCCACCCCTCACCCTGTGTTCCTAAAGCAGCAGTGTTACAAAGAGAGAACACCCTTGTCCGCATCCCAGCTCTAAACTTCAGCTTAGAGATTTTTGTGCAGGGAGACAGACAGGCTGTGAAACAGAGAACTCAGAAAGTCTCCCCAAAGAAACTAATACAGAGCAGTTATAGTTGGTAACGATGCTCTCAAAAATAATAGGGCTTCTGGGGGAAAGTAAATAAGAGACTGGCAGCTTCATTAGATACATTAGCTTAACCACAACCCAGCTAGTTTGCTACAGAAAGACACAGAAACAGACAGCTGAGGAGAACCCTTTTGAGGTCAGATTAAACCTAAACATTAACCTCAGACACCACCTCTGCAAAGAAACTGGGGTTTGACTGGATCAGTTTGTGGAGCTATTTCAAGTCCCAGGGCAGGGCTGAAAACAAGAGAGCAATCTACCAGCAATTAACAGAGAGGTGTGATAAAGAAGTTCCTTGGAAACCACTGCCAACCCAGGGTGATCCTGCACAGGTCCAAAGCTGCACCCTCTAGGAAGCAACACCTGGGGCTTCATGGTGCAGGGGGAAATAAACCTCACTAAAATACTCCAGCCAAATACTAAATAAACATGCAAGCAAACAATAACAGACCAGGGGGGAAGGGAGACCAGGACTCAGAGCTGCTACATGATATCGTACAAAAGGCAGGGCTTTCAAAAGCAAAATTATGAGAAATTCAAAGAAACAAAAAAAATTTGACTCATACACAAAAAAGGAGGCAACAGAAGTGGCTGTGAGAACAAGCAAATGCTGGATTTAACAAAGACTTCGAAGTAGTCCATAGATAAGTTTGAAAAAAACTAAAGGAAACAGGTTTAAATAAGAACGGTAAAGGGAGGAATAATCACAATGCCTCATCAAGTGGACGATATCGATAAAGTGACTAAAATTCTTCATAAACCCAAATGGAAATTCTGACGTTGAAAAATACAGGAACTGAAATGAATTCACTAGAGATATCAACAGTAGATCTGAACTGGCAGAAGAATTCGAGAACACGAAAACAGACTGATGGAGATTGTGCAACCTGAAGAAGCGGGGTGGGGGAGGGGATCAAGAAACGAAGAAAAATGACAGAACCTCAGAGTAGAACCAGTAAGTACCAGCATATGCACCATGGGAGGGTAGAAAGTAGACGGAGAAAGAAGCAGAAAAAAATGTTTGCAGAAAAAATGGCTGAAAACTTTCCAAATTTGATGAAAAACAATCTACAGATCCAAGACGCTCAACAAACTCTACGAGTGAAAACAAAGAGTTGTACACAGACACCGGTAAAAATGCTGAAAGTCAAAGAAAAGAAGGAAATCTTGAAAGCAGAAAGGGAAAAACTTACCACTTAACAAGAAACCCTCGGTAAGATTAAAAGTGGATTCATCATCAGAAACAACGAAGGGTAACACATTTAAAATGCTCAGAAAACCAGTCAACCAAGAATCCTTTTTCCAGCAAAATCATCTTTCAAAAACCGAAGGCAAAGTACATTTCCACATAACCAAACACTGAATTTGTTGATACCAGATACAACTTTGCCAAAATTTAACATAAGTATTTCAGACTGAAGGCAAATGATCACACATAGTAATTCAAATCCACAAAAAGTACTGGCAAAGGTAATTATGCAATTATAAAAGCCAGTAAAACTGACTATTTCTTCTTTCTTCCCATAACTGATTTTAAAAGCAATTGCATAAAATAATATGTATGTAACTGTATTGTTGGGCTTATGAAATATAGAAATGTGATATAATTGCCAATAATAGCACAAAATAGCCACAGAGGGGAGAGGACTGTATGAGAATAAGGAAGTGTCACCAGATGGTGACAAATCCACAGTATTCTACAGCAATAAATAAAAACAACCAAAAATGGTAAATAAGATTAAAATAAATATATAATTTCTCTTCTTTATTCTCAGATTTTTTAAAAGACAAAATTATATATAAAGTTGTAATTATAGGGGCGCCTGGGTGGCTCAGTCGGTTAAGCGTCCGACTTCAGCTCAGGTCACGATCTCGCGGTCCTCGAGTTTGAGCCCCGCGTCGGGCTCTGGGCTGATGGCTCAGATCCTGGAGCCTGCTTCCGATTCTGTGTCTCCCTCTCTCTCTGCCCCTCCCCCGTTCATGCTCTGTCTCTCTCTGTCTCAAAAATAAATAAACGTTAAAAAAAATTTTTTTTAAAAAGTTGTAATTATAACAAGTCTTGTTAGGCTTGTAACAGATAGAAGTATGATACATACAATAACAGAACAAAAAGGGGGAAGGAGAATAAAGCTATATATAGGAATAATATTTCTGTATCTCACTAGAAATCAGTTAATATGAATCTGAAGTAGATTCTAATAAGTCAAGATGTACAACCCTAGAACAACCATTAACTAAGTAACTCACTACAATAGAGTGAAAAAATTAAAGGAATTAAAATGTTACCAGAACATATTCACTTAATACACAAGACAGTTAAGAAAGAATAGATGAACAACAAAAATGAGACATATAAAAATCAAAAAGTAACTTGACAAATGTAAATCCAACTATATCAATATTAACATTAAATATGAATGGACTAAACAATCCAATCAAAAGTTCAGAGTCCATTTTTTTTTAAGAAGTCACTGGATGTCTTCCACTGACAATCTTTTTAAGTTTATTTATTTATTTTGAGAGAGAGAGAGAGACTCAGAAAGCATGAGGAGAGGGGCAGAGAGAGAGACAATCCCAAGCACTGACAGTGCAGAGCCCGATGCAGGGCTTGAACTCACAAACCATGAGACCATGACCTGAGCCAAAATCAAGAGTCAGACACTTAACCGACTGAGCCACCCTGGGGCCCCAAGTTCAGAGTACATTTAAAATAAAACAAGATCCAACTTTATGCTATCAAAAGGAGATTCAAAGATACAAAGGGGCTGAAAGTGAATGGAGGGGAAAATGTGTATCATATTAACAGAAACCACAAGAATAGCTAGAGTCATAATAAACAGAACAGACTTTAAAACAAACAAAAATTGTTACTAGAGAGACATTTTATATAAAGATCAATCCATCAGGAAAATATAAGCACATATGCACCTATAAGAAAGAGCCAAAATATAGAAAACAAAACAAGAGGACAGATGATTCAACAATAGTAGTTGGACTTCAGTAGTTGGACTTCAGTTAACCACTATCAACAGAGAGAACAAGGAAGTAGAAGACTTGAATACTATAAACCAACTAGATCTAACAAACATCTATAGAATAGCACTGTACCCAACAATAACACAACATACATTCTTCTCAAGTACATATGCAATATTCTCCACGATAGATAATGTGCAAAGTAATAAAATAAAACTCCATAAATTTAAGATTAAAATCATATAAAGTATACTCTCAAATCTCAATAGAATAAAATTAAAAATCAGTAACAAAAAGTTAGGAAAACTCACAAAAATGTACAAATTAATTCATTCCTAAAATAAGCAATGGGTCAAAGAAGAAATCACAAAAGAAATTAGAAAATACTTTGAGATGAATAAAAATTAAAATGTAACATAATAAAACTTGAAGAGATACAGCTAAAGTACTAGTTACAGAGTAATTCATAACTTTGAATACTTATATTAAAAAAAGAAATATCTCAGGGGACTTCATAGCTCAGTCAGTTAAGTGTCCAACTCTTGGTTTCAGCTCAGGTCATGATGCCGCAGTTTTGTGGGTGTGAGCCCCACATCAGGCTTTGTGCTGGCAGCATGGAGCCTGCTTGGGATTCTCTGTCTCCCTCTCTCTCTCTCTGCTCCTCCCCTCACATTGTCTCTGTGTCTCTCAAAATAAATAAATACACTTAAAAAAAAAATAAGAAAGAAAGAACCTAATATTCTACCTTAAGAAAATTAAAAAAATGTTTTTTTAAAGAGCAAACTAAACTCAAAGTTAACAAAAGGAAAGGAATAAAGATTAGAGTGGAAATTATTGAAATAAAGAGAAAAATAGAGAAAAAAAATCAACACAAGCAAAAGTTGTTGATTTGAAAAGATGAGCAAAATTGACAAACCTTTAGGTTTTTGAACCAAGAGAAAAAAAGGAAGACATATTACTAAAATCAGGAATGAAAGAGGAACATTTTTAACAACCTCACAAAAGTAAAAAGGTAATATACAAGGGAAGACTATAAACAAATATATGCAAACAAATTAGGTAACATATATAAAATAGACCAATTCTCTAAACACAAACTAGCAAAGCTAACTCCAAAAATAACACAAAATCTGAATAGACCTGTAAGAAGAGATAGAGTCCATAAACCAAAACATTCTTGTAGGAAAATCCCAAAATCAGAGGGCTTCACTGATGAATTCTACCACATGTTTAAAGAATACCAACCTTTCACAAATTCTCTTTAAAAATATAAAAGGAAGGAACATTTCCCAACTCACTCTATGGGGTATTACCATTCTATCAAAACCAAACAAAGATAGTATAAGAAAACTATGTACCAGTATTTCCAATGAATTTGGACACAAAAAAATCCTCAACAAAACATTAGCAAATCAAATTCAGCAACAGATAAAAAGGATTATACATGATGACAAAGTGGAGTTTATCCCAGAAATGCAAAGCTAGTATAGCAGACAAAAATCAACATAATGCACTGTATCGATAAAATAAAATTAAAAAACACATGACCATCTCAATAGACTCAGAAGACATTTACTAAAATTCAATGCCCTTTCATGACAAAAGCACTCAACAAACTAGCAATAGAAGGGAAGTTCTTCAACCTTATACAAAATATTTACCAAAAAACCACAGCTAACCTTACGCTTTCACCTTAATGGTGAAAGACTGAAAGTGTTTCCCCTAAGATCAGCTACAGTACAAGAATGCATATTCTCACTATTTCTATTCAATATTTACAAAAGGACAATTAATCAAGGGGGAAAAATCAAAGGCATCTAGAATGAAAAGAAGGAAGCAAAACTATCTCTCTTTGCAGATGACGTAATTCTGTATATAGACAAACTATTATAACTAAGAAAAAAGCATAAAAGCTTGTGAGATACAAGGTCAATATGTAAAACTCAACTGTACTGCTATACACTAGCAACAAAAACTCTGAAAACGATACGAAGAACACAATTCATTTACAGTTCTACCAAAGTAATAAAATACTCAGAGATAATAACTGTAACAAAAAGAAGTACAAGATTTATACCCTGCAACCTATAAACATCATTAAAAGAAGTAAAAATGTCAATGAATGAAAAGATATCCCATACTCATGCACCGGAAGATTTGATATCGTCATGGTGGCAATACTACCCAAATGATCTACAGGTTAAACGTAATCCCTATCAAACTCCAAACTGGCTTCATTGCAAAAATTGACAAGCTGATACTAAAACTTCTATGGAAAAGCAAGGAACCCAGAAGAGCCACGCAATGTTGAAAAATAAAGCTGGAGGACTCATGTATCCTGACTTAAAAACATACTACAGAGCTATAGTAATTAAGACAACATAATGCTCCCATAGGATAGATACACAGGCCAAGGCAATAGAATTAAGAGTCCAGGGAAAAACCCTCACATTTATTGCCAACTGATTTTCAACAAGGGAGCCAAGACAATTCAATAGAGAATGAACAGTCAACAAATGGTGAAGGAACAATTAGATACCCACCTGCAAAAGATGAAGTTACAGATACATACCTAACCCTCTATTTAAAAAATATTATGGATCAAAGACCTAAGTGTGAGAGCTAAAACTATAAAACTCTTAGAAGCAAGCATGGGTATAAATATCATGTCTTGGATTAAGCAATAATTTCTTAAATAGGACACCAAAAGCATAAAACTAAAAGAAAAATGGATATATTCACCTTCATCAAAATTTAAAATTCTTGTATTTTAAAGGGCACCATTAATAAAGTGAAAAACAACTGATATAATATGTCAACTACACTACAATTTTTTTTTTAATTTTTCATGTTTTTATTTATTTTTGAGACGGAGAGAGAGAGAGACCGAGCATGAGTGGGGCAGGGGCAGAGAGAGAGGGAGACACAGAATCCGAAGCAGGCTCCAGACTCCGAGCTGTCAGCACAGAGCCAGATGCAAGGCTGGAACTTGTGAACCATGAGATCTTGACCTGAGCCGAAGTAGGACGCTTAACCGACTGAGCCACCCAGGTGCCCCTACACTACAATTTTTAAAAATTAAATTTAAATTTTTAAAAAGGAAGTGGAAAACAACCCACAGAATGGGAGAAAATATCTACAAGTCACATATCTGATAAGGGGACTTTTATCTAGGGTATGTGAATAACTCTTATATTTCAAAAACAAAAAGACAAACATCCCAATTTAAAAATGGGCAAAGGGTCTGTGTGGGCATTTCTCCAAAGGAGAAATACAGATGGCAAATACACACATAAAAGGTGACCCAATGTCATCAGTCACTAGTAAAACACAAATGAAGACCAATTCACACCACCAACATGGCTAGAATCAAAGAGACCAGCAATAACAATTGTTGGGGAGGATGCGGAGAAACCGGAAGCCTCACCTACTGCTGGTAGCAATGTCAAATGATACAGCAACTCTGAAAATCAATTTGGCAGTTCCTCAAAACGTTAAACACAGTTACCATTTCACCCAGTAATCGTACTCCTACATACATGCTCAAGAGAAATGAAAACACATGTCCACAGAAAAACATACACATGAATGTTAATCTTAGTATTCACAATAGCCACAAATTGGAAACAACTCAAATATACATCAACTGATCAATGAATAAACAAAATGTGACATATTCATAAGACGGAATATTACGAATTATACTGAGGTACTGATATAGAACCATAAAAACACTAAGCTAAGTGAAGGAAGCCAAACGCAAAAGATCATATATTATATAATCCCACTTACATGAAATATCAAAAACAGGCAAATCCCATGAGACAAAGAGTAAAATAGTGGTTGCCAAGGGATGTGGGAGGAGGGAGTGGAGGATGACTGCAAATGGGTATGAGGTTACTTTTTGGGGTGGCAGAATTAGATAACAGTAATGGTTGCACAACTCTGTAAATGTACTAAAACCACTGAATTCTATACCTTAAAGCCTGCGTTTCATAGTATGTGAATCAAATTTCAATTAAATAATCAGTTAATATAATTATTTTACTAAATTAAAAAAAAGAAGAAAAACAATGTTTTCAATAAATGTAGAAAAACTACTTGGCAAAATCCAGTATCTACTCCTGATTTTTTTTTTCAAAAAAAGTTACAAATAAAAGTGAACTTTATCCTGATAAAGTTTATCCATGAAAAACATCATACTGGTAAAATACTCAGCGCTTTCCTCCTGAGATCCAGGAATATATGCTCTCACTATTTCCATTCAACACTGTATTGGAGATTCTAGCCAGTCCAATCAGACAAGAAAAGGAAATAAAAGATACCCAGATTGGAAAGGAAGATGTAAAATTATTTCTATTTGTAGATCATTTACAAAGAAAATCCAATGGAATCCACAAAAAAGCTACTGGAATGATAGGTGACTTTAGTGATGTTGCAGAAAACAATATCTTTATACAAAAATCTACTGTATTACTTTATTTTTTTTTTTAATTTTTTTTCCAACGTTTTTTATTTATTTTTGGGACAGAGAGAGACAGAGCATGAATGGGGGAGGGGCAGAGAGAGAGGGAGACACAGAATCGGAAACAGGCTCCAGGCTCGGAGACATCAGCCCAGAGCCCGACGCGGGGCTCGAACTCACGGACCGCGAGATCGTGACCTGGCTGAAGTCGGACGCTCAACCGACTGCGCCACCCAGGCGCCCCTACTGTATTACTTTATACTAGGTACTAATTGAATTAAAAAGTTAAAAACTGCTATTTACAATTGAATTGAAAACGTGACTTAGTCAAAATTTGACAAAAGATATGAAATACCTGTACACTGAAAACTGTATTATTTGGAGAAATTAAAGAAAACCTAAATAAATTGAGGATATGTCTTGTTAAAGGGTTAGAACACTTGATGTTGTTCAAGTATCAGTTCTCCTCTGGTGCAGCCACTCTGGAAAGCAGTGTGGAGGTTCCTCAGAAAATTAAAAATAGACCTACCCTATGACCCAGCAATAGCACTGCTAGGAATTTACCCAAGGGATACAGGAGTACTGATGCATAGGGGCACTTGTACCCCAATGTTTATAGCAGCACTCTCAACAATAGCCAAATTGTGGAAAGAGACTAAATGTCCATCAACTGATGAATGGATAAAGAAATTGTGGTTTATATACACAATGGAGTACCACATGGCAATGAGAAAGAACGAAATATGGCCCTTTGTAGCAACGTGGATGGAACTGGAGAGTGTGATGCTAAGTGAAATAAGTCATACAGAGAAAGACAGATACCATATGTTTTCACTCTTATGTGGATCCTGAGAAACTTAACAGAAACCCATGGAGGAGGGGAAGGGAAAAAAAAAAAAAAGAGGTTAGAGTGGGAGAGAGCCAAAGCATAAGAGACTCTTAAAAACTGAGAACAAACTGAGGGTTGATGGGGGGTGGGAGGGAGGGGTGGGTGGGTGATGGGTATTGAGGAGGGCACCTTTTGGGATGAGCACTGGGTGTTGTATGGAAACCAATTTGACAATGAATTTCATATATTGAAAAAAAAATATCAATTCTCCTCAAACTGATCTGAAGATTCAAGACAATCCCCATCAAAATCTGAGCAGGGTTTGTTTATTTGTTTGTTTGTTTGTTTGTTTTTTGTATGTGGTTTTTGGGTTTTGGGTTTTTTGGGGGTATTGTTTTTCTTTTTTTTGGTAGAAACTGACATGCTGATTCTAAAATTCTCAGGGAAATGCAAACGACCGAGAATAGACAAAACAACTTTGAAAAAGAACAAATTTGAAGGGCTAAGGCTACCTGCTACTAGGAATTGTTTGTACACACACACACACACACACACACACACACACACACACACGAGTAACCACGGTACTAATGCAAAGATACATAGCTAGGTCAAAGAAACAGAATAGAGTCCAGAAATAATTCCACCTATACATGAACAACTGACTTTTTTTCAAAGGTGAAAAGGCAATGCAGTGGGGAAAAGAACAGACTTTTCAGCAAATGGTACTAGAACAGATGTGCACCTGTATGCAAACCTTCTTAGCTCCACACGAGAAGCATGTTCCACGAAAGTACAAATGGATAAATCAGACTCCGTAAAAATTAAAAACTCCTGCTCTTCCAAAGACACTGTTAACAAAATGAAAAGAAAAACTATAGACTGGGAAAATATCTTTACAAAGCACATATCTGTAAAGGACTTGTATCCGAAATATGTAAAGGATATAATTCAACCATAAGAAAGAAACAAAAATGGCAAAAGAAAAGAAGATACATGAAGCACAAGCACAGGAAAGGCTCCACATCGTCAGTCATTAGGGGAATGCAAATTAAAACCAAAATGAAATAGTACATCATACCTATTAAGAGCTAACATTTTTAAAGCTGATCACAGCAAGCATTCCCAAAGATAAAGAAAAACTGGGACTCCCATTACGCGGATGGAAATTTAAAACAATACAATCACTTTGGAGAACAGTTTGGCAGCTTTCTATAAAGCTAAACAGAAACATCTCCTATTACCCAGCCACTCCATTCCTATGTATTTACCCCCAAAAACTCTATGTCCATTTAAAACTTGTGCACAAATGTTCACAGCTTTATGTTAATAGCCAGAAAGTAGAAACGAGCCAAACATCATCAACAAGTAAATAGATAAGCAAACTACCTTATGTCCTTACAACGGAATACTACTTAGCAATAGGTATCACAACATGGATGAATCTCAAAATAATTATGCTGAGTGCAAGCAGCAAGACAAAAAACAGTACATTCTGCATGATTCCACTGACACACGACTCTAGAAAATGCAAACTAATCTATAGTGACAAATAGCAATGATCAGGGAAGTCGCAGGACAGAGGGAATATTTATAAAGTGATACGAGTATTCTTTTGGGGCGCTGATGGACACGTTCTCTATCTTGATTGTGACAATGGCTTACTGGTCATTTACATATCAAAACTTGTAAAACTGTGCATTTTAAGTATGTGTTTGAAGGGGATCAGATTATGCCACCATAAACTATGCCACTGTGGTATAAAGATTATTTAAAGTTGAAAGTATTTGAGATTCAAAAGATGCCAGAAAAAAGCCTTCTCTGAGCTTCCCTTAGCTTACTAAAAGCAAAGCTCTTACTAAAGCTTATTTTCCTCTGGGAAATAAATCCACCTCTTCAGGGTGGATCTACTCCCAAAGAGGAGGAATGGGAATAAAACCTACCCCAAGTCCCTTCCATAGAGGACTTTCACAGCCCTAAAGGCAGGGGGAAGGCCGCGGTCTGGTACAGACAAACAGTACCACAGTCATTCCTGCTTGCTCTCCAGAAAACCCATTTATCTTTCCAAAAAGGCACTTATTTTCCATTAAGTGTCCTTTCGTCCCCTATCCATTACTTACTAATCTAGGAATACAAGCCCAAACTCTGACCACCCCTCCTAGTTACTCATCAGAGTATCCCGCACACATATGCAAGGTGCATGCACAAATAAACTGTTTTCTTTCCTCTTGTTACTCTGTGGGGGTTCATCAGTTTAATTTTTGGGGTCCCAGCTTCTGAACCTAAGACGGTATAGGAAGAAGTTTCTTCTTCACCTACATGTTGTTTATCACATATGAATTACACTTCGGTAAAGCTGGGTTTTTGTTTTTTGTTTTTAAAGGTGTTTAGTTGTGTTTTATACTGTTTTTTCCAATACGAAGACAGTTAATCTCATAAAAACAACAAAGAATTACCATAGTTTCAACGATGATGGTGAGGTTACCTAAGCCATCAGTCAGAGCCACGTAGCTTCCTCCTTTCTCTAAGTGACCAACTGTCTTCAGGTAATACCAACCTGGCTGAGTAAACTGAGTGGTATGGGCTACAGTAAAGCAGAAAAAGACCCAGTAAGACACAAACAGTGATAAAAGGGTTTCTTTAAAAAAATAAAGAACAGGGGCACCTGGGTGGCTGAGTCGGTTAAGCCTCTGACTTTGGCTCAGGTCACGATCTTGCAGTTTGAGAGTTGGAGCCCCGCTTTGGGCTCCGTGTTGAAAGCTCAGAGCCTGGAGCCTGCTTCCGATTCTGTGTCCCCCTCTCCCTCTGTCCCTCCCCTGCTCGTGCTGTGTGTCTCTGTCTCTCTCTCAAAAATAAACATTAAAAAAATTTTTAATTAAATAAAAATAAATGAATAAATAAATAAAGCTGTCTACTGACTTGAGTCTGATGGAGTCTAACAAGCTATTTACTATTTTAGATGAAAATACTTGCCAATCTCACGTTTCAACGTTTGACTAATTAGTCCAGTTAAATGGTACAATTGTAGTAAGAATAACTGTAGTTAGAGTTACTGGTAATAATAAATGAACCACACTGTCAATTTGAGAATACTGATTAAGTCTTTTTTTCCAAGAGTAAGATAAAGTTATCCTTTCTGAATTTTTGTTCACCTCTATTTAACCCATCGTAATACAACTACAAAAAATAAGGTTAAAAAATTAATAGTGCATTTCAAAAACTAATCAGCTTTATGGTTTCAAGCAAGTTTTATTTGCACAATATGTATTTACTGGGTACCTCCAAAGCTGGCCCTGAAAATGTACTGAGCAATATTCCATGCCCCCATACACAGTTTATATACTCTCATCTCCTGCTTTGTCTCCTCGAGAGAAATGTGGGAAGGAAGAAATGGAATCTGAACCATACCTGTGACCCAGATGGGGGGTTCTACAGCATAGTGCCCGCTCCACGGCTCCTGAGCAGTCATCAACCCACATCGTCCATAAGGCAACTGTTCATAGTAACTCGCCACCAAATTCCAAGCAATTGTGCTGAAAAGTTTGTTTGATAAAAGAGAAATACCAAAAGAGCTTGTGATCAAAATGTAAAGGTCTAGAAGACTGTAGTAAAAACACCTTATCAGAATTTATATAAATCTATGTAAAGAACCAAAAAATGACCACCCAAAATAAGAAAACAGAAGTCACCTAAATTCATTCACATTGTGAAAAATCCAGTGTTGGATCCATCTAGGTATTTTTCAAGGTGAATCACATAATTAAACAACATAAGTGTATTTTGGGTGTATGATTCTTACTGAACAGTCGTGCAGCCAGAAGATGAATCACACCTTATCAGCACGAGACATGTCACAAATTTGAGTCAAATACAAATAAAGGCTTTGTCCATACCTGTTTTCCTTTTGACAATCAGCCTTCTTAATGCCTCAGTTTCAAGCTATAATTTTCTGAACTTGACTCTGAGCTGCTACAGAGTTTTACGATTGAGAACGCTTAGAGTCGGACTGCCTGAGTTCAAACCATGGTTCCACCACTCACCCTCTCTGGACCTCAGTTTCCTCATGTGTAAGATGAGGATAGTAAGTGTGCCTAGCCCACGAGATCGTTGTGAGGAGTCACTCTACTAACGCATCCGAAGCGTACGGAACAAGGTCTCAGCTGTAGCGCTACTAGGACTCCGTCCCGTCTGCAAGTGCCGATGGAAGCTTGCCCACTCCTTCAGATGTCGATCAGTGGTTGGTACTGAACCCTGAAAGTGTGACTCTGTGGATTTCAGGGAAGCTCTGGACCCAGGTATTGCCACATGCTAAAATATTTAGGGGTGAAGGGTGATGACGTATGCAGTTTATAATTGTTCATTAAAATGTATACGTGGCTTGCCAAAAACCATAGAACTGCATGAATCTTACTGTCAATTACATCTCAGTAAGTCTGACTTTGTCAGGTACATATTGACAATATTTAAATATAAAAAAAAAATCACAAGCTTAGGTGTACATGTAGGTATAGATGAAACTGCTGTTTACAACCACTGAATCTAGGCTGTGAAATAGGAAGCCCACTGTACTCTCCTTCTACCTATTGTGTTTTTGAAATTTTTCAAAGTAAAAACCTTTAAAAGTTTTCAATAACTTACGCAGTCATGTAGCCATTGATGTAATTCTGATTCAATATGCGACCCAAGCAGCCTGCGCCCACATCGTTATTTAAAGTGCTAAAATCCTCAGAAGACCAAAGCTTCTTCTTGGTCAACCTCGCATCCCTCACCGTTCGGGTCCCAGGATAATGAGCTCTAGAAAAGAAAAGGGTGGGAGGAAATGGGAAAAGGCAGCACATGCCACTTATATCTATTTGTTGAGTGAAGAAGAAACACGTCTTTACCAGTGTTTTCTATTTTAAGTCACTGGGCAGCTTGTGGATAGAGGTCACACCAACTGGAAGCGCCTGCTTCCCATTCTTGTGTCTCAGGATGCCCTTAAAACGTGATAAGCCTATAACAACAGGCGGAATGGGAAGGAGGATCATCAGTGGGTGAGAGATTTCTGCTTCTAGAAACCATAAAATGGATGGAAGCATACAGACAGATGGAGGCAGCAGAGGAGACCACAGCCTAGGACACTCCAAGAGATGAATGAGCTGGAGACAGAATTCAGATTCCCAGGGGAAGTAGAGAGCTCGGAACAGTAGAAAGGAAGGAGTAAGAAGGAAGGCAAAAATAAGACTAATGAATCCATTTTATAAAGTAGCACCTCCTCCCCTACTTCTACCCCTGAGTAGACAAAGAGAAAGACAGCTCGGTATTTATTCCTAGGCAAAAACAAAAAATCAAACACAGCAAAAGTCCAGAGAGTTCGTTCTTGAATAAAAAGAAAAAACTACCTCGGTTAAACTACAAATCATTCTCCCAGAGCAGTGGTGGTTCTGAGCCCAGGCGGTTTTGCCTGGTGGAGAAGGCAGAGGCGGGCAGGATTTGCTACTGGCATCTAGCGGGTAAAGGCCAGAGGTACTGCTAAACATCCTATAATGCAAGGGCAGGTCCCCACAACAAAGAATTATCCGGTGGAAATCTCAAAAGTTCACAGGTTGAGAAACCCATCCCCAGAGTAACGGACCCCTCCCTTATTCCATTATTTGAGAAAAGTCAGTCAAAGTATAAACGTATGTTAATTATTCTAAGAGTAAAATACTGCTTTAATGATGATTTTGGAAGTTACTGATTATTGAATAAAAGCAATTGAGAAATCTCAAATGTGAAGTAGAAAATAGACTAACAGTCAACACAAGAACAAGAGAGCATATTAGCTACATAATTTTAGGGACATGAGCATGTACTTTTTAGGACAACAATTACTTACAAAAAATTTAATAACAATACAAGCAGAATAATGGGGACTGGATTACATCATAATTAAGTTTGGTATCATAGTATTCATTACACTAAAGAAATGATGGTCAAGACTTGTTTTAGTTTTTAGTTATTTAATTCCATGTAGGTCACGAATCTGTCACAAAACAAGTCTCATTTGGGAATTCATTCTACCTCCTGAAGATGGATTACGGAACAACATTAATTTGGCATTCCAGGATTTCATAAGGAAGAAAAGAACACGTAACAGAGAACAGGGGACATAAAAAGAAGTATTCAAGAAAAACGAGGCACTACCAAGATGTCGCAGAGTCACTGAACTCAGCTGGAAACACACACCTAATTCGGTTGTGTAAACATACACTACAGAGACCTCAAGAGCAAGCTAGTACCTCACAGGATTAGGAAATTATTGTTCTGGCACTACAATGCCAAACACGGTAGGTCTGTTACTAATCTTTATAACAGTATCTGTTACTAATCTTTGGAACGACATAACTTTAACAGAGTTCTGCATTTTAGTTTCATTCTTATATCCCAGAACTTCATTCTGTGATCATGATATTCAGCCACATACTAATATTAAGACTCATTCAGTTGTCCCTCAGCCAAATGTACTCTTGGTGTGTCTGTGGTCCAATTATACTTGTGAAAAAAGTAAAAACCTGGGAAGTAATATGCTATCATGTTACTAATGATCTCTAGATGTTAGGGTTCTGTGTAAGTTCTAAATCTGTCTTTACAGGTTTCTACATTTTCCAAATTGTCTATAGTAAGCATGCATTATTTTTATAATCTGAAAAAAGTATCTTTTAAAGTTACAGAAATAGGTATCACATCCCTCATTCAGAAAATGTTAACTGTTACATTAAAACTGAGTAATTTATTACATGATCTGAGCAAAACAGGGGAAAAAAATGATACTAAAAACTGGGTCTCTCCCAACGTCCGGACCCATCACTAGTTCGACAAAACGCAAAGGTTCTTTATAATTTTTAATGTATGTAACAAGGCAAAAATCTCTGGTCATTTCACAGCATGATTTTTCAAACTTCAGATGACAAAATTAAGATTACTGGAAGTAAATCAGAGTTATCCTAACAGGGGAACA
This sequence comes from Herpailurus yagouaroundi, assembly GCF_014898765.1. Classification (NCBI taxonomy): domain Eukaryota; kingdom Metazoa; phylum Chordata; class Mammalia; order Carnivora; family Felidae; genus Herpailurus; species Herpailurus yagouaroundi. The sequence continues at coordinate 60,900,024 of NW_024412396.1, forward strand.
CATTTGTATTAAAAGAGAATTAGGACTTGTGGACGAGGTGGATCATGGTGGAGTTTCTGAAACTCCCCAGCACTCCTCCTGAAAGCAGACAGACCAACCAGATATGGGAAAGGGGAAAACCCACAGACAACGTCCTCATCAAAAGTGGGCGACAGGGAATCCCCAGGAGTCTTGCAGCATCAGGACTGACCCAGGATCAGCAGGTGTGCTGTGGAAACTGTGGAATAGCAGGCAGTCGCGCCCCAAAGCAGCAGACCCTAGCCTCCATGGAGGCGTCAGAGGGCAGCTGGTGAAACCGGGAATGGCTTCATATGCTGAAGTCATTCAGTCAGGGATAAATAGAAAACAGTGAATTCACTAAGAGGTACAAATACAATACCATGACCCTTTAAACCAACAGAAATAGGAGGTGGGCGATATGTGCATTATGCTAAATTTTATAGCAGCTGCATTTAAAAAAGCAGAAGGGGGGGCGCCTGGGTGGCTCAGTCGGTTAAGCGTCCGACTTCAGCCAGGTCACGATCTCGCGGTCCGTGAGTTCGAGCCCCGCGTCAGGCTCTGGGCTGATGGCTCAGAGCCTGGAGCCTGTTTCCGATTCTGTGTCTCCCTCTCTCTCTGCCCCTCCCCCGTTCATGCTCTGTCTCTCTCTGTCCCAAAAATAAATTAAAAACGTTGAAAAAAAAAATTTTTTAAAAGCAGAAGGGAAATTTTCATGATATACTTTGTTTAAACCCACTAGATCCAAAACACTATGATTCAACATAAAAAATTATGAATAACATTTTACATTTTTTAAATATCAAATCTTTATTTTTTTAAAGGAAACGTGGTTTTTAATTTTTTTTAATGTTTATGCATTTATTTTTAAGAGAGATGGAGAGTACAGTTAAGGGAGGGGCACTGAGGGGGCGGGGCGGACACAGAATCCGAAGCAGGCTCCAGGCTCCGGGCTGTCAGCACAGAGCCCGACGCAGGGCTCGAACTCACGGACCGTGAGATCATGACCTGAACCAAAGTCAGATGCTTAACCTGCTGAGCCACCCAGGCACCCCTAAAGTTTATTTATTTATTTATTTATTTATTTATTTATTTATTTGGAGAGAGGGAGAGAGAGAGAGAGAGCACAAGCAGGGGAGGGGCAGAGGGCAAGGGAGAGAGAGAATCCCAAGCAGGCTCCACACTGTCAGCATGGAGCCCGACACCCTGCTGGAACTCATGAACTGTGAGACCATGACCTGAGCCAAAATCAAGAGTTGGATGCTCAACCATTGACTGAACCACCCAGGCGCCCCAAAACATCCAAGCTTTAACAACACACCTAAATTCAGACTAGCTGCATTTCAAGTGCCCCATAGCTAACTGTGGCTAGTGGCTACCGTATTGGACCATACAGGTTTAAACCCTTAACAATGTCAGAGATAAATAGCAAATAATTCTATCTGGAATGGTAGAGCCTCAATGTGAAAATAAGCTGCTTGAATGAGAGTCTAAATTGAATGAGACAAGAACACCCAGGGTGAGGGAGAGACAACATTCAGGCAGAAGGGAGAATGGGGCCCAGAGGGAGCTGACCCCAGAAAGCACAGTGAGTACGAAACAAGAATTTATAAATGTAATGCAGGCCAAGTACAACATGAATGGGGCAGGGAGATCTACTCTTCCTATGGAGGTAGCAGCCACAGAATCAGTAACTCCTGAGCAAAATCTCATTATGCCACAATAGCCAAAAGTTAGAAACAATCCAAAGACCATTTATAAAGAATAGATAAATTGTGGTATATTCCCACAACTGAATGCAAAACAGCAATGAAAGTGAACTACATCTATACCTGGCAACATGAGTTAATCTTAAAAATATAATTTTGATCAAAATAAGATACTCTAAGATGCCATTTAAATGAAGTTTTTAAACAGGCAAAATTAGTCTATGGTGTTACAGCTAACATTAGCAGTTGCCTTTGAGACCAAAGGAGGAGCTAATGATTAGATAGATTTCTAAGGAGAGAGCTACTTGGATACTGATAATTTTCTATTTCTAGACCTGGGTAGTGGTTACGTGGGTATGTTCACTTTGTGACAATTCATTATGCTATATCCTTAGGATTTATGTACTTTTACGTATGGATGTAGGCATGTGTGTGTATGTTATACTTTATTAAAAAAAATTTTAAGGAAATGAAGCTATTAGCAACAGAGGTACATGAGACTAACGCGAGAGAATTAGAGAATAATTATAGAAAATATATTTTAGGAAAAGGAAAACAAGAGAGAACAGAAATGGAAAACACCAAAAGGAAAACAGGGGATGGCAAGGATAAAATTATAGAGAGTCAAGCCAAAATAAAGAGGTAACAATGGTTTCAGATAAATATGGGACAAAGGTAATATGCAAACAAGATCCAAAGGCATAATCAAAGTCATGGAGCGGGATCTTACTGAAATAACAAAACACTTAAATACAGGTATTGAAAAGGCATGTACTATATACCTAGAAGTGGTAAATAGTGTAGAACTACTTGACGTTAGAGTTAAGGGAAAATATTCTTTGGATCCACAGGAATTGTGCCAAGTCATTTATAAGGAAAAAAAAACAAAAAGTCTGAACAAGGATAATACACTAAATGTCAGAAGCACAGGAACTAGAGAGCACCTTATAGAACAGAGCTGCTCTGTGCTCCCGTATACCGTCTTATACTTTTATTTAAGAAATAAGCATCTATCTTGTTTAAACCACAACCTGTTTTGGTCTATGAAAACAGTTTAAAACCATGTAAATGATATCCTAACACATGGAAGCTAGCGATGGTTATGTCTGACATAGTTCAGTGATCCAAGGGATCAAGTTACAGTATCAGGTATCCCACCATGGAAATAGAAGTAATTCCTTATACTGGCATATAACATAAGCATATCTACAAAAGGATATTTTCTATTCTTGGAGACAGTTTCAATGACTAATATGAGGGGGTGTTTTTGTTTTTGTTTTTGTTCACTATTTCCATTGTGCAAAGATATGGAATTCTCAGGGACAAAACAGAGTATTTATACCAAAAAAATAAGTAATACTGTTTAGATGCCTCAGACTCTTTGCTTCCATATGATCATCCTTAGTTGAGAGCCAAGGTTGGTGGAAGCAGCTCGTATATCTTCTCCACGCTCAACTGGTTGCCACAGATTCCAGCCAGTAGGAAGGAAAACGGATAGAAGAGAATGTACCCAATATCCTAGAATATGAACCCTGGGGTGTTTCTTATCATTTTTTGCTCTCATTTCATCACCAGGAACTTAATCAGATTGCCACATCTTAACTGCAAAGAATGCTAAGAATCTTGCCTTGGGCCCAGGAAGAACAGGATAGGTTTTGGTAGACCACCAGCAGCTTCTTCTGCATTTGAGTAGGTGAGAGGTCCAAGAGAGGGGGAAACAACAACAGAAAGAGAGAGAGAGAGAGAGAGAGAAAGAAAGAAAGAAAGAAAGAAAGAGAAGTCTAGCATCAGAATTCTCAGCAGCAACATTTTACATAAGTAACCAATGGAGTAAATTGTATGACATTCAAGTATTTAAAAAATGTGAGGCAGGAATTTTATATCTAGCCAAACTGTCCTTCAAATATAAAGGCCACAGATAAATAGTAATAAACATGTAAGAGATCAAGAAATATTGTTTCCATTAGCACTTCCTGAAAAAATATGGTAAATATTAAGCTTGGGACACCCAAGAATCTAGGGAAGAAACTTCAGCAAAAGACTTGAAGGTGAACACTGCATATGCCTAATGGCAGAACTATATACTAAAAGAAAGAGTAATTGGGTAGTACCTAAACGTTACATGTTCTGATAATGTATAACTAATATAGTGGATGCAAAATAGGAAGAGAAAAGAAAATGAAACGTAAATAAAGCTTGCCAATTGGCTGGGAGTTAAAGGTTACAGCTTGCAGCTCACAAATCAAGATAGTAGAAGCTTAAGCTCATGTAAAAGTCCAAAGAAATTTTGGTAATTAAAATTCCACTGTAGGAGTGAGAAGGGGAGAAAGAAAAAGTTATGAAATAACTTTCCCATTGTGTATAGTAAACCAATACATAATAACTAAAAGAAACTAAGAGGGTTAGTATAAACAGTTTCTCAACTTCAACACTACTGACATTTGGTCAGATAATTCTTTGTTGTGGGGAACTTATCTAGTGCTTGGGAGGATACTTAGAAACATCTCTGGCCTCCACGTATCATGCCAGGAACAATCAAAAATATTTCCAGACATTACCACATGTACTCTGGGAGGCAAAATTATCCCCAGCTGAGACCCACTGGTATAAAGGTGTCAGTACAAATGCAATCAATAGAACTAAAAGCCAAACCTTGCTAAACAACAAAAAAGAAACCTCCTTCAAAAAGGGCAAACAAGGGGTGCCTGGGTGGCTCAGTCAGCTAAGCGTTCGACTCTTGATTTCGGCTCAGGACATGATCCAACAGTTTGTGAGATCGAGCCCCACATTGGGCTCCATGCTGACAACACACAGCCTGCTTGGGATTCGCTCTCCCTCTCTCTCTTCCCCTACCCCTACTCCCCTCTCTCAAAATAAATAAATAAATATTTTTTAGAAGTGCAAAGAAAACAAATCACAGAGCAAGATTTTATATTATTATATATATAGTTTAAATAATAACAAAAGACAATGTAGCAGGATAGAAAACAAAACCTTCAGTTATATAAATGAGTTTAACCTATTCATTAAACTCTGAAGATTTTTTAGGGCAGCAAAAAAAGCAAAATCTGAATCTATGCTATAATGCAAGCAACACACCTAACATGAGATGACCTCGAAAGGTAAAGGATGAAATTACAGGCAAAGACAGATCAGGCAAATATAAATGAAAAGAACACAGAGGTCTCTTAGTCATAGGCAAAGCAAAATTCAATCCAAGAAGCATAATGAAGCAAAGAATGGCATTGTCTTTCCTTTTCTTTTTTTAAAATCTCTAAACCCAACGTGGAGCTCAAACTCATGACCTTGAGATCAAGAGTCACATGTTTTTCCTAGTAAGCCAACCAAGCACCACAAAGAATGACATTTTCTAGGGTCAACTGTTACAAACCAGAATGAAGAGAAGACATTTATTAATACCTATGTGCCAAATAACACAGCAGCAACTTTCATAAGCATAAACCACATGAAACTGAAACCCACTAGCAAGACGAAACTAGAACTCTTGGTAACCCAGGATGGTCAAGTGAACAAAATAATCAGCATACAGAATATCTAAACAATGCAATCAGTTAAGGTAGAAAAGGTAGAGAATATACACTTAACTCTTACATACGGATAGAGACTACATCCTAATATAATAATACAAAAAGAAGTTCCTGAGAAAGTTTTTGGAAAAATAAATTCAGCATTAAATGACCACAGTGCAATAAAATTAGAAAATAATAAAGCAGAGCTAAAGCACTGCTCAAAGGAGTTTGTGTAGCATTAGAAACCCACATCAATAAAGATAAAATGAATTAAACATCCAACTTATTCATGAAGATACAGTAAAACCCATATCTTCATTTAAATATTTTTCCTGGCCAAATATATTCAAAATCAATACAACTTTCTTTCCTCTCAACGCTTCAGCTATTTATGAAAGTTTTAACAATAAAGGCAAAAATTATATTCTAATTTCAATGTATGAAATGTTTAAATACATCTTACTTTACTTGCCAAAAAAAAAAAAAGAAAAGAAAAAGCCTAAATCTAACCTAACCATGCCTCTATCAATTTCCAACAGGAAACAGGACAGATGGTCAGGTTAAGCCAAACTAGAAGGATGGAACCATTAAATCCAGACTGTGAGAAACTTTACAGGTCACACAATCCAGCTTTTTTTGACAAATGAAAGGGAATAAAAAGGTGGGGTAAGGACCGAAAAATTAGAAGAGACTTAAATATCAACCAATCCCAGTGTATGAATCTAAATTGGATCCAGATTCGATCAAATAGAACTATAAACTAACAAAAACAGGTATTTGATAATATCAAAAAACTGTGACATTTTTAGATGTAATAATGGTATTATTGCTTATGGTAAAAAGAAAAAGAATCCTTATCTTCAGAGATACGTCTTAAAACATGTATGGAAGAAATAACGTGTGTGGAATCTGCTTCAAAATAATGTGGGAAAAGGAAGAGAGGAACTGTAAGTGGAAAGAGCTGGGGTCCCCGAGGAAAAAAAGACAAGAAAATCTTCCCTGACTGTAAGAAAAGTCATCGTGGGCCCCCAGCAATCTTGTGATCTATGCCTGACTGACCAGCACTACTTGCCCAAAGCCTGTTTCTAGCAGAACTTCCTGAGATATGTTGAAATTGCAGAACAATAGATGCCAGTAGATAACAATTTTAAGGGAACAAAAAAAACGTAAGAACAAACAGCCACTATCAGACCAGGAGATAACCTAATCACATCAGGAACCAGGAATCAGTGGTAAATCTCCCAGTGCTGGTTCAAAACCAAAGACTGACCTGACGCACATTCTTGAGCTATCTTTGCAAGATCTAAACCTTTCTGAGCACTCAGATACCCAGAGGTGATGATGCTGAGCTTTGAGGCCTGGACTCTGTCATCTTAAGATGACTTCTGCTGAATGCCTCATAGTACAAGTCCCTTCATGAATACGTATGTACCCTTAGCCTAAAATTTCCCCAGTTTTATTGTTCCAGGAGACACTGCTCTGAGAAACACTCCAGGTGTTTTCCTTTACTTTTTCTCCTTTACTTTACAAATAAAACCCTTCCTTTCCCTATTCTTTAGCTTGGTTGTGTATGTTGGCCCCACAGCCACCAAGAGGTGAACCCAAGTTCAGGTAACAGAATGGACAGGTATGTGTGATGGAGAACTGGGCATGGGTCACAGTTATGGAGACTGAGTGATGGGAACACAGATATTCATTATATTATTCTGCCTACTTTGTGTACATTCAGAATTCTTCATTCAAAACAAAAAGACACATGTCAAGCAGTCTTCACACCAAATAAAGAACCAATTTCACACATATGTGTATTCTATTTTTCAAATGTTTATATATGTTGTTATGACAAACAAAATTCAAATTCACTTTAAAAAATACTGCTAGGTCAGGGGGGCGCCTGGGTAGCTCAGTTGGTTGAGTGTCTGACTTCGGCTCAGGTCACGATCTCACAGTTTGCGAGTTCGAGCCCCGCGTCGGGCTCTGTGCTGACAGCTCAGAGCCTGAAGCCTGCTTCAGATTCTATGTCTCCCTCTCTCTCTGCCCTTCCCATGCTCACGCTCTGTCTCTGTCTCTCAATAATAAATAAATGTCAAAAAAAATTTGTTTTTAAAAATACTCCTACGTCAGGGATAGGAGGGGGAATTGGAGGAAGGTTGTCAACAAGTACAAAATTCCAATTATAAATAAGTACTAGGGATGTAATGTACAGTATGATGACTATAATTAACACTGAGTGTGATACATAGTCGTTAACAAAGTACATCCTAAGAACACTCATCATAAGGAAAAATTTTTTTCCTTTTCACTGAATCTATATGCGATGATGGATGATAACCAAACCTTTGTAATCATCTCACATATATGTAAATCAAATCATCAGGCCATACACCTTAAACTTACACAGTAATGTACATCAGTTATTTCTAAATAAGACTGGAAAGAAGCAAATAAATAAGACAGAGAAAAAATTATTGCTGGAACTCAGGAAGGCCAAGACCCAGAGGACTAAATGGTAGAGCTGGACTAAGAAGCAGGGTCAAAGCCACCCTGCTGAGGAAACATGACAAGAGCCATGGTCAGGGTTCATGCCGTACCATTTACATAAGTGTTCATTCATGGAAGAACTCCCAACCACAGGAAGTCTGACATTTGTAATTTCTAAAATTTAAAAACTACCCTGTCCCTTAATCTAAACAAAGCCATGCTTCATTACCCCAAACGTTAACACAATATTTGTAAAGTACCAATACATTTCATTGTCATAGAAAGATCCCAAAGTACAGATGAACCTTGAGCAACATGCTGCCCCCCAACATGTGTATTTGAAAATCTGAGTATAATCTTTGACTCCCCTAAAATTTAACTACTAATAGACTGTTGACCAGAAGACCCAATAACATAGGCCATTAACATAAGCTATTTACTGTACACTGTATTCTTACAATAAGCTAGAGAAAAGAAAATGCTATTAAGAAAATAATAAGGAAAAGAAAATACATTCACAGTATCATAAAAATTCCACACATAAGCGGATTGGCTTAGTTCATACCTGTGCTATTCAAGGGTCAACTGTATGCACATTTCAAAGAAAAAGGAATGAAATATCAGTTATACATGCTTTAGTTAAGTTAATACAAGAAAGCTACCTCTGCAAATGTAATCAGGTGGGAAGGAAAAGCAAAAACAAAGTCAGTATCCCAAGCAAGCAATCAGAAACTGTTAAGTTTTCAAAGCAAAACCGTCCTTACCCTATAACATCAATCACATTCAAGAGCTCAGTGTCGAGCAACATAGAAGCAGAAATGGGTTCCCAGAGATTGTCACTTGCTATGATTTTCACTCGATGGAGACCTTGATAGTTCAGCATCCTTCTTAACACCTTTTGGGAAGATAAACAGAATGCAGAGAGTTCACAACTGTGTTTATAGCTGTTGAATTACAACCACAACAGCTGAAGTATCTTCGAAAATCAGCATCCTGGATGATAGTGTCCATATTATTTCTCAATAGAAATGTGCCTCCTTTGGAAAATAAAAGCACTATCATTAAGATAATTTACTTGGTGGGAATGTAAAAAGAAAAAAAAAAGAGGTAAAAATGTTTTAGAGGGATTTTCCCTCTGACTTTAATGAAATCCACAACAGACCCTTAATAGTAAAATACATAAAACCACCACCATAGCTGCAGATCATTAGTTTAAAAGAAAAAGGAAACCAGATTCTAATGTTCTTAATGCTTCCTTCATATGAAGCAGACACAACTAGAGAGACACATGTATAGTCGCAAGGAAAAAACCATAAGCTGTGAAATGTCAAATCTGGATAGACAAACAATTCCTCACCTTCACTGCTAAGACCCTGCCGTGAAGCTGTGCCAACCGCAGGGTCACCCAGGACACACGCACTAATTTGTCTTCCACCCGGGGCTATTGCGGCTCTCGTCAGCCCTGTGCTCCCAGAAGCCACAGCTTTTCACTAACCTTGAGCCTCCATCTTATACTAGCCCCTTGCCCCACCTCCCATAACCCCACAACGCCCCCTCCACCATATTCTCACCACTACACTGATAACGCCTGCAGTCTGGAGTTGACCCTGAGTTACAGGCCCTGGCTGCAAGCCACCCCATCAAACCCCGTGGCTACAGAGTGAAGTGCACCGTTGCTCCCAGTGAACACATTGGGCTGTGCAAGGCTCAGAGTCCCCAGTTCATCTACTCCACCTTTCATCCTTGCTCCTCCCCCAAATCCCTTTACTCTCAATCTTCACTTCTTTGCAGTGTCCGCCCCTGCCCTAGCAACAAATGGAGTTCCTATCCACCCCATATTGAAGATTCCAACTCCAGGTCACCTCCTTTAATAGCGTTTCCTAATCCACCCAAGCAGAATATCATCTCCTCTCTGCACCTTCTGACAACCCTGCCTGGGCATTATCCTTCCAGAGAACTTAGGACTGATATTTCAGTTGTCCATGTGGGACTCTATAGTCCCCAAACGTGAGCCCCTCTTGGGCAGCAACAGTATTTTTTCTATCTTTATCTTCCAAGTACATAGGGAAGGCCTGACAAGCCTGCAGTTGAGTCAATGCCTGCTGGGGAATAAATGAAAGAAATTTAGTGGATATTACCTGCTCAAAAACATAAGACATTTAGGGGCCCCTAGGTGGCTCAGTCAGGTAAGCATCTGACTTCGGCTCAGGTCATGATCTCATAGCTCATGAGTTCAAGCCCCACATTGGGCTCTGTGCTGACGGCTCAGAGCCTAGAGCCTGCTTCAGATTCTGTGTCTCCCTCTCTCTCTGCCCCTCTCCCACTCACTCTGTCTCTCTCTTTCAAAAATAAATAAAAACATTTAAAAAAATAAAAACATAAGACACTTAAGGAATTTTTTTACCTGAAACAAAATATAACCACAAAACTGTGTTTCTTGGAGGAAACACAAACAAATGGAACTGAAAAGTAAACTAAAGAATATATCCACCTTAAAAGTTAAATTGCCATTAGTTTCCCAGTGACAGAGGGTCATTATTCTCAGCTTTTCCTTTCCTGAAAAATAGCAATCATAGTAGTTACCTTGTATGGAAGGGAGTGAGAATTAAGTGGAGGCAAATATTTAGGAAAAGCGACTCAAAAAATAACATACTTTGCAAATGTTAGTTGCCACCTATTTGTTAATCACAGATAGAAACATATAGAACATTCCAATAGTATAGGCATCCCACAGAAAATAATAATGAGACTGCATACTGGAAATTTTGATATTGGATGTGGAACTATATAAAATTTCTGGACATAAAAGGCCCCATTTTCAAGTTCCACTTTCCTTTCCACCTGATGAACTCTTGAACTGGGCCAGAAGTGGCATCAGTCTTACAAGCAATTCCTCCTAATATTTCAACAGAGCAACTGGCATTCAGATCATATGAGGGCAGTAAAATTAACTCATACCTTCTAGGGACAGTTTTGTTTGTAATAGCACCAACAAAGTAATCAATGACATAGTCATCAGAAGTGGCTCAACCGGTCAGCACCAAATGAGCAGTTTTCTCTTTTCTCCTCTTTGTCTACATCATGTAACTACCCCTTCCTTCTTCCTCAGAAAAACTCCTTGCTTTCCCCAGAAAAGTGAGCGAGACACTTTTCTGGCTACTCCAGAATCTGTGCTCCCTGAGATGCAATTACAAGACCCCAAACTAAGGTCTTTGTTCTTTTTCATCTTTGCCTCCTTTGCTCAGTTGAAACAAAAAGAAGCCACATTTCTCTAAGTCCTAAAAGTCTAAAATGATGCTGCTGTTTTTATAATAATCATCATAATTCTACAAATAATAAATTTTAAAATGGGAAAATTCAACACAACTCTTTAGACAATGAAACTTGGGGTTCACAGGGAATTACAGACACTTTAATCAGGAATTTAAACATGACTACGTTTTTGCTCAAATTTTATGCCAGAACTAGCAAAACAAGCATCTGTGCTGTAAAAAATACAGCGTTCCTACTTCTAATTTCCATGGTACCGTAAGGAAATTATTTACCAAAAACTTAAAGATAAAAAGATTTAAAGTTGTACAGACCTTGATATAATTGATGTCAAATGACCTCTCATTCCAAATCTGCAAAACAGAAAGTCAAAAAGTCTGAATTGAAAGTGAAGTATCAGAAAGTAGACATGATCACTAAGACGCCACTGCTCTCATCATCTTTAACATAATCTAAAAAGCAATTTTTCTGGGGCGCCTGAGTGGCTCAGTCGGTTAAGCCTCTGACTTCAGCTCAGGTCATGATCTCGCAGTCCATGAGTTCAAGTCCATGAGCTGAGCCCAGAGCTCAGAGCCTGGAGCCTGCTTCGGATTCTGTGTCTCCCTCTCTCTCTGCCCCTTCCCTTTGCGCGTGCGTGCGTGCGCGTGCGTGCGTGTGCGCGTGCGTGCGTGTGCGCGTGCGTGCGTGTGCGCGTGCGTGCGCGTGCGTGCGCGTGCGCGTGCGTGCGTGTGCGCGTGCGTGCGTGTGCGCGTGCGTGCGTGTGCGCGTGCGTGCGCGCATGCGTGCGCGTGCGTGTGCGCGCGCTCTCTCTCAAAAATAAACATTAAAAAAAAAGTTAAAAAAAATTATTAAAAAGCAATTTTTCGTACTTTATGGAATGTCCTGTTCTTGAACTTATAGACATGTTATAAGACAACATAACTTTTTACAATTAAAATATTTTTTAAAACCTTGAATATTTGGTGGATATTTTTCAAAAAGTCACTTATTCCAGTGATTTCTAAAACTGGAATTTCCATTCAATGATTCAACAAATCCTGACAATGTAATGCGTGCCAGGGACTATATTAGGTACTGGAGACCTAACAGACGTGGGGAGTGTTGTAATAATTCTTACAAGATCCCACCAGCACACCTAAAGCCGAGTATTGTAGTATGTACATCGTAGAAGTAATTTTTTTTAGCACACATAAGATCACAGTGATGTGCTACATCACAAAGGCAAATTCTTAATGAGGATAGATAAAAGGAAGATGCACAACTCTCGCTGGTTTAGAATCATGATGAGGTTTTAGAATTGAAAGAGAACATCCAAGACCTTCGTTTTGCATCTGAGAAAACTATTAATAACAGAGATGGCCTAGAGTCTAGGCACTATAACTCATTTTACTCTAGTGATACAGGAAAGTATTTTTTATCAAAGAATCTCCTCACTATAGCACATAAGTCTAAAAGAGATGTGAATTACCCATTCTTTATCAGAAACAGTTTCCAAGTGTGACTTTACCATAATAAAGCACTACTTAGATCCAAATCTACAATTAGTTTCACTACAAATTAAAAAATACCCTGACATTTAAGAATGTTCTCAAATACAAACTAATTTCCAATTATAGTTTGAAGAAAGATAACAAAAAACAAAGTATATCGTTGCCTCTGGCTCCCTACAACCCTGGGCTTATCCCCATGTCCTTTGTGATATCACAATTTCTCCACCCAGTTTCTCTCTCTCTCACTAAACTCCTTAAGGGCTTATTAATCTTGGTATCCCTAGAATACAACAGTTACAGTGTCTGCAACACAGTAGGAGCTCAATAATTGCTTTCTGACTGCTGAACACTTTTAAAATCAATTTTGACATATGGCATATTAATATGCAAACATGTATGGAGACCACTACATATACGTGTAGGGCTCTGAGAGGTACAGTGCCTCCAGCCTGCCAACAGACCAGCCGGAAAGACATCATATTTAACATTTTTTTAAATCATTATAAGGTGTTAAATAACAGTTTAAGACAGGGTAGGCAGATTTCAGCCAGCCTGCCAAATCCAGCCCACCATTTGTATTTTTTACAACCCAAAAGCCAAAAATGGTTTTTACAATTTTAAAGGGCTATGTAATTACCTACATAATATCCTTAATACTGCCTCTGACCCACTAAACCTAAAATATTTAGTCTCTGACCCACTAAGAAAAAGTTTGCCACCGTCTGGTTTAGAACAGCAGGAGATTCAGAGAGCAAAATGAGATTAATCATTAACCAGATAGTAAATGTGGTATTCTTGAAAAACTAGAGAAAGGAGGGAAAGCTTTCAAGGAGAACTGGGGCTGGAGTAGTATCAAAATCAAAATTAAAGAAAGAAAATTCAGAGAAGGTATACACTCAGTACAGTTTTCAAAAGGGGCTAGAATTTGGATGGGAAAAGAGGAGGAATAAAAGGTCACATACTTAATTTGTTATCAGATGCCAAAGGAACAAATTGGGTCTCATGACCACAAAATGGTTAGTAACAAAATGCCACAGAATCAAATTGCTTTAAGAAATTACAAATAAAGTCCAGCAGTTAATCAAGGTTTAAATACATTACCAACCCCAATATAATCAATGTCCAAATCATGATAATGCTTGGCGCCCACAATCCAGGTCATGACGTAGTAGGCAGTCAGCTGAAGGTTTACATAAGGCCAGTTGAAACCTTTCCCCAGCCATCCAGGGAATGACCATGGCAACCCTGTAGGAAGGAAAAGGTAAACGTGGGGTGGGTATTACAGTGCTGGCAACCATCCAAAACAAGGCAAAAGAAACCAGAAAGAACACAGGGTAAACAAAAAGCCAATAGAGATCTTATTAGAGGAAAGATTATATATCTTGTGTGTATTCTCAAAATCCCTTCCAGTTTATGAACTCAGGAACTCCTTCCTGAGCCCTAGAGTCTGGTTCCATAATTCCAAATGCTCTTTCAAGAAAAAGAAATAAGAACAGACTCTCTTGAAGATACTCACCCATGGAAAGAAATGTAACATACAATTTAACTCAACATGCCCACTGCCTGCTATAGGGATATTTAATATACAATTTCTTCCCTCTGAAGTCAAATCAAAGAGTTCTTCTGAAAGGCTTATGCCTAAATATTCCTACAGGTTAAATATAATACAAATTCCTCTTTCACTAGTACATCTTCTTAAAACTTAAGTCTCCTTAAAATACTAACTAGTCAGATAATCAAACTCAACAAAACTAGTTTGTCATCATTATCAATATAAATGTCAATGTCTCAACAGGAAAATACCCCTTTGTGGTATGATATAAATCAAATAGCCCACATTCTTCCAACACCCTAATTATTATTTTTAAGGAAGAAAATGAGAACAGTAGACGAGCACTAATTACAATTCTACATCCTAATTTTGTTACTAACATATCAAAATAAGCTCAACCGTTAGTTTCCTCAATTGTTTATATATATACATATAAAAAAAATCGAGTTCACCACAGAAAAAATTCAAAACTAAAAGAACAAAATGCTTATTTTTCTAAACTCAGGAGGAATGAATGCCTAAGTGTGTATCCCATAAAAAATGTGACATTAAAATACTGGAACATTTTTAAACAATGAAATGCCAAATACATTCTATAGGCCCACCATGTGTAAGTCTTTGTTAGAACATGGTTCAGCATGCCAGATTTTCTACATTTAAATGAGAACTGACCATGAAAGCAGCCCAATGGGGGAGTACGTGCTGAAGTCAATGATGCTTTTTTTTTTTTTTTTTTTTTTTACTGCTCACAACATTTCTGGAATCTCTTACAAAAGACCATTTAGAAAGAACACACTGACTCCTCATTTTTTTTTTTAATTTAGAAAAACTCGTGCTTGTCCTTTGATTGTTGAAAATGACCTTGAAAATGACTTGAAATCAAGCCTATAAAATGAATTTTCATTGATCTCACTCACAAGGCTGAATGGGTAAGCCTGTTTCAAAAAATCAAATTCATTTCAAACAATGCAAGGATGTCATCACTGTGTATTCTGCAATATTTTACGGGTCTGTGCACTGCTACACGAAACCTGTAAAGTGAATGTAGTGGTACGAGTTGAGAAATCATCCAGCGACGCTGCCTCTAGAGCTTAAGCTCCGAAAGGGCAGAAGGTAGCGGCTGGATTGTTGGGTATCCCCAATGCCTAGAACAGTGCCCACCACACTGTGGAGGCTCAAAACATACACTTTATGTGTACGTCTTCTAGAAATGGCACCTACTACAGCATGTAATGCATAATTTCGCAAAGAGCTGGGATGTACTATAACGCCTACTGACAATTTTCTAAATAGTACCCCCCTTTTACAAATTTTGATGAGAAATTTTGTTGAGGAAATTAGTTTAGCATCACAAGAATGGAATTAGGTTCTATATCTGAATTTGGCATTTACTAACTATCTGACCTAAGTCAGTGGCATAACCTCTCTAAGCCCCTGCTGCTTCTGTAAAATGGGAAGAGTAACGCCTTACTCCAGAGGTATTGCATATAAAGAGCAGACATAAAATATAAAGGCAAAGAAAGGATCAAGCCTGGCACAGGCTTTGCGGCTGGTAGGATAAGGGTAGTATTAACATTGTTAGTACTTCAGTATTAAGAGTAACTCCATATGAATAATTCAGAATTTGAAAGTTAAACAGACTGCAAAAGCATTACAAACTTCACTTCTTACCCATGAGTATAATGTTAGGGTTCCGCTTCTTAGCTTCCTTCATTAACCACCACTCATATCCTCGGAAATAATTCTCATCTAATGCATAGTGCATGTGGGAGGGTTCAGTACCATCTGCATGGGAGAGAGCAAAAGAGAAAGGAAAACACCCTTTAATGGTGTTTCCTAGGGCCACTCTCCCCTGTACACACACACATTTCAGAGAAGGTGTATTCTGGTTCCAATCCTGATATGGGCAAATAAGAATAATCTTAGATAACTTGACAATGCATGATCAAAGTGTATTATTTCACCTTTTTTCATCATTCTAAGTATCGTAAAGGTCTTGAAAAATAAAACCACAGCTTTCTATTATAAGCAGGGTTAAAAGAAGGAGAAGGGTTATCAACTCATGTAACTGAAGAGTCCTAGGACTATGTTTTCATGGGCTTTTGGTCTGGTCTGTCTGGAGTTTTCAAGTCCCCATGTCCAACTTTGAGTTCAGATCACCTCAGCTTTTAACTTCTCCATCCTAAATGTAAATCTTGAGCTCCTTGGCCCCATTCTCACCACCCAGGCCTTAAGCCTATAACGTGCCTTGTTATACCAAGACAACAGAGCTTTGAGAAAAAAAAAAAAGGAATGAGTATACATCTACACAACCCCTCTGTAAGAAAATTCTATCCTAACCTCCATAGTGTGTCAAGGTAGATAACTGATATCCTGGTATCTGTCCTCATATGTCACCACATTTCACAAACATCTGCCCTTGTTAGGAAGGGTCTCACGAGGAGTGGGGCCTTGCCTCTTAAAGGTAAACATCAGAATTCACAAGAACTACCTGAAGAATTTCACTTCAGCAAATGAAGATGGCCAGTCATTATCAATTCTGCATCAAAGGGTGGACAATAAAATGCATGTCCTCTTACAATAACTTGGGGAAAGTTTTCCTTATAGAGGTTTCTTTCATTTGTGATCTGCATTTTTTCTTTCAATATTAATTAAACACTAATGCCACCACAGAGACATATCTCTTTAACAAAAGTTACTCCCGAGTCACCAACAGGAACACATGTATAGAGACAATACTGTAAAGTTCACTACAATGGAATCTGGCCTGTAAATAATAAGCTGCATCATCTGTGGGAGAATTTTCTTCTTCCTGTACATTAAATGACTATATGTTCTACATAAAGTCAATCAAAATGGTGACAGTGAAGACTGAAAATTTAGTGGCTAAAAATAATTTTGTTTTTAAAAGAGAAAAAGCTGGGGCGCCTGGGTGGCTCAGTCGGCTGAGCGTCCGACTTTGGCTCAGGTCAGGATCTTAACGGTTCGTGAGTTCAAGCCCCGCTTCGGGCTCTGGGCTGACAGCTCAGAGCCTGGAGCCGGCTTCAGATTCTGTGTCTCCTTCTCTCTCTGCCCCTCCCCTGCTCACGCTCTGTCTCTCCCTCTCTCTCAAAAATAAGTAAACATATTTAAAAAAATAAAAAAATAAAAGAGAAAAAAGCTGCATCTCTGAAATACTGATGACATATTTTTGCCACAAATTTATTTAAAGCTAATAACAATAATATTTTACATGCTTTCTATGGTAAAAGCTTTCTTTTTTTTAATTTCTCAATAAAAACTCCTGTCTCTATGCTCTGCCTCGTGAAAATAGCCTTTTTAAAAACTGTGGTTTTGTTTACTACCAATTAATTCAACTAAATAAGCCATCTAAAGTCCAAATGCCATTTTATGGGAAAAGTGAGTATTTTGATATAATATTTTTTTTAAGTAGAGTAAAAGAGGAACAATAAGAATCTACTAAGAAATGATCAACATCAAAAATGTTGATATCGTTTACATTCTGATTCACAGTCCCTAAGGTTAGGTAGAGATTAAAGTGCTGAAGGAAAATAAACCCATTCCCCAAATCTCCTACCTGTAGTCTGCCCGTCACCACCTATCTCCACTTTTAGAATATGCAAAGAGGCACCGAAGTTTGGCTGCGGAAAGAAGGAGGAGTGTCAACATTGTGATTCACCGCATGAAGGGCAAAACATGACAGTGACTAATTACTGCCTTTGGTTTGACAGATGAGAAGACCAACTTCAAATCAACAGCCACTTAATCCAAAAGTAATTTTCCATTTTTTTTAAAAGCTAGAAATGTGAAGGTGACCAATTCTACTGCTGAAATTCACCATAGCTTCAAACATATCACAGGTGCCATTAAATAATTATTTTTTCATTACCTTAAAGAGATAATCCAATATTTGAGAACGATAGGGCTCCGGGTAATTTACTAGAAGTCGGGAGGTTGCCTAAAAAAAAAAAAAAAAAAAAAAATTCAAAAGTGTGAATAAAACAAATCCAATCATGAACAGGTTTTCATAGTGCCAACTTGCACCACCTGGCATGCCCGTATTTAGCCAGCTCGTGGGCAAAGTTGAGCTGAGGAAAGCCATTTCCCAGGTTACTTGTTTACCTGCCTTTATTTTGCCCATCTCTAGGCGAGTAAGGCTGTTGTTTGTCCAACAGCTAAAACACAGGTTCGAAGCCACGGCATGTTTCTCTTCTGTTGAGATGCAGGTTTGCGGGAAGGTAAGTTAATTCTATGAGGAACGTCGTGATTACAAATTTGTCGCGAGGAACTTAACTCAGAGAGTGATTATTAGAAGAAATGAAACTTAGAAACTTAGGTTCTCTATCATTTATTTATTTGTTTGTTTGTTTGTTTGTTTATTTGCTTGAGAGAGAGAGAGAGAGAATGAGACAGTACATGCAAGCAGGACAGAGGGGCAGAGTCGGGGGGTGGGGAGGGAGAATCTTAAGCAGGCTGCAGCCCCAGCATGGAGTCCAGTGCAGGTCTTGATCCCACAACCCTGGGATCATGGAAAGGATCAATAACAAGTAATCCTTTCCCTTCAACATCTTGCAGGAAATTAAGCAGCAATGCTGAAAGGAACCAATACTCTCCCATCTTTACCAGAGATTTATAAGTGGCGTGCCTATTAAGAATGATCACACACACACACACACAAAAGAATGATCACACAATGATCCCCAGGCCAAGGTATACTAAGGAAACCTCACACATGACTGGTATCAGAATGTATGGAAAGATAGAGGTGGAGGATGCAGGGATGAACACGATCACATCTAACCCATGGGCAATGACTGCTTCAACAAAGAACTCACAAAACCAGTAGTGGACCAATAATGTATCTTTTGGGGAGCAATATACATAAGGGGAATAAAAGAAATAAGTTTTAACATGAAATAGTGGCATGTCCCTAGGCTTAGAAGCCAGACAGGCTCTAGGTTCAAACCACTGACACCAAGGGCAAGATACTTTTATACTCAATGTTCTGTTTTCCTACTCTCATGTGTGTTACCACTGACATTCTAGTGGCTCTTTTAATCTATCTCCCTCACACCCACAATCTCCCCAGCCCCTGCCACTGAGACGCAGACCCATGGAGCTACCCTCTATTCACTTCAAGTTCAACACATCCCCAACCAAACATAGCACTTTTTCCTTAGTCTGTTCCTTCTCCTCAATTTGTTATCTTAGTAAAGAACCATAAACTCAGGGCTACCTTTCACCAACTTCCCATCCATCTTCAGTCACCAAGACCTCCTTAATACTCTCCAATCCAACCCCTGACTTCAACCCTATTTCCTTCATCCAGGCTGTCCTCAATCATTACAACAGCCTAAAGGTTCTCCGGGCCTCCTGTCTGCCTCTCTGTATTCTAGCTTCCACACTACTTGCCAGAATAATCTTCCCAAAATGCAAATCTAACCACGAAAGTACACTGTTTAAACCTGCCAAGACCTCCCCTCCACCAAGAGCTTTCAGGATCAAGTTCAAATTCTCAGTTTTATACCCAGATCCTTTAATTATTTGGATCGTAACTCTGGACACCTTACCCAGCACCACTCTCATGCCTACTATCTAGATAAATCAAACCACTTCTCTTTCTTCTGTCTGGGATGCATTCCACACCCTCATTCGGCCAATTCCGTTCATCCTCCTCAGGGAAGGCCCCTCTCCACCCCTCCCCACTGATTTGATGTAGGTGTGTCTCTGGCTTCAGGTCTACATCTCTACCTTAACTCTCCTAACCCCGCCCCCCTACTCACTGCCATACTTCTTTGTCTCCCCTCTGAGTTCCTGGAGGACAGGGACTATGTCTTACTCAAGCTCATATCCCCATTTATTCTCTTGTTCGGCAAACATTTATTTAGCATCTTTTATGGTACTGTTTGTTGCAGTGGCATAGGCCACAGAATATGGGAGGCTCTGAGTCAGAGGGAGCCTGCACCCTGACTGCATCACTTAGAAGCTATGTGACCAAGGGCAAACTGTTGTAAAGTGGGATTTTTTACTCTTTAGAACTGCTTCAACTATTCTAAGGCTAAAACAAGGTGTATGTAAAGGACACAGCACAGTAGCTGGCACACAGTAAGCTCTCAATAAGTGACCAGCATTATATAAGTTGTTTTTAAAAATATAGTCACTGTTCTCACCATTCTTACAGAATGGCAGAGACTCAAATACTAAAGTAGGTACTTTTTAAGTGAATGAACACAGTCTATGCACGATAACTTATCCTTGATTAGAGGTAAACAATATTTCCCACCCTGAATCATGTCATTAGAACGGTGTGTTTTGGGGGGTGCCTGAGTGGCTCAGTCAGTGAAGCGTGCAACTTCGGCTCACGTCATGATCTCGCAGTCCATGAGTTCAAGCCCTGCACTGGGTTCTGTGCTGACAGCTCCGAGCCTGGAGCCTGCTTCAGATTCTGTGTCTCCCTCTCTCTGTCCCTCCCCCATTGACACTATTTCTCTCTCAAAAATAAATAAACATTTAAGAAAATTTTAAAAAACCCCTGTTTGGAGGTTATTTTGCCCTCTGTGCACTTCTATCCTTAACACAGGGAGCACCAACTTTAAACAAACACACCACATCGTTATGCTATTGTAAGCCTGTGTCATTCTCAACACAAAGGTGTTGTAAGTGAATAAGAGAGATGGGTCAATGGCAATAGTCAGTTCAGAGTAGTATAGCCAAGTGATGAAATGCACCATCAAAGAGTAACAAATTACCAAATTACCAACCACAGACCCTGAAAAAGCCCTGGAGCTGCTTACAAGCAGCCCAGGAAGAAGCCTTAGCACATAGCTGACCAGGGCCAAGTTCTCAATTTATTGAGACATTTTATACCCAAATAAGTTTTTTATGTAAAGATAACTTCCTCCTTTCTAATTGATCAAACAAGATGATACTGACGCAACAACCACATGCCAGATGCCATCCCAAACACTTTGTATCTATCTTCACAATGCTCCTACCAGGTATCACAGTCTCCCCAGAAAAGAAACTGAGACCCTGAGAGATTAAGTAGCCTGCCCATGGCTGTACAGTGAATGGCAGGGCCCAGAACAGACCCCTGACAATCTGCTTTTAAACCCACTTTTTTTTTTTAATATTTATTTATTTTTGAGAGACAGAGAGTGCAAGTGGGGAATGGGCAGTGAGAGAGGGAGAGAGAGAATACAAAGCAGGCTCAGGGCTGTCAGGGCAGAGCCCGACATGGGGCTCAAACTCACGAACAGCGAGATCATGACCTGAGCCAAAGTCAGACCCTTAACTGACTGAGCCACCCAGGTACCCCTTAAACCCACGCCCTTAACTACTGCCCCATACTGCCTTCCCTATCAGATCTGAATATTAAATGAGAACATTCCAAACACTACTGCCACAAACTGTTCTATGTACCAGGGACTCCATACAGAAGTCTAAAGTGGGGTGCACATATCGTGTTACAACCATTTTCATCTGTCAATATTTATTAAGCATCTAAGATGAGCACCTCGCTACACAAAGGGACACTACTGAATGGATGACAGTATCCTACTCTGAGTTATGAAACAATTCTCCTCATTTTACTAATTTTAAACGGAGTTAATAAAATAACCAAAGGTCTCCATTTTTCAGCAAGTTTAAACACTGGATTTAATGCCACAAGTAAAGATACTAAGACAGATGGGCCCCATTTAATGAAATATTGGCTATTTTAAGTTTAGACCCCAAAAATAAAAAGAAGGATGGTTGTAGTAAGGAACACACACATTGGCCCATTAGTCCAGTTTACCCTGAAACACGCCAGCACCTTACAGTAAGGTGGTAACATGAGAAAATAAAAGCATAAAAATCAGGAAGAGTAAGTTGGGTTAGGGAAAAGGTTTGTCCCCCCACCCCACCCCAACCGGCAAAGCAGGTCAGATCTGTGATCAACTAACTATAGACCAGGTTATCCATTCTAGTGTAAGCCCCAATAGTGTGCTTTTTCTTTTTATAATGCAAATGTCTGACTCCAGGTTTGATTGCCAAGGCATCTACTTTTCAACAATTATGTTTCATGGCTATGTGTACTTAAAAATAGTTACTCTAATCTTTTTGGTATCTTGAAACCTTAGAGTTTTGCAAGTTCAATGATGGAAATTCATTAACTACATAGATCATTGCCAAATATAAAATATTGAAACATTTATTATTGAACACAGATTTATCTACTTTTGGTTTCTCATAACAGAGAAGCTAAAGATATTTGGATTTGTTAGTATACATGTCCTGTGCTATAATGAAAAACTGCTACTTTAAAAAAAAAAGGTATATGCCTCTAGAAATTATGAAATGTATTAATTTGCCAGTATAGAGTATTGGCTAGTAAAGTTCACAATTCCTTACTTGCTAGTTTTCAGTAAAAATTAAAGTTTCTAAGAATTAAGAATTCTACCTAATATATGTAACTAAAAGTACAAGAAATAAGGGAAACATTTCTAGGCAAGGAAAGTAGCATGTATTTTAGCTAAGAAAAGATATGAAGTGTGGAGATGCATTTTTGTTAAGGCAAATGGAAGTAATTTTGTCCTAACATACACAAACTAAATGGATACAGAAAGCACAGGAGAGAGAATAAGAGAGGAAGAAAGAATTTTACCTTGTGTAGCAAGCTAGCTAAAAATGAAATAAATTACAAAGATTTTTTAAAATAAGTTTTAATAAATAGTGTACTTCTGAAAACTACAGCTTAATTTTCTTTCATCTACTAAAAGGACAGTTTTCTTGCGGGCACCTGAGTGGCTCAGTCTGTTAAGCATTCAACTTCAGCTCAGGTCATGATCTCACAGTCCAGGAGTTCGAGCCCCATGTCCGGCTCTGTGCTGACAGCTCAGAACCTGGAGTCTGCTTTAGATTCTGTGTCTCCCTCTCTTTCTGCCCCTCCCCTGCTCACACTGTCTCTCTCAAAATTAAATAAACATTAAAAAAATAAATAAAAGTGCTGTTTTCTTGGACTACTGGTCTGTTCTTAATAAAACTATGCAAGATTTTTACCTTTTAAGTAATCTGCCTAGGAAATAAAGATTCTGTATTTTATCAAAATAATTTCCTGTGCTTCATTTTGTCTTTATCACCCCTTTGATCACTTAAGAAAATGAGTCTTCTCTATTAAAAGAACTTCTTTTTTTATATACAAGTATGTAACTTTCATATTTGCCTATAAAGTCTTTTGTAATTTTGGTTAAAGTTGATAAAATGGATAACTAAGTAACATTTCACCACAATCTATGATCCTATGTAATCAAGTATATTACTTTTTTTCAAATGCTTATTTATTTTGAGAAAGTGGGGAGGGGGAGAGAGAGAGGGAGAGGGAGAATCCCAAGCAGGCTCCACACTGTCCGCAAAGCCTGATGTGGGGCTCAATATACCAAATCGTGAGATTGTGACCTCAGCTGAAATTAAGAGTCAGGTGCTCCATGAACTGAGCCACCTAGGTGCCCCTGTAATCAAGTGTTTCAAAAGCCTTTTGATATTTCTGACAAACTTCCCAGAATCAAATTCTAAATGACGTCTTTTTAACCTTGAACTAACTTTGGGATTTCCCAGGGGATCCTGGAACAATCTCAAAAGATTTGTTCCTTCTCCTTATAAAAAGGGATTGTTAAACTAATTAGGCTTATTTATGTTAAACTACATGAAAAGCACTGTCAAATAAATAATGGAAAAACCTTCTTTAGGTTAAATTTGTATGAATATGTGTTACTGATGTTAGTGTTCCAGAAATCATATGAAATTCCTAGAGGCTTACTATATGCTGGTCTGTTATCACTTGTAATTCTAGTTATTATCTTAGAATGTTATGTCACAGGAATAACCAAAGTTCCTTGTCAACTACACTGTAATGAAGTCACATCAGGTGTTTTACATGGCTATTTTAAAGTCTTTAAATGTTCCTGTCAGCCTTACCAGGTAAGGAAGGCCACTTCTTGACCTTTAATTGTACCCTGAGGCCAAAGCCTCAGGATATTTCAGGCACCCTGAAAAGAGAGGAATTGGCCCAAATCTATAGGTATTATAAGTGAAGTCTGAAGGCTAGTCCTTGGCTTGGCTACCCAGACTTAAGGGACTTTTAATAGCCCAATCTGAGATTCCCGGGCGGGGATGCAGCATATTTGGAAGAGCCTATTTGATAAACCTACTTACATAAGATGGCCAAAGATGTTTAAATATTTCACAATTATTACTCAAATCTTTGAATGCATTTCTAGAGCCCCAGGATCACTGACCTGGTTTCAGGGGAGGACCCATTAAGCTTGGGACAATGGCTACAGACTGGATTTCAGACTACTGTCTGTATAATTATTATAGGAGTGCTACTATAATCCTACTTAGATGTGTACTTTCTGGGTTACAACGTGCCCTACCCCCGACTTTTAACATCTTAGCTATCCTGGGTTACCACTGACTCCGATGCCTTAGCATCAAGATGGATTGTAGTGTATACCTTGACAGTTTCTTTTTTGGAATGCAAGTGCCTAAGGGCATCCTCCTCAAAGATGGCAATTTCAAATAAACACATTGCAGGCCACACATCTAGATAAAGAGCCAGGCTATGGGGGCGTGGTGGGGGCAGCCTTCTTTGTTTTAAAGATCTTGGTTGAGGGGCTCGGGCTGAAGCTCAGGTGGTTGGAATCCGACTTCTGCTCAGGACATGATCTCATGGCTCCTGAGTTCAAGTCCCACG
The DNA here is from genome assembly GCF_014898765.1 of Herpailurus yagouaroundi. Classification (NCBI taxonomy): domain Eukaryota; kingdom Metazoa; phylum Chordata; class Mammalia; order Carnivora; family Felidae; genus Herpailurus; species Herpailurus yagouaroundi. Next base: position 60,924,788 of record NW_024412396.1, read on the forward strand.
TCGGACTCTTTGCTGACAGCTCAGAGTCTGGAGCCTGCTTCAGATTCTGTCTCTCTCTCTCTCTCTCTCTCTCTCTCTCTCTCTCTCTGACCCTTCCCCGCTCACACTGTCTCTGTCTCTCTCTCTCAATAATAAATAAACATTAAAGATCTTGGTTGACTTCAGTAACTGACCATTTAGGCTGCTTGTTCTTTCTCTTCCTGTACTTTAAATTCCCCCTCTTAAGTTTTAAATTCACCAATGAGTGAGCCGCAATAAAAGCAGGACCCCAGGTGTTTTCTCTCTCTCTCTCCCCCTCCCCACAATCTTTTTTTTTTTTCTTAAGCTTATTTATTTCTGAGAGAGAGCATGCAAGAGAGAGAGCATACGCATGCACACGTGAGAGGGAAGGGCAGAGAGAAAATCCCAAGAGGCTCCAGGCTGTCAACACAGGGCCCAACTAGGGGCTCAATCTCATGGTTCATGAGCCAAAACCAAGAGTTGGAAGCTCAACTGACTGAGCCACACAGGGGTCCCTCCCCACAATCTTGCTGTGTGGCCCAGGTGTGCTACGTGCTTGCCAGGATCTGTCAATAGCACCCCCCCTTTTTTTCAAAGTTTCCTGATGATTATTGCCGAGGACATCTTACAACCAAAGTAACAGCCATAAGGGCGAGTCCAGTCACAACACTGATTATCAGGAAGCTGAGATCAGTACAAAACATCCATTCAGCAAGCAAGCAATCAAGCTAGTTCTGAACTGCATCTGAATATACAAGCTCCATCTGACTCAACCCAACAAACAACCCATTCAAGAGTTGGGCCTTAACATTATCAAATGAAATTAGCTCTAGCTGTGATTTGGGGTACAATGGAAGGGGATAAAACAAAGACAGGAAAAAGGTTACAAAGGGCATGTGACAGAAATTTTTAGAGCCAAGAACAATCATGCTACTAAAGCAAGCTCCCAGGCCAAGAGGCCACCTGTCAGCAGGACCAGGGAACTCAGACAATTACCAGCTATGCCCACACAATTTTACACAAAGCTGGAATGGCCCCGTCTCCCTTCACATAAGTCTTACGCAATGCCCAGGTAACATGAACCCATCCCAGTTGTCACAGCCAAGAAAGGATTAAGACATGACAATTAAACACAGCTGATATTCTGGATGGGATCCTGGAACAGAAAATGGGCATTAGGAAACAACTAAATATAAAATATGAAAGTATGGATTTTCATGTTATCACTACTGGTGGGAACAAATGTACTTTACCAAGGTGGGATGCTGATAACAGAACATGGCTGCAGCGTATTTGAGAAATCTGTACTGTTTTAGAAACTTTTCTGCAGGCCTAAAGCTATTCTAAAGTCAAATTTACTTAAAAGAAAAAAGTCTCTCAATACTTAGTATGAGAATCAACTGGTATATTCATTGAAATGCAGATTCTCAGGTCCCAATCCAGAACTACAGAATGGGGAGTACATGTTAACAACCATAACAGGTGATTCTTACACATCCTAAAGGTGGGAAGCCATCCTGGCTGTTGGCCCAATGCTTCCCCCTCCCTGCACACAAAAATAGCCACTAATGAGACACACAGGCACCGACTTTTCCAGCGGGCAACTCACCCCACCTTGGGCCTTGACCACTGCCAATAAACAATGCCCCCAACAGTAAACAATCCTAGACTACCATTTGATACTAGCATAATCTAGCATTATAAACAAAACAAGTCTCAGACTGGCCTCTTACCTTCCTAAAGAGGCCTTGAGGCACCTGTCTTGCCTCCCAACACAAACATACTGTGCACTGGCCCCTGTGAAGTTAGCCAACTGCCCGCTGCACTAGTGGTCCAGGGCGTCCGACTCCCCAACCCGCATTGAAGCATCCTTTTGGAAAGAGAGATGCTCCCCGGATCCCTGGCCATTTCTGGAGCGACCCTCAGGAATGCCCTCTCCACCTCAAAGGGAGCCCAGGCTGGTACGAGGGTGATGGTGCGAGCCCCAGCCTTGTCACTATCGACACCTGTCACTCGGTGGATCTCCGGATCCTCGTCTATTAAAACTGTCTCTATAGAGGTTCATCTAAAACGAGCAGGCGCCCTTTCCAACCCCGCACGCGCCCGGACCTCTGGCCGACGGGCGGCCGCCGGCAGCCGGGCCGCGACGGGAGTGCGTCGAAACGCCAGGCTGCGCCGCGGGGGCTTATGGGGCGCCCCCCTGGCAACGCCGGCGCATCCCACCGCCCGCCGCTCACCCCGCCGCCGCTGACCGCGCCGATGCCATCGAACTCCCGGCCCAGCCCGTCGGAGTCGTCCAGCACGTACGCGCCGCCGGGCACCAGCAGCGCGCACAGCAACAGGGGCACCGCGGCGCGGCCCGCCGAACCCGCGGCGGCCGTCATGGCTTTCCCTCGGCGTTGCCGGGAAGCCCGGGGTAGGCGCTCAGCCATTGTGTGGGTCACATGACTCCGGCGCCTCGGGAGGCGGGTCCTGTCGTCGCCATGATGGAGAAGGGCAGGAGACTGCTGACGCCGGCGCCGCCATCTTGAGTGCGGGCCACACGTCGGGGACGATTGCTGTGAGATAGCTGACCCAGAGTGTCGTCTGCTCAGGCCCTGTGGAGTGTGGCCTTCATGTGTACTCACTTCCCTGCGCCTCTTCCGGCCTCACCTGCTGGGGCACGTTAGCTCAGGGGAGATGGATGTCCAAAGCCAGCCGAGAGAACTGGACCTTCCTTAACATCTCGGGGCACATCCACCACATGCCAATCTATGGCAAAGCAAGAGAGAAGACCCAGCTTGCAGCCTCCACTACGTCCTAGTTCAGGTGTCTGTCTCCTTGGTCGAATCACTTAGCTTTCTGAGCCTGAGTTTCGTTTTGCGTAAGATGAAACAAGAGCAGCCGCCGGGGGACATGGGATTAAACGAAATACAAGGTAATAGGCGCTCAGTAAATCCGAGCTGAATGCGTTGCACACTTGGCTAACTTTAGCTGACAGGGTTCTCCATTCTGGTAATCATTACGTATATTTGGCGTTTAGCTTCATCAAGTACCTTACGTAGCCCGTTGACATGGTTCCAGGCAGATAACCCAAAATCGATAGGGATGTTGTGAATTGTCCTGGGATTCTGCCACATGCAGCGTCAGTGTGAGATTTCTGATTTTCTTGGTATCTGAGCAAACTGAAGAGACTGAGTGGCTGCAGAGAAAGCATTTCTGATCCCAAATCTGCCTTTTGCATACCCATGGAATCGGTTTTCGGTATCTGCACAAGCCCTGGAGACCCCAAAATGGCAAAGAGAAGATCCAAAGACTATAGGACATGTGAGCCTTCATCTTCAGGGTCCTATTTGGAATCAGATTGTTTTTCCCCTTAACTACAAACTTAAGTTCCATGATCACAATTATACTAGGAGGAAAAATCTCCCATCTGTGCCATCCCAAAAATGCAGTTGTCAGGCCATTCTGCCCTCCGTCCTTTCTCAGTGCATGATAGCAATGCTTGCTGTTTCTCTTAAATTACTGTAGATCTATTTTGGTTTACTAAGGAGGGTCCCAGCTTATTTCTGTTGTTCTAACAAATGTTAATAGTGCCCCTTTCACCTTCAAAGTGATCTGGCTTGGGGTGCCCCGGGGTGGGGGGGGGGGAGCTCAGTGGTTCAAGGGTTTGACTCTTGATTTCACATCAGGTCATGATCTCTCTGTTCCTGAGATCCAGCCCGGCACTGACAGTGCAGAGCCTCTTAGGGATTCTCTCTGTCCCTCCCTGTTCCTCCCCCCACCTCTCTCACTCTCGCTCCCTCTCTCTCAAAATAGATAAACTTAAAAAAGTATTCTGGCTTGGATGATCAATTATATGGTCCTGTATACATGGGCCACTTTTTTCTTTTTCTATTTCTTCTTTTCCCAATACAGCACATGCCTTAACTGTACCTTCTCTATCCATTCTGTGATATAAGACGATAACTACCCAGGTTCCATAGATTTACCTTCCCAGAACTCACTCTGATCCACCCCATCTAACACAGTAGTTTTTTTTTTTTTTTTTTTAACGTTTATTTATTATTGAAAGACAGAGACAGAGTGTGAGCAGGGGAGGGGCAGAGAGAGAGGGAGACACAGAATCAGAAGCAGACTCCAGGCTCCAAGCTGTCAGCACAGAGCCGAACGCGGGGCTTGAACTCACAAACCGTGAGATCATGACCTGAGCCAAAGTCGGACGCTCAACCGACTGAGCCACCCAGGCGCCCCCTAACACAGTAGTTTAAGCCAGAATCTGAAAACCAGTGGATGCAAGCCACGGTAGAGCACACCACAAATATTTGTATACTTTGTGATATCTGTAGAAGAGGGAACACAATATTTAACAGAAAACGTGTTCTCATCCCTAGGACATATCACTAGTTCCTATTAGTCCATATACCAAAGTAATTTTACCTTACCACAGAAAATATCTCCAGTTTCAAATTTCTAATGTATATTCAGGACACCATTCGAAAAGAAAGTTTCTAATAAAAAAGCAACTAAATCTGAGCCAAGGAAGAGAGATTCTTGGGCTTCAGGACACAGCAGTCAGATGTGCTCAAGAGGTAAGATAAAGGGAAATAGCACTTTTCAGACAAGCGTTCATGTGTTCAGCTCCCCCTGTTCCTGTGGTTTTTGCGGTGTGAGATAAACAAGAGGAGAAGTGTTGTTCTCAGTTCTCAAATTTCAGGTGAGTTTTGAAAGTGAAGACTTTTTCTCCTAAAGGAGCAGTGTTTTTGAGTATCACAGGTATACTTGAGTCACAGCAAAATCTCTTTCTTTGAAAGTGACGAATGTGATCAAAATCAGACGGTCTCTTGAGAAAGATGAGAGATTTTGCCTTTCAGTGAAAGGTTACTGATAAAGTCTGATAGCAGTCTGTTGTCTCGCCTTAGAAAACGGCTCTACTTTTAGAAATCTGAATTCAGCCATCATATTGAAGGACAGAGGCCAAGTCTTTTCCCTCTCTGTACTTCCTGAATTCAGTGTCCATACCTCAGAAGGTACTCAAAATATATTAGTTGAATTGAACTTAAAAAAAAAAAAAAAATCACTGGGGGCGCCCAGATGACTCAGTCGGTGAAGCGGCTAACTTCGGCTCAGGTCATTATCTCATGGTTCCTGGATTCCAGCTCCACATTGGCCTCTGTGCTGACAGCTCAGAGCCTGGAGCCTGCTTTGGATTCTGTGTTTCCCTCTGTCTCTGCCCCTCCCCTGCTCGCATCTGTTTCTCTTTCAAAAGTAAATAAACATTTAAAAACAAAAATCACTGTGAAAATGGTACCTCAAATCACTGGGGTAAGGATGGAACTTTTTAAAACATACGGAGGGGCCATATGGCTCAGTCAGTTAAGCATCCGACCCTTGATTTGGGCTCAGGTCATGATCTCATGGTTGGCGGGATGGAGCCCCCTGTTGGACTGTGTGCTGACAGCATGGAACCTGCTTGGGATTCTCTCTCCCTCTTTCTCTGCCCCTCCTGGCTCACAAGCTCTCTCAAATAAACTTAAAACATATACATGTATGTGTGTGTGTATATATATATATATACATATATATATATATACACATAAAATATATATACATATGTATACACACATATACGTATTATACATATATTAACGTATATAACATATATGTGTATATGTATGGAGACGCCTGGATAACTATTTGGAAAACGATCAAACTTGAGATCTGTGCTTCATACCACACACAAACTACAAATGGATAAAGCTCTAAATGTAAAATGTGAAACTTAACAAGTTCTAATGCAAAGCATGGGTAAATTCCTGTAGAACTTGGAGGTCTAAGTATCACTTAATGTCTCAATACCAAAAAAATAAAAATTTGGTTTAAAAAAATCACTGAATAATCATATAAGGGGATAAGGAAAAAGGATTATTTACAAAAGAAAGTAGAAACATTCCTTAATGTAGAATCTCCTGGGCTTCAAAGAGTATGAAGTATATTCTCTTCATGAACTATCCTGTAGCATCTGCTGTTTATCTGATTTTTTCCACTTTGACATATGTTGCTTGATCGCATTTCATAATATCATCCTGATCAGTGTAAAAAATGTATAGGAATTCTCTTAATTCAGGACTGTATGTGAAGACAATAACAATAGTTCATAGGACAGAATCGACATAATGGAATAAATTATATATTGCTTACTAAACATTTTCTTAAGGATAACTCATAAAAACTGCCATAGCAAAGAGCTATACTGTGGCATAGTGGTTAGAATCAGCCCTGGAGTCCCAGCCTGCATAGCATCAAATCTCTAATACCACCTACCAGCTGTGTGATTTTCGCCAAGTTACTTTCCATCTTTGGACTTCAGTTTACCCATCTATAAATAGAGATGATGACAGTAATTAGTTGGTATGAAGGCTAGCTGAGTTAATATTCATACAGCACTTAGAAGTGACCACCATAGGGGCACCTAAGGTGTCTCAGTCAGTTAAGCCTCCAACTCCAGCTCAGGGCATGATCTCACAGTTCATGAGTCCAAGCCCCACTTCGGGCTCTGTGCTGACAGCTCAAAGCCTGGAGCCTGCTTCAGATTCTGTGTCTCCCTCTCTGTCTGCCCCTCCTTGTTCATCCTCTGTCTCTCTCTCTCTCTCAAAACTAAACATTTAAAAAAAGTGACCAGCATATACTACATGCTACAGAAGTGTTTATCATATAAATGACATAAATGGCATACAGATTTAAGTACAGTATAACTTTTAACTTGACTGCTCTCCACAAAACTAAGACAATTCTGGAGGAAAAGATTATTCATGTCTTTGTACTACTCTGAATTTTTTTTTTTTCCTATTTTTGTTATCGACAGTCATTCAAGCCCATACCCCATATGGCTGATTCCCCAGTGTGCGAGTCTTGGTGGGAGGCAGATTCCCCTCCTTCAGGAGGGAAGGAGCCAGATCCTCCCTCTTCCTGCCCCCAGCAGCGAGAGCTCTGCAGTGTCCCTCAGCCAGTGCCTTGAGCCTGTGACTTTGATCATGTAAGGGTAGCTAGACAGATGTATGAACAGCCAAGCACCCCAGACCATGTCAGAGTTCAGTGGAGGCAGCGGCACAGAGGCTCATCAGAGGAGCCCCGAGTGCCCCGAACAGCACGATCAAAAGTGCCGTCCTAACATACGGCTCAGGCACGGTGACCTGAGCGGTCTTTCTGGTCCTCTGGCTCTGTCCCATTTTCACAAGCCTGGTTGGGCAGCCTCAGCAAGCAACTCTGAAGGCTTTCTAAGTCCTTCTTTTTGTGCTCAAGCTAGCCACAGGTGGTGCTGTTGCCCGCAGCAAAGAACCGTGACTAACACTCCAGGTTACAATCCAGAGCAGAGGCAATCATCCAAGAGTTCTCAGCCTCTGTGTCTGCATTTCCCCCGCTTTAAAATGCACATCTCAACTTCACCACCCCTGGTTCTTCCACTGGTCGTTGTTACTGTGTGGATCTGCTCAAATAAGAGAACTCCAGGAAGTTTTGCTGTCCTCTGATGTTTCCACTGGTGATATGGCTGTTCTTTGGATCGTCAGTACCATTTTCTGCACTGCCGCCAGGGGAAGAATTGTAGAATCCACCTGATCCCAAATCCTAAGCACGAAGAAAATAACAGTGCCAGAGGTTCCCACCACTCAAAAGATTTTTTAAAACATTTAGTGTTATGCTGTCCAACAAATATAAGGCAAAGCACATATGTAATTTGAAATTTTCTAGTAGCCACATTTAAAAAAAAATTGGGGGCACTGGGTGGCTCAGTCAGTCAAGCATCTGACTCTTGGTTTCAGCTCAGGTCATGATCTCACGGTGATGGGATCCAGGCCTGTGTTGGCTTCCAGCTGGCAGTGCAGAGCCTGCTTGGGACTCTCTCTCTCTCTCTCTCTCTCTCTCTCTCTCTCTCTCTGCCCCTGCCCCCCTCACACACACACACACACACACACACACACACACACACTCTCTCTCTCTCTCTCTCTCAAAATAAATATTAACAAAACAAGTGAGATCCATTTTTGGATCTATTTTATTTATTCCCAAATATCCGTATATTATCAAATATGTAATTGATGTAAAATATATCAAAATAGTTTATGTTCTTTCTTCATATTCAGTTTTCAAAAACCTTAAGTGCATTTTACATGTACAGCACGTCTCAATTTGTATTAGCCACCTCTCAAGTGCACAATAGCCACATATGGTCAGCGACTCCTGTATTGGACAGAACAGATCTAGTATGTCCTGGGCCCTGGGCTAGGCACACTCAGTAAATATCTACCTCTGCGGCTAAAGATAAAGCTGAAGAATATCCATTCTTTGCTAAAGCTGCTATAACAACATACAACAAAATGGTGGTTTAAACAACAGAAATTTATTTTCTCACAGTTCTGAACTTCAAGATCAAGTTGTGGGGAGATCTGGTATCTTCTGAGGCTTCTCCCCGTGGGTTGCAGGTGGCCACATCCCTCTGTGTCCTCACATGATCCTTCCTCTGTGCTTGCAAGTTAATGATGCCTCTTTGTGTGTCCAGATCTCTTAAGGACACCAGTTCTGTATATTGAGCGTATGGTTGATCCCCGATCAATAAAGTTACAACCAAAGTCGTAAGGAGAATTTAGAATTGTCTTCAGAAAATTTAAACATATACTTTGGCGTCCAAGGGAAAATGTATTGCATACACAACATACCACTGCATGTTTTGAGAATTCACAACTGTGCGCACATAAGTCACAAAAGACTGGAAATCGGAAAAAATAGTTCCCCGTCTCTTTTAATAGACTGTGTTAAATGTATCACTTGCTCTTCCCAGGACACACCCGACAGGTGCTCTTTTCTATGACTTACCTCATGCTGTTATGGTTTGAAAATATCCTTTCTCCCATATCTAAATGTGTAAAGCCTTCTCATTTTTAAAGATCCAACTCAATGGTCCCTCCTTCTTTCCTTTCCCTCGATTTGTCTGTTTAAAGTAACCTTCGCTTCATCTAATCTCTCAGGTATCTTCTTTACAAGACTCTAAAGTCTGATAAAGGGGAAGTCCGGTGTATGATTCATTATAATTTCTATTACAGCGGCGTAGTGTTATGCTATGGCAGGCAATGTTTATTCATAATAGACCTAATAAGTGTTAACAAATATTTGTGGAAAGATTCTCTGAAAGAATATTTAATCTGAAGGTTCAAAATAATACCTCTTTAAGCTGCTGCCACAATTCCCCCCCGGGGGATTCGGCCCACGTGTTTAAGTTGTTAAAATGCATTAGCCGCAGAATCTTTCAAGAGATCATGTTTGGGTTGCAGGAGGAATAAAGCAGGCAGGTCCAGGGCATCTAAGAAAGGCAGGGAAGGGGTGGAAAACAGAATGGAACTGAGAGGTTTAACCAAGTTATCACTGTACTCAGAGTGGACCCTGGTCAGAAAAGAGACCCTATGAAAACATGAACTGTGACAAATGACTCTCGTCTGACCCTACTGGCTTAGCCTGGGCTTCCGTCTCTGTTTTCTATTTGTAATTCCAGGGGCCAGGACTGGAATTAGAGGTTAGCTCAACCTCAGGGCATTCACCTGGGCCTGACATCCTTCCTCCCCAGTTGTTGCTAGTCTCCAGGGGCCAGGCCAGATGCTTCTTTCTCTGCCTGCCACCCTGAGTCCCGCAGTCAGTGGTATGACCAACTATCTACCCCACCTGTGTCCTATTTAATGTGGTTGGGGTATTGTGATATAGTAAGAAATATATATTTGGCCCCCAGTACCTGACACAGGGTTCCTAAAACCCCCCATAATTTCCTGAGTGAAAGAGGTAATAGAAGCATCTTCGGTTATGATTTTTGGTCTTAGTCCCTGGTTCCTGATGGAGGTTCAACCCTTGGAATCTGCACAGTGATGAGTATCCTCTTCTTGCAATTGAGATGACCTGTGGCTTGTGGCCCCTGGAAAGCTTCAGGATGAGGTCTGATCACCAGAAATACCCAGGGCAAGCCTAGAGGATTAGAACCTTTAGCCCAACTTCCCCACCTCCTGGAAGGGGAGAGGGGCTAGAGGTTGAGTTAACCACCAGTTGGCCAAGGATTTACTTAATCATGCCCATGTAATGAAACCTCCACTGTCTGTTGCTGTGTAACAGATTATCTGAAAATCAGTAGCTTAAAGCACCAAATATTCAGTGTTTCTCACTGTTCCCTTCTGTAAGTCAGGAATCAGGAGCACATTAGCTGGGTGGTTCTAGCTCCAGATTTGTCATGGGATTGCAGTAAAGATGTTAGAAGGAACCATAAGCATCTGAAGGTTTGAGATTCACTTCCGAGATGGCACACTCAGGGACTCACCAAGTAGACAATTTCTCACGGCATGGCAGCTGGCTTCCCTCAGATCAGAGAGAGTGAGGAGGAAGTCACGGGATCTTTCTGACCATCACTTCTGCTTTATTCTATTCACCAAGAGGGAGTTGCTAAAGTCTAGCCCACACTAAAGGGGAGGGGAGAAAAGAATCTGTGAACATAGCTTAAAATCACCACACATACTCATGATGCATATTAGCAAACCACTCATATGATACAGTATTAAATATTGCAGTAACAAATATTGGGTGAATTAAATTAAGTAAATGGGTATTATAAAACACCATAAGGGATGTGCTCAATTACTGCACATTTGCAAAGATATTTTGGCAGCTTCTAAAAAAGCACCAGGGAGAATGAAGACTCTAGCATTATTTCCTGTAAAATTGCAAGTATTTCTATCTTGGATTTTCACTATAATCTCTGCTCTGTGCGTTCTATGGATTTTTTTATTACCAGCACATTTGGGTAACAGAACCTGTCTTCACCAGTCCTGATACCATAGAGCCCACTCCAATCAAGCTGGCTGCACATTCTCCCTCCTGTGTATCCGTAACCCCTCGGCCCCAGCTGACCCAAGTTTGTGCCAATCATCTGTACCTCTCTTCCCTATCCTTTGGATCGAACTTCCTTAAATATTAGAATATATTGGCCTTGTTTAAACTCGGATTCATGAAATGCTTTTTGGGTCTTAAATCCTAAACTATTAGCTGACTGTCCCTACCATAAGCAGACTCAACAGAAACAGAAACTTCCACAAGGATGTATACTTATTACCCTGACTTCAAAAATTAAGTTAATCAGCAGCTTGCACACCCACAATACATCAGAGGAAACTATTTGGAGTTAATATCCTTCTTAACATTTTGTTAAGTTATTTCAATAAGTGGACATAGTAAAGGCCGTTAGAAGTTAATTATGTAATTTATAAACGTCAAGAAATTCATATTAGATCTTCTAAAAAGGTAGTTAAGATATTAAAGCCTCTAGTATTCAGTTTAGTAACAGATCTCCATTTTAACTCTTACTATACTTAAGCCTGTCTGACTTGACACTGAAGTCAAAAGCACTTACAAGTCTGAAATGACAGGCTGTATTAGCTCAAATTTTTTTTAAAATGCTGGAGCCAAAGAAACTGATGGTACAATGATGCAAAATGGAATTTAATTACTGGTGAAGAGACATTAGGGTTAAAGTAACCAAAGGCAGGAATTTAAACGGAGAGGTTTCCTCACTCCCCTCTTTTCAGGGGTTCTGTTCTCTCCCTCCCAGTCTCTTGCCCAGACACCCATCCCGGACACCAGCTGGTCTCAAACTTGGGAGCATCAAAACTACTTGGATGACTTTAGAACACACACATTGCTAGACTCCCACCTGAGCTCCTGATGCCCTGGGCCTGGGGACAGACAGACCATCGCAGCTCTCAAATGTGACATGAGTCACATGACATTGATGCTGCTAATCCGAGAACCACATCTAGAGACCCATGGAGGCAAATGATTCCAATCTCAGGCCAGGACCACAGATGCAAGAAACAGAACATTCTCTATATTTTGTAACTCAGCTAAAATTGTGTTTTAATCCCCCACTCTGCCAGGGCAGTGGAAACTTAATCGCAATTAATTCAGGGTCCAACCTCTCCTTCCTCTGGGTTCCACCTGTATTTGCCACAACACGGTACCCCAGACTGGTGGATTAAACTATAGAAATTCGTTTTCACATAGTTCTGGAGGCTTTGTAGTCTAAGATCAAAGTGCTGGTAGGTTTGGTTTCTTCTGTAGCCTCTCTCCTTGAATTAAAGATGGCACCTTCTCCCGGTGTCCTCACGTGGTCTTTCCTGGGTGCACATGCACCCCTGGTGTTTCTTTGTATCCCAGTCTCCTCTTCTGATAAGGACACCAGTTGTATTGGATTAGGGCCCTTCATTTTAACTTAATCACCTCTTTAAAGGCCCATCTCCAAATACAGTCACATTCTGACGTACTAGGGGCTAAGGCTTCAGCATATGAATTTTGGCAGAGGGGTGAAGGGACACAATTCAGCCCACAACGCCAGCTGAGGCCCAGGGAATTCTCACGTTGTGAATGCTTGAGGGTGGTAGCTCAACCCTTGTATCTCAAGGTGACCCCCATCAACGCTGGCCTCTCCCGAGATGCCCTCCTTCCCTTCTGCTCTTCAGTAGTTAGGCCGTGCAGGACTCACCTGAGTTGTCCCTCATCTATGGCTGCAAGGCTGCCTGTGTGACACACTGGGCCCCTGGCAGCCCCGTGACATGGGCGGAGGCCTGCCGTCACTTCTGTGTGCCCTGTGGGGCTTCCAGAAATGATTCTACTCCCCGTGTGCTACACTGGGCACAGGGGATCTTGCTGAGGCTGCCTCCAGCTTCTCCCACACACACCCTTGCGTCTCGCCACCTGGACTTCACCCTGGACCTGAGCCACAGGGCCACTCTTCTCCCCAGACTGTATAGCTCATCTGGAGTGACTGACACCCCACCCCACTGCAGGGCTTGCTGGGGAAGGGGTTCAAAGCAGTCAGGCTGCAAAGTCCCTGTCTCAGATGCCACATCTGAGCTCTCAGAACTTCCTCTCTCACAACCAAGTCCTACCCCCACGGGGCAGCCCCTTTCCTGTTCTTGGAGACTCCACTTTGTCTCTATAGGTACCCACCCAAGCATACTGTCTGGGCCTCAGTCCTTTCCAGTCTCCTAAGCTGCAGACATATTTTTGAAACTCAAAACCTAGGACTGTCTTTCTCCCCCTGACCCTTTCTCTTCTGCCAAAAATTCCTCTTCTGATGCAATAAATGCAAAATAGCTCATTGCATTGGGTGGAGGCAGTAAAGGAAACACGGCTGGGAAAATACAGCAGTATTTCAGAACATACCCTGCCATGCCTACTTGCTGCTTTAGCTCGCGAAATTGCACCAAGCAGGCCATGTGGCCAAGCAGAGGACCCTTCATCAGCAGATTAGGCTCTTGTGCTGTCTGCCCTGTGGAGACGTTGGAACCAGGCAGAACCACATTCTCTTCTTGTTCCCCATGGGTAGACAGAGTGCCCTGCCACTGGGTCGGGCTGGCCTCAGAAGAGCAAACACCTGGCACACCAGGAACACCAGCCCCCTCAAGGCGGTGTTCTGAACACCTGCCACGTGGTTTTTTTCCACTTTGTAGCCGTTAAAATGTCCCAGAGACTCAATGCTCTGAAATTTCCAACAGCTTATGAGATAGCCCTGTGGTTGAAAACACCGTATTGCCATATATTCTGGACTAAACAAGAAGCACATTTCCTATAAGTCATTCAGCGTCTTACGGTGTAGAACAGGCAACGTTTTAGCACAGGAGACCTACAGTTTTTCTCCTGTTTAATCAGAAGTGAAAGTTTGATTGTGTTTCTTGTGTCTCGTGACTATATACCTTTTTGTTCTGAAGAGCATAATATATAAATACTAGACATGAATATGAATATACCTTTTCCCTAAAAGCAGAAGTGTAGTCTATTTAGATAAAATAAGACATTGTGAGGGCCGTGGCGTACCTGTGCACAGAAGCTACAGACAAGCAGATGTGTAAAACCAAACAAAAATGAGAATTGTGGAGTAGAGCCACAAGTAAACTGGAATCATACTTTCATTTCTGTAAAGTCTTAAGGCATTTGTTATTAATTTTCCAGATTATACTTAAATTTGTCATTATTTCAATAAAAATATAAAATATTCTGAAGTTTTAATTTACTGTATGCTAAATTACTTGGCAAACTCTCATGTACTTTATAAATGTGGGTTCTTAATTTTATTATTTTTCATGAAAAACCTATGAAGGAAGCACAGAAAACCCCATTACATTTGTGTCACCTCCTCAATAACTCCAAGATTAAAAGTCTTGGTTATATCACAAGATCATCTTTTCTACTTCTGTGTAGAAAACAAACAAACAAAAAAGGCTACCAAGAACATCCTCTAATGTCCTTTTACAGAAACAGACTCAGATTGTCATGATTATAGTTTCTAATTTTAAGTCACATCCATCCCACATTAATTCTATGCTTATAATTTGTCCCCTTCATTTGTTTTTTTTTTTAATTTTTTAATGTTCATTTATTTTTGAGAGAGAGAGAGAGAGAGAAAATGCGAACGGGGGAGGGGCAGGGAGAGAGGGAGACACAGAATCTGAAGCAGGCTCCAGGCTCTGAGCTGTCAGCACAGCCACCCAGGCACCCCTCCCCTTCATTTGTAATAAAGATTTATGAGAGCCAGGTTCATATGTGATGTCTCTGACTTTTTTATCTCTCAAAAGTTCTGGGAGTTAATTTCACTTCATATTAAACCATTTATAGACTTGGCAGCAAATGTCAGCATGTAACGTGCTACATGAGGTTTCATTAGAACAATTCATGTCTTTCTCATACAACCATGTTACATAGAATTATTGATTTACCTAAGCCAGTTAGCCAACTGGTTTTAGCATGGTTTTTAGCACTCCCGGCCCTCTATTCCAAGAGGACAATCAGAGAAAATCATCTACAATAGAGGTGCCTTTCTCTCTCTCTCTCTCTCTCTCTCTCTCTCTCTCTCTCTCTCTCCCTCTCTCTCTCTCAAAATAAATAAAGAAACAAACAAACAAAAAGAGGGGCGCCTGGGTGGCTCAGTTGGTTGAGCATCCAACTTCAGCTCAGGTCATGATCTAACGGTTCACAGGTTCGAGCCCCACTTTGGTCTCTGTGCTGACAGCTCAGAGCCTGGAGCCTGCTTCGGATTCTGTGTCTCCCTCTCTCTCTGCCCCTCCCCCTCCTTTCAAAAATAAACATTAAAAAAATTAAAAACAAAAAAAGATCTACAATAAAATACTATATAGCTAATCCTGTTGGTCCCTTAAAAAGAAAAAAAAAAAAAGACTTCACAAAGGTGCCAGGATTAAGCAAGGGAACATGCTCATTATACACCCAACACCCACTCTTCCTCAACTGCTTTTCTCCCAGGAAGTGCATCATGCTGAATCCATGTAGACCATCCTCTCCTATGTCACACATTCCTATAACTCATCTTTTCTTTTTTTCTTCTTTCTTTTCTTTCTTTCTTTCTTTTTTTTTTTTTTGGACCTCTTTTGGAGTACTACTTACCCATTTTTGCCATTGTATCATGGTGATCCCTGAACATGCCTTTCTCTTTCACTAGGTGATGAGCTTCTCACATGCTATAGCCAGGTCCTAAATCACTCCCAGCACAGTGTCCTAAGAATGTAATAGATGTATGTGTTGACAGACTAAATGAATGAGTGAGTGATTACATGAAAGTCTAGCACGTATTCTATTAAATAAAACACACCGAATATCAGTATACATTGTAATTAAGATGCGAAGAGGAGAGTGAGTCATGAAAATTATACTACGGTAAGTAAGAAACAGAAACAGTTTTTAAACTATTTAAGAGACTGTCTTTGGTCAAACTGGAATAATGAACATCCTTCTTTTTATTTTTTTATTTTATTTTTTTTTTTGAACGTTTATTTATTTTGGGGACAGAGAGAGACAGAGCATGAACGGGGGAGGGGCAGAGAGAGAGGGAGACACAGAATCGGAAACAGCCTCCAGGCTCCGAGCCATCAGCCCAGAGCCCGACGCGGGGCTCGAACTTACGGACCGCGAGATCGTGACCTGGCTGAAGTCGGACGCTTAACCGACTACACCACCCAGGCGCCCCAACATCCTTCTTATTAAGATGCTGCTTCCTCATTGTTTTATGTTGAAACACAAGTGTAATTTCCTGTCCCTTCACAGTGTTGGTTTCTCATCTTGGTGCAAGCAGATTTATCTGGCTCCTCGGTCGACAAAATCATCTCAAGAAACATGGGTAAGTGTAAGATTTAACAATAAAATAATATTTTTAAGTAGATAACGACTCAGGCATGGTTGTCAGTAATGCTCACAACCTTTTACCAAGTTTAGGCTACAGAAATGCAATAAAGCAGAACTTTATAAGACAAAGAGAAATGAGGCTGCCACATGGTTCCCGCACTTCTGAGCAGTGGTTAAAGGGTGTCAGAACTGACATTTAGAAATAGTTAGGTAAACCTATTGATACACAAAAGAGGAATATTTATGCTCCATTCCCTTTCAGGAAACATCATATTGGCAAACTGAATTAAGTGGCTGTGAGGAAATCTAACAGCTCCCAGCTATAGAACTACCCATTTCCTCATTAGTACAATGGTCTCATGATACCTTTTATATCATCAGAAATAATGTGAAATTTGGAAATAGTATTTCTAGTATTAATAAATATTAAGTAATAATACTTAATAAGTGACCATCAGTGTCTGAGACATAGTAGTCGTAATAAGTAGCTAGTAAACTGATCAAGGAAGGCAAGTATTTCCTATAACCTGTAGGAAAACATTTTATCTTTTGATGATTGTCATCAATGATTTGTACTATTTGAGGAACTGGTTAATAACAGATATATTTTAGTGCACTGGGGATTATCTTTTTTTGGGATTTGTCAAAATTAGCAACTGGCCCACATTTCTCAGCAGTGGTTCTAAAAACAATTTTGTCATAATTTTATTAAAAGCAGTAAAAATAATGTCTGAAAAAAATGTACGAATGATAAGAATTATGTATTCCATTAAAATCTCAGAAGCAAAAAAACCCTTAGATTCGCACAAATTAATTTAACAACTATTATCTACAGAGCTTGGTATCATATGTGAAATGTCACTGTGCAATGGATGGATAGAGGAGGAAGGGGCACCCCTCGACCTCTCAATCCTGGTCCCAAGGAGGGATATCTTCGTGGTTGAGGTATTCTCCCCAGACATGTGAGCCTGGTGATAGATGGGACACTGTGTAGCATCAGAGTTCCGTCCTAGTAGCTTATTCAGCTTTTTGTGTATCTCAGACTTTTTTCTAGTATCATTTTCCTTCTTCACTTTCATCCTTTAAAGGTCTTCTTAATGAAGATTTTGGGGGTAAATTTCGTCAGTAGTAGTTTATGATGATGATGATGATGATGATGATGATGATGATGATGTATGTGTGTGAGAGAGAGATAGATTGGAGCAGAGGGAGAAAGAAAGATACTAAGCAGGTTTCACTCCCAGCACGGAGCCCAACACGGGTTCAGGGATCATGACCTGACCTGAAATCAAGAGTCAGATGCTCAACCGACTGAGTCACCCAGGCACCCCAACTGGTAATTTATCTTAAATTGTCCTTAATTTTGCCCTGGTTTTGAAATTTAGTTCTGTCAGATATTTAATTATAGGATTACATACATTTTCATAGCAGTTTGGAACTATCAACCCACTGTCTCCTGGTTTCTGTTACTACTTCTGTGAAGTCCTTTGTCTCTGTAAATTTTACTCTTTGTAGGTACACCATTTTTTCTCTCTGGCCTTCTGTCTCTTACTCTTGGATCCTCAGCTTCATTGCAGGGTGTCTACATGTATGTAGATTTCCATCTTTGTTTGTTTTTAATCCTATTTGGAATTTGCTGGACTTCATAAATCTGAGGATTCCATCCATGTCCTTCATCAGTTCTAGACAGCTCTCAGTGATTATCTTTTCGAACGTTGCCTCTTTCCTATTTTCTCTCTTCTTCTATCCCTTATGGAATGCCAGTTAAACATATCCTGAACTTTTCACTTTATCTTCCATGTCTCTTTGGTATTTTCCCATATCTTTCACAGTGATAATTTTGTATTATTTCTTTATTTTTTTAATGTCTATTTATTTATTTATTAATTTATTTTGAGAGAGAGAGAGAGAGAGAGAGGACACAAGTGAGAGAGGGGAGAGAGAGAAGGAGAGAGAGAATACCAAGCAGGCTCCAGGCAGAACCCAACATGGGGCTCGATCCCACAAACCTTGAAATTCATGGCCGGAGCTGAAATCAAGAGTCAGAGGCTTAATTGAGCCAACCAGGCTCCCCCTGTATTATTTCTTTAGATCTATCTTGCAGTACATTAATTTTTTTATTCAGCTGAAGCTAATCCCCGTATTAATTTTTTAAGTTAAATTATTACATTTTTTATTTCTGGAAAGCCTTTCCCAGTCACTCCAAAAATATGCCTACCCGTCTTTTGAAGTCTCTTCCTCCCTACTCATGTGTTCAAATTCCTTTCTTTATTTCTTATTAAACACACTTGTTTTGTGTCGTGTATCTATTAATTTGTTAATAGATTTGTAAATTGATTGTATAATCTATTAAGGTTTTGTGGATCTGCTACTCATCTTTCTCATTTTTGTTGAATCTCAAACATAGTGGTTAAATGTGTGTGTGTGCACGCACGTGTGTGTTTTAATGAGCTCATATTTGTTAGAACTCTATCTGTGAGAATTCTTTTTTTTTATTTAATGTTTTTATTGAAGTATAACGGACACACAATGTTCCGTTAGTTTCAGGTGGACAAAATGGTGACTCAGTAGCTCCGTACGTGATTCTATGCTCACCGCAAATGTAGCTACCATCCGTCACCACCACACAGCCCTGACCGTATACGAAACCACTGACTATATTTGCTAAGCTGTACCTTTCATCCCCCACGACTCCTTCATTCCATAAGTAGAAGCCGGTGCCTTCCTTTCCCCTTCACCCAGTTTGCTCATCATCCTGCCCCTGCCCTCTGGCAACCATCCATTTGTTCTGGGAGAATTCCTCACAGAGAAGCCTAGGCTGAGCTTTCCTCAAGGGACAATGTGTATGTACTCTTCCAGGTGCCTAGAATATTCGTTTTTTAATATAGCATTTTTTTTTTTTTTGGTGAATTCATTTTCATATTGTTTATTTATTGTTTTGGCTTCTATGAATCACTTTTTATATATGAGAAAAGAAGTAAAATCCTGTCAGTTCTCAGGAAGGCCTCTATGCTCCATCTGAAGGTAATACAGTTGTTGGTTGGTTGTCAGGATTCTTTATCTCTCATCTCACACAGCCTTTGATTCCACTCTTTAACTTTATAATTGCAGTGTAGTATACATGCAGAAAAACACACATGTCCTGAGTGTACAGCTGGATGAATTGAATGTCTGCAAACTGAACTTGTTCACGGAATCAACACTCATATCAAAAGCCAAAACATTACAAATTCTCAGAAGGCCCCCTCGTGCCCTCTTCCAGTCATTACTCGGCCCCTCCCCCAAGATAAGCAGCACCTGATATTTTTTTTCCGACAAATGTTTAATATGACCCTCTGTAACCAAAACAAACCAGAGTTTGTCCACCTAATGTGCAGCAAGTCAGTTAAAACTGTCACGGAGCTTTTGAAGTGAAGAAAAAGGTAGGCTGTTCATTGGTGTGGTGCCAGCCAGGAGAATGGGGAGCTAACCCTCCTCAGTCCTGAACTCCCCCGTGTCTTGCAAGTGAGAGGTTTGAAGGGCAAAATTTGGGACAAGGGTCTCCTGAGGAAGTGGACACTCATGAGTGGAGGACCATGAGGTCATGTTAGCAGGGGTCTCTTGAGAGGCTGGACACTGTTGAGTGGGGGCCCGCGAAGCCATGCCCGTGAAGCAGAGGTCTCCTGAGAAGGCAAACATTCAGTGGGGGCCCCTGAAGTCAGAGGAGGTCTCCTGAGAAGGTGAGCACTGTTGAGTGGGGGCGTATGAGGTCTTATCATCAGAGGTCTGAGAAGGTAGACACCATTCAGTAGAGGCCCATGAGGTCATGTTATCAGAGGTCTCCTGAGAAGGTGGACCCTGCTGAGTACAGGCCCATGAGGTCACGTTAACAGGTGCTCTGATCCTGGTCCCCACCAAAGGTCTTTTCCATCTCAAGAGATTTAAATTCTGAAAAATACCTTTATGCTTTCTGTTAGAGGTTGCATTAGGTACATTTGGGAATTCTGTCTTTAAGGTAGTGCTGATTAACTACTTGCAAGCTAGTGGGGTGGCGTTCGTTCCCTTGCTGGTCCAGCTGTGCCTGCAGGTGGTATGATATCTAGTGTTCCTTCTTGCGTCTGAACTGACGAGATAGGTGCCGCCTTCCACTCCATATGACTGTTTGCAACAATACAGACGTATCATGCTGCATAGGTCTCTATCTCACAATCGGTCTGATGTTCAGTTTCTTTGCTACCACATTGTGAGTGGGGAAAGACAATTAATTTCAACTTTGAAATAACTCACAGAGGATTCCGGAAGTAAAAAATAGACTCTTTGAAACTCAGCCTCATGACTCTTAAGAACTGGGAGATTCTTTTGAGTGTGGTAGCAGAATATTTGCTCCTTTTAGTCATCTTTTCTCAAATCAAGTGCAGTAAAAATAAAAGCCTGTCTAAGTGAATCTGCTACGCTATCCGTTATAGAAAAGAAACCCTTGAAATCTGTGGGCACATAACAACACATTGTCACTAAGTGTGAGGACATGATGTAAGGTGATTTTCACAAGTTTATTTGAAGCCTGTGTAGTCTAATAGACAATGTGAAAGTGATGTTTTCTAGAAGACATGTGGTTACTTTCTATCTAATTTACAGAAACGATTTTTCACAAATTATTTTCTTTAATTAGATCTGTTTTTATGGCTAAAAGACTTGTCCTAATCTATCAGTGCTAGAAACTTCAATAGAAAATAGAAGATACTCTTCTTTCTCACCAAAGCTGGTCTGCATTGCTGCAAAAATACCTCAAATGTCTAAGGTATTTTTTTTTTAAGTTTATTTATTTATTTTGAGAGATAGCGAGTGGGGGAAGAGCAGAGAGAGAAAGAGAGAGAGAGAGAAAGAGAGAGAGAGAGAGAAAGAGAGAGAGAGAGAGAGAGAGAGAGAGAGAGAGAGAGAATCCCAAGCAGGCTCCACATTGTCAGTGCAGAGCCCAATGCCGGGCTGGAACTCACAAATCCCGAGATCATGACCTGAGCCAAAATCAAGAGTCAGGTACTTAACCGACTGAGCCATCCAGGTGCCCTCTAAGGCATTTGTATGTAAAAAGTAGAAGGCAAAATAGTTAAGAGTCAAGAGGCTTTATTCAGCATTCCAACCTAGGATTATAGCCAAGTTGTACGAAAGATTAGATAGGTATTCGGGGGCTAATTAGTTAATGTGTGGCTCAATTTTAATAAATAGCACAGAATAGTAGTAAAAGATAAATTGTAACAAACATGCATGCCATTTAATGTGGTGCCCAGCACATAGGAAGCCTTTAATAAGTGGACCACTACTCCGATTTCGGACAAGCATGGATTAACTTTATCTAGTTTTTAATCAGTTAGTACATATTCTTTTGTGCCTGCCTTTTTCTATCGCTCTGCATTGTGTTTCTGAGCTTCAGCTGTGTTATTGGACACAGCAATGATGTGTTCATTCTCACTGATGTATAGATTTCAATTATGTTACTATGCCACAATTTACTTATCTATTCTACCCCAAGTGGCCATTCCACTGGGGGCTGTTACAAATAACGCTACTGTGGATATCCTCATTCTACCACGTGCCTTTTGGTAAACATACGTATGTATTTCTGTTGACCATACACCTAGAAGAGCAATCGCTGAACCATATATAAGTGTGGTATATACACAAGTGCCAAAGCAGTTTTCCAACCAACAGGACAGAAGAGTCCCAGGAGCTCTAATTCTCACCACAATATTGTTGCCTTCTGTCTTTTTCATTTTATTTATTTTGGTGGGTTCCTAGTTGTATCTCCTTGAGGTTTTAGTTTGTATTTCCTTGATGACTGATAAAGGTGAGCGCATAGGTCTGGTACTAGTTCATGGCTGGCCTGCAGTTTACAGGACCAAACTAATAGTGTAGACTCAGGGGCGCCTGGGTGGCTTAGTCGGTTAGGCATCCATCTCTTGGTTTCGGCTCAGGTCATCATCTCACGGTTCGTGAGTTCGAGCCCCCTGTCAGGGTCTACACTGTTGGTAGTGAGGAGCCTGCTGGGATTCTTTCTCTCTCTCTCCCTGTCTCTCTCTCTCTCCCCCTCCCCTGCTTGTGCTCTCTCTCTCTCTCTCTCTCTCTCCCTCAAAATAAACAAATAAACATTTTTTAAAAACCTTATTAAAAAAAAAATAATGTAGATTCAGACCCCATTCCCAAGTGCAGACCAGCCGGAGGCCGTGAATCCTCAGGGATTCTCCATCATAGCCCCACAGAGAAACAAAGCTGAGACAGCAAACTTGCCAACTTTCTCTGCTGTCTGCAGATGGCTGTCCGGTTTGTTATTTTATTTTGTTTATTTTCTAGTTCACCCTCTGCCTGTGGGCAGCGGCTCCTGGACTCCAACCTGCGTGGGGTGGCGGAGGGCCACTTCCTGCCTGCGTGGGTTGGGGATGTGTCTCTAGCTCCCCTGCATTCAGAGGCTCCAGTTAGTTCTTCTGATCCAAATATGCCTCCTGGACATTCAGAGTTTTCTGCTCACTCACCTTCCCGATCTCAGCTCCCACTTTCTTTTTTTCCATCACAATTTTCTTTTTCTCTCTGGAAGTTTCACCTATTGATTTAAAAGGTGGTTTTTTTCACATTGTGTTCATATTTCTACGTGTGGGAAAACAATGAGATTTCGGGAAATTTAGTTCTCCACTTTCTTTTAAGAGTGCTGTATAAAGATGTACTCTGCATATGTTTATTCTGCTAGCAGAACCCCTGTGGCTTGTGGTGGCAAGGCCTCTGTTGTGCTCAGGGCTCACTGACACTTGGAAAGGGGGACTT
Organism: Herpailurus yagouaroundi; assembly: GCF_014898765.1. NCBI lineage: Eukaryota > Metazoa > Chordata > Mammalia > Carnivora > Felidae > Herpailurus > Herpailurus yagouaroundi. The sequence goes on from NW_024412396.1 coordinate 60,947,771, forward strand.
TGGGTCTCATCGAGGCCCCACGGCACACAACAAGAAGGCAAATCTTCCGAAGCTCCCCATCACATAAATCATCCAAAGCAGCAACAGGCCTCACTAGCAAAGGCACTTCTCTACTCCACTGTGAAGACAAGAATGGAGTCTGTGTTCCTTTGTGAATCTATAACATCAGGCCTTTAAAAAGAAACTAGCTAGGGGCGCCTGGGTGGCGCAGTCGGTTAAGCGTCCAACTTCAGCCAGGTCACGATCTCGCGGTCCGTGAGTTCGAGCCCCGCGTCGGGCTCTGGGCTGATGGCTCAGAGCCTGGAGCCTGTTTCCGATTCTGTGTCTCCCTCTCTCTCTGCCCCTCCCCTGTTCATGCTCTGTCTCTCTCTGTCCCAAAAATAAATAAACGTTGAAAAAAAAAAATAAAAAGAAACTAGCTAATAAACAATCAGGTAAAAAGGCAGACAGTGATGATGCCAAGATGTTACCCAGAATTAAGAACATTCTGCCCTCTCTCTCACAAAAGTACGAGGAAGATAAAGTGCCCACCAAAGGAAGCAAAGGGAAAAACATAAGAGGCAGCGTGGTTTAATTATTTATGAAGTTTTAGCAAGTTGCTATATTTTAAAATGTTTCACTTTATTAAATTTCTCGTGACAACATATTCTTGGCCAATAAGCTGATATTGAAGGTGCCTTATACCTAGATTGCATGCAAAACCCAACATTTGAAATCATATAACTATACAGTTTATCATACAACTCCAAAACATTTACTGATTTCAAGCAAATCATTAAATTTCCATCTTTTTTATTAGTTCCTAAAATGACTTTTTAACGTTAGCTTTGTGATCGTGTCCAGTGAGAAATAGCATTCCCCCTAATCTGTCACCCTGTGGATAATTCTTATTGGAAATAGAAAAAATTTCTCAGCTTGATTTCCTTCACTGCAGTCAATTAAATAATTCCCCTTTTTAAATGCCTTCATTGTAATTTAATACATTTTTGCTACCTGCAAGCAGTGAAAAAAAAGAGGATTATTTCAAAATCGTGTTATACCCAGTAAACATCTAAACTATTCTAGTTCATCTTTCATTACAGAAACAAAGGCATTTAAAAAGAGATGTCAGTCTCTGTGAAAACAAAGCCTTCTGTATTCACTTGTGCACCAATCTCCTCTGAGTTTTGCAAAGAAAAACAAGTTGGAGACCACACTCTGTGGACACCGAGGGATGACCCAGTTGATTGCTGGGGGTTCTTCATCAGCATTCTGTGATAACAAGAACGTGGACTCCTTCTCGTTAAGATCCATGACCATTTGCGCTAACTGCCAGGAGGCTGGATTCTGACTTCCAACCACTGATATCTTTGTGAAAATCAGTCTACGTCCACCCTTTAAAAGCACTAACGAATTAATCAGAACTTTGGAAAGCAAAGAAGAATTGAGAAATTTTAGTAAAAGAATGAGATGTTAAAAACAAACTAGAAGGAGGCAAGGCTTCGCCTTGCTATTGACCTTCTCAGACCAAATGCAACTGCTGCTTTAAAACGAAAAGCAAAACAAAACAAACAAAACAAAAATGAACAGCACATGCCTTGAAGAACAGCACTACTTCGATCACTATTTATTTCCAGTTATTTACATCTTTGTGGTTATAGCCAGTGTTCCAGCCAATATTGGGTCTCTGTGTGTGTCTTTTCTGCAAGCAAAGAAGGAAAATGAATTAGGAATTTACCTCTTCAGTTTATCACTATCAGATCTGCTCTACACATCAACTCTCCCTCTATGGATTGATTACACTTGGAATAATGACAACTGGACGTTCTCCCATGCTCTGTGCAAAGGGAATGCTTTCTTCATGTACATGAACTTTTACAGCAGCACAGCATTCCTCACCTGCATCGCCGTTGACCGGTATTTAGCAGTTGTCCACCCTTTGAGGTTTTCTTTTCTAAGGACAAGAAGATCTGCCTTCGCGGTCAGCCTGTCCATCTGGGTGTTGGAAACCATGTTCAACGGTATCATTCTGTGGAAAGATGAAACGACTATAGAATACTGTGAGGCCAAAAAGTCTAATTTTACTTTATGCTATGACAAATACCCCTTGGAGAAATGGCAAATCAATTTGAACTTGTTTAGGACGTGTACAGGCTATGCAATACCTTTGGTCATTATAATGATTTGCAACCAGAAAGTCTACCAAGCTGTGCAGCATAATCAAGCCACGGAAAACAACGAAAAGAAGAGAATCATAAAACTACTTATTAGCATCACATTGACTTTCGTCCTGTGTTTCACTCCCTTTCATGTGATGCTGCTGATTCGCAGCGTTTTAGAGCATGATGTGAACCCTGATAAACATATATTTGACCACAACAAGTCCGGGAATCCAACTTACACAATGTATAGAATCACGGTGGCACTAACAAGTTTAAATTGTGTTGCTGATCCAATTCTGTACTGTTTTGTAACTGAAACAGGAAGAGCTGATATGTGGAATATATTAAAATTCTGTACTGGGAAGCTTAATAACTCACAAGGGCAAAGAAAAAGCATACTTTCTATGTCTACCAGAGACACCGTGGAGTTAGACATCCTGGAATAGAAGTGAAGACTTTTTCTTTTTTTTTAAGGTACACAGTATCATATCATCAAGTTTACATTTTGAAGAGGAAATCTAGCATGGGGGGGAGTAGGTGTTCCAATTGAATATTCTAATCTTCTTCAACTGAAATCTTTTAGAAGATCTTTTTTAATGAGTATTAAACAAAATTTAATATTACCCTAGTGACTCAGGATCGTTATTATTGATGGCAATTGATTTTTTTTTTTAATATATGCTATAACCTTTCAGAGGTCAGTAAGATGTATGGAACTCTATGTCCTTAAATCAGTGAGCTTTGTGTCTGCTTTTCATGATTTTTCTCAGTCATTCTATGGATTTCAGACCATCAACTATCCTTTTTCCCAACTGTATGTACCTGTCTCCAACAACCCCAGCTACTAAATACTGCTTCTAACCTTCTCATTAGTTAACAAATATTTATTGAGCTCTTTTTATACTAGGCTTTGTGTTAAGTATTGGGGTTACAGAAGAAATGGTCTCATGAAGTCTTAGGAAGTTTGCATCAACTTGGAAACCTAGTCATTAAGACTGGAAGACTTTTTATAAACAAAAAGCAAATGGGCTCTGAGCAAGAGTCTGAAGGCCTCTTCCGTGATGTAAATCTATGAGCTCTGTGAAAGCTCTTTCAGCTGCTCAGAGACCTTCTTTACTCCTTTAAAATGATAGTTTTTAAAAACTTTACAGTTAAGTACAACATACTTGAAATTATCAGAAGTTTAATGTCTAGACGAAAAGACCTATTATAGACAACAAAGAAACTTATTGCATTAAATCTTACATTCAGGGACTTCTTTTTGGACTTTGAATAGAGAATCTTGATACAATGTATTCTTTTATATTTGTATTTTCTCATTGTGGACATCACTCTGCCTAATTTTAAGTAAGCATTCATTAGGTAAACAATTTTATGAACCAAAGTATTTTTTTTTAAAGATTTTTTTTATCAGACACTTCCCCTTCTCCCCTTCTCTCCTTCTCTCCTTCTCTCCTTCTCTCCTTCTCTCCTTCTCTCCTTTCTCTTCTTTCTCTTCCCTCTCTGCTTCCGATCTGTCCTTCTACTCCTCCTCCCTGCAAAATGATCTGATTACAAATGTTTTGGTACCATTTGATGCCCTCACATTACCTGTTAACAACAACAACAACAACAACAATAAAAACCCGACTAATATCTTTTCAGTAATGAGGTTGTAGACACACACTAATAAATCAGTGAGTGCACATACTGTCTACATTTTCTATTAGAGTTTTCAGTGATGGTTCAGGTACACAAGAGAAAGCCATCTTGCTCTGAGGCTGTTTGCGTACTCTCTGTTCTTTGCATTTTTCTGATCGTAAAGTCTCTGGAGAATTAGTAGATTCTGTCTGGTCATGCTGAGATACACTTACATATGCCTAAAAGCTAAAGATCCACCACTAAAATGAAGAGTAATTAAAAGAGTTTCGACTGTTAATTAACTATTGGTAAATTATTGGCAGCCTGTAACGTGAATACTTGTAAAAGTAAGAGGTCTGGAAACAATGTTGCCCGCATCTGGAAACTCAAATGCCAATTAAGTGTCTTGTCCAAGATCACACAGTTAGGTTGGAAGCAGGGCCAGGCTTGAACCCCAAGATCTTGACTTCCCTCTAGAGTTGCTTTTCCTCCTTTATATTTGTTGGTTTGTTTGTTCTTAACACTTCGACCATTTCTTTCTGTAGGGATGCAAAAGATCTATACGCATGAAGAGTTATTCAGGAGAGTCATTGGACTTATATCAGAATAAGGGAAAAAAGGAGAGTTGTTTTATTAATGAATACCTCTGGCAATATAATCAGTTACATGGATAGTAGCTAAGATGATCTGTTACGAAGAGCTGGTCAGGACTTTCCCTCAGTTGGCTATATAAAGAGATGCGGCGAATACAGATCCGTGGCACCCTTAATAAGAATGTCCTACTTAATGATTAGCAACAGAATCATTGATTTAGAATGTTGTAGGGTAAATTAAAAATGAACCAAGCTGCCAAAATCTTCGAGCAGCCTATCCATCCTGTCAGAGCAGGCCAGTCTCGGAGAGCCCATGGTTGGGGGATGTCCTCCTGGTTTCAGGGCAAAGCACTCTAGACAGGATCTCCAATCACCTACAGTCCCAACATTGGAAAGTTAACCCTTCAGTTTTGAAAAGCTTTTTAAATTCCTAATTACAGTCCTCCATTGAACGGAAAGTCTGTCTGGAAGGAGAAAGACCTTGTCACTATTATCTTCCTGGGACTTTGTTGGCAGAAGACCCAGATGGGAATGCCACCCATCATCCACTTATGAACTGTTTGACCTTAAAGAATTTTCATGCTCTCCCTAAGGCTCAGTCTCTGTAGACTGCGGGGGCAATAGTAACACTTGCTTTTAACAAGTAGGCATGAAAAACACTTTGTAAAACTGTGATGAGATCTCTAAATGTTCATTATTACTAGTTATTCTCATCTTTGTCAAGATACGTGGACAGCTACCCAGTGATGAGGGAGCATAAGGCAAGCTGACACCCTGCAAACAACCCCTCCTGCCCCGCTCCCGACCACCCCGCCCCCCCCATCCTACCCCGCAGCCCAACCCACACCCCCTAAGTCACCTCCAAGCCCCACCCCCAGGTGGGATATGCCTGATATTCCTCAGGAACTCCCAGCTGCCCAAGAACAAAGGAAAGGAAAGAAAACAGATGGTTAACAGAGATCACAGTCCTGCAGGACATAAGTCTCCATCAGTTTACAAGTATCTTAGTAAATTACGAGAAAAAAAGGCAATCTTCTCCATAGCCTAATCTCCAGAAACCTATAAACTCGGTTTCCTGGAGCCCCACTGTCACCCCTCCATAGTGATAATGGGGGACAAAGGCAAGAAAGTAAAGTTAAATTTCTTTCTAACCTTCAGCCCATTGGCAAATACTTGAGGCAGGGGGAGTATAACATTTCTCCAGGAACCCCCTACCGTTTTAATAGTAATGATTTGCTAGAAGGAAAAACAACCTTCACTTGACAATAACTAGGCCTCCAGTGTCCTGTGAGTCTTCTTTAGCATATGAAAATCCCTTTGGAAACTTCCTCTTGCCTTTACCTCCCCAGACTCCGTAGTATATAACCACTCATTCTTCACAACCCCAGCGCAGCTCTTCTGCCCATGGGTCCTGTCCTCGTGCTCTAATAAAACCACCTTTTTTGCACCAAAAACACCTCAAGAATTCTCTCCTGGCCATCAGCTCTGAACCCCCATCACTCCAAAACCCTGTCACCAAGAGACAGAAGAGTTCTTAGGACACTGGGGCAGGAATGTAGCAACGTGAGCTGACCAGGGCTGGCTGCAGCACACCCTTGCCCTCTTTACTTCTTCCGGGTGGCTAAGCACATCCGTTAAGGTAACTTAAGGGTCTCCGTTGTTCCTGGCTCCGTGGCACATTCTCAACAGCGCCTGCTCCTGGCAGTTCGCAATTCTGTGGACGTCACCATGAACAGATGGGCAGGTGTCCGTCTTTAGTTGGTTTAAGTTTCTCCCTTTTCATTTCCTTATTCAGAATGTTATTTTTTATTTTCATGAACTCTAACGTTAGACATCTGAGACAGGCCAGTGAGCAAACTGAGCACAGGTTTTTAAAACCTCCATTCCTACCTAGTCTGAAGAAGCTTTGTGGGTGAAGAAGTTAAAAGATACCAAAAATAACCACCTCATTTGGATCAAATGATACAGCATCATCTGCTTAGGGGCAACCTTGGCAAATCTGCTTCCCCAACGTCATTTATTCCATTTCCTCTTGGTAATTTAAGCCATAAATTCTCCCAAAGACGTTATATTTCCATTCTTTAATGTTATGATCAGGTAAACAATTATTTACCAATTACCTCTGTTGACCTTGCAAACTTATTCATTTTGAATTACACAACACCAGTTTTAATTGTTGTAATGTTTGTTTATTTTTGAGAGAAAGAGAGACACAGAGCAAGCGGGGGAGGGGCAGAGAGAGAGAGAGAGACACAGATTCTGAAGCAGGCTCCAGGCTCTGAGACGTCAGCACAGAGCCCGACGTGGGGCTCACATCCACGGACCGTGAGATCATGACCTGAGCCAAAGTCAGTGCTTAACCGACTGAATCACCCAGGCACCCCTACACAAGGCCAATTTTAAAATAGAATCTGTGATGCATGGCATGGGGGCATTTCTTTTTCCAACGAATCTGTCTTGCCCTGGGCTGCTTTTAGTCCAGCCACCACTGCCATCAATCTGTCATTTATGCATGAGCCCCTGTTCTTAGCTGGCTAAACCGGTCCACAGGTTGCTATGGAAGCACAACAGCTACAACAACACCCTGACTCGAGAAGGCCTCTGTGATAATAGACGTCTTTGTCTAGGTCCCTTGGAGAACCCTGCCATGCATCAGTAGGCTGTTCCTCCGACAGACACACCCACATGCAAATAACACATATTCACAGACCCAACAACCTGCCCCGTCTCACAAAAACAAACAAACAAAAATTCCTGGGATCTTTCAGCACATGTTTGTACTATTATGTAAGATGTCTAATACCAACTAGGAGAACATGTATTACCTCTTTAATTTCTGAAATGATGTGCCACGTGGGTGTTTTCATTTTCTTTTTACTAGATCAGCAGTCAAGGGGTCATTGTTAAGATTCTGCCTATCTCTACTCCCTTCTTTTTCCCTCAGCCAGAAGTTGCAGCCAAAGACTCTTCTGGAAAATAGTACTCTGGAAAAACCCAGTTCTGACTGAGTTGTTTTATTTACATCTTCTGGGCAGAAACCGATGGGGAAGAATAACTGATGGGGAAGAAAGCAGGAACAGGGCACCTGGGTGGCTCAGTCGGATAAACGTCCAGCTTCAGCTCAGGTCATGATCTCACAGTTGGTGAGTTTGAGCCCCCCATTGGGCTCTGTGCTGACAGCTCAGAGCCTGGACCCTGGTTCAGATTCTGTGTCTCCCTCTCTCTGCCCCTCCCCTGCTCACACACACTCTGTCTCTCTCTCTCTCAAAAATAAATCAACATTAAAAAAATTTTTTAATAAATAGATAAAAGAAAGCAGGAACATCCTGTTTTGTTCTTTGTTTATAAAATAAACACCTGACTGGATTCAACTTAAAAAAAAAATGACCATTCGTTTCTTTTATTTTATTTTATTTTTTTTTTTTTGGCCTCTCATACAGCTTAAAGATGGAGCACAAGGTGATTAAGTTCATGTTATTTAGTTGCATTCGCCGAACGCCCCTTGTTTGCAGGAACAAGCTGACAATGGCAAAATTGGGTCAAACTTGGTTGAGGGGGAGCTATGTGGGAGTTTGGATTCCTTCTCCTCCAAAGATCCTTTTCTTGCTACATCATGTGTTGCTGGCCAAGACAAATCCCACAGAGGACTTGCCTGTGGCCACTAGGTGTCGATCATGTTTTAGTTAGAACCTTGTATGTTGTTCTGGGCTGACCGCCGCTCCCAAAGAGCAGAGTACCATAATCTGACGGTTTTTCTATCCAAGACACAAGACATATTCCCTATAAATTGGAAATGAAGGGGGGAAATGTTGAAATTCAGTTTGCATGACTTGTTTCTGTGCTTCCTGGAAAGCTCAGTAATCATCAGATAATTTCACTTGGTTTAAACTCCACATATATTTTTTTTCCAGCTGCTCAAAATTGCTCACCCTACATGTAAGAGAACACAGGCTACACTGTGTAATTACTGCAGGGTTGTGGGTATAACGTGGATGACTTATTTAGTTGTCTTACCCGTGTAAGAAAATCCTGGCCACCCTTCACATACATAGGCATGTAACACATTTGAAACATCAGAAGTTTGCAGTTCTACTATGATAAAATTATTATCTAGGAAATTCAAGAGGTAATTCAATATCTGTATGACTTTTAATTTCAAATTTATTGTTGTGATATCTCAGCACTAAAAATATATCTGTTGTTTTGAATCGTTTACATCTGTACCTCCCCAAAGATAAGTAAGGCAGTCATAACTTAATGGCGTTTACATATCATTAAACACATAATGGCTTCTAATCTGTTTTTCTTCTGCCTATAATTTTGTTAAGCCCTTTATGAAACACCAGTGAATCTTTACACATTTAGAAAATAGGTTATGATTTCTCAAATAATGTTGCAATTATGTGTTCCAAAAGCAAGCCAATAAAAAAACAAGCTAGGGAAGACTCCATATTGTTCGCCGCAAGCTCTGAGAATAAAAATATAAATTTTGTTATTGAGGAAATGTGTGCTCCATTAATTTCAAATCAAATACAACCAAGAAATCTTGCTCTACAATGATGTGACTTGCCGGTGCTATGAAAAATATTAACGTGAGTTCCTGGCATTTCATTGATCCCCCTCGGGTATGTAATTGAACTTGTAAACATCCTTCCAAAAGAATCCTGTTCAAAATTATTGTACAATTTATGGTGTTGGCTCCAAGACTGTTGACACTTACTAACAAATGGATGAACTTGGAAACCCTGATTTCATTTCACAGTTAATTATAGCACATCAAAGGATTGAAATAATGGACTAAAAAGTGCCTCTGTAGAAATGCCACAGAGAGGTGTACCATGAATCTTTGCAAGGACGCACGTGAGGGCCAGATCTATTAGGCTCTATCAGTGTTTTTCAATATATATACCTAAAAAGTATGTTCTCATGCCATTCACCCATTCATGGAGATGACACTTGCTGATGCTAAGGAAAGCCATTTTAAGTCTTCAGGGCAATGCCTTTGGTGCATCACTGGCAGTTCATCCAAGAAGGGAAAGTGTGAGGGGCGCCTGGGTGGCGCAGTCGGTTAAGCGTCCGACTTCAGCCAGGTCACGATCTCGCGGTCCGTGAGTTCGAGCCCCGCGTCAGGCTCTGGGCTGATGGCTCAGAGCCTGGAGCCTGTTTCCGATTCTGTGTCTCCCTCTCTCTCTGCCCCTCCCCCGTTCATGCTCTGTCTCTCTCTGTCCCAAAAAAAATAAATAAACGTTGAAAAAAAAAAAAGAAGGGAAAGTGTGATATCTGTGTTCAAAGGGACTGTGGGAAAGGAAGACCTACTTATTTCATTGTAACACTTGTCCAGTCTTCCTTGGATTAAAGGATTGCCAAGGCAAAGCAGGGTCTGAGATAAGCAGAGATTCTCCTTCTTGCTCTACACATCTTGTTCTGACCCTTAAAAGGACTACTATTAAGGGTGTTCTCACTAGTAATCAGAATTGTTTGTTGAGTGAATAAATGATAAGTTAGTTAATGGAGTGAACTAAGAATGGTACAATTTCATACTTTGTCCTAGCCCTAGAGTTCAGTATCTGAAACCCTTGCAACGATTTGGATTTTGGTTGAAAATTTTCAAGATTATATGGGAAAGTAAGTTTGAAGAGAGAGAGTGTCCTTTTTAGAAAGCCTTAATTAACATTTTTTACATTTGTTAAAGTAAAACAGATACAGATATTATCAATGACATATTATTCATCTTAAATCCATAAAAACAGGTCGTGTCATGTTGATTTCCATCTATCACTCCTTACTTATAAGAAATTTTATGATGTTCATTCCCCAAATCTTTGGTAAGATGTTAGAAAATTGACTTGATCGTATTGCAGACTATTCAATAACATGAGTCTGTTCGTTGATTCAGTGCTAAATATATATGTATATTTATATATAATTTATATATGAATTGCTACCTTTTCTTTAAATGAATTTAATTGCAACTCCCAGCCCAGATACCACCAAGCTATAGGAAATTCCATCTCAGTCATTACTGGGCTGTCCTCCTCTTTCAGGTTCATACCAGAATCAGGGAGATTCACACCATGCTAAGAAAATAGAGCAGTGGTCTTCGATTTCCAGTCTCTAACAAATCACCACGGATGTTACCTAAGCTGTCGTTACCAGTGTAACCTCACTGGCTCTTTGCTGCCTCCCTGACTATCCTGGGGCACAGGGCTCATTGACAAGACTGAGTAGAAACCGTCTGACATTCCCTTCAAAATCCATTAGTTCTTGGCTTCAGGAGTGGGCCATGCACCTGAGTTAAGCCAATCAAAGCAGCCCAATGCCCTGGACCAACGATTCAGTGGGTCCAGTGGTGGGCATGTGACCTAACCTGCTCGTAATGCTAGGATAAGGGCTCTGGCTTTTGCTCTGGATGATGTGCTAGGCAGTTAAGGTACTGGAATCTCATGGCCATTTGTGGTTATGAAATATCCATCACGTGGAAGAAAAGAAGAACTCAGGGAATGGCAGAGCACTGGACCTGGGTCCTATGATGTGATGAGCCTCTGCACACTACAGTTACATGAACCAAATAAACCTCCTTGTTCTTTAAATCAATCTGAGTCAGGGTTTTTTCCTTCTTAGAACCGCAAAGGGTCTTACTGGAATGTGGAACGTGGAAGTGAGGGTGCTGTAAGATTGTTGAATAAGCGGGGCTGAAGATGTATAATGGAGAGGGCAATGAGAACATGTCTAGCTGGTGAAGTTAGTGGCCATTGTTATTAAATGGTAGCAAAATAACCATTTAAACTGTTTCCTGTTGCAACCTGGGACTCAGAAAATGTCTACCAAGGCTCTCACATCAGGGAATTGCCAAAAAAAAAAAAAAATCAAGACATTGGAGTCTTTGAGCTTCTTTTTACAGGCTTCAATAAAGTTCTGCAAGAGAAAGGTAAAATAATTCAATTTTTGTAAGACCTTTCCTGATATATTTTCAAATCTAATAAATGCTGCTGCCTTGAGGGGCCCATTCACTAAAGCGATGTGTTTTCACACTTCAGAAAAAGGGTGAATTTTAGCTAGAAAAAGGAAGTCAGTATTATCTGTGAGTCACTAGTGAGCAGAGTGTCAAAAGCTAGACATTATGGAGAAAGAAACAAATTTTGAAACTCCTCAGTCTTCCTTTTCATATCAAGAACCAAACTAGATGACTTACACTCAGAGTCTCCTATAAGGGAAGTGAGAACAAGTTATGAGATAAAGGAAGCTCTTATTATGCAAGAAAATAGAAAAGCCTGGCATCCTGACCCCACTGGCCCTGGGGATGAGACAAGGAAAAATTAGAATAAATATGTCAGAGACAAATGTTCAGGCTCACAACCTGAGGAGCAGTGGGAACTTCCAGAGTTGGTGAGAGGGAAGAGTCAATGCTAGCAATGTGCTTTCCCTACAGACAGCTGCAAGCCTCTGGGAGAAATCCCATATTCATTATGAAGCATATCAGTGTAGTACCCAAATAGAGATTAGCGTACAGTTGTGCTGGTTGAGCACTGCACAAGAAATCCATGTCTGAGGGGCACCGTTCATTTCACAGACATTGTGGATTTATACATTTATTATGGCAGCTTTGGAGCATTGGCAGCAAAGTATTCTAACAGAATCAGCATGACTGGAAGAAAAGTGTCTTAAGGAAGATGCATTTTTTTCTGATTGGCATAGAATGCCATATGAGCAGCTTAACCTGGCCTCACCCCTGCCATCACAAGGTCATGTAAGCCTCTTCCACTCCAGAGCCATCATGGGAGGAGCTAGGGTACGTGGAACTTACCTGTAAAACTGAGTGTTTACCCCAAAGTAGCTGAGTTAAACCAGTTAGACAGTTTATGCAGGAAGGGGTCGAGATATTTTTAATTCACAAGCAGAATAACTTTTTGTACCCTGCTACTCAGCAGGTTGGTGTCTCGGAAGAAGAGACCAGTGAGGCAAAATAAAGCTGCTTTTTTGTGTGTGCACAATTGGGTTTTAGTGTGACCATTGCCTCTCAGATGTCAAAGCTTTGACTGGAGGTGGCCTGCTGGAACAGAGAGAGAAAGAAGCATACTTTTCTTCTAAAAAATCCCGTCTACCTATGACCTACCTATAAGCCAGGTTGATTGTACGTCCCATCACTAGAGCAATGATTCTCAAACTTTAATGTTTATAAGAATCATCTGGGAATCTTGGTTCAAAAGATCTCTGTTCAATAATTCTGAGGCAGACACTGAGACACTGCATTTCTAGCAAATTCCCAGGTGATGCTGATGCTGCCAGGCCCTGGGTCCAGGTGTTGAGTTGCACAGTTTTAGAGACTAGAGTCACAGTTCTCAGACTTTTGCATGCAATAGAGTCATGTGGAAGACTTGTTAAAATGGAATGCTGTGTTGCTACAACATTGTGATTTATAATAAGACATCCATAGCTGGTCTTCGGCGGGCTTTCTGACACAGAGCTCCTGAAACCCTTGGGATTTCCTAAGTGATAAAAGTCCTAGGGGCATCTCTGTTTCTAATATTTGGTCTTTGACTCCATCCCTGACATACAGCTCCTGAAAGTCTTATAATTCCTAAGTCATAAGACTGTCTTGCTTTAATGAGGTGATTGGGTGGGCTCGTGGATGGGGCATAGATGAGACTGGTCACTGGAGAGAACAAGACATGATTAGAAGTTTAGAATCTTCAGGGGCGCCTGGGTGGCTCAACCGGTTAGCGTCTGACTCTTGGTTTCGGCTCAGATCACGATCTCAAGGTTCGTGGGTTTGAGCCCCGCACTGAGCTCTGTGCTGATGATGCAGAGTCTGCTTGGGATTCTCTCTCTCCCTCTCTGTCTCTGCCCCTCCTCTGCTCAGTCTCCATCTCTCTCGCTCGCTCTCTCTCTTGCTCGCTCAAAACCAAATATATATTTAAGTTAGAATTTTAAGCCTCACCCCCGTTCTCTTGAGAAAAGAAAAGGGTTAAAAATGGAGTTCATGATTGATCATGCTCTACCTGAGGAAAACCCCTTAAAAATCCCCAAAGTTGAGTTGAGGGAGCTTCCAGGTGGGCAAACACATTCACCCTGCAAGGATAATGCACCCAACTCCGCAGGGACAGAAGCTCCTGCACCTGGGACCTTCCCAGATGTTACCCAATGAATCTCTTCACCTGGCTGCCCATCTGTATCTTTTATCACATCCTTTAATAAACTGGTCCGTGTAAGTGTTTCCCAGAGTTCTGTGAGCAGCTCTAGCAGATGAATGGAACCCGAGGAGGGATTATGGGAGCCTGCTTTGTAGTCAGATCAGACAGAAGTTGTGGGTAACCTGAAACCTACTTGCAGTTGGCATCTGACGTGGGTGGAAGCAGTCATGGAGAACTGAGACCTCAACCAGTGGGATCTGACCCTGGCTCCAGGTAGACAGCATCAGAATTGCGTTACATCGCAGGACACCAAGCTCGTGCCGCAGAATTGTTTGTTGTGGAGAAAAATTCCCACACGTGTGGTGACCAGAAGTGTCAGAAGTGGAGTGTTTTGTGTGAGTAGTAAAAAAAGACACACAAAACACATACTGTAGGGAAAAACTGGGTAGGGTTTTCCTTTACACCCCCATTCCCAGAGCTTCTGATCCGGTAGGGGTGGGGTGGGGCATTTCTGACAAGTTCCCCAGGAACTGATGTAGGCAGGCCATACTTCTGACAACTCCTGCTCTAATAATGCAGCCGTATCCCAGGCCCTTCTTTATCAATTACCCCTACCCAGAATAAAGGTACAACCTCTCCCACAGTGAGGATACAACTGGCATAGGGTCCATAGGCAAGGGGTATATTTGTGGGTCCCTTCCAGTCTCGAGTTCAGTCCTAACCTGTGGCTGCTAAGAGACAGAAATCATCAAGACTCAAAAACCATGACCGAAACGGTTTCTGGCTATGGTCTCCAACTAGCAGAGTTGACGAGAAGCAATTAGACTGAAAGCTGTCAGATTAAGGAAGCTGGACAGTCTTTCCCCTCTCTGGTCTCATGGCACGGTGGTGAGGACACATGTGGGTTCTTTGCCATGCCTTAGCTAGTGGTGTTCACCTGTATCCCCTCCACTAGGTCAAAAGCTGTTTGAGAGCAGAAACCATGTTTTATTCACCTCTGTATGTCCTTCAAACCAATGCTTAGGTCCCTTCCTGGAAAAGAGCATAGAGCTGTATACATTCTAGATGTAGCAGGAATCATATTTAGAAGATATTAAAGTGATTACACTTTCCATTCCCATATAAGTGATGTTCTCTCAATGCCCTTCCATCATTAAAGCCCAGTTTATTGTCCAGGAAAAAGGAAGGAGTTATCCAAAAGTCATAGTTCATGAAAGAAAATACTACTTTGTGATGTCTCACTGGGCAGAAAGATGAAGCAGATGTACCGTCTGATTCTAGAAGAAAGCCATAGGGTAGAGAAAGCTAGAGCAAGCGAGAGGACATGTCCCTGGCATCACACCTAGAGAGGTCAATGAGAAAAGTCAGAAACAGAGAGGGTTTCTGCTCCATAGTCTGTTTGGGGACCAGGGAGGGGACCACCTTCAGGGAACTCCCACACCAAAATGAGAAAACAGCAAGAAACAGGAAAATAGACATGGGGCATACCATGCTTATGCAAAAAAAGATACCTGGGGATTGGTAGACTCATGGGACAGGGGCAAGGAGGGTATTTAAGCATTCTCACATGCTCCTAGAGGTGGGAGGGTATGGAAGAGTGAGGAGGGCCAATGGGTCTACCATGGATCACCGTGGGGGAAATGTGATCTCTGTGGCAAAAGCTGCAGGTAGGTAACCTAGAGCCAGGACAGGATGGAGCAGACTGCTAAGATCTAGAAGATCTGCAGACAGAGTGAGGACACAGGTAAGGGGGAACACTAGACCCCCACTAGGTCAGATCATAAGTTATGTTGACTATCAGGAAGATGCCAGATGGACAGGCAGGACATCTTCTCAAAGGCCAGAGAGGACCAGAGAACAGCCAGCACCAGGACCAGCAGGTAGACATCACCCCCTTCCCCCTCTGCAGAGAGGACAGGTAAGCTTTCCTTTCCTCCCAAGAGCCATCTTATGGGAGGTGCCATTCTGTGGGATATCTAAAAGGAGTCCTAAAGGCAACAGGAGTCTTGTTGGATTTGACTGTTTATCCAAAAGATACTAAACAAGTCTTTAAGAGATTGCATAAGCCAGCCCAGACTGAAATACCTTGTACAAATTTTAAGTGTTTTTCCCCACCGTCAGTGGGAATGGAGTTTCCAGGGCAGGAGAATAAGTTTCTTTCCCACATGCAAATGTAGTCTGTAAAAATGTGACCTCACAACTCAACAAATGTTTGGCAAATTGTGTAGGATTATGCTGGTACACTCATTTTTTACATAAGGCTAGCTTACTTAAGCTAAAGTTTCATCCACTGGGAAACAACAGCAGAAAACCGAGCTACTGTCAAGAGCCTAGAAACAATATCCTGGTCATTGGGTGCTGGAAGGATGGGTGGGTGGATAATAAGGAGGATTAAACACTCTTCAAAAGTGTCCTTCCTCTTTTCTCCAAAGCTCATCTGTTTCTCTGGCATTCATTTGATGAAAATGAATTCAGTCTCTTCCAAGGAAGATACACATAAAGACAGAATGCTAATAATCACAACACCTATAACCACATCTTGCTTATAGTAGGCACTGAATATGTATTTGGTCATTTGATGTGATTAGATTTGAAGAGAGATATGAAAATTACGTGCTGTGCTTGGTTGATTGAATTGAAGGGGGTAGGACGACGTGAGATCTCTTAGGAATATCAATGTGGCTAACAAGGGCTGCGTATAGTCTTTCTCTGCAGTAGCCTTGATTGGACCGAGAACAGGTCGGCCCCTCTACTATCCTGAAAGTGCTGGGAACAGAGAATGAGCTCATTGCAAGACTTAACTTCCTTCCTAGTTCTACCTGAGTTAGAAGATTGGCCACTGTTTCTCCTCCTCCATATTTAGTTCTAGAAAGACATTTGAAGAACATCTACTACATGTTTCTTCTATTATAGATAAGGAATCTGAGCCCAGCGAGGTAAAATAAATTACCAGAGATCCCACAACTTCTCCATGACAGAGATTGGAATAAGGTTCACATCTCCCAGGTCAAGAGTTTTTCCTTTACTGCAGATTCTTTTGGAGGCCCGTGACAAATCAGACCGTCTGAAGGGAAAAAAAAGATTATTGGTCTAGAGAAGAAAAGTCCAGGGGCAATTTCAGGTATGGCTGAATTCAGATGCTCAGCTCATGTTGCCAGGAGCACATTTTTTGCCATCTTCTTGTTCTGCCTTTTGTATTTTAGAAGATTTTATATCATGTCAAAGATGGTTCCTGGAACCTCCAGACTTAGGCTCCACAGCTTAGAAAATCCAGTGGGAAGAGAGTCTCTTTCCTGATACTTTTGGCAAAAATCATGATTCTGGTTCCCCTGACTTTGTTCCTCACTTTAAAGCAGTCGTTACGGTTAGAGGTATACAGTTCTCAATTCTCATAGACCATGCCTGCTCCTGGAGTTAGGGCGGTCATATCTTAATTTTGGAGACTGAAAGAAGAAGAGAGGGTGGCTTCTCAAAGGAAAGTCAGAATGCGGTTATCTAGAGAGGGAGGGAGGAGAGTCTGTTTCTGAGACTGCATCCTTCTAGACTGTGTGGTCCAGATACACCTGTGACATCAGACACACACCTTGCATTATTCTCCATTGAAAGGGATATAGGTTTATCCAATTTGGGTTTTTTTTTATTTTTTTAATGTTTATTTTTTTATTTTTGAGAGAGAGAGAGAACATGAGCCGGGGAGGGGCAGAGAGAGAGGGAGCCACAGAATCCGAAGCAGGCTCCAGGCTCTGAGCTGTCAGCACAGAGCCTGATGCGGGGCTCGAACCCACAAACTGTGAGATGGTGACCTGAGCCGAAGTCGGACACTTAACCGACTGAGCCACCCAGGTGCCCCGGTTTATTTAATTTCTGAAAGGGGAGAAATTGGACTCCTCCGCATCAAGGACAGATACTTTCCACAATGTGCATCCTGAAAGGTAATGTCGGGAAGGGCCAGAGGCAAAGACACCGCTGGGGCTGAAGGGGCAAAAGCAGGGACTGGTTCCCAAACCTGGAGGCGCAGAGGGCTGTCTGCAGAGTGTGGCTGGCCTGAAGCTGTGACCTTTCTTAAGGATACAGGCTCCAAATAGCAGCTGGGGGAAGGGACAGATACCCAAACCTTTCTCTTCTCCCCTCCTTCCAGTTTTCTGCAGGAGCTCCCTATTCAACAAACTGAACTGCTAGGAAGCCAGAGGTGAGGAATTGTGTTGCTGTGGCTCATGAGGTCAGCCTCTGGGGCACAAAGCTGGGTGGAGAAGGATGTCTGGATGAGGAACAGACAAGTATTCCATTTCTCAGTTATAGTCACGCTCTCCTCACGGGCTAAATCAGGGAAATATCCATGAGATGTCTGAACGTAGGCCCACGTCTAAATTCCTGTACTGCAACGTTGCCTGCCAAACATCTATAATAAAAATCAATCGAGGCACACGGGGTTGTGAGCAAACGTGACAGCAGCATCCATGATGTCCACTGGGGCTTTTTGTTGGTTTGGGGTTAGAGTTTTTGTTCCTTTATTTACTAGCTCTGTGAAACCTTGAGCAAACCAGATAACCTCTCGGAGACTGAGTTTCCTCATTTTTAATATGGAGATAACATTTCCCCTACCCATCTAATGGTATTTACTATTCAGTACAAATGAAAAATTGGATATGAAAGTGTTTGGGGAATAATAAAGCACTAATTTTATACTGATCATTTAAACCTTCGTGTGTGAGCCTAAGAAATAGATTAGTGTGCTTTATTTATGGCTATGAATTCTTACATCAAGAAAAGTTCCAAAGCCCATTTAACTCTTTTCCATCTGTGGCATTTTTTACCGGGTGAATGTTGAAGTGAATTAATGATATATTAACCTCCCAGTGACTCCAGGCTGGCTTAAGGAGATGATTTACTGTAAAAGTTCAAGTTTTCTGCTTGACAAGTGAGTCACTGTGCTTATTATATGTTTATGAGTAGGCAGATGCACACAATGTCCCCATGTGTCCCAGTGAGTTGTGAAAGTCCTGTAAAAGCAGCACATTAGCCATGGATCTTCCTGCCATGTCTCTCCTGCAGTTTGCTGAGAATGTTTTCCATAACATAGCTGAGCTTATCACAACTCATTTCTGCACTGCTGGCTCCTAGGTTGCCTAGACTTCTGACCCCCAGATTGGAAGCTGGGGTTTGATAAAAACTACTTTAGAGAAAATGGCCCCACTTCTCTCATTGCCTCTCACCCCCTCCTCCTCTTCACCGCCCCGCCCCACCCGGCCCTGCCAATCCCTTTGTAAATATTCTGGTTCCTGAACCTCTTTTGATCAGATTCCCTTATTGTCCCAGTTTCTTGAGAACTCATCAGTGATAGCCTCTGTGAGAACAATGAGAGTGGACCATGTGCTGAGGACTCTACATCCAAAATTTTAATTCCCCCCACAGGATGTGCGAAGTAGATGTTTTTATCTCCGTTGTACACAAAAGGACTGAAGTTTGGAGAAGCTAAAAGCAGAACAAGATTTCAACTCAAATATCTGAGTCCCAAAACCGTGACTCTGACCACCATACTAGATAGACTTTCTGTTTCCATTTTGTTCTAGCAGGGTTTTTGTTTTTTTTTTTTTTTTTTGGTTTTTTGTTTTGTCTTTCTCTCTCTTACAGTAAATCTGATTGATCCCCATTGGATCAAGATGCAGGGGAGTTTTGTCCCTCTAATTTCATGGGACATGTGTGTACACATTACAGATACATGGGGCAGATACTTGACTGCCACTCTCTCCTGAGGACCCCATGTTAACAGCAGAGCAGGGACCAATCATATTGAATTGCTGTTCTCGGAGAGTCACTATGAAGTCTAAATTCTAATTATTATGATACCACATAAAGCTCAGGGCCATCAGTGAGGTGAATGGTCAAGAGACAGCGTGATCAGTTTTGCAACCACTCTTGTGATAAAAATATCACAACAGATTTTTGAAATATAAAAACTAAGAATGCTAAATGGTTTGCAAGTTACTTTTATTGAAGTATAGTTGACACACAGTGTTACCTTGGTTTCAGATGTACAAAATAGTGATTCAATAAGGCTATATGTTATACTACGCTTACGACAAACGTAGCTTCCATCTGCCACCATACGACGCTACCACAATACCATTAACTATACTCCCTGTGCTGTACCTTTCGTCCTTATGACTTATTCACTCCATAACTGGAAGCCTGTGTCCCCCCCCCCACTCCCTTTCACCCATTTTTCCCATTCCCTCCACCCTTTTCCCTCTGACAACCATCGGTTTGTTCTATTTATGTGTCCGTTCTGCTTTTTTTTTTTAATGTTGGTTTGTTGTGTTTTTTAAATTCCACATATAAGTGAAATCATGTGGCGTTTGTCGTTCTGACTTACTGCATATAGTCTATATATGCAATTTAGTCTATTCATCCTACGTGATAGCTATAAGAGGTTAAGCCCAGTGATATAAAATTTACCCCTGGTAAAGTTCTCAATCAATTTCATGCTGTTCGATTCCATTTCATTTACTTCTTAAGTACTTTGGAGAAGCATGTGAGGGGAAGAAAAGTACACCCATCTTTTTAAATGATATCATAAGGGATAGTAAACAACTTAATAGAAAGAAAGGAAAAACACTTGATTCGTTCATTCTTTCAGCATTTTTGTCAAGTGCCTAATTTTTGCTAGGTGCTTGGAGTATGGGAAGCTTACAGTCTAATAGGGGATCCAGGGATACACAATACCACATAGTGAGTATTACAGCAAGGGCTAAGAAGGGTCAGTGGGCATGACCAATACTAGCTCAATTTTACAGCATCCAGGAAAACGTCCAAGAACATTTGCTGCCTCCTCTGAGATCTAACAGCTGAGTAGGCATTAATCAACTGGTAGAGGGTATTTCAGGCTAAGGGGCAGCAAATAGAAAGGCCTGGCTCCATTTTAAGGAAATGAAAGTAGTTCAGTGTTGTCGTAGCCTGACCGTGAGGAAGGAAGTGGCAAAAGATAAAGGGTGGAAAGAAGCAGAAGTTAAATCTTAGAGAGTGTCTTAGTTAAGATAAATAATTTGGACTTTTATGGTAAGGTCAATAAGCAGCCATTAAAAAGTTTTAAGCTAGAATGACATGATCAAATTTGTGCTTTAGGAAATTATTCTTGTCTGAGCATCCAAGAGGACACTGGTGTGGGTTGGTGAACTAGTGAAGTGACATTGACCTTCATCTCTGAGGAGTCTGAGTCCTTATTTACCTTGCCTTTGTTTGCCCATAGTTGTTACAATACAACTGTGTGTAAACTCTTCATAAAGCAAACTCATATTCAGGTTAAATATCAATTCCAGTAAAGGACACATTTCTGTCACCCCAGAATGGAAGATGTCTGTTATAATCCACCTGCTCCAAAAGGCTGGCTGATCTCCTTGGTCTCTGCTCCTGGCAAGTTAGGCATGTAAGAGTAGCATTAGCTAGGTCAGAGGGATCCTGTACAAGCCTCTGTGTCTGCCACATGACCACTCTGTTCTTGGGCCCATTGTCCAGCACAGAGGCAAATCAATGAGAGAGATTGGCTGACCTACTCAGCACGAGTCAGCCTTTCCCTCTGGCTGTTGAGACACCCCTTTGAAGTAGGTGTTTTCTGTGGGCAATTATATCTGCATGCTTTGTGCACACTCCTATGGGCCAATCTACATACCTCTTCCAGACTTTCTTGTCCCTAGTTTTCTAGTCCTGTCCCTTCCAGACTCTAGGTGAGTCATCCGTACGAAATGGATAACCAAGGGATACTGCTCATCCGTTTCCCACTGGGTTAGAATTGAGCAGTCAGTCACACCTAGTGGCAGCCTGCTTGTTAACAAATCCTCATATTAGCTCTCCTTATATCCCTTCTGTTTTCTCCATGTCCTTCACTACTGATCTCTGGGATTGGAATCAGCCCTTTGCTTTAAGCTGTGCTTCTAAGGAAGCCCAGGTTAAAATACTTGGTATAAGGAATGGCCCTAACAGTCAACTACTAGTGGTCTAGTGCCCTGCACTGGGTGCGTGGAAGCTGGTTGAATATTCATCCCAGGCTATAAAATTTTAACGTAAAATCATACTAGTGACAGCTATAAAGAAAGTGCCCCAATGTTACAGATGTATTTTCCCCTTCTCACTAGAGTGAAGTTCAATGGGTAAAAACTGAGACAAATCCCTATGTTGTCCCGCACGTCTGAGCATCTGGTAGGAAAGCTGTATTTGAAGAGCTATGGATGATCAGGTAGATAGTTCAATAGAAGCTGTGAGTGACCAGGTACATTAGCAGCCTGTGGAATCTTTCAATATTTCTGTTTTCTTATAATTTGGTAAGTAATGGCATTTTTCACCTTCATCGGTTCCATGTTCTGAATCAGTGAAACACTACCTTAATGTCTACAATCAAATAGCCTGGGGTGCTTTAAAAATTGATGCATGGATTCCATCATTTAAATCAGAATCTCTAAAAGTTGACCCCAGATGTATCTTAAAAGCTTCTCACATGGTTGGGCAGCCAGAGTTGATTGTGGCACTTCCAGACCAACAGAAAGAGGAAGGGAGAAAGGAACTTGCATGCACTGAGCAAGCACTATTATTGGCATCTTCCCTCTCTTTTTATATATATGTTGTTTCAATAATGATGTTATGGGAACATGTAATCAGAATTCTTCTTGGAGGAATATTCCATCAGTTTGGTGGAAACAATTCGTTAAGTATTTGATACTTGGGGTATAAGGGGAGTCCTCCCAAGGGCAATGTCAAAACAAAGTAGTTTCCAAAATTGCATGCGTATATCGAGGAGAAATTAGATGGCCTTTGAGGGGCTGGAGAAGAGAATGAAGAGGGATAAAAAGCAGGGAAGGATAAAGTAATCTGTGAGCATCCCAGTCTTCCGTGGACTGAATTCCTGATGCTTGAGGGAAGGACATCTTGTTAACACAGAGTAAATACTAAGGTTTCTGCCATAGTGACAGAGTCAGTATGAAAGCAGGAGCTGGAGGGTCAGGGGTGTCTCTGCTGAGGTCTAGGTCTCAACCATAGTTAACAGCTAATACTCATTAAAAGTAATTCAAACATGCAGGAATTGGAAACAGACGTTGAAAGACACTGTCGCATTGTGACATACATAAGAGAATCTGCTGATGTCAAAGGTCACCTTGGTGATCGGTTCACAGCATGAGCTACATTTATGGGACCCCCACAGAGAGCCATTATGACCAAAATGCCCCTCCAGAGTGTTAAGCTCCTGGAGAGTCATCATGAACCAGCACTTTCCAAAGAGTATTATCTGGAAGTTGAGTTCTAAGGGTATTAAACGAAAAGAATTAACAGGGGTTCCATGGCCAAAGAGGTTTTGCAAATGAACTAAATAAAAGGACCTCCAAAGCCTTTAGTATGCTAAATGGGCAAAATGACACTCCAAGAGGGAGGCATAGGCTGTAGCTCTCCATGTGTGTTCTCAGAGACCCAAACTCCCTGACAGTCATTTGGGATGTGCCACTACAGATCTATATATGAATGACTGAGGTTTTTGCAAGAAATGACCAGACACAAATAAGGACACACACTAACACATTTTAAATTTGCCTTGTTTTTCAATCAAAAACAAAAGTAAGTTGTTTTCCCTTTCAATATCTTTTTCTAAAGACAAGCCTCTTTCAAAACAAGTTGTTAGCCTGCCAGAGGCATTGTGTGTTCCGTGGATGTTTATCCCACAATGGCTGTACCTGATGTAATGACTCCACGGGATTTATTTCACTGTCTCCTCGAAACTCAAATTCCCTGTTGAGAGTTGTAGTAATATATGTGAGAACAGTAGGGGGTCCAAAAGTAAAGAATTCATCCTGCTGAATTTCTCCCATTGTACATTCACGATGTGATTTCGTAAGTTGAATGCAAACCAAGAAGCAGTTAACATTTAATAGCAGGAGGTTAGAAATAAATTGTGCTTCTGGATCAAGTTACCTTTACTGAAGTGGAAAGCATGTGATGGATGTAGGAATGGGATGGGAGGCAGGCGACCTGAATTCTAGTCCTAGTGAAACGACACTCTTGCTATGAAACTTTGGCCAAATCCTGAGTTTGTCTCATCTGTGAAGTGAGGGTTCCATGAGGCTGGAGGTCTCTTCCAGATTGAATCTAGGTGTACCTGGAAAACTGCATCTAATAAACATAAGCCATTCCAAAGTTACTAGAGAAAACCTTGGAACTCAGAACCTGCCAAAAGGGCCCTTCTTAGGAAAGATCCTTTCTTAAGAAAGAGACTCTGGAATTTTTACAGCCATGATTCTCAGAGGGCCTGGGGATAAGAGTGGGGGGTGCTCAGTTTGAGAAAGCTTCAGTCATTCTTGGGGCTCTTTCATTCACCCCTACTGGAGGTTATATGATGCTGGAAAAATGGTGAAGGATCCAGGCCCTGCAGCTCCACGTGATATTGCTGTCCAGCTCTGGCCCTTCACTTGAGTGTCCAACCTTGATGCTCGTGTGCTCCATGGTGGCCAGGCTGTCACCCTCTGTGCCTGCTCAGTCCTCTCCAACATGGTTGAAGCTGTCTCTGACTTAAAGTTTGCCACATTCTCAGGGCACCTGGGTGACTCGGTCCGTTAAGCATCCATCTTTTGGTTTCAGCTCAGGTTATGATCTCACAGTTCGTGAGTTCAAGCCCCACATTGGGCTTTGCACTGACAGTGAGGAGACTGCTTAGGGATTCTCTCTCTCCTTCTCTCTCTGCCCCTCCTCAGCTCCTGCTCTCTCTGTCTCTCTCTCAAAATAAATAAACTTAAAAAAAAAATTTTAAGTTTGCCACATTCTTGTCCTCTGCCTGTTACTTCCTTGTGGCCTACTAGAGATCTCACGATACAGCAAATGTTTTTCTGGGGGCTGTGAAGAGCTCAGCCCTCAAAAGTGCAGCAACCTTTGTCCCATGGCCCAAGAATAATGAGTATACCTTTTCTTAGAAGTAGTAAGACAACAATATGATTGGATTTTCATATGCTTTCATACTAAATTAACAATAATTCACCTAACTTTGTCCTTCAAATAAAATTTCTGGTGTCTGAATTAGAAGGTTGGAGTGGTCAGAATGTATATAATTTGCACAGAGTTCTCCCAGGTGATTCTAGCATTCTCTCCTTCATCTCAATTCTGCCCTCTGCCCTCTTCCCCCCTTGTGCTCTCTCTCTCTCAAAAAAAAAAAAAAAAAAAAAAATTAAAAATTGTTTTCAACAATCCTTTGATGGTGTTGTATTGAAATTGGTATCATGGGACAAACTTTGTGTATGATGTAGGATAAAACAAATTAATAATTATGGCCTCTCCTAATTTTATCATTACCTGTGTTCTAGAGAAAAGGGATGATTAGTATGGAAAAAGGAAGAGACAGATGTAAATTAGAAGAAATTACATAACAATTCATTTGTCCTAAATTTGAATTGAATTAATTTATATTGATATAATTCAAATTTATACTTAAGAATATATATGTATGTATATTCAAGAAACCTTCATTTCAAGATCACAGTCTGGGTGTACATGATGTCAGTGGGTTGCTCCTAGATGTGGCCATTGAAAATTTCTGGAAACAGAAACCTAACCCAGTAGCACTGAGCATCCCTAATGCCCAGAATACAATTTGAACTGAGGGCTTCTTAGAGATGTGACTTATTTCAGGACTGTGTCAAGAAATATACAAGATGATCCTGGAACATGTTGTTCTCATCTCCTCAGCTCTTTCCCTTCTCTCCTGCATCTTCAGAATTTCCCTCCACACTGGATCTTTCCCATCAACATACAGAACATACTGCAATAAATCTCATTTTAAAAAAGCAAAAAAACTTAACTCCACACCCTCCTTCAACTACTATCTCCTTTATTTGATGGTTTTTATAGGTATGTCCCAGGAGGAAAAAAAAAAAAAAACAAAAAAAAACTCTGTATTTACTCTCTTCTCTAATTTCATTCTCCCTTGAATCCACTCCAGGCAGGCTTTCTTCCTCACTATGTCGAAGAAACAGCTCATATCAAGATAACCAACAAGCTTCATGTTGCCAAACTCAGTGCTCAATTATTAATCTTCATCTTATTCAACCAGAATCTGATATGGTGTGTTACTGCTTTTTGCAATACTTACTCTCTTGGCTTCTAAGGAGCCCTCTCTCTTGATTGATTGTCTTCTTTACTAGTCACTTCTTCATCTTCCCAGTGTCTAAATTTTGGAGTGCCTTGGGCGTAGTATCTTCTGTTTCCTCTTTCCTATCTACACTCATTCTCTAGGTGATTTTGTTGTTTCATAGCTTTTAATACCATAGCTATACAGACAGATCCCAAATTTCTATTTCTAAACCAGACTTCTCTCTATAACCCCAGGCTTGTACATCCAACTGCTTTTCTGACATCTCCACTTGGGTGTTAAAACCAACTTTCCCAAAAATCAAACTCCTGATTATTCTTAAGCCTGCTCAATAAAAGTAACTCCATTTTTCAGTTTCTTAAGTCAAAACCTTCATCATCCTTGACTATTCTCTTTCCCTAACACCCTACATCCAGTGCAACAGCACATCCTCTTGCCTCTACCTCAAACTATATCCAGAAGTCAACCCCTTCTCACAACCTCCATCACCATCATCTCTCACCTGGATTACTGCAACAGTAGCCTATGATCAAAATTGTTCATTCCCTCCCAATATCTATCCCCCCACTTCTGTACTGGTAGAATTTTTATCTGGGTTCCTGGTCTTCCAGATGTAGATTTTCTAATCTATCTTAGAGTTAGGTGTAGGCAAGGGGATGTAAACAAAAATGTCTATGGAATTTATGGGATCCTTTCTAAGAGAGAGCTGGAAGATACCCTTTGTAGCTCCCACTTTATCTTGTCCTCATCCTGCTTCCTGTTACACAGATGACTCCTTAGCCTGCAGAGAAGCACTCTTATGTTTAGTCGTTTCTATCTGCATTCATGCCCCAGGTGAGTCCTTAGAGCAATGAGTTTGAATGTTTTCCAGTTGCTGAGGACTTGGTAAATAAAACTACCATCTACCTCTAGATTCAAACCTCTGGACTTAGGAGTGAGAGAGAAACCGCCTTCAATTTAAAGCCACTGTAACCTGGATAACATTGTCACTGCAAAACTTCATCCAAACCAGTATGTCTTCTGATTTTCCCCCCACTTCTTCTCTTGTTCCTTTATAAACTATTCTCTCCCCAGCATCAGCCAGAGCAGTTCTAACTTTAGAACCCCCAAGTTAGTTCATGCTACTCTTGTGGTCACAGCCCTCCAGTGGCTTCCTGCGCTACCCCCATCAAGGCCTGATTAATGGCCTTCCTAGACCTGTCTGCACCTACATGTTCTGCCTGCCCACCTCCCTGCCTTGCTTCTCCTCTGCCCTGGTCTCTTCCATTCTTCCCCCAGTTTCATCCATTCCAGATGCAGTGGCCACTCGCTGACTCTCAAACACACCCCTACTGCAGGGCTGAGTATTTCTTTTTTTTTCCTTGGGAGACTCTTACCCCTGTTAGCTTGTGGTTCACATTCTCTCTCCTCAAGACTGTACTCAGATGTTACCTTATCATGGTGGTCTTTTTTTACTCCCTGACCTAAACTATCACCAGCAAAGCCAGGACATTTCCCATAAAAATTGGGATTTTTAGCTTCTTTAGAAAGTACAACTGCTCTAACAGTAAAATTCTGGGCCCAGTTCTCACAGGACAACAATGGACTTGAGCCAGGGATAGCAACAAGATAGAGCTTAGGGAAGCTTTAGTTGTTGTTCTATATAATTTCCATCGGTAACTTTCTCCCCACTCCTTGATGTGATAAATGGATGTTGTGTTTATTTCATTTAAACTGCTGTGCAGACTTAGCTTCAAGCACTACCATCCCCATCCCATTCCCATCCGCAGATAGATAGCCATCCTTCTAAATAAAAAGTCTAAAGGTGTTTCTGGCTAGAAACTGGGTAGCATAGGCATCTATACGTCATGGTCCACCCCCCCTCCCCCCGCCACCTCACCACCCGCCTCAACTCCCTGGTGTCATGCATTCCCCCACTTCATTAATTCATAATTCTGTCAGGTTCCTCCAGATATATGGTTAGCAAATGATGGCTTAGAGTATCTTTGTTCTCTATATGGGAAAACTCAAAAGATTAAGAGGACATTTGAGACCCAAAGGAATGACTCTTCAATAATAGAATCCCAGGCATCAAGAGGCAGTCACTCTACATGGTAATTTTCTATACCTGTTTTTTGTTGTTGTTTTGTTTTATTTTGTTTTTTGAGAGACAGAGAGAGGGGGGCAGAAAGGGAGAGAGAGAATCCCAAACAGATTCCGGGCTGTCAGCCGAGAGCCTGACACAGGACTAGATCTCACAAACCATGAGATCATGACCTGAGCCACAATCAAGAGCAGGACACTTAACCGACTGAGCCACCCAGGCCCCCCTCTATACCTGCTATTCTTAAGGCTGAACTCCATCTATCAGATTATTTTCCAAAGCCATATGGCTCATTCCTGGAGACTTTGTTGATTTGCTTCAGAATGCAAGTC
Organism: Herpailurus yagouaroundi; assembly: GCF_014898765.1. NCBI lineage: Eukaryota > Metazoa > Chordata > Mammalia > Carnivora > Felidae > Herpailurus > Herpailurus yagouaroundi. Next base: position 60,975,786 of record NW_024412396.1, read on the forward strand.
TTTTTTTTCTTTTTAAATGTCAATACAGGCCAACCAGTCTTTGAACATACGCAGAGATTATTGCAAACAGATCAATCTTTCCCAGGAAGGGATCTAGTCTTGCACAAAGGAACTACTACTTTAAACAGCTAAAAGGTGAATTACATTATTGAGCTGGCAAGTGCTATATTTAAAAGTTACAAAAGACAATTACTAGTTCACATGAAACTCAAATTCCTCAAAGTGAATAACCTGTAAGAGGTTCATGTACAGGTCTGCAATGCCCTGTTACATATTTATGTGAAATTTTTATTGAAGAACAGTGTTGGTGTTTCCATGTTAACTTTACCGCATCTTTATAAATGCTCTCCAAGCCAAATTCTTAGGGAATGGTAATAAAAACTTCTTTGAATGGAGCTCATGGGCTTATCTTTTTAGCAGTTTGCTCAGGATTAAGAATTATTATAAAATAATTTCTTTCATTCATTCATTCATTCATTCCGCAAAGTCACGCAATAATTATTTAGCAATGCCAGTCACTGTTCTAGGCACTAAATTCAGAGCAGTGAGCAAAAGAGAAAAGTCCCCACTCTCATAGAGATTACAATTGTATTGGTACAAGGAGTGAGGGGAGAGAGACATAAACAAGTAAATGTGTAAGACGTCAGGCTACAAAAAGTGCCAGCAAAGCAGGCAGGGATGGAGTTTTATTCACATTTGCAATACCAGCATCCCATGCTCTGAAAGAGCTTAAGAGGATGAATGTATTAATGATTTCGTATGATAAACTCTACCTGCAGAATCTCTGAGCAGACATAACATTTGCTCTAGAGCCATAGAATGGGGTAGGCTGGGAGCATGCATACTTTTAGTTCCATTTCCCACAAACTGGGATCTCGTGTCCTAGGTATAGATGGTTCCCAAAAGGAAAAGCCTTGGAAGACGGTCTTTGTTTTGGCCTCTGTCTGCAACTCCCTGTATACTGAGCATGGGCTTCAGAGAAACTTTACCTCTTCTAGATGCTGAGATTTTTGTAAAGTTGAGAAATTTCCCAGTTTGATATTCTGCATTGTCTAAAGCAAATTAGACCTCTACTTAGAACAAAGCCTACCTTGTTGGGAAAGGAGTGTGCAAGTTAGCATGTTTTCTGATTAAGCTTTCTTTATTCCTCTTAATGAGCTTGGAGTGGAAGTCATCATCACCCAGGGATTCTTTTTATTTTCCCTGGGTTACTTCATCCATCCAGTCATCTATGGAAGTTACTAATGACTTCACCGAGCAAAGTCAGGACTTACCGCCCGACACTGCACTGTGTTGGCAGAGTTTTGGCTGGGTCTTCCCTCAACGGTTCCAGGAAGATTGTATCTTTACTGTATCTTTACAGGCTTCATTAGCCCTGAGCAGAAACAGAAACAGACATGCCCAAAGGCGGAACCCAATATTTTTGTGAAAATCATGAAAAACAGTGTCACTTTTCCTTTGTCAGGGCCCTCTGATAAGACCTTTCTGAACCACAGTCTGTTAGATATCAGAGGATATGGTTGCCCCCAGCCAAACCAACCCAGGAAGAGCCAGATCCAGGGGCGGAACCAAAGACCGAGAGAAGAAAGAGGGTGACCTAGTTCGTGACAAATGAATCTCAGAAACAGGACTAGATTGGAAAGTCAGCAAAGTTGCTCAGGGCTGCATTACCACTTCTTAGGGGCCCTGAACACTTTTGTCTTCAGGACCCTCTGCCTCCTTCAAATAATATGAAAAATGATACTTTATGACTGTGTTACAAAGCTGAATACAATCCAGACTGGATTCATTATTACAGGTTAACTATAATCTGTTATTGTTGTTCTTATTTAAAAAAAAATTAAAATTTGAACAGTTTGTAGGTCTGATGCCTTCTTGTTTCCATTGCCTGTCCTGCCCACTGACATCATTAGAACAACTTGGTCAGCTACAGAGTGAGGCCTGATGTGACAAACCAATGGCCTTCCAATGTTTGCGTCCCCTTTGCTCCCATGGGAGCTGGGTTTGGCTGCCACTTCTCTGAAACTTCCCCTGCTGAGGTCATCAGTGACCTCTGGGTTGCCAATACTCACGGACAATGGTCAATCCTTATACTTCAGACCTTTCTGGGGGCATTTGGTGCCATTCTCTACTTAATTCATTCTTATTGAGTGGCCACGTATTTCAGGCTGTGTCTCAGATTTGGGAGGCATAGTAAACTAAACAGACAAGATTCCAGCCCTCATAGGGCTTTTTGTCCAGGAAGGAATCCAGATAAATAAGCACCATGTACAATATGTTTTGGAGATACTATAAAAGCACAAAGGCCCCTAACTTGAACTTGAGGTGTCAAGAAATGTTTCCTAAGACCTGAAATACGAGTAAAAGTTCTGGTGGGGGAGAGGAGAGTGCTTTAGGCAGAAAGAGCAAATGCACCCAGGCTTAGTGATAAGAGAACCAAGTGTACAGTCTGTGAATAGAAAGTGACCCCACGTGGCTGAAGCTTAGAGTATGTGGGTGGGGAGGGGAGTTTGCGCTGAGAGTGTCATGAGCACTTTAGAAAGATGTCTCTGGTGTCAGTGAGGAGAACGAATTGGAGTAGGGGTGATACTGAGCTTAGAGAGATACTGAGCCCTGGGAGGCTGTGGATGAAAAGCCTGTGCATGGGACTTAGGCAAGAGATGGTAACGCTTTGAACCAGGGAAGCAGCAGACGGGAAGGAGGGAAGTGGATAGGCTGAAAATACTGCATTAACTGGAGTTGGTGACGGCCTGGATTTGGGGGAGAAGGATGACATCTGTCTGGCTTCTTACTGGCAGAAAACAGTATACTCTGTGCTGATAAAGCAGAAAGGGGTTTGTTATAAGATATTAGGAGACAACACAAGCTTTAGGAGGGCCAGAAAAACCAGTTTGGAAGGCTCACAGAGCAGTGCCCACTGTATCATGGGAGTGTTGGAGCAGAATCACTGATGCGTGTCACTTGGCTCCTGTGAGCCTAGGAACCAGACACCAGAAGCTCTACCCCAGTGATCCCAGAAGAACTAGATGTGCCCACCTTTGCAGTTGTTGCAAGGGACTGCTTCCTCCAGCAGCAGCCATGTTGCTCATTCCTGCCGCCTATTTGTATGAAGGTGCAAATGCTTGACTGCATCTGGGTCACATGTTGAACCAGGCTGCCAGGAAGTTTGGGGAACGTGGTTTCTGGCTTTTTAGGGAGGCAAACTATAGAGGAGTTGGAATGCATGCTGAGTGAGCTCCTTACACTTTCTTTTTTTTTTTTTTAAATATGAAATTTATTGTCAAATTGGTTTCCATACAATACGCAGTGCTCATCCCAACAGGTGCCCTCCTCAATGCCCATCATCCACTTTCCCTTACACTTTCAGTCACAGCTTGTATCTCTGCACCAGCCCCCTGACCTAAACAATATAAGGAAGGCGTTACAACTCTCAGAGATGGGGCTCAAAGGTTCAATAACTCATCCCAGGTCAGTGGTGGGGCAGAGTCCTGCTGAGTCCACATCTAGGCTCTTTCTGTTCCCTCAGACTGTCACTCAAGACTCACTTCTGTCCTAACCTCCCCTAGAAAGGCTCCCCCATCCCTCCCAGTCCACAGGATGCACTAGATGCTGCTGGCTTCCCTAATGTCCCTGTGCACAGCACAGGACAACAATCTGTGACAACAGTCTGCATTTGCCACCTGGTGTCCCAAGCATTCTTTCTTCCTGTTGACCCAGCCTCCTTCTGTGTGGCCTTTGTTTGATCTCTGTCCTCTGTTCTGTGAGCCTCATCCCACTCAGGAAACCTCACAAACTGATGATTTCATGTCTATACAAACTCCTTCCACTCCCAGTTTTTTCCCAAGTGCTTGAAATGGACAGTGGTTCCATCTTCCCCATCCCATTTCTCTCATTTATTAAATAAAATGGAACATTTGGACAAGATGATCTCTTTCTGCAACCAAATTTTAGGATGGATTCTGTAATTTTTCCTTTGGTGGGGCAGTGCTTTGGCTTTGGCTCAAGAATAGTGCTGGTTGTAAGAATTCTTTTAATTGGACCCCGGGCGTCAGGATTTGTCCTTTTACAAGTAGTGCGCATCCTCTGCAGTCTATTTTGGGAGCCTCTACCAACAGCATCGAGCTTCCCGTCTTGGCTGAGCACCCTGTGCCTATCCCTCTGCCCCTCCAACTCTCATTTGCATTCATATCCCCTCCTCACCACAGGTACCTGTGCAATTGTTTCCTAACACGCTGCCAGCTGCTTGAGTCTTGCAAAGCCAAGTTCTCCTTTGGGAGTTCTGACAGTAGGTAATAAAGACACAGAATGTGATGCTTTTCCCTAGCCTGGACTCAAAAGAGGGGGCTCTGTCAGGAAAATAATTTTCTCACTTCAGACCAACTAACTCACTTTACAGCAAAGGATATTGCCAGTGAGCTTTTAAGCAAGGATCACTAGTCCCACACCATCAGGGCAACTGGACAGTTTGAAGCACCAGATTGGAGATAATACCCTGTGGAGATGGGTGTTATCCTCCAAGATATAGTATGCTCCCTAAATCAATGACCATAATATGGCCCTGCATCCCCAGTAGTTAGGGTGCAATGATCTAGGCCCCAAAGAATAGATGCGCAAGGGGCCTCGCTTACTGTAACATCCAATGACCCACTGCGAGAGTTGTGCTTCTAGACCCCAGTTGCCTACAGCAGCATCCACTCCTCACCTCACTCTTTCCTGGCCTCCTCTCTCCCTGGTGTCATTTCCCAGTCCTTCACCATGTTCCTGAGATTATCCCCCAGAGAAACTCCTTGTACCTGAAGCTCAAAGTGTGTTCTGGGGAGAGGCAGGCTTGTACCTCACACATTTGTCAGGAGGAACAAATGAGAGAAGGCGCTGAGTGCCGTGTCTGTCTTAGAGTAAGTGCCCGGTGAATACGAGCCACCATCATCCTCATCCTCATTATTATCATTATCACTGTCACTGAACTCCTGCAAGAGAGTTGAGATGACCTTGTTCAAAGTCCTAAGAGAGGTGACATTGACATATCAGGCTTCCTCCTTCTTCCTCTTCCCTCACGCACCGACTCAACACAACCCTGAAAGAGCCTATAAGCAAGGAGCAAACTACTGATAATATTAACAGCTATCATTTAGAGAGTTCCTACCCTGGAAATAGGTACTGTGCTCATTACTTCATAACTATGATTGTAGCATAACATGGTCTCGACAGCTCTACCAGATTACAATAGTCCAGGGTGTAATTATAATTTTAATAACAAGAGACAACATATGTTGGGCTTTTACTGTAAACTGCATGCAAAGCATGCATGTAGTAATGTAGTGTCTTCCCATTTTACAGGTGAAGAAATAGACTCAGAGAGAGAAAGATACTTGCCCATGACCACACAGCCTGGACAGGGTGGAATCTGGACCAAAACCCATATCTAGCTGACTTCAGAGAGCTTGCCCTTTCTGCTAGACCATAGTGTTCTCATCATCACTGAAATTTCTCCAGATGAGACAGTTTATCTGGGGGTTTACATTTTTCAGGGGAACAAAACATTATTCACAGGAACTAAAAAGGCGACTATCACTCAGTTCAACAAGCAAAATTTTCAGGAAATCTAACCCTGCAACAATAATTTTAAGGAACAAGAAGACATGAGTCACAGTCCAAAATAGCAAGAATAAAGCATGGGATTCTGCTTACGCCAAAACTGATGCAGGGACTAGTTTCAATTGTAGCACATGTGGGAGGGACAAGTCCCACTGTACGTTGAGATGTCTGGAGAAAAGTGGGCATCCTAGACATACTAAAATGACTATTTTCTAATAAGCACCTAAAAGATAGAAATGTATGTGTCTCTAGTTAATAAATTCTTATCATATTCTACCCTTAGAAAAGTTATACTTAATCCATAATTTATACCATGTTGGAATCATTCTTAGAAAATTAAAATTTGACCTTGCCTTATTTTCTATCCACTGAGGTATTCCAAGTTAAAGTTATATATTATCCCAAAACATTCTTACTATCTACAATTAGAATAAGAAACAAGAGTTGTTTTACCAGCTCTTCAAGCTGTAATAAACTGAGCTTGATTCTCCTTCCCCATGATTATCTGCAATCATTACAATAGCTAATATCTTCCAAGGGTTTATTGTTTGCCAGAATCTGAGCTACAGACTTTATGTTATTTAATTCATGTAACAACCATAAGAGGAAAAAGTATTATTTTTTCTTCATTGTACATAAAAGGGAACCATAGATTAGAGAGGTTAAGATCTCATACAATATCATTCAGCTGCGTTGTGGGACTGCTGAGATTCAAATCCATGATTAATCAGTGTACTTTAGTTTGAAAGGGTTATCCATCCAGTCAGTGCCCTTTCTATGTGGACCCAAACCTTTAAGTTCCAAAGTGGCTGAAATCAAACTGAAAGTGACCTGGTATATTTCTGAGTTCTCAGGAAGAATTAAGATCTGTCTAGAAGCTAGCATGTTAATAAACTGCTCCAAGGAGCTACTTCTGTAGGAGGAACAGAGACCTCACTCTTCATGACTGTGGTTTGCAGATAAGTTGCTTCCCGGTCACACTGTAGAAGCCATCACAAGGAGTCGAAACAACAGATTAAAAAAATGAAAGCCTTTCAAAAACAGAGTCAGGATGTACTCTCACACTATAGGCTTACAAATCACTTGCACCACTCAGTGGCCCTGGGCTGACCTAGTGATTAAAAGTGATTCAGGATTTGCTAGGAACCAAGAAACTGACTCTATCAACACATGATTTCCTTAGGCTATGTTAGTACATCTGATATTCAGATACTAGAAGCTGTTTCCAGCTTAATTGTTAAAAACTGAAAATCTTAAAGAAGTAGAGGTACATGACAGATGTGTCTTCATAATAAAGATCCTCAACTCAGCTTGATTTTGTGGCAGTGACTCAGCACGTCATAGTTGGCAACTTACCTTTCCTGAGGCTGCCTCCCATCCTTAGCACGCCAGTAGTCCTGGGTCCTCACACGCAAGGACCTCTGATGATTTCTTGGGGAGTCATCAGGCAGATAAATAAACATCCCCCCAAATAAAACTTACCCACCCCATGGCAGCCACTTACTGCAGAGGACAGATCCCTTAAAAACAACAGCAAAAGCTGTCTCAAGAGATGTGCTGGTTTTGAGAGATGTTTGTCCTCAAGAAAGCAGTGTATTGCCACCACAATCTAGATTTACACTCCTTACCTTGAGAAAAAAAACACCTGGAGTGACATATGATATTTAGCGTCTCCCTTGACCCGTTATCAGCCATTAGGAACGCTAATAATGATCTTTTACCATCATTTCAATTGCAAGAGTCAAACTCGTTGGATGGAATCCTCAAACATCTAAGAAGGTAGTGGTGGAAATCCAGGGAGTTTTGTTGCCCCGTCCCTTTTTCCTTTTTAATTTGCTGATTGATAACTTGATCCCATTCATGGGTTTGCTACCTGCCAAGAAATGAAAAAGGAAAACAGGCAATCATTTATATGCATGATATGGATTTTAAGAACTATGAGTCTTAAACAGGAAACTTTTAAACTCATGAGAAATAAGGCTGTTGATCAACGGGCCACTATTCAAGTTATATTCCTGGTTCATTGCTTTTTCTAAGTACTATCCTGGTATGTTGCTAAATCAGCAAAAATACCTGAGCTACATCAGGTTCATTCTGACAGAAATATTTCCTTTGAGTTATGATGGAGTGTCAGGTCCTTGGCCATAGGGGGAATTTTTCTGTAACTTACATAAAAATAAAACTGTGTTTATGACATTTTTCAATGTCCTTCATTTAAGATTCCTTGTTGTAAATTCCTCTTAGAATTTAGGAACGCACACACATGTAGCACTCACAAATTAGTTTACAATAAAACTCCAAAGTGCTTCTTTCTCTTAGTTTTTAGAAAGATAAGGGGGAAAAATGAAAGCAGCAAACACTTTCAACTTACTAAAACAATAACTTGACCATTTCCCTGAATGATTTCCAATTTTTCCTATTATTTTCATTTAATCGCCTTGTGTATATTTTATGTATAAGGATATGTGTTTTAAAATTATAATTCTCTACAGGTCCTTCTATAAATGATAAATTCCTATCTAGATGCCAGAGATAGCCCATAATAAAAATTCCAGGGATAGTAGGAACAGACTATTGATCAGGTCCCTGACAGAATCCAACTCTTCAGATAGCATCAGATAGCTTGTAGAGGAGATGATGTTCTGCATCCCCCACACCCCTCAGATTATCTATTGCTGTAAAACAACCCCAAACAAAGGCTTAAAACAATCATTTATTTTGTTCATCAGTACGGGGGGATTGGCTGGGGCAGCTCACCAAGTAGGGGTGATTTTTCCCCAAGGAACTTTTGCAAACATCTGGAGACGTTTTTTTTTTTTTAATTTGAAAATCTAATTGGATTTATTAAACGATGCATAAATCAGGAAGCATCCCACCTAGCAAGTAGATGGGAAGTTCTGGGAACATTTTTAGTTGTTAAACTGGAAACAGTGCCACCGGCATCTAGTGAGCAGTGGCCAGGGGTGCTGCTAAATATAGTATAATGCCCCTACAAGGAAGTACCCAGCACAAGACTGAGAAACTCTAGCTAGGCAGTTCTCATTTGAGGTCTCTAATGAAGTTGCAGTCAGGTGGTGATGAGGCTGGGTCGTCTTGAGTGCATCTTCATTCACATGTCTGGTACCTGGGCTAAGAAGACTCAAGCAGTTGGAAACTGGAGCAGCTGGGGATCCTCAGGAATCTCTCCTTTCTATGTAGTTATTTCATATATTCTCTCTGCAGGGCAGTTTTAGGGTATCCAGGCTTCTCACCTAGTGGCTGAAGGTTCTGAGTAAGTGCCATCAGAGATTGATAGAAGCTGGGTGGCCTTTCTACCTCAGTCTGGAGTGTCACTTCTGCAGCAACAAAGTAACAAAGATCCCCAACCCCTTGGGGTCAACAGAAAGGAAGGAGAGAACCTGAACTCCCACCCCGACTTGGCAGTGAAGAGGCAGCACCATCACATCTGTGGAAGCCAACTAAAATACAAGATTTAAATAAGATTCAGAGTCTTATAATAGAATACCCAAAATGTCCAGGTTTGAGTCAAAAATCACTTATACCAAGAACTAGGAAGATCTCAAACTGAATGAGAAAAGGCAATCAACAGTTGCCAACACTAAGATGACACAGATGTTAGAATCATCTGACAAGGACTGTCAGTCAGCCATCATAAAAATGCTGACAAACAATTATGAAAATGCTTGAACCAAATTAAGAACCAGAAATTCTCAGCAAAGAATTAGAAGATACAAAGAAAAACAAAATGCAGATTTTAGAACTGAAAATTACAGAAACCAAAATAAAAAACTCAATGAATGGACTCAACAGAAGAATGGAGGGGACAGAGGAAAGAATCAGTGAACTTGAAGATACCTAATTGGAACAACAACCACAACAAAAAAGATTGAAAAAAATAAAGCCTCAGTGACATGTGGGACTATACCAAGTCCCAGAGGAGAAGAAAAGAAGATGCAGGCTGAAAAAGTATTCAAAGAGATAATGGCTAAAAGTTTCCTAAATTTGGCAAAAGAAAAGAAAAAGCTGTAAAACTACATATTCAATAAGTTACTCTGAGTAAATTCCAGATAAGATAAACTCAAAGAAATCTACACCAAGATACATCATGGTCAAAACTTCTGAAAACTAAAAACAAAAAAATAATCTTGAAAACAGCCAGAGAGAAACAATGCATTATCAGTATGGGAAAAAGCAATCAGAACAATGGATTTCTCATTTGAAATCATGGAGGCCAGAAGAAAGTGGCACATTTGCCAAGTGCTGAAAGAAGAGAATTGTCAACTCAAAATTCTTCATCTGGAGAAGGTATCTTTCAAGAATGAAGAGGAAATCAAGATATCCTCAGGTGAAGGAACACTAAAAGAATTCATCCCCACCAGACCTACCCTAAAAGAATGGTTAAAGCAAATTTTAAAGAAGGTATCATAGGTTATCAGGAAGTATGGAAGAACATACTAAGAGGGAAAATATGATAAATACAACAGAATTTCCTTCTCCTCTTGAGTTTTCTGAATATTGTTTGATAGTTGAAGCAAAATTTTTTAACACTGTCTAATGTGGTTCTCAATGTATGTAGCAAAAATAGTTAAGACACTTACGTTATTGATAGGGGAGGGTAAAGGGATGTACCGGGAAGTAAGGTTTCTAGACTTCACTCAAATTGGTGAAGTGTTACATTAGTGGACTTTGCTAATGTATGTATGTAATACTTTATTGCTCACTACACTAAGGGAGTTAAGCTGATTGGACCCAGTCTCTCTGAGCAAAACAGAGCATTGATGTTATATTGGGTTTGGATGCAGCACAGAGTTCAAGAATTTGGCAGACTTTCAGTAAAGGGCTGACAACCTATAGAAGCAGAGTTACTTGGGTACGATTCTTATTGGTCGGTTAGCAGTCCTGATGTGTATACTAGAGTGAGTCCATCACTGATTGACTTTTAGAAGTGAGGCACTAACTGTGAGTAGTTAATTCATTAACCATTAACTGAATGTTCAACTGAAATTTGTTGCCTTGATCTATGGGAACAGGTTAAAACTGGCCCTGGTAGCCATTTGCTACCATGGCTATAGGAAAATTCATTTTTCCCTAACTTTGTAGGAGCCTTTTTATTTTCACTGGTGTTGCCATTTGAAAATATGTTAAATAAACCTTATTTCTAATTTTGCAAATCTTTTGCTCCTAAGAAAAACATGTCTGGCATGATGAAGTAGGGTGGGAAATGTTTACCAGGGGAGATTAGGGTATATCCTTTCTTTCAGCCTATTCACAACCAATTTTCTCCCTTCTTCTGATAACAACATTCCTCCCTCCACATGCATCCAACCCTCATATCTTTGGGGAATTCTTCTTTCCTAAAACAAACATGTGGTTCTGATGAGAGCTGTCAGTCTCCCAGCCATGGACATGTTATTCAAGTGTAGCCAGTCATAATACCACACAACCTTGATTATAGTGATTGGTCCAGAAATAAGCTTGCATGAAGCCAATGAAAATCCTTCCCCTCCTGTAGCACCCATAGCCCTTCATTACATGGGTATTGTTCTATGACTGATTCCCCTAATAGACGGAGCTCCTTGAAGGCAGCCACCATGTCTGATTTACTGATGTATATACATGACTACCATGTTGCTAGCATGATGCTAGCAATTATCATGATGAAAGCATCTAAGAGGTGCTCAGTAAATATTTCTTGAATGTTTGAATAAATGCATAAATGGGAAATGGGTCAAGGAATGAGTGGGTATTCAGCTATTATTTGAAAAAATAAATGGCAACTGTAGAAACTCTTAGAAAACGTCTGGGAAAAGTCTTCCTAGCTCTCCTAAGAACCCTCTTCTGTCACAGTTGCTAGAATGATGAGTACATTGTGTAGCCCACAGCGGGAAGTCCAGGCTGCTGAGCCTGGGGGACACCACACATCTGTGTTGTCTGGGCCAGCTCTATAGTTTCTGCAGGCATCACAGCTGGCACTCAGATTGGCCCTTTTTCATTTGCATCAGTCATTCTGAGCATAGGGAACAACTGCGTCTCTAAGAACTCTCAAGACAACAAAGGGTGGCAGTATCAGTGACCAGTTGGATAGACTTCAAGTGTCAGGGCAACTCTGGTTGTGTGCCAGTCAGGCCAGGAGACAGTAGGGACTTGAGATGACATGTATTTTCCTATGACTCTCTCCCTGCTCAAAACTTAGAATAAGAATTGAAAAACATTGAACTCACAGGAGGCAAGCAACTTGGGTTCTTGTCCTGACTTTGCTGCTACCTCACCCTGTGACCTTGAGTAAGCCACTTAACTTCTATAGGACACAGCGTCGTCATCTTAGAAATGATTTGGTTCTTTTCAGCTCTGGACTCACAACCGTACTACCTGTGAGTGTCAAGACTGGAACATAGGTGCAGCCTCCAAAACTAGTACTATGGCTGGGAGATGATCCAATGTCTGAATGCGGTGGCTGGTCTTTCCTCTTGTCTTTTGTCTTTCCCTAGCCCCCAGCCCCTTTGATGGGACTTGAGGGATGAGCTGAACGAAAGCTTCCGATAACTCAGAGCCTGTCCACTTGGGAAAAATGTCAACTCCAAGGTCAGTGACTGCTGAGAGATGCTACTTGAGGGCTGATTGGGCATCTCAGTGACTGGCTTCAACAAGAAATGTCTCTGCATTTAGGATGCTTCCTTCACATATTTTTACACAAAATTTTCTGAATTTGATATACAGAATATATATCTTTTTTGAATTTTCACGAATTTGTTGGAATGTGACATACACAACAATATTACCAGCAGTGTAATTTTGGAGGATTGGAACAGTATTTGATGATATATTTCAATGAATAATGATGATAGATAATATTGGTCATATTTTATGATGTTGGCTGAAGATATAATTATGATGAGGGACTGATGATGCTCACAGAAATATATTTGAAAGTCAGTGAAGAAAAATGAAGTTCACAGATACCATCGCCACTCTAGATGCTATTTTAAATTTTGTTTCTAAGGGAAAGGTGCTGAGTTACAAGCCTTGTCATCTACTTTTTTAGACGCATAAAAAAAATACAATCCAAATTTGCTTTTTCTTTTTCATTTCTGAATAAAGAAATGGTCTGTTGGAAGAAGAGAGGAAATGTTGCAAAATCGTAGAGCAAAAACTGAATTTTCAGCATAAATTAAATCAATTCTGTAATTTTGCAAATAAGAAGACTGATTGATGTCTGTAACGGATGTTATAGAAGTTGCTCAAAGTCTGGCAGCTAATTAGCAGCTTCAGGACTGAACATGACTCTCATATACAGTGTTTCTATATTTATCCCCCTCTCCATTTAGATCTTAATATCTACCCTAACCCCCAATATCTAGTGGATATCTTTACTGCACCAGTATTTCCCTAATTTCAGTAATTAAAAATTCCTAATGTGTGCCCCAGCCAGTCACCATCTTACTATGATTTGTTTTTCTTAAACTCACTGACATTTGTATTTAAATTTACTTAAAGGTAACATTTATGGGGCACCTGGGTGGCTCAATCGGTTAAGCGTCTGACTTCAGCTCAGGTCATGATCTCGCGGTATTTGAGCCCCACATTGGTCTCTCTGCTGACAGCTCAGAGCCCAGTTCAGATCCTCTGTTTCCCTCTCTCTCTGCCCCTCCCCTGCTCTCTCTTTTTCTTAAAAATAAAATAAACATTAAACTTTTTTAAAGCAACATTTATGTCACTAATATAAATATAAAATCAGTATTACTTGCCATAAATGGGTGGTGAAAATGATCATTTTGTGTCCAAGTGCCCGTAGAAGTTTACTTCTGAAACTTTGTGAAACTCCCTTCTCTCTTAGGCTGCCCTGCCTATGAAATGATAGGATGTCAGAGTTCTTAAACGATCAGGGATCATGGGCCCAAGATAAAAGTAATCATCAAGACGTACATGCAGCCTTTTAAAAAAGTTAGAATATACTGGATTATGAGAGGAAAAATGCTTTCCAGCTTATTGCAATACCTTCCCTTACCAGCTCAGATAATTGGCTGTTGGCTTTTAGAGGTGAGAGCCCTTGAAACCCTTCAGGATGTGTTGCAAGGAAAACAGTTCTTGGGGAGAGGTTCTCACTGTTGCGCAAACAGAACCTGAAGTCAGGAAAACATTTCTGTTTGGAGCAATGCCTGTTCTGCCACCTGCTAGCAGTGTGCTATTAGACCAGCTTTTCTGTCTCAGTGTCTCAAATGTTCTTCATTTCAAAACATGGAGACAATCAGTGCCTTTTAGAGTTTTTGTGACAATTGATGAGGAAACACGTGGATGATAATTAGCCTGGTATGAAGAACACAATGAACAGTCTCAATACACTTAAGTACAGGTACGTCCGCTTTCCAGAAGTTTGCCTGACACCATTTTGCTTTTAAGAAAGACTTATATTAACACCTGTTTTGGCTAACCGAAAGAAATCTGAAGAGGATTTTCGCTTATACAAAAGAATAAAAAAAGCATGAAGCAAAAATAGCATTCAGCATTTGTTTGCTGCAAGCTGTTTATAGGGGCACCACTCACCCCCAGCAGCAAGAGGGGAGACGCCAGGCTCCTTCTTGGGAACCACACAGCATCTCAGCATCTCAGCATCAAGCCCCCACAGGGCTATGAACTGTGTCTGTGAGCATCTGTGCTTTATCTTAATTTGTTTTGTGCATCTGTTAGCAAGATGTGGTACGAGAAAAGGTACCAGAAAAGCCTAAAAGAGGTGATTTGGGGGGTCTGGGAATGCCCAGGAATTTTTCTATATAAATAAATGGTAATTGATTTACACCATTTTACTTAGGAGCGGTTTCCTAGGTAGTGAGAGAAACCTTTAAATGGCAAGTTTATTTTCTTCTCTGTTCTCCCTTTTCTGGAGTCTGATGCCTTTCAAGGTTTTTGTAATATAATTCAAAGATAGGAAACAAAGAGATTCTTTGAGCATTAGAAGGGATAGTCTATTTTTATAGCATTTTTCAGACAAGGAAACTGAGCTGTAGGATTCTTATGAGTAATATGTCCACTATGCAGGTAGGAAGTAGTGAAACCAAAACACTCTGTCTTCAGAGCTTACACTCCTAATAATCATGCAGTCTACACTACATAATGTAGTGTATTAAGATGGCTACAAATTCTTTGACACCTTCCACCAACAGGTGGATTCTATGGCCCCTTCCATAGAATCTGGGTTGGCTCTGTGATTATCTAATACAATGTGGAGGAAGTGATGTGCCAGTTTCCCAGCCCAGGTCTTAAGAGACTAGTTAGTAGCTTCTGTTTCCTATTTGTATAGATGCTCATTCTTTGAGCTCTGAGTCTGCATATAAGAAATCAGACTACCCTGATGGATAGCTCATTTGGAAGAGCTCGAGATGACACAGAGAGGGTGAGCTGCCCAGCTGAGTGCAGTTTTCCAGCCATCCCCACCAAGGCCCCGGGCATGTGAATAAAGCCCTCTTAACCCTCCAGAGCAAGCTAGCCACCAGCTGAATACCAGTGTGACCCCAGGCGGTTGCCAGAAGGACCGAAATAATCATCTATCAGAGCCCTGCTCAAATTCCCAACTCATGGATTGTGAGCTGTTTTACACCACTATGATTGGGAAGGTTTGTTAGCACAGAAACTAGAACACGTGTATCATCTCATGGGAATCTCATACTGCCATCTGAATAGGTAGCACTTTTCCATTTTTTGGAAGAGATCATGGTGTAGTAAAGTATCTTCCCCAACGTTCCACACTGCTAAATGGTAAAGCTACATAACAGCCGGGTTTCTGGACTTAGCCCACACTTGCCTGCCACTGGATGCTGCCTCCAGGTGCTGCAGAGAAAGAACTCCAGCGTTGCCATGGCAGCCATGACTCCCCACCGGGGTCCAGGGCAACATGGTACTCAAGAGAGCTCCAGCTAACCCTAGCTTCCTCTTTGCCTCACGTCCCATCTTCATATCACTGCCAACCCTACCACCTAGACAAGCCCATCTTCTCCTATACTAGCTCTGTGATCTTCAGCAAGTTACTGAACATAAGCTGAGTGTATGGAAAGTGTCAGCTGCCACCATGACTCTGATTGCAACCCAAAATCCGTTTCATAGTCAAATATCATAAGGAATAAGAACTCCGGCTTCTGGGCCTACCATAGGCACTCAGAATTCTCCAACCAAATATAAACAGTAGATCCGACTAGTAGCCCTCTTGTTAATCAACATGTATAATTTGTGATTCATCTTTGCTGATGTATGTACATTTACTGTGTTGCTTCAGATGGACGCATGAGACCCTCTGGTATGTGTCCACCACATTTTATCTATATATAATGAACCTACTATGTTTCAGGATCTGTGTTAAAGTCTTTATATTGATTTAATTTAACCCTTTCAAGAACACCACGAAAAGTATTTTTAATGAATTTACATGCAATTTTATGATTCCATCACCTTAGAAACTGTCCTAGGTGCCAAAGTCATCTGGCTTGAGAGGAGGATGATTCAAAGCTTCTCCTCAGATGCAGCTATTTTATAACAAGGAGTTGGGCACAGAGAAGCAAAGGACCAGAAAGAGGAAAGTGAGGAAAGCATCAAATTTTAATTCAGTTTTCCCATTTACTTCCTGAGTAAATTTATCAAGCATCTCCTGTGCACCAGTGCATTATTCTGGGTCCTCCAAGAAGCAGGCACCAAGACAGGATTAAATGTGCAAGACATTTATTAGGGGGAACATCTGTGGGGGATAATCGGAAGGGTGCTGGGAAAGGCTGAGAGAGCCATCAGATCATGATGCAGGTCTGACTCTGCATGAAGGAAGGAAGCAAGGTTGGGTGGATGCTTCCTAGATAGCCATCCAGCTTAAGAAAAGTTAGGCAAGGCCACGGGGGTGTCTTGAAGCCAAGGGTTGCTCATCAGAGGAGTCCTACATCTCTTGGGAATGGGCCTGTTTAATCTCTGCCATGCACAGCCAGCCAATGTCTGGAAGCAGCCCATGGGCAACATGGCTTTGGTATAAACTCAACAATAGTTTTCAGAGCCAAACAGGACTTTTTTTATCTACCAAAAAAGGGAAAAAGAGCTTTAATGTGGAAGAGGGGAGACTTCAGCCCAGCCTGTTCCTAACCTATTAAGCATCCTCCAGGAGGCTTTCTGCCAACAAGGGTCTGGGCATTCTCACCTATACTCCCAAATCTGGAGAGATGCACAAGGAATGAGAGAATTTTTAACATTTATTCAACCAAATGCATTCCTGGCTGGCCTGTACTCCCCCACTCTCATTTATTAGTTATTGAAGAAGAGACATTCACCTTCATAACCCACTTGTTTTTTTGTTTTTGTTTTTGCTGTTTGATCACATCAGCTGCAATGTGGGTAATGGATCAAAGAAAGGCAAATTAGAAGCAAAGAGGCCACTTAGGTGTCCAGACTAAAGTGGTGGCAATGGAGGTGGGGAGAAGAGAATTGGTTGAAAATATATTTTGCGGATATAATCCACAGGATTACTGGTGGATTACACGTCCCTGACTTCAAAGATTACACACCTGGACAGACTGGAGTAGAATGTGTCAGAAGGCCATCACAATTTAGAAATACTAAATGCTATTGTTCTTTAGCTTCTACTACAACCATACTGTGAAGAGGCCATCTTGAAGGATGGACCTAACACTACCCAATCATGTACGATCTCGTTGTGATTTCCATAGAAAGACCCATGACTGTCACTTGTGTTAGTTGATACTGTTAGGTTATTTTTTAAATTTTCGTATCCAAATGAGCTCATCTATTAAAAGCAAATGAGAACTCAAAATCATTTTATAAAACCATCTGGATAATAATGTTAGAGCTCAGCAATTTATTTTATTTTATTTTATTTTTTCTCATAAATAACAAATGCGTTCTTGATTTATTGTGTGGTGATACTATAACACAGCCTTCACACTGACTGAATAGGATAGAGCTCAGCAATTTTAAATTAAGGAGAGAAGATACCCTAAAATAGGAAATTCACCTGGAGTTTGGAAAGAGGGTATAAAAAGCACATACCTAATATCACTGTGAACTTTTCATGTCTAACAACTGAGATACCCCACTGAGTGTCATTTCACTGAGAATCCAGAAATCCAGAATAACCTTAAGAAATTGTCTTTGGTCTCCTTTCTGAGCACAACACCTCCTTACTTTAACCTAAATGGAAGTGTATTCTATTAGATTGAGATCAATCTGTAAAGCTAGCTACAGGTTTATTGTTGGCAAAAGAAAGTCTGGGGGAAGTGTGCAAGAATGTCCACTGCCTCCCCATGCATGCCAACCTTGATGTCACGCCCTTCACACCAGGGGTCACTAAGGGGCCTGCATGCAAGGGTATGCAAGTTTGTGCTAGAGAAAAGAGAGCGAGCATCATGAGGGAGTTGAGGACCACCCACTCCACAGAGAGGAAAAGCATGTCTAATGCTTGGGGCAATCTGCTGTGTGCGATGTTGTCCTCTCTTCCCTCTTGCCCATCAATTCTTCAGTAATGTCTACACTGCACGTAGAAGCAGTTTAATGAATGAATTCAGTAAGGATACAAATAAGAACAGCTTTATTTTCTTCTTTCCACTGCTTCCAATATGTTCTGATGGATCCTTTCTGCACATTTTGATGACATCCCAGGCAGAAACTGTGGCTTTCTGATTTCTTTGGTCTCATGAATAATCTCCTTTCAGGTGTAAAAACGAATTTTCAGATACTATAAAGTCCTGTCCAACAAAACAAAACTTGAGCCTCGTATCTAATGCCAAGCTCTATCCCTCTCCTTTTTCCTGCCTCCACTAATCACCCTTCCCTGATCAGGTTTATGTTCTACCAAAATACATATGTTGAAACCCTGACCGCCCATGATGGGGTTAATGCCCTTATAAGAAGAGACAGGAGAGAGCTAGCTTCCTGTCTCTGGTATGTGAGGACCCAGCAAGAAGACAGCCATTTGCAGAGAGAGAGCGAGATCTCACCAGAACTCAAGCATGGTGGTACCCTGATCTTGGACTTCCCAGCCTCCAGAACTGTGGGTAATAAATTTCTGTGAAGCCTCCCAGTCTATGATATTCTGTTATAGTGGTGCACACTGACCAAAACAATGGCTCAAGCTTGACCACCTTCTGTGGCAAAGAAAGGTAGGCCAAATATTCTCTCCTCCTTTTTCTTCTTGCAGCTGTTGCAGGCTGTACCATCTGCCTCCTACCTCCAGAATTTTCCAGGTTGTAATTAGGCCTTGTTCTCTGTGTTCAGGAAGCCTCCTAAACTCCAGCCTCAAAGAATGGCTGCCATGGTTCAGAGCTCAGCTAGCATCCAGCCAGGGAACTGTCAGTCTCCCTTTCTTGAAGCACACCTCCCCACTGTCCCCCCCCCCCCAACAAAACCCTATGACAGTTTTTTTGACTTGGCTTCTATGACCTCTATGTTACTTGGATCTGGAGATATGAGAATGCCACACCACTCCCCATGAGGCCCAGATTCCCCATGTCAATAAACTATTGGGTGAGCTCCCTTCAAAAGTGTAGCTTCACTTTACACAGGATGGTTGGAGTGGGTAGGGATGGATGGTGATAGTAACAGGATCAATAGATTATCTTAGGGAGCCCCTGGGTGGCTCAGTCGGTTGAGCGTCCAACTTCGGCTCAGGTCATGATCTCACGGTTTGTGAATTTGAG
>NW_024412396.1:60995066-61092706 GCF_014898765.1 Herpailurus yagouaroundi
CTCCCTCTGTCTCTCAAAAATAAATAAATGTTAAAAAAAAAAAAAAAAAGGTTATCTTAGAAAGCCATTAAGAGCATGTCTGCCAGCTCCCTGTCACTCTCTTAAAAGCATGGGGGAAGTTATCTGCTCTTCTCAGGTTGGGGGCTTTACAGGAAACCCTGAGAAAACAGAGAGTCACGTGCACAAGCAGATTATTCACACTATTGCATTGATGTGAATGGGTCATTCATTGTCAATATAAAGAGCTATGGAGGCTGTGTGTCAAGGTTGGCAGTAGTTGAGAACCACAGCTGCTGGGCTCAGGGAGCATGCATAGTGGGTATAGTGGATATACACATAAAGACAACTTTATAACCAGTTTCTGAGCATCCCTGTGTTGAGTGGGCAAAGGCGCCCAGAGACACATAGTGAGGACAGTTCCAATCAGTCAGCAAATATTAGCAAGAACCATAAGTGTGCTGGGTACAGTAACAGGTATTGGATGTGTAGAAGTGAACAGAAACCCAAAGGTAGTGGAAGGGAGGCAGGTTTCATTTGCAAAACATCATTCAGGCACCTACAGGATAAACAAAAGCAAACAAAATCCCTAATGCACTCCTTCCTAAATGGATTTGTTAATTGCATTCATTGGGAACAGATTATAATATCAATAAACTACAGTATATATAGGAACTGTGTATAATGAACTGACTTGCTATTCAGTTTTTATGGGGAACTTGGCAGTTTTTCTGCTAAACCATGAATCATACTTATTTGAAGACCAATCCCCCACCCCCACCCCGCTATTCACGGGAAGACCAGCGCTCGTGGAAGAGTCCCAATTGCTCCCTCTAGCTTCCCAGTACCAGTCTGGAGAAAGCTCTGAGCATCATGCATCATTGCCTCGAAACCGTTGCCAATTTCTCAGAGTGTTTTAAGAACTAGTATAAATGGTTATCTTTAAATATGCATCAAATTGAAGGGAAAAAATGAATAATATCCTGGAATTGGCACTCCATTGATTCAATCAGTGAGCATGTCCGCTTGCCCATCTTCCATCACTGTGACTCATAGTACCCACTTCCTGCACACAATAGCTACTTTCCATTTGCTAACACAAGAAAATATTTTGCTTTTGGGGGGGGGGTTTTTTTTTTTTTATTTTTTTTGGTTTTTCTGGTTCCCATGTATTAAAATCCTACTAGGTGCTGGGAACTTTGTACAGATGATCTCTTATAGCAACCATAGAAAATAGGCAGTGTTATCCCCATTCAATAGATAAATGAAAAGACATTAAATTATTAAATTATTTGCCTACACTCAGGCGGTTAGCAAGTGGGGACAGAGAATTTTGAGCTCGGTTTCCCAAACCCAGAGCCTGGACTTAAACCCAGAGCCTTACACCATCCCTCTAAAAAGATTCAAGAAAAAAATGGGAGTTCTCTAAAAGCCTCAAGATAGAGAACATAACTATGAATTTTCTCTATCTTAGTGGTGTTATGCCAAAATGAGGTTATGCACAGCTCTCAATCCTGCTACATTTATGAGTTTCCAAAATCAGTGAATCTCAGCGTAAGCCTGTGCATCATCTGGTTCAACATCCTTCCTAGATGCTCCCCATCTCCTCCCTTGGGTCCTCCAAGCCCCTGCTCATCCAGTGCTGGGGATGAGAACTCCCAGACTTCCCAGAAGGCCCTTCTATCTTTGTGCAGCTCTGAGAGAAAACGCTTGCTTATTCTGAGCACAAATCTCATGCCCTGTGCTTTCCATGCACGGGTCTGCCTTTTGGGGACTCAGAATAATTCTAATCCATCTGTGACATGACAGCCCGTCTTGTATTTGAAGGCACCTCTCACATTCCCAAACACCTAAGCCCCCTTGGCTTTTAGAAATACAAATATGACAGGATTTTAAATCCCTTCTTATTCGAGGCACTTGCTTGCAGTCTTCATGTTACCCTCGCCGATTGCAGAAGCTTCTTGACTGGTCTTCTCGCTTTATTCTTAAACTGTTGTAATCTGGAGAAACTCCACTCAGAAGCAAGAATGTCTCCTTAAAATGTAAATACGACCATACCTCTCTTCCACTCAAAACCCTCCAATCACTTCACATTGATAACAAACTCCATACTCTCTATCCCGGTATGTTAGAAGTTCACTCTTGTTCTCAGAGTGGGATAGGCAGCTGACCTGACACAATAAAATCCGGCATTTTTGCAATGGGCAATGTTGCAACTGCTCTGTATTTTACTCACATTTAGGCAAATACTTGTGGACTATGAACAGAGTCGATTCAAAAGTAAATTTGGCTTGCATGATCTGAAATGCAAGCAGGTCCAAAAGTGAAAAACCCTAACTTCTAGCTCTGACATTGGGAACATGTTGCAAACTTTTCAACCCCTTGATGAGCCCAGTTCTTCTGGTGTGAACTCTAGCTTTCCATTATTATGAACATCTAAAATGTAGCAAGTTTACTTTTAATTTTCTCATCAAAAAAGGACATTCCCCAGTCATTCTAAATAAACCCAAAATAATACCACTGCAAGTATAAATGCAGTGTGTTTAATGTTACAGCATCCAAACTAGGAGTAATCAACGGGCCCTGAAATTGGGGGGGGGGGGGGGCGGGGGCCGCAAACACAGCACACACTAGGAACACTACCCTACCCTACCATTCTGGCACTTTTCTCTTGGATTGCAGCAGTATGGTTATTTGTCTGCCCTCCCGCAGAGACTATAGACTCTGAAGGCAGAGTTCACCTCTCCCTTATTGTCCTGGGTTCTACCCCCATGGTCCGGTGCCGTGTCTAGTAGCCACGTGGTACTCAGTATATATTGGCTTTAAAACGTCACAAATTAATGAAAGGGCATTCTGACTCCTTTTTATGGAAACTTCATGTGAATCGCTGAAGCCAAATGGGAAAACCAGATACGTTCACCACGCATCCGTTCGTTCAATCCACTACAGTTGTTTCTTGAGCTCTCACTGAGAGCTAGCACCGTGCTAGGCCCCACAAGTCGATGCAAGTGTGATGGCCAGCTCTCATGGGATCTTCAGTCCAGTGTTGGAGACACACATTGAGTCAATAATCCTGGAAAGAAGCAATTATAAACTGTGATAACATGAAATGAAGGAAACATGCAAGAGAATCTAATTTAATGGTGGGGCCTTAGAAAGGCATCTTGGGGACACTGGTGTTTCAGCTAAGAGCTGAAGGATGAATAGTAGTTAAGCAGGAAGGTCTGTCCGCCAGCCCCAGCAGTGAAAGTTTCTGTGCTTCCCAAAGGGTAAGTTTCCTGGGAGACCTCCCGAGGGGTAGGCACCTGCTGTGGTACCTTGTCTCCAAAGATGGCACCATCAATTCCTGCCTTCTTTGTATCCACATGCCGCTCCATTCTGTTGAGTTTGAATTGGCCTTTAACTGCTTTTACTGATAGAATGTGGCAGAAGTGGTGCTATGCCAGGCCACTCCTTTTTCTTGGAGTGCTGTGCTGCCATGTAGGAAATCTAGGCTGTTCAGCTGGAGAGGCGGGCACCAGACCTATGAGTGAGGAAGTCATCCTAGACATGCAGTGCATTTGAGCCTTCTGATGACTCCAGCCTCAGCAGCTATTTCACAGCAACTGCATGAGAGATGCCAAGCAAGAATTGCCAAGCTGAGCCCTGTCAACTTACAGAACCGTAGCAGATAATAATAGATTACGTTAAGCCGATAAATTTTGGGGTAGTCGATTTCACAGCAATAGATAATCAGCATGCCTTCCAATGACATATTAAGACTCATGTAGGGACTTGGTCTAAGAGATCCAGTTTGTATCAGCTGACAGGTTCTCCTGAGAACGACATGTATTCAGATCCTTTTACTTGGGAGAGCAGGAAAGAAGAATTTGTTCCTCACAATGGATCCAAATCTTACCTGCCCACGTATCAAACTTACCTTTGCTCTGGGCTGGAAAGGAGTAGCCTAGAATATCTCTGACCAGACCTGACAATATCCCCGACCTTTGGCCTGAGTCACTATGAGAAACTCTACCAGTTAACACACTTCTGTTGTTTTCAAATCCTTCATAAAAGTCCAGCTCCAACGGAAGCCGACATGGTGCTTCTCTTTTTCAATGGGTAATTTCACTGTCAATTTCATCTCTTGCTTTTCAGGATCCAGGGTCTGCTGGAGGAGACCCCCTTTCTGTTGTTATCATGTCCTTCAGATGAGTAGAGGGTGCGGAGTGAGAAAAAGGAGAAGAGGAATCATGCCTTGATGCATTGGTAAGAGTGTTTTTGTTTGCACATCTTGCATTATTAATATTCCTGTTTAGCATAATTAGCTACCTTCTCCAGCTTACAACCTGCAGTGTTTATGCCTCCATTTGATAGCTCAGCCATTAGCAAAGCAGTACAGTTCCCTGAAGGCTGAATGCAGGTGGTTCTGAACAATGCAGGGTGCCAGTTGCTCAGAAAAGCAGGCGACATAAGCTTTAATTGATGCTAAAAATATATTCGCTAGAAGAATCAGACTCCTTCAGTCTGTCTGCAGCAGATAAAAGCATCTATGGATTAAAAAAGGCCTGGCAGAACAAAAGAGAGGTGAACAAATGGGAACAAATGAATTTTATTAATGGAGAAAGAAAGACAGCTAATACAGGACAATATTACTTCTCTTTATTCAAATAATTGGCAGTCCATTTTACATACACAATGACTGTTGCTTCGGAACATAATTTCAGACTCAACAAAGCAGAGCAATTTTAAGTCCTATCATGCCTTGTCGTCCAGCTTTGGGTAGTCTGGTAAAAGTAATTCAACATTCCTTATGGAATCACAGGCTATGAAAGCTGGAGGAGAGCTTAGAGACAGAATTATATGATGTATTATTATTATTATTATTATATGTTATTTGTATTATGTTGATATGTGTGCATTTCAATGGTCTGACTTACTTCTCCATCAGCTACTAATCCACTTCTCAAGGAAGAGTTATCCATGAAAGAAAAAAAAAAAAAAAATCCACATTGACCTGTTAGAAATGAGTCGAGTGAAAGAGTACACACATATCGGAGGGGGGGAGAGGCGGTGTGAAAGTGATTCTCCCCAGTTTGCTAAGCAGAGCACTGCCCTAGCATCCAGCAGGACCTAGGAATCCACATGAAATAATGCTCTCCATATATATTAATATAGTGGTTATTATGTGCTGGACACTGTTCTCAGTGTTAGCTATATTTCATTTATTTACTCCTTAAAAATGCCTGTCAGGTAAACACTATTAAAATCCCCACTTGATACCTTAGAAAACTGAGACATAGAAGTTACAGAAGTCTCCTTTGGTCACACTGTTCGTAACCAGAGTCAAGGTTTGGACCCAGACAATCTGGTGCAAAAGTCTGTGTGCTTCTCCAACACACTATACTCCCTCCCAGTTCAAATTTGAATGCTTCCCAGGGTGCCTGGGTGCTCAGTCAGTTGAGCGTCTGACTCTTGATTTTGGCTCAGGTCATGATCTCTCAGTGGTGACATCAAGCCCCATGTTGGACTTCTCTCTGAGTGTGGAGCCAGCTTGGGATTCTTGCTCTCCCTCTGTCCCTCCCCCACACTCGTGCACATTCTCTCTCTCTCTCTCTCTCTCTCTCTCTCTCTCTCTCTCTCTCAAAATGAATACACATTTTTTAAAAAGCAAATTTGAATGTTTCCATATTTGCCAGTTATCATGCCTATATTACCCTGAAACAAGTTATTACCTCATTTTTCATGTGCAGAGTGCTTTCACGTACATTCTTCCATGGTCTCTTTGCGTCAGCTTCGAGAAGTGAGCATAACACAAATTATTAGTTCACAGATGAAGGAACTCAGAAGCCATTGTCCTCAGAAGCCAACTCCTTTATGTTTCTGACAAGAAAAGCAAGCTGAATATCTAAAAAGAACGTTTACAGAGAAATACTAAAGTAATGCAAATGATAGAAAAACGGGTTAAGACATGAAGAGTATTTCACTAAAGAGTAAACGCTTGGCTAGTGACCATATAAAGGACATTGAACATTATTAGTGAGGAAGGAAATGCAAATCAAGGCCAGAATGGGGCACCAATTTCCATGCCTTTCCTGGGCAAAAATGTAAACAATCATCTATGATAAGTACTGGGGATGAAATCTATCACATGCTGCTGATGGAAATGTGAGTTTGGGAAAGTTGACATAATCTACTAAAGTTGACCAGTCATGTCTCATGACCCAGAAATTCCACTCCTACATATATTCTGAAAACAGAGTCTTCCATATCTATAAAAAATGTTCACATCAACATTGTTTCCAATAGCAGAGAAACTAAAAACAACCCAAATACCCATTAACATGAGAGCAAATGAATATTATGAAAAAAATTCATTTCGTGGAATATTATGTAGCAGTTAGTAAAGAGATTATATAAAAGCACATACCAACACATATGAATCTTAGCAATATAATAGTAAGTAACAAATAAAGCAAGTCTCAGAAAGTAAATAAACCTATGGGGCGCCTGGGTGGCGCAGTCGGTTGAGTGTCTGACTTCAGCCAGGTCTCGATCTCGCCGTCCGTGAGTTCGAGCCCCGCGTCAGGTTCTGGGCTGACAGCTCAGAGCCTGGAGCCTGTTTCCGATTCTGTGTCTCCCTCTCTCTCTGCCCCTCCCCCGTTCATGCTCTGTCTCTCTCTGTCCCAAAAATAAATAAACGTTGAAAAAAAAATTAAAAAAAAAAAAAGAAAAAGAAAGTAAATAAACCTATAGGAAAAGGAGAGCAAGGGAATGACAAATAGATTTTGGAGGGAGAGAGCCAGGTGCATGGGCTATTGAAAGGATTCCATACAGGTAGTTCGATAGGTGGAATTCTAAAATGACTCCCAATGACCCACACCCTTAGATAATCACCTCCCTTTAAGTGTGAGTGGGACCTATAGCTTGCTTCTAATCAACACAACATGGCAAAGGTGATGGGCTATCACAACTGTGATCAAGTTATGTTATATGGCAAAAGTGAAGGGGTTTGAAGATGTAATTAAATTCCTTGACAGTTCAATTAAGTAATCAAAAGAGAGATTATCCTGGGTGGGCCTGACCTAATCAGATGAGTCCATTAAGAGGACTAAGGGGTCAGAGGCTCAAAGCAGCAGACAGTCTTTCTCTCCATTGCTAGCTGTGAAGAAGCCAGCTCCCATGAATTCTATAGCCTCAAGGAAACCGATTCAACCAACAACCTGAGGGATCTTCCTTTGTCAATCTTCCAGATGAGATCCCAGCTTGTTCATGACCTAAGGCTTGTAAGACTCAGAACAGAAGAACCAGCTAAGTTATACCCAGATTCCTGCCCTACAGAATCTGCGACATAGTATATGGATGTTGTTTTAAACTAAGTTTGTGGTAATTATTGATGCAGCAATAGAAAACTAAGGTAGATAAAGATTATTAGCAAAATCTTAGCCTTTGTTTTAAAATGTAGTCCACCTGTATTGATTAAATTACTAGTAAGTAACTAAAGCTCATTCCATCTTCTTTTGATGAGATGCAGGAAAAGAAAGAGTAAACGTTAAATATCCCATTTATGTCTTTGGCTTCATTTATAAAGCAAAAGACTAACAAAGAAAAGATGACAAGGACAGCATGTCCAAACTCTCTGCTGGGCACGCCTCCTGCTTGAAGAAACTGAATGCGAACTGTGTGGCAGAGTCCTGGAAGGGGGCGGCATAGCCTGTAGCACTCTTGGTGACCTGGGGAGGGGGTCACCAGATGGACCATCCAAAGACAGTGACTGGTGCAAACACCTTACCTGACTGGGCATTACTGGAGGTAACCGGCTGATCCCCTCAATCCTTTTTATGGAGAAGGTAATATCGTTACTGGATAATAGGGTGCACAGAAGTGTGTGCACCGAGAAGGCAAAAGGCAGAAGCCACAGGTGGTAGAGGACTTATGATGGAGAGTAACTGAGTCACCATAATGCTAGTACGATAGTCTAGGAGGATGGACCCATCCCGCTGAAAGGGTAACCAGACAGACCTCTCAGGTGACCACTGAGATAATTCTTTATTTTTCTGACCTCTCCATCTATCCTAAAAGCAAACATCTCTAACTTGAGATAATATAAGAAGGTCTGTGTCTGTCCCTCAAAAGAAACTGCCTAGTTTGTGGTGAAGAGCATGAGTTCTAGATCTAGACTTCCTGGGTTAGTTTCCAAGCTCCTTCACTTCCAGACAATGCGACCTGGAGCAAGTTACCTAACCTCTCTGCGTCTCTGTTTCCTCATCTGTGAAATGGGGATATTATTAATACTTACCTGATAGGATTGATGTGAGGATTAAGTAAGTTAATAGTTGTAGGGTGGCCCAGGTGGCTCAGTTGGTTAAGCATCCAACTCTTGGTTTCAGCTCAGGTCATGATCTCACAGTCTGTGGGTTCAAGCCCCACATCAGGGTCTGCACTGACAGCATAGAGCCTGCTTGGGATTCTCTTTCCCTCTCTCTCTGCCCCTCTCTGCGTGCTCGCTCTCTCTCTCTCTCTCTCTCTCTCTCTCTCTCAAAATAAATAAACTTTGAAAAATAATAGTTGTAAAGTTCTTAGGGTACTTGGCACATAGCAGATGGTGTATAATTGTTGAATGAGTAAACCTGTCAGAAGGAGAACTCTTCTTCCCTACCCATGTGGAGAGACGTAAATTAATGTAACACTCTAGGCTGCTCCCCAACCTTAGTCACCCCATTCCTAACTTAGCACCCAAGGCAATGGAATGATTTATCTGATTGGAGAGTATATCAATTAGAATTGGATTCAGCCTTGGAGCACCTGGATGGCTCAATCAGTTAAACATCCGACTTCAGCTCAGGTCATGATCTCACAGTTTGTGAGTTAGAGCCCCGTGTCAGGCTCTGTGATGACAGCTCAGAGTCTGGAGCCTGCTTTGGATTCTGTGTCTCCCTCGCTCTGCCCCTTCTCCTCTCTCTCTCTCTCTCTCTCTCTCTCTCTCTCTCTCTCTCTCAAAAACAAATAAGCATTAAAAATTAAAAAAAAAAAAAGAATTGGACTCAGCCCTAAGTGACTGGAAATTTAAAATAATAGTGGCTTAAACAAGGTAAAGTTCGTCTCTGTCTACCATACATAAGTACAAGATAGGTAGTCCAGGGCTTCTATGAAGTCTCCGGGACCCCCGGCTCATTTGTAGTTTGTATGCCATCGTCAAAATTCGTTTTCCATTTCGTGGTCCAAATGGACACTCCAGCTCCTTAGTCTTGGCAGAAGGGATGAGGAAAACTGGGTAGAGAAGCTCAGATAATCACTCTTCTAGAAACTGAGCAGACTTGCTCTTATCACCACCCCACCACACCATCCCCCTTGACCTGGGTCACAGGGTCACACCTAGCTGCAAGGGATATTGGGGAATGTACTCTTTATTCTGAGGAGCCACCATGCCCACTGAAAAGTGGGGAATGTATTACTGTACAGGAAGACGGGATTTAGCTGATAATTAGCAGTCTCTCCATAGTGAGTTTATAAGGAAACACTCAGAATGCTTAACTTATACGCTTGCTGGGAAAAGGCTCATCCTAATCTAGCAGGTCTGGGTTCTTATCTGCCTGATTCTAGGGATCAGCAGTAGACAGTTGCCTTGGCCACCAGTAGAAGCCATTTTCTCCAATATCGGGTTGGACACCACAAAGGAGATACATTTATCTCCACCTGCTAAACAAGTTTGTCTTCTTTTCATTGTTTCAGAACCCAGGTAGGGAAGCTGGGAGATAGTATTATAGACCTTTCAAGATTTCTGATATAATTCAAGAAAAGACACACACGGAATTTGTCAACACACACAGGAGTTGTATAGAATTTCCTACACTGTGGACTCATGTCACAGAGAGAATCCGGGGTATATTTGTAGCTACATTTCAATTCAATACTCCCAGATCCAAATTTATTTGGTGGTTAAATATATCTGGATGTACCCTTTTAAAAAGCTCCAGTGAAAGCAATGCCAAGTCACATCCTCTGTTCTGGGAAGATTTGATACTGAGTGGGATCCAGGGCTTTACTTTAGTGTCAGTCCTCTGGCAGAGTCGGTTTTGTTGGCTCTGAACTGACTATTCTCTACCATGTACTGTTTTAACATTTAGAAAGTGTCCATTTTTAGCAAAATCACAGCTGTGTGCATGTAGCATATTGGTGTGGAGGAGGGTTACATTTCAACTTGTTATATTAGAAAAGTAAGAAAATCACTGACTTTTAGATCTGGAAGGAAACTTAGAGATCATTGAGCCAAGCCCTCTTATGATGGATGAGAAAACGGAAGCCAGAGCGGAACAGGGCCATATCCCTGGACACTCACACTAATTCATTATAGAACTGGACGAGAGTCCCATAGCTGCCAGCCCAACCTACTTTCCAAACGCCTACTCTACTTTCTTCCACCCTCCACTTTCCCTATAGTCAGTAAAATTAAAAAAGAAATGAAGTGGGTTACTTAAGTTCTCTGTGCCTCACTTTCCCATCTGTAACATAAGCATAATAATGCCTACCTCACAGAACTATTTATAAAGATTAAATTAGATATAACTGCTACTACTCTAACACAAAATAAGTGAACCTCAAGCAGAGTAAGTACTTGATAGTACCTTTTATCGAAAGAAGACCCCATATATGTAGCACCTGGGTGGTTCAGTCAGTTAAGCATCAGACTTCAGGTCAGGGCATGATCTCACAGCTCATGAGTTCGAGCCCCGCATCAGACTCTCTGCTGTCAGCATGGAAACCACTTCAAATCCTCTGTCCCTCTCTCTCTGTCTCTCCCCCCACAAAATAAATAAACCGTAAAAAAAAAAAATCTAACCAAAAGAAAGAGACCCCATATAAAGGTTAAGAGTGGTGAATTGGGACTGATATAATGCAATCATTTTGTCACTTGCCCATTCATTCATTCAGTCAGTCAAGAGCGAACAAGCAGTTATTGAACTATGCTGTGGCGAATGTTGTTCTAAGTTCTGAGAATATAAGGTGAATCCGATAATGCTCATAGGGTAGAAGAGGTGATAGATGACTAAATAATATATCAAGGACCAAAAGTGAACAGTATAGTATGAGGTGTAAGAAGTGACCAATTAATTCTCTTGGTTAAGGGTGTGACAGGGAAGGTTAATAGACTCCCTGATGACCTCTGAGAATGGTTTTCAAAGTCAACTAGAAATTTGTCAGGTGGAAGAAAATCCCTAAAAGAAGAAGCAGCAAGTGCAAAGGCACTGAGGCATGAAACACCATGTTATTCAAGTTCCGGGTTGTTAGAGAATAAGGTGCAAAGATGACAGAACTAGAAGATAAGGTAGACAGGAACCAGCATATGAAGAAAACTGTTCAATCCATGTTGGGGGGTAAGAGTTTGTCCACAGGCCGTAAGGAGCTTGTTGAATACTTTCAAAGAGAAAGACATATGGCCAGAGTACCTTTGGTGTGAGTTGAGGAAAAGGGGAAATCTGGTGAGGCAGAAAGCAAAGAAGCCAGTCAGGAGTTGAGGTCGATACTGCAAACTGTTCACCAATATCCTTTCTCCCTTCTTACATAAAGATTAAAATTTTTACCTGGACACCTGAGCTCTTTCCATAATTTTGCTATTGTTGATAGTGCTGCTGTAAACACTGGAATATATATATTATGAAATATTACTCAGCCATCAAAAAGAATGAAATCTTACCATTTGCAGTGATGTGGATGGAGCTAGAATGTGTATTAAGCTAAGAGAAATAAGTCAGTCAGACAAAGAAAAATACCATGTTATTTCACTCAAATGTGGAATTTAAGAAAGAAAACAGATGAACATAGGGGGAAGGGAAGAAAAATAAAATAAGAGAAAAACAGAGAGGGAGACAAACCATAAGAGACTCTTAACTATAGAGAAAAAACTGAGGGTTACTGGAGGGGAAGTGGATGGGGGGGATGGGTTAAACGGGTGATGAGCATTAAGGAGGGCTTGTTTAATATGTGAGTGATGAATCACTGAATTCTACTCCCGAAACCAGTTCTACACTGTATGTTAACTAACTTGAATTTAAATAAAATCTTAGAAGAAAATTAATTAATTAATTAAGTAAAATAAATTTTTACCTGGACGTAAAGATGTCCAGAATGAAGATTACATTTCCCAGCCATCTCACTGCAGTGAAGGGAGGCCATGTGACTAATCTTGCCCAAGGGGATGTGAGTGTAACTTACATGTGAAAGAAACCTCTTGGTCCTGACTCAAAAGAAAGGGATAAACCCTCTCATTTCCCATCTCTCCCTTCTTTCTTCCTGAATCTAGGCTCGATGATAAGCCATCTTGGGTCGTACAGATGAGAACAGTGTCTAAAGACAGCAGAACAACAAAATGGAAGGAATCTGGGCCCCTGCAGAGGAAGAGGCCCCATCCCAGCTTGGGTCATTAAATGACAGAGAAAAACACTTCAATCTTGTGTTTTAAGCCACTATGACTGTCTTCCTAGATGAAAGGAGATGATCCGAGGCAGGGGCAGAAGGAATGGGACAGAGAGAACAGATCTGAGGAAAGTTGTTGGACTTATTCACAGGATGTAGGAGACAAGAGAGGGGGTGTCACCCGCACCCCTTACGAGCCTTTGTCTGAAGGCTGGGTGGATGGTGAAGTCATCAAAGAAAAAGAATAGAGCTAAATTAAATTACTTCTGAAGATGTGGAAGTTTGCTGGAAAAAATCTCAATTTTCAATTCATATGTTCATCCATCCTAACACCTTTTACTGAACTTGTATAAGGAATTTGCCTAAGGAACAGAGGATTTTTTTAAAGTTGCCCATTAGTGGTAAAATTGTTTCCTTTTTTTAAAGATGGACATCTTGGGGTGCCTGGGTGGCGCAGTCGGTTAAGCGTCCGACTTCAGCCAGGTCACGATCTCGCGGTCCGTGGGTTCGAGCCCCGCATCGGGCTCTGGGCTGATGGCTCAGAGCCTGGAGCCTGTTTCCGATTCTGTGTCTCCCTCTCTCTCTGCCCCTCCCCCGTTCATGCTCTGTCTCTCTCTGTCCCAAAAATTAAAAAAAAAAAAAAACGTTGAAAAAAAAAATTTTTTTTTAAATAAATAAATAAATAAATAAAGATGGACATCTCATTGATAGATGAATGGATAAGAAGATGTGGTATATATACAACGGAATATTATTCAGCCGTAAAAAAAAGAATGAAATCTTGCCATTTGCAACAAGATTGCAAATGGATCCAGACAGTATAATTCTGGCAACTCTTTCTCCCCACAGGTCCTGTCCCTGTGCTTTAATAAAACCATCTTTTAGGTCCTATCCCTGTGCTTTAATAAAACCACGTTTTAGGTCCTGTCCCTGTGCTTTAATAAAACCGCCTTTTTTACACCAAAAGAGAGAGAGAAATGCTGAGCAAAAAAAGTCAATCAGAGAAAGACAAACTCCATATGTTTCACTCATACGTGCAATTTAAGAAACAAAACAAATGAACAAAGGGAAAAGACAGAGAGAGAGAGAGAGAGGGAGAAACTAAAAAACAAACTCTAAACTATAGAGAACAAACTGATGGTTACCAGAGAGGATGTGGGTGGAGGGATGAGTGAAATAGGTGATGGGTATTAATGACCACACTTAATCACAGTGAACATTGAGTAATTATAATTGAGTGTAATAAGTAATTATAATTAACACTGAGTTAATTATACTGGAATTCAAATTTTAAAAAAATTAAAAGACATCTCAGCTGTAAAGGCTGTAAAGTACAGAACTCTCTAGACTATGTACAAGCATGTTGGACCTTTCACTGCTTAAGCTGTTAACAGAAGATTATCTATCACCTGGCTTGGTGTTGTTTCAGGTTTGCCTGGAAAAGGGAAGTGTGTGAGGCATGCTTTTTGCTTTAAGATTTTTTTTTTTAACGTTTATTCATTTTTTAGAGACAGAGAGAGACAGAGCATGAGTGGGGGAGGGGCAGAGAGAGAGGGAGACACAGACTCCAAAGCAGCCTCCAGGCTCTGAGCTGGCAGCACAGAGCCCGACGCGGGGCTCGAACTCACAGACTGCAAGATCTTGACCTGAGCTGAAGTCAAATGCCCAACCGACTGAGCCACCCAGGCGCCCCTGCTTTAAGATTTCATAAGAGCTCACATGTTTGTAATTGAGGTGGTGGGAGTAAGGGAACGTCCTTGAGGTGAGGATAATTCCACATAGCCACTCTTTTAGTTGTGCCATAATCCTCAGTATCCAGAGGAAGTCCATTTTAAATTAAATTGTTGGGACAGAAAAAAATGTATGTGTATGCATTTCCATACATTTAAAAACACAGCCCTGCTTAAATAATCTCTGCACATTTTCACAGCAGACTTTCCTTTTTGCACTATTTATCCTCCTACACAAGTAGTTTAAATAATCACTCCACATGATACACCAGACCTCCTGGGCAAAATAGCTTTTCCTATATTGATTAAAAATTCAAAGTCTATCTATAAATCAGGAAAGTCACTTAACATTCATGTCAGCATCCATGAATGTTAGACTGCCTCAAACACACCCTAAGATAGGCTTCTTAGACATGAAATAAACAAGAAGGAAGATCAATGAACTCTTTTATTCCATGTGTCTTAATGGCTCATTGGGACCGTGCTCTTTGCTCCAGTCTGTCCCCCTCAGAATGCTCCATTACCAGTCAAATGAAGGCATTTCTCAGCTTTGTCAGACAAAGGGAAAGCATTGGTGTCACTAACGGACATTCAGTGCAGTTCGCCTGGTTACTTCCTGAAAACCTACTATGTGCCAGATCCTGTCTTAGGCCTATGGGGATGCGGAAGTAAATATGGGACAGCATTGCTCTGATACAGATGCAAGAGAAAAGCTCAGGGTCCTGGAGGGGGAGAGATGAATTCCTTGAGGTTGGGATCCAAACATGCTTCCTAAAGATTCTTACATTTGAGCTGAACTTCAGAAGGGAGGAAGGGCTGGATGCTGGACCTGCCGAAGAGGCTGATCTGACGCTCCAGGCAGAAGGAACTAGCTTCCGCAGGTGCTGGAAGAAGACAGCAGGAGCCTTGTGGAAGTGGACTGTGGGCTGTGCAGGAGGTATGCTTACGGGCTGAGTTGTGTGTCCCCAACACTCCAAAACCCCCAGTACCTCAGAATGTGACTGTATTGGGGGATAGGGCCTTTATAGAGGTAATTACATTAAATGAGGTCGTAATCCTATACAACTGGTCTCCTTATAAAAAGAGGAAGTCAGAACACAGACAAACACAGAGAGGTGAGGAGAGGACATAGGGAGAAGGCGGCTTTCTGCAAACTAAGGAGATGAGGCCTCAAAAGAAACAACCCTGTGACACCTTGTTCTTGGACTTCCAGCTTCCAGGACTGTGAGTAAAAAAAAAAAATCTCTCTTGTTTAAGGCACTCAGTCTATGGTATTTGTTGTGACACTCCTAGTAAACTAACACAAGGTATAACTCATCAAAGTTTGTTAAAGATTGTCAAATGCACCACTCTTAACCCTCCCATTAACCCTGCGAGGTACATGCTATTGTGCACATCTAAGAAAACTGATACTCATGGAGGATAGGTAACTTGTTCAAAGTCACACCTCTGTAATAGCAGAAAGAAAAATTAAAAACTGGGATCCCGTTACGCATATTTTTAGCCACTTCCTTTTACGTAGTGGAATTATACTGAACATCTCTTGTGTCACTAAAAATCTGAAACAGTCCATTTAGGCTTCCCTACCTCAACTTTGAATAAGTTGCCTGGGGCATCTATGCCAGAAAAAAAACATCATGAAAACTAATATGGGAGGAAATTGAACATAAATAAGATGCTAAAATGGGTAGGAATTTAGTGGTCACCCAAGAACATGATAAGAACATGGCCATGGCATTTCATGGACTCTGGAAAGGCAGTCCTAGCCTGTGAAACTCTGGGAAGAGCACTCTCATCTTCCAGGACCCCAGGAACTACAGAGCACTGAACTGGAAGGCTGATCCCTCCTTATCCCCGAGTCTCATAGTCCAAAGGGAATAGTGACAGCTGGGATCACCTCACAGTCTAGTAAAGCAGGGAAAGAATTTTTAAATGGATCACAGCAACATTCAGGAAGAGTTGGTAATGGCTTCTATGATTTGGGAGATAAAAATTGGGAGTTCTATTTTTAATTTTTATATAGAGATTCTCCAATTCATTCTGTATAATCATTTTCAGAATGGTCTGGGCGATCATTTCAAGACCATAAGTCTAGATCCAGTGAAACCTATTCAAGAACCAGTATTATTCAAGGAGAAAGAAAAGAAAATATCCATTCCCTCCTAGAAGCTTACTGTCTGGTTGATGACATGGCAAAATCTTCTTTAAAAGGTTAGAAAGAAAGGAAAAAGACAGGAACACAAAGCGTCCTTCAAGCTATTTTTGTAAACAATCTAATTAAACAATCGATGTGAAAATCCTTTGTGAATTTCAATGGACTGTAACAGGTTAAGGAGCTTTTATTACCTGTTCCCCCAAAGAACAAATACTGAGCTTTTTCTGGGGGTCAGGCACTGTTTTGTGGTTATTCATAACAA
This sequence comes from Herpailurus yagouaroundi, assembly GCF_014898765.1. Lineage (NCBI taxonomy): Eukaryota > Metazoa > Chordata > Mammalia > Carnivora > Felidae > Herpailurus > Herpailurus yagouaroundi. The sequence goes on from NW_024412396.1 coordinate 61,011,604, forward strand.
AAGGATACAAGTTAGTGTGGTGGAGTTCAAACTGAGTCAGTGGTCCCTGGAAGAACCCAAATAAAGGAGCAGCCCAAGAGGGTTGAGGAGCACTGCCCCAACACTGCCACAAACGTTTTGGACACTCTCGTGGCTCAGGGGCATCGTGGACAGGACACAGTTTTAAATTCGGGTCTGGGGCTGGGCTCCCAGCTCCACCTCTGTGCTTATTTGACTCAGTTAAGTCACAAAAAAGTCGCTGATAATAATACATCTTAAAGAGTTTATAAAAGACTCCATACTAGTATGCATATGGGCCACACCCAGGGTCCAGAGAAATGGAAACTTTTATTATTCTTACGATCCATATTGGCTTCCCAAGGCAGCCATAACGAAGTACTAAAAATAGGGTAACCTAAAACAACAGTAATTTCTTTCTCACGGTTCTAGAGGCTTGCAAGCCCAAGCAGAGTTGGTTCCCTCCGAGGGCTGCGACACGAGAATCTGTTCCGTGCTTGTCCTAGTTTCCAGTGATGTTCAGCGATCCTCGACACCCCTTGGCTTGTAGACGCATCACTCTGGTCTCTGCTTCCATCTTCTCATGACCTTCTCCCTGTGTCTCTGGGTCTCCACATGGCCATGTATCTTCTGTGTCTCTCTCCTCTCCTTATAAGGACACCAGTCATATTGCATTGAGGGCCCACCCTATTCCAGTATGGTCTCATCTCAACTAATTTGATCTGCAACAACCCTATTTCCAAATAAGGTCACATTCTGATGTGCTAGGAGTTCGGACTTGGGACATATCTTTTGAGGGGGTGCACAATTCCACCCATAATGGGAGTTTAATTTCAGCTTCTCATTCTACTCTATTACAAACCAGCCAAGTGACCTTGAATGAGGCACTGCCTCTGATCCTTAGTATCTGCACTTATAAATGGAGATGATAATGATACTGACCTTATACATTGCCTTGAGAATCAAGACAGACCATAAGTGACGTTGCTTTGTGAACTATAGAGCATCGTATAATTTAAATTATAAGCATTCCTCTGATATCACAGTCTTTGGATGCCTATTCTAACCCTAGCAGTCTGCTTCTCCAGCCCCTGTGAACCATCAGATGCACCACAGTTCCTTGCTTGCTTTCCACAGCTCCAAACATGTTATTAATCATTAACTCTAAGTGAACTAAATTATGCCTGTAAATGATTGGACTACGGCAATTGAGTTACCTGACAATTTCCATGCAAGTCACAGAGCTAACCTAATGGAACGTGACAGCTCTTTCCTATAGCGCATTCTCAAAATTTGATTATTCTGAGGGAGAAAAGATTCGTTGGGAGCCTCACTCAAATTGCCCAAGGCCTGTTCAGCATCTGTATGGAAAGATTAGTCTTTGGGAGTGAGAACCCGGAGAGCAGCCGGCCCGCCTATCGGTCATCTTTCTCGGGCTCCGAGTGGAGCAAAATTGATGCGTCCCTGGTCTTGTAACCTTCTGCAGACTTGGGGACTGTGCTAACCCATGAATAATGAAATCCACTATTAGTCATAAACTGGAGGAGATCATCTGCATTTTGACTCCAAGAAAACAATTTAAAAGGAAATAGGCCTTTGACGCTTTTATAGACCAGGCACAATCAGGCCCTGGAAATAGCCCTCACTCAGTCCCTCTTTCCACTCGTATTTATCGCGTATTGCCGGTATCCTTTTAGGGAGTGATATAAAAGAAACAAAACAGAGTACCCAGGCCTCTGGTTTACCCTCTTTTGATCCTGTGCTGGAAAAATGTAACTTCTCTTTTCTCTGTATCCATGTGATGCTTCTTATCATAAGTTATTACTTATGGCCCCCACCAGTGCCTCCAGACAACCTCCACCACACCACCGTGAACACTCAGTACCTGAAGGTTAAGTCTGGGGTTTTCACCAGCCTGAAATGGCAGTGATCACAAAGAGGAAGATAGGACACCGGCTCAAGGCCGCATTGACAGGGCTGGACGCTACTCCTCCCCAGCTCGCCCTTCGCCAGAGGAGAAACCCCATGATAGCTGGAATCATCACCGGCCATGCAGCCTGCAGATCCACCACTGGTAGCCCCCCAGTGGACCCTCCTACAGAGGTATTTCAACTCACATAAGGCATCACACTGACCCTTTGAGGCCAAGGTTGGAACAGAACAACACCCGATGTTCGTGTGAACTATTCCTAACAGATGGGCCAGCTGGAGAGATCAAAATGCTGGACACAATTTTAGCAACATGGAACCTTGAGGTAAATGAAGGGTCACGGTTACCTCCACCCCAAGCAGAAGGACCATAGATATGGGCTGTGGTAGGCAGAATTCTAAAGATCATGCAAATATATTAGCGTCCTGAGTACTCATTCAAACACCGTTATAGGTCCTGCCTTGAAGGCATTTTACAGGTGTCATTAAAACATCAAGCGCCAAGTTGGCGAACCTTTAAGACAGAAACCCAGCGAGTCATGTGAGCCCTTTACAAGCAGAATTTTTCTCCAGCTGGGAACCGAAGTCAGGGATTTGAAGCACAGGAAGTATTCCATCAAGCATCACTGCTGGCCTGAAAATGGAGGGGGACACAACAAGGGAGGCTGGGGCTTGCAGAAGTGGCCAGCAGCCCCATGCTGGCAGCTAGCAAGTGAACAGGGACCTCGGTTCGGCTGGTGGAAGACACTGGATTCTGCTAACAACAGGAATGAGCTTGAGAGAGCACTCCGTGCTCCAGGTGAGAACACAGCCAAACACCAGCTTCATTTGAGCTGGAACCCAGCCATCCGTGCCTATTGACACATGCCTCACTATAAAATTCACCATTTTGAAGTGTACAATTCAAGAGTTTTCAGTAGACAAAGAGATGGGCAGCCGGAGCACTGTCTCGTTTCAGAATATTTGCATCACTCAAAAAAGAAATTCTGTACCCGTTAGCAGTCCTCTCCATCCTTCTGGTCCCTGGAAACCACTGATGTACTGTCTGTTTCCATGAATTTGTCTTTTCTGGCTATTTCCTGTAAGTGGAATCCTACTGTATGTGACTTTTTGTATTTGGTTGCTTGCATGTAGCATGTTGTTTTCAAGGATCTACCCACGGTGCGGCATGTTATCAGGATTTTATCCCTTTTAGGGCTGAATAATATTCCATTGTATGAGTGTATCACATTTTGTGTATCCATTCATCAGTTAATGGGCCTTTGGATGTTTCCCACTTTTTAGTTATTATGAATAAATGCTATTGGGATTTGTGTACAAATTTCCCATGGACATGGCTTCTCATTTCCCTTAGGGTATATACCTAGATTGGGATTGCTGGGTCAAAGAGTAACTTTGAGGTACTACCAAACTGTTTTCTAAGGTGACTGCCACATTTTACAACCCTGTCAGCAATGTGTGAGGGTTCCAATTTTGCCTACATCCTTGCCAACCCTTGTTTTTGTGTGTTTTGTGGGGTTTTTTTTCTGGTGGTGGGGGAGTTGCCAACACTTGTTAATTGTCTGGCTAGTGGAGGTAAAGTGTTACCTCCTTGTGGGTTTTTGTTTTTGTTTTTGTTTTTTGAGAGACAGAACATGTGTGTGCTGCTCTGAAAAAAATTTTTTTCCTGTAAAGGGCCACACAGAGGAGGGGCAGGGGAAGGGGGGTGCAGAGAGAATCCCATGCAGGCTCTGAGCTCAGCATGGAACCCCACAGGGGCCTTGAGATCATGACCTGAGCCAAAATCAAGAGTCAGACACTTGACTGAGCCACCCGGGCGCCCCTTTGCTGAGTATTTCTTCACGGGCTTTTGACCGTCTCTGTATCTTCTTTAGAGGAATGTTCTATTCAAACACTTTGACTTTTTTTTTTTTTTTTTTTTCAGGGAACTGCCAGACAGGTCAAATAGTGACAGTTCTCTGGGGAGAGACTCTTGGAAACCTCCAAACTTTTTCAGCCCCTCTGAGTGGAGGTGAGGCTTCCGGCTGTAAGTAGGTATTCCTAGTTACAAGGTTTCCAAAGCTGTTGGTTTTCAAAGCTTCAGTGGAGCTTGGGAATGGAAGGTGGAAATAGGGCACTTTAAAATGCCTACAGTTCACTGTTCATGCCAAGATTAGCTGGTATTCTTGAATTCTCCTTGGATCATTGCAAGCCTTTGGTTAATTTTACAGAGTTCTGAAAAAGTTAATTTGGACAATTTTTGCTAATGTCCCCATTGCTTTTATAGAGAAGACTCTCAGAGACTGTTATTTGGCTGTTTCCAAAGAACTTCCCCCGGGTCTTACTTTAAACAACTGAGTTTGTGGGAGTTTATGTAGCAATAGAAAACTAATCCATGAGTCAAGGCTGACACAACTGGACCACAGAGCTAGGGTCCCACCTTCTAATATTGCAAGGGTTATTGTGACTCTTGGGGGTGGCCTCCAATTTACCTATTTTGTGGTTTCTCCTTTAGATCTTTCTTTTTTCTTTATGCTTCAACAGACTCTCCACTCCAATCCAGGAAGAGAAAGCCTTAGGTAAGAATCTTTTTTGTGTTTTAGGAATATTTTTCCATGATGCTTGCTTTCAAAGTGGCAAGCAGTTGTTTTGTTTATTCATTCAGCAAACATGTATTGTGCAGTGGCCAGGGTGACCACCTGTGCCACTTTACCTAGGACGTTCCATTTTGTAGCACTGATCATGCTTCATTCCAGAAAATAACCAGTCACTGGAAAACTGAAATGGGGTTTTAAACCCTACAATCGTTCAGGCCTGTGGTCTAGGGCAGGGGTCAGGAAACTCCTTCCATAAAGGGCCACACAGAGGGATTTTAGGCTCTGCAGTCCAGATGGTCTCCCTTGCAGCTATTCAGCTTGGTGTTTGTAACACAAAAACAGCCCTAGACAATGTGTAAACAAAAGGCATGGCTATGTTTTGATAAAACTTTATTTTAAAAATAGATGGTGATACAAGAGGATCTACAGATGGCCAATAAACAGAGGAAAAATTACACAACATCACTATCCATCAGGGAAATAAAAAAAAATCAAATACACATCAAAGCCACAGTGAGAGGTCACTTCCCACCCCCTAGGATGGCTACAAAGAGACAGACAATAGCAGGTGCGGGCAAGGGGGTGGAGCCACTTTGGCAACTAGTTCCGTTGCAAATCGTGTTGTCAAGCATAAAGTTACCATTGGACTCGGCAATGCCAACTCTAGGTACGTATCCGAGAGAAGTGAAAACCTGTGTCCACAGAAAACTTGTGCACAAATATCAATAGCAGCCCAAGACAGGAATTGCTGAGTCAGATGGTATGGTTCCTTCCGCGGCCTAGGGTCGTCTCCTCTCACTCAGGTGCAGGCTAGCGCCCAGCCAGAAACACGAAGACACTCTCTGGGGCTCTGCTCACTCTGCTCCCTCCTCTCCAAATTACAGCCACATCGGCACGTCCAAATTCCTGTCCCTGGGGGTACCTGGGTGGCTCAGTCAGTTAAGCGTCCAACTTCCGCTCAGGTCATCATCTCGTAGTTCGTGAGTTCGAGCCCCGTGTCTGGCTCTGTACTGACAGCTTGGAACCTGGAGCCTGCTTCAGATTCCATGCCTCCCTCTCTCTGCCCCTCTCCCTGCTTGTGCACACGAGCTCTCTCTAAGAATAAATAAACATTAAAAAAAAATTCCTGTCCCCGTGTCCAGCGCTCAGAAAGACCATCAGGCTGTGTCTGGATGCCTCATTCCTTTCCCCTATTCTCAGAGACCACAGACCAGTGCTGCCCTCTTGGCCCAGGGTCATACATCATTAAATCATACATTCTACCTGCTTTTTTTCCGTTGCTTGTGGTGGGAGGGATCAGTCAGTCTGTTATCCCATCCTGACTGGAAGGGGGAGTTCTGTTTTGCCTGCTCTTGCACTTTGTAGAAATGGATGCATACAGCAGGCACTCTCTTGTCTCCGGCTTCTTTTGTTCAGCCTCCTGTTGGCGAGCACTAGCCGTCTTGGTGCAGGTGGCATTCGCCGCTTCATTTTCGTGGCTGTTTTTGTATTTACACATATTTATTGATTCCTTGCCATGTGTGCCAGGAACCGTGCCAAGTTCTAAGGACACAAGTCTCATCACGAGAAATACAGTCCCCGCTCTTGGGAAGCGTATAATCTTGCACGGGATCCAACAAACCATCGCTCAGCGGCAAACCCAGCCCGCTGCCTGTTAAATAAAACTGTACCAGACACAATCGTACCCATTCATTTATACATTTTCTAGGGCTGCCTTCGTGCTACGGTGACAAGAACTGAGTCCTTGTGAGGGAAACCACATGCTAGCCCACAACGCCAAAGATGTTTACTAGCTGGCGCTTTCTAGAGAAAAAATGTGCTGAGCCCTTGTCTAGTGGATAATACTAGTATCTTCTTACTATAACACACTACAGACATGGACACCGAGGCTCAGAGAGGCTAAACAACCTACTTGACCTTACCCAGGTCTGTCCAGAGACGTGCTCGTAAGTGTTTAACAACTGGCTCTCCAAAAAAAAGAAAAAGAGCTATGTATATTATACGTTGTACTTTCATCATAAATTGTAAGAGTCAGGGCGCCTGGGTGACTCAGTGAAGCATCCAACTCTTGATTTCAGATCAGGTCATAATCTCACGGTTTGTGAGTTGGAGTCCCGCGTCAGGCTCTGCACTGACAGTGCAGACAAAGCCTGCTTGGGATTCTCTCCCTTCTCTCTCTCTCTCTCTCTCTCTCTCTCTCTCTCTCTCTCTCTCTGCCATGAACACAGCCCGCTCTTAAGTTTAATCTTGATTATTAGCATTTACCTCATCACTTTTTAAGTCCAGACCAGAGATCAGCAAACTTTTGTTAAAGGGACACATGGTAAATATTTTAAGCTTGGTGGGCTGTATGCTTTCTCTTGCAACTACTCAACTCTGCCATTGTCTCCTGGAAGTAGCCATACAGACAATATGCATATTAAATGGATGGGCCTGGGGGCACCTGGGTGTCTCCATCGGTTAAGCGTCTGACTTTGGCTCAGTCATGATCTCACAGTTCGTGGGTTCGAGCCCTGTGTCGGGCTCTGGGCTGACAACTCAGAGTCTGGAGGCTGCTTCAGATTCTGTGTCTCCCTCTCTCTCTGCCCTTCCCCCACTCGCACTCTGCCTTTATCAAAAAAAATGAATAAACATTAAAACTAAATGGATGGGTCTGTATTCCACTAAGACCTAATTTACAAAAACAGATTGAAGGCCCACAGGCCATAGTTCGCCAGCCTCTGGGTCTAGACAACCAAGAATATAAATAAAAGACCTGACTTAATTTTTTTTTATTGGGGGAGGGGCAGGGGCAGAGGGAGAGAGACAAAATCTTAAGCAGGCTCCCCACTCAGCACAGAACCGAATGTGGGGCTCACTCCCACGACCCTGGGATCATGACCCAAACCAAAATCACGAGTCGGATGCTCAACTGACTGAGCCACTCAGGTGCCCCAGAAGACCTGATTTATACTATTTGCTAATCCCACCAGAATTTCAAGCTACTAATATGACATCAGTGAATGGGAAATTAGGAAGACACGCACATTCACCTGTTGGGATGAGCACTGGGTGTTGTATGGAAAGCAATGTGACAACAAATTTCATATTAAAAAAAAAAAAATGAAGACACGCACAGTGGGAGAACAGCGTCTCCCACTTAATAAAAGGAGAGAGATTCATGAAGTACTGAAAACATAGTACTTAAGATAGGAGATCCGTGGAATATATGAGGCATTTTAATGCTCTGTCTTCGTGCATCATTACTAAGGCTCTTTGGTCTGGCCATTTTCTCTAAAAAGAAGTTATAAGGCAAAGGAAAATTTCATATTCTACATCAGACTAATGTTTTGGTTGTAGAATACCAATTAACATTTTAAGTGGTTGAAGCTATTGCATTTTCTTATGAAATGATGATTCTTTAATAGAATGGCCTCAGTAGATTTCAAACATGCAAGGAAAGCGAGTTTCTAAAAGCCACGTGAACAAGCTTTCCTCCAGCACCTGATTTTTTGCTGGGATATAAAGGGAATGATTGGGGGCTGCCTGGGTGGCTCAGTTGGTTGAGTGTCCACCTTCAGCTCAGGTCATGATCTCGCGGTCTGTGGGTTCGAGCCCCGCGTCGGGCTCTGTGCTGACAGCTCAGAGCCTGGAGCCGCTTCAGATTCTGTGTCTCCCTCTCGCTCTGCCCCTCCCCCACTTGCGTCCTCTGTCTCCCAAATATAAACATTAAAAATATTTAACATACAAATAAAAAAAAAATAAAGGGAATGATTGGTTCTCAACAATAAGGCACAGGTATTGCTCTAATTAATTTACCTCAGGTTCTACTGAAATTCAGTGACAGCTAAAATAACCAGACCAAGTGTCCTCAATAATTCAACAATACAGTTTATTTTAAAGTTCTAGTCTTACATACATAGATATTAGAGCCTATGATGATAATGTGGATATAACATTACTTGACTATAACTCATTACTTATTAACAAGAATTTGGGGAGCACCTGCTAGATGCCAGTCACTCCGCAAAGGAATGTGAAGGGTACGGACCCGAACCACCCCCCCCCCCCCCCCGCCTCCCTCTCCATTCCCACCTCTACTGCTCTGGTCCAGGCCCTTGGCCATCTCAGGATGATCAGACCATTTAACACCACTTCTTACACCCTTCAGCTCACCTGCCACACTACCGGGTCAATATGCCTAAAATACAGCTTCTGGGATACCACTTTCATGTTCAAAAACCACAAACTCCTTCCCTTAGCATTCAAGGTCCTCAACAGTTAAGTTCCTTTTCCCACCTTGTCTCCCCCTGCACACATTTTGACTTCAACTATTCTTTGCCACGGAAATTTATCTTTGCAATCGGAACCACCGCCCTTTTGCACATGCTGTTCTCCTTGCCTGGAATATTCTGCAACAAAGAATCCTCCCCGTCCTTCTGAGTCCAAGCTTTAATCAGGCTTTTCATCTTGCCCCCCTGTCCATGAGGATCTCTCTAGCTTCTGACTTCCTTACATTTGATCCTTACTGCATGCAATCTTTTCCCCACGTGGTGGGATCAGTATGAACTATCTGCTCTATCAGCTCTATTAGAAAGGGCTCTTTAACTTTAAGCAAGGTTTGAACCCGCCTCCCCCGCCTCCCCAAAAAGATATTTATTGAAAGAATAGTGGGGCAACTGGCATTACTAAAGGATTGAACAATCAAATGGCAAAGGCAGAGGTGCAGCTGGAAGTCAAGAGCAACTGAAACTGAGCACTTCCTGGACTCTGTGTCTTGCCTCTACTTCTCCTGGGTAGACTGTTTCTTCTCAAAGTGGAGGACTTCTCCTCTGTGGCAGGAAATGGGGCATCCGCCAGTTGCTGAATGTCCCATTGAATAATGCCTTCTTCCCCTGGACTAGAAAGTTTATTTTTTATCCTCCAGTTAGCAAGATACTAGGAAAGGATTCAAACTGCCTTGACATAGGCCAGGTACCCATTCCTGAATCACTCAGCTGTAGCTAAAGGGTAGTGTCGTTTAGTACATATGTAGCTGTGAGAAACCAGCTCCTATAGATCCAGGGCTGTTCCCAGAGTAAAATATTTAGGAACAAGACAATACTACTAAAAGGTGTCTTGTACCCTCCACACCTTGACTTTCCAGTGTTGACTGCTGTGAGTATGCGTGCTTATCCGCGCACACACACACACACACACACACACACACACACACACACAGTTTTCAGGGGACCTGAGTACCATAGTCCTAAATGAGGGTCTCACTGAAGTTAACACAGACATGTCCTCTGGAATCGGGGTAGTTATCAGGATGTCCCTCAATGCCCCAGGACCGTGACCTGTGATGCCATTTGTCAGTTTCTTCAAACCTAGCACTCTGGAGTAAGGCTTTTAGATTCCTTAAAAGCATAGCCACTACCGCACCCCTGTTCTCTTGGCCTCTGAACCCCTACTCCTACAGGACTTCAGGTCTTACCCAGTGAGCCAAACTGGGGTGTGGTCTCTAGCACCATACTATTCAGAGCTGCTAGATATGCTCCATTGTATCTCCAGATCCACTCTCCAAGCTGCTCTGTGCCTTGCAAAGCTAACGTGGGTAGATCACGTGCAAGGGTTAACTTTCCCTAACTCTAGCTTCTGGCTAGAGTATAGCTACTACGGAGTCCCTGCAGGAGATACAAGGTAGAAGAAGCAGAGTAAAGTCAGCGCATTTATCCCCCCAGTTTCCTCCCTTGGGGTTGCCATGGGCTGACTGCCTCTGCTAACTGAAGATCACTGTTCTTCTCTGTCCACATGGCCTCTCTCTCTCCACACTCCCTTAACCACTCGGAGTTCTGTTCTCTACCTCCCAAGTCTTGTCTTGGGTCATGACATGTAACAAAGCTAGGATACTATTAGTAGCTTTTGGGCATTCAGCTGAAGACAGTAGGACTCTTTGAGAATAATTCACTGGGATTAGGAAATGGGACTTTCATGTTGTCGATACGGAAGGGCTGCTTGCCTCACTTCTCTACCCAAAGGATATGAAGATCTTACTGCTTGCTCCTCACTCACTCACTGTCGCCACTTTGTTCTCTTTGAGGAGAATATTACAGGACTGACTAGACAGTGGCTTAGGAGGCTCCTGGGATCCTGAGGTATGATCCTGGGACCAAGGAAATCAATAGAGGAGTACTGGCTACAAGCAGGGATCAAGACAAGGGATAGGTTCCCAGTACACTGTAAGAGAACCGAACGTAAGTGACTGCCCACAAGACCTAGGACATAGGACTTGGGGCCACGGAAAAGCCTGGAATGAATTGCATAAAACAGGAACCACTCACAAATCCTCCCTCCCACCGCGGACCAGCAATGGACTCAAGAATGACACTCAAACCTGAAGTAAAGAACTCCCAAATATTCTTCTGGAATCTGAAGTATGTATAACCTGCTGGGAGCTAAGATTGTTTAATAATGTAGTGTCCCAGTCCCTTATGAAGGAACTAGTCCTCTGTTACATTATGTTGAGTCCAGGGTCAAGGGATCATTTCCCAGAGCCGTAGCTGTTGGTCTTCTACGACCAGGCAGCCCTCCATGATTACCCTGTCCAGTCACCTGGGTCACTAAAATAAATGGATAGATAATAGAGAGATAGATAAAAGGGCTTTTAAAAACCAATCTTTTTGAGTTAGGTTTCATTTCAAAGAAATGCTACTGGAGCATAACAATAAGACTGAGATTGAAACAGTTGCATTTTTTTTTCCGTAAGGACCACTGTCCCGGAGGGAATAGAATAGAAAATTAGCAATAAACAGGCCAGCTGCAGGCGTGGCACTCTCTTGAAAGCTAGAACGATATATATTCCTTTGCTCTTATTGCTGTGACAGATGATCACCAATTTAGTGTCTTGAAGCAACACAAATCTGTTATGTCCCCGTTCTGTAGATAAGATGGGCTCGGTCGGCACCTCTGCTCTCGGGTCTCAAGACCCAAATCAAAGTGTCGGCCGGCTTCAGCAATTCAGTGAGACCTTCAGAAAAGAAGGTGCTTCCAGACCTGTTCAGGTTGTTGGCAGAATTCAGTTATTTCTGGCTGTAGGACTGGGGTATCATTGGTGACTGTCAGCAGGAGGCGTCTCTCAGCTTCTAGAGCCTTGATCACGGTTCTCTTTACCTTTAAAGCGAACAACAGTGAGTAACATGCTTCTTGTGCTTCAAATCCCTCTGTCTTCTTTGGTCACATTCTTTTGTCTCCAGCTGGAGAAAGTTCACTGCTTTTAAAGGCTTGTGTGGGGCGCCTGGGTGGCACAGTCGGTTAAGCGTCCGACTTCAGCCAGGTCACGATCTCGCGGTCCGTGAGTTCGAGCCCCGCGTCGGGCTCTGGGCTGATGGCTCAGAGCCTGGAGCCTGTTTCCGATTCTGTGTCTCCCTCTCTCTGCCCCTCCCCCGTTCATGCTCTGCCTGTCTCTGTTGCAAAAATAAATAAACGTTGAAAAAAAAAAATTTTAAAGGCTTGTGTGATTACAGCAGCCCCACCTAAATAATCCAGAATAATCTCCTTACCATAACCTAAACTACATCTGTAAAATCCCTTTTGCCATGTAGTGTAACATATTCACCGTTTCTAAGGATTAGCATGTGGACATCTTTGGTACTCATTTTCCTTACCACAGAAGGCACTGAAGCTAGGTCATGGCCAAGTGCAGAGAGGGAAACAGTTTACACCAAGACAGATGCCATGTTCACATTGGAATTTTTTTTTTTTTTTTTTAGTTATCTTGTTTAATCCAACATACTTGGAAAATGCTATGAAAATACATGTTAATTTCAATATGCTTTTCTGATTACATATATGTGATATTCATAGGATACATATATGGTCAAAACCTTGGTGTTGCATATTTAGCTCACTCAATTTATGAAAAATAACGGCCACATAACCTAGTTAGCAAAACCAGTCCTCCTTATCAAGTTAATCGAATCAGACTGCCAGGAGAAGACAACAATTCTGACTTAATTTTTTTATCCAAATAAATGCATTAATGTACACAATCTGCTGAAAAAGACACAAATCGCAATGGTAAGCTTACACTACTGTAGGATGAACTACTAAAGGTTGTCAAGATTATAATTATGCAGATCTAATGTCATTGGTTTATGGATTTTTATAAGTGATAAAGTCAAGCATAAGTCAATTTGCTGTTTGTCATTAACTCGTAACAGTTCACAATTTAATGTATAGTTAAAAATAAGAAGCTCTTTGTGAAGGGAGCCCAGGGGAAAAAGCAAGAGGGTGTGCATATGTATACTATACGCAGATATTTGGCGTTGGGGAATGTCATGGAGGGAATTACCTTGACATAATGGTAGTTTCCAACTACCTCGCAACTAGCTCTCAGGCAAGCTGTCTCAAAGGTCACAGAACAGAAAGGTTCACATTAAACCTTAAAAACCACATTAAAGATTCAAATTAAAATACTTGAATCCCACAAAGCTGTGATTTGATCAACTTGAAGCACAAGGAGAAGCAAGAAAAAGACATGGGGTAGGCTAACACACTTAGCATGGGGTACAAGCAGATGGACCAAAGCAACTTCTCCATCGGGCACCTTGGACATAGTACTTAAGGGCCCCCAACACTTTTGGGGCCCACAAAACTGTTGTAACTTCTTTTAAAATCAGAAGAAGAAGAAAAGAGTATAATCCAGCCTGGATTACATTAGTCTTTCTTCCAATGCTGTAGGAAAATATAATTTTAATATTTCTTGATGCAGGAAGGGGCCCAGGAAGAAAGGCTCAAGTGTCCTGCAGCCCAGGATGGGGAAACAACACTACCTAAATCTTGGGTCGCACAACATTCACATCTTGTCTTTCCTGCATCAGTATCTCCCACTGAAGGTGGGCTTATGAAAACCAGAGTTGAGGTTTGAACAAGAGGGCTTAGCAGGCAGAAAGTGCCTGGAGCCAACACAAACACCAGCCGAGAGGCTCAGAACACAGACGCCTGGCCACGGCAACAGCCTGGCAGTTAGCCTGCTCGATAGCTCCGGGTTTGGGCTGAGTTTATTGGGCAGAGCACAAGTGGGGCCAGAATAGGACCATACTGGGAACCTCTGGTGGATGGCCAGTTTCAAGATGCCCAGAAGTGGCATCCTCATTATTTATAATTTCGTCTTCCCATGTCTTTGTATCTGTTAAGTAACACACATTTGTTCTGTCACACATTCCACTTATTCCATCTTCAACACACCTTACAGGTTACTTACTGTCTATACTTAACACACTTACCAATTCTGCCTGTGCCTCACAAGCTCTTTGTTTGCCCAGTATCTATCCCAAACGTGTCCTATCAATTTGGCCCATATCTCATAAGCTACTACTAGCTTTCTTGCTTTGCTTTATACACTTGTGGGTTTTATCCATCCCATTTGTTGTCTCGAGAACACACTACAGGAAAAATGAAAACAGAATAAGGTGTGAGACTGAGAAATAACACCATTAATGTCATCAGACATTGTGATTGGACATGATTTATGCAAAGAAAAAGTTCTGTTCCACAAAAGACCATGTGCTTCAACGTTTCACCAATGCTTCCGCCCTCCTGTGTTCTACTTCTTATCAGGAGATGGACAGAATGAAACATTTTATAAGTTGAAGTAAGACAAGCAGGCCAGGATTATCATACAGATTTAAACTAAAAGGAGACACACAAAAGTTTTATCCACAAGCTTTATCCAAGGTAATTTGAAAATCTGATAGCTCCTGAAAATATTTCAGTTACATTTTTGTTTTTTAACTAACCATCACTGATCGCTTCTGCTTGGGCTACTCATAGGTACCTTTCTTTCCAGCCAATGACTTGTCCCAGGGATAAGCACTGAGAACAACTGAGAAGGACCCCTTACATGAAATCTGTTGGGGGAGTGGCCACAAGGGAGAGAGCCATGTTTAGCTTTTATTATTTCTTATCAATATTTTCTTTGCTCTATCTTCATCAAATTCTCAACAGCTATGCATTTCTCAGTGACAGTGATAAAAGAGCAGATAATTACATGAAAGTCAGGCCCATGGCTTAGAGTCAATGTACTTCTGATTGCAGAATACAACCGTAGGGGCCCGAATATCCCCCGTTTCCAATGCCATGCTTCGTCTTTAACAGAAATACACATAAGACATAAAAGGAGAGGAAGCTTTGGGGGGTGGTCTTTAATTTCACCAATTAAGAGACTCTTCCCTCAAGTCAGTATTTCAAATGGACTGTGCCCTGGCCCAGGGCTGGAGGGGAGCGGGGTGTATAACCCAAAGCCATGGGTCACAGTAAGAACTGGAAACGGTAACGTGTTTATCTTTCTTAGATGCAGCGGAAAATGGGCTATGGAAAGGGGAAGATGGGAAAGAACAGCTTTTTAATGCCAAGAAAGAGATGCCCAGGGAGCCGAGTACCCCAATTTGAAGGCACTGGTCTGTACCACACAAGTTAACTGATAATTGTGTATTAATACCATCGTCACAAAATATTTTAATCTGATGAAATTTTAAGAATTCTAAGAATCACTTTCTATATGCCAGCCCCCATCATGCTTCCCATGTATCAGGTGCTCGGTGATACCTATTTACTGTTCCCCCATTCATTCAGACATGCATGTACATGTTTGCCAACAGCCTATTACGTGTCGGATGCTAGAATGGAAAGCCAATGAGCATTTACTATCACTCCGTGACAGGCACTGTCACACTGGAGATAATACAACTGGGTCTTCGAGAAGTTAATTGATTAGCACTTCGTCTATCTATTTCTAGACAAAACTCCTGGTCCTCTTTATTTAAAAGTCTCTGATTCTGGTCTCACTACCACTTTTTCTTTTTTTAAGTTCTCTTTGAGAGAAACAGAGACAGCACGAGTGGGGAAGGGGCAGAGAGAGAGGGAGAAAGAGAATCCCAAGCAGGCTCCGTGCTGCCTGTGCCCAACACAGTGCGAGGCTTGAACTTACCAAACAGTGAGATCATGATCTGAGCCAAAATTAAGAGCCAGACGCTTAACTGACTGAGCCACCCAGGCGCCCCTCTCACTACCCCTTTTATGCTTTATATCTGTGAATGGAGGAGAGGTAAATGTGAAGCCACACGAGTTCACAGGCCACCCAAAAAGAGGTGATGGGCCAGATTTGGCCCTTGGGCCATAATCTGTGGGCCCCGACTTAATAAAAGTAAGGAGAAAAAGAAAACTGGGGAACACATTTTCCACAGAAAAAATTATTTCTGTGTGCTGATCCACCATGACTAGTTAGGCAACATTGTCTGAAGAGAAAGGAAAGAATAACAGTTGTGATTTTTTTGGTTTATCAGAGAAGAAATTGTGGATAGGAGCATCATTCTTGAGCCACCTGTGCAGATCACACATTGGGACAATGTAGCTACACAGGGTAATGAGGCATTGGATTGTCGGGGTTGGGGGTGGGGGACAGGAAGGTAGGGTTTAATACCTCTACAGAAACCAGGTTCGTTTCTCTTAATAGCCTGCGTGAAGAATGGCTACCATTAAGGCCAACTATCACACAAAATTAACCCTTGAAAATGGTTTAAAATTCTTTCTCCTTCTCCGACATGACAGTATTTCAGAAGGGATTGTTTTCAATCGATTCTTTCGGTATGAAAATACGCATATCTCTAAATAATGTACTATTATTGCTGTATCTGCATTTGGGGAGTTTTGGGCATTATCTACTGGTTTCCTGGATATGAAAAATAAGTCTCCTCCTTTCTTCCCCTTCTCTCACCAATACCTCACACATTTTCCATCCCCATCCCCTTTTGTCCAACATGGTCGTGTCGGTGCCTATAAAATCATGACTCTATATGCTATTTATAAGTGAGGCATGTAACAAACTATAACTCTTTTTTCCTTTGGTAAACACAAATCTTGCTTTTTCTTAGAGTGAATTATTTTTCACACCCCTTAATTTCTGTATTCTCATCAGTAATTCAAACTCGAATTTTCTAGCAGAGTCTTAGGTCCCCTGAATAGCATTCATATCAGATACTCTACCAGTTTCACCTTACGGCGGAGGCCTCTCAGAGCCCTCAGACCTGCCCTAGCTAGACCAGTGGTCCCCTACGTGTGGCTCTCACTGTTCGTCCTGAGGATCTCACATGGCTTTGCTGCCATCTTACCACTCTCAGTATCAATGTTGCATGTGTATGAGAGTAAGAAGTGCTGGCAAACACAAACCTTGACCTTTCAAGCTTTACACAATGCATTTGTATCCTCCTGGTTGTACAGTCAGGTCACATAGTCGCTCAGTTGTGGCCACGCTTATGGTGTATGGGCCTGCACTCTTTAACTATGCTGTCTCTAACACATGCTTCCAAAGTTGCCCATGAAGGGGAATAGAGAGCTGGAGGAGTGTATATGGGATTATTCAGAGCCAGGCCTGGAAATGGTTTACATTCCCTCTACCTGCCTCCCAATGGCCAGAACTCAGTCATAGGAACCCTGACCTATGACTACGAGGGGGGTCGAGGCAGGTAGACTTCCTGTGCACCAGGAAGAAGAAATGGTGTGGGAAATGCCTAGCATTATGTCTGCCAAGTCTGCCCATCTGAGCACCAAACCATTTCGGCGTTCTTCCAATAGGTAGACAAGACAACCAAAGCAGTACTCTCCACTGGCTCTGGCCCTGTTGCTCTCACAAGTCTGAAGTAAAAACAAAAATCACCGGTTCTAGAAACACCAAAATAAAAGGGAAACTTGGAGACAAAAAGTACTTCTCCCAAAAAAGTTGAAGAACAATCACTGCCCTAGAGTAATTCTGAAATCCCTCTGGGCACTCCGAGGCAAGGCAGATTTGTGGATGGGGCCCTGCGGATGCCTCTGGAAGGAAGGTCTGTGGCTACTCTCTGTGACGCTTTCCTCTGCTCTCTCAATGACTCTGGTTTTTATTTTCCTTTCTCCCATCTGACCAGAGCGCTGGCAAGCGCGTCCCTTCAGGAGGAAAGTATAGAGTCTGCGAAGTCTCTCTTCTGGTTGTGGAGGTTGGGCTGCAGGGATTATTTTCAAATGGTTCAAGATTTTGGGGGGAGGGGGGTAATCAAATTCCTGGTTTCTTTGGCAACACAGTTCCCTCAGGAGCCTCCGGAGTTTCTGAGGTATTCACTTTCAATCAGATTCATAGGCAACAAGTGTACCCAAAGTTCTTTTCTAAACATGGTGGTGCCTCCTATATAGAGACCCTTTTCATTGCCTCCTCCTCCCTCCCTCCCCATTCCTCTCCAAGTTCAATGACCATCACACTGAGGCCATCAGGTTTGAATGGGACCATCATGCCCAAGTCACTTTATCTGAGAAGTTTTACTGTAAGTCTATGTCACTTATCTTTTGTGCTCTATAAGAAAATGGCTTTCTGGGCCCAAATTTCTGTACCCCTTTTATTCCTTGTGATTTCTCCTTGCACACCAGTCAATTATTTCCAAAGGCCATCTATCACTGGCAACTCCTTGCCAAATGGATCACAGAGTGGCCGATCCCACCAACGCTTCAATTCTTTGTAATCTGTTCTTCTTGGGCCACTAGCTCCCACATCACAACAAGTGATCATTTTATCAAATGTTTGTCACTGTGTGACTTGGGTCCCCATTTCTTAATTTCTGACATTAGTTCCTTTGTTACTCACCATTGAACCACTAAGCAAATGCCAAGCTCCTGTTACCTCAACACCCACTTTCTATGAGTGAAATTGCAACACTAGTTGCTACAAAGACAAACCCTAAATCTCAATGACTCAACAAGTCTTTACTTCTTGTTCATGTCACAGTCCAATGCAAATCAGGTGGCTCTCCACCAGACAGCACCTGGAACACAAGGTCTCAAAGTGACCATGGAAGGGAAGGAGAAGCCAGAAGATCATTCTGATATTTTTATATCCAGACCTGATGGGCCAGACCTGATTTGGGAGTTGGGGGGTGGGGGGCACCTCACTTCCTCCCACATTCCAGTAGGCAGAATTCAGTCATATGTCTCCATAGCTGCAAGGGATGCTAGGATATGTAGTCTTCCTGTGTGCTGGGATAAGGGGACACATAGCATTGTCTCTAACACAACATGTCCTCTGATTTCTTGGTGCTTTTTTTTATCCCCTCAAGAAGGACTATATAAAGAAGTAAAATTCTGAGGACCTCATGTCTGAAAATGTATCTATTCTGGCCTCACATTCATTAATAGCATCTCTGGGTACAAAATTTTTTATTGGAAATTTTTATTTCCTTCAGAATTTTATAGCTATGACTCCAATATGTTCTAGCTTCCAGTGTGGCTATTCCTTTTAAGAAGGATCTGGTCATTGTGATTCTTTTGCATGAGATGTGCTTTTCATTTAGGGGTTTTGTTGTTGTTATTATTATTGCTTCTCTCTCTCTCTCTCTCTCTCTCTCTCTGGGTGTGTGTGTGGGGCCGGGGGGAGGGGGGGTCCTTCTCTCTCTTCCTAGAAGTTTGTAGAATTTTCTCCAATGCTACAGTGACTTCAGATAAATTCTACATGGGTTACATCACTATGGATCTATTATCATTTATATTTTGGGATCCTGTGAGCTTTTCAATCTGGGAACTCAGGTCTTTCCATTTGGGAACTTTTCTTGACATTATTTAGTGGGTTATATTCTATTACTCTCTTTGTTACTGTGCTTTCTGAATGCCTGATATTCAGATATTAGACCATGTAGGCTAGTTTTATTATTTTGTTTCCTATTTTTTTTTTATATGTTTGCCATTTTGTTCTATTTTCTCAAGAGGTTTTTCAGTGTTCTCTTCTGGCCCTTTATTGGATTTTCTTCTTTAACATCAAGCTTTTCATTTTCAGAAGCCTTTTTATATTCTCAAAGTACTATTTTATGGCAGTTTGTTCTTCATGCAATGGGTGCTGGATCCTTTATAAAAACTTTCTTAGAGCATATTTTTTTGGTTGAAGTGTTTTTCACTCACAATTTCTTCCAGAATGTTTTTTTCGTATTGCTTTTATCATTACAAGTCTACTTCAAACTTCTGCTAATTTTTGGTTGTCTGTTCCTGTGGACTAGAAGCTCTGAGCAGATGAGGAGGGCACATTGACTGTGAAGATCCAACTATATTTTCCAGAGAAGATCTTCCAATTTTCTGCCTGGATGCCAGTGTTCATAAATAGAATGGAGAAAGATGAAACTAGAAGTGGGGTCTCTGTTTTCCATAGACGTATTTCAACTAGACCCCCATATTTTCACTTTGGCACCCTGCCTTCAATTATGCCTGGCTGCTCCTGGTCTACAGACCCTTTTTCCCCCTTTATGGATAATAAGCTTAGTTTCTTTCCTGGGTGAAGGAAGAGTGGTTGCTCCACAAGTATGAAGTAAGAAGAAAGAATCTAGGGATCTCATCACTTCATAAACAGCATTCAGCCCTTCTTTCTTATAGGAAATACACACTTCTAGAAGTCCCTGAACCACCACCCTCTTCCCAATTTCAGAGCTTTTTGAGGATTTTATAGTTAAACCAGGTTGGTTCTTCCTTTCCCTACTGGTATCTGGTAAGTCAGCTACTCTGTACCCTTTTCATTTTCCAGTTTCAGAAATTTCTGGGTGAGTTAACTGAGCTGAGCTGCTTCCATCCCAAGGAGGCAAAGCTTCTTTGAAGCAAGAGGTATGTCTACCCAGGGTCTTTCCTCTTTCCCTTTAAGATCATACTCTTTGTATGCAGGGCCCCCAAATTCCCTCTCCAAGGAGTCCGCAGGACATGCCTGGGACCTGCCAGGGTTTCCTCCTCCATCCATCCAGTAGGCTGAATCTCCAACGTGTACATCCTAGACCTGAGGAATGGTCAAGAGAGGGCTCTTGCAAGGGGTGAGAATGGGGCTGGACGCATACTGCCATGCTCAAGTGTGTGCACCACTGCCCAAATTGCGCTCTCTGCAGTTATGTGGTAGGAATATACATTTATATGTTCAGTGTTGTCATTATGAGGGTATATTTGTCAAGGCAAGAGGATAAACTCTAACAGCTTGTTAGCTTGATTTATAACTTTTAAATATTTAAACATATGCCGTGACCTCTTACTCAGATTCTTACTCATGGGCCCCAGGTATTAGGGGTGGCATGCTCCCCATCTTTATAGATTTATGCCCCTTAAAAGTCACTGTAAGTCTTTAGAGGTGTTGCAAGAAGGAGCAACATTAGTCATGTGTGTCCAACCCACCATCTTGAACAAAAAGTGCTTCCCTGCTTCTCTCCCTTCCTGAGGCATTTCTCTCATGCCTGATGCTCCCACACAGGCAATAGCTCCTCCTTCCTTTTTGGATCTTTCTTTTTTTTTGTCTTTCTCAGCATCAGTGCTTCTCATCAAAGAAGGAGATTCATAAGGAATATTTATTCCAGTGTGCTTTTGTACAAGAATTCTTCTACAGCTCTCTCTCTTATACATATTTTCCCCCTCAGGTCAATTCAATTTCTTAATGAAGTTTTTTAGATCTTCTCATTTATTTTCACTCTATTTTATCATCCTTCCTCATTCATCTTTGAGTCCCATAGAGTATTTAGCATAATTCCTTGCTCAGAGTAGAAACCTAATGAATATTTGTTTACAACCGCACTGCACTGAATTGTAAGCTCTTAAAAATCAATGCCAAGGGATGTTATTTTGAGGTGTCACTGAATGCCTCCTCTTTGCTGATAGAAAACAAGGTGACACTGTAACCAGACTATTTAAGGCATGATTATATTTGCATGCTTCCTTGCAAAGGAGTGGTTAATTGTACTGATTGGTTGTTTCAGAATGGTGTGGGATAGTCTCCGAAGCACATAATCAAAAGAGCTGAAATTCTGCCTCCGTATGGACTTATGATTCCTGGTGGTTAAGGACCACCCAAAAGAAAAATTTCTGAAGTTCTCCAAACGTAAACTTCTGCATATGTCCCTACTTATCACTACTCTGACATCAAGGCATACTGTATACCTCAGCCATGGGCTAGTGGGAACAGAAAAGAAGCAAGCACTGTGAAATGAAAGGAACTGATTGTGTTGTAGGAAATCAAGAGACCTCTAACAAGAGAAGAGAAGCCACAGCCAGCAACTAAGACACAGCCCCTAGAGGAACATAATGAACACAGGGAAGATTTCAACCAGCATTAAATCCTGCTGGGAAAAAGCTCCCAGAAAGTATGACAATTGACATTCAGAAAGCCAACAGGACAGTGAATCCAGGTGGTCTCCTGTTTGAAGGGGACTGCCCCAGTGAGTGTCTGAGGACATGCCAATCGTTGTCTACCCTCCCAGAAGAATTAAAATATCTGAGAAAATTATTAGCTGGCCAGGCAAGCCTCAGGGTCAGGGCAAGATTTTGATCCCAGCAAGGAGATGTGGGGAGCTCATCATGAGTCCAGGATGGTGTCTGTCTTCGGTGACCTTTGCCCTGGTTTGTTGGCCATTTGAGATATCCCTATTCACAAGACCTCACTAAAGGCCGTGTGTTTTGACTTCCCTCTCATTCTTGGTTGCCTAAAACAAGAGTAACAGCCCTAACTCCCCGCCTTTAAAAGTAAAGGAGATGTATTAATTTGGGCCAAACAAGAGACATTTGCTGTAGGAATTTTTATCATCGGGTAAAGTCAAATATAGGGATGAGTTGGCCAATCCTGTCTCTTAGAACCAAGGTTAAGTTTTCTGCAGAATAAGAAAAAAAAAAAAAAAAAAAAAAACAACTGAATCCTCAATCAAGAAATTCCAATTACAAAAAAATGAAAGTTTCATCTTATGGTTCCTACAAAACCAGGGACTTCTCATCAAGATGCCCAATGACCTTCATCCACTGTCTTTACTGGGCACACATTGCTATGGTTCTTCCAAATGCTAAGTTTTTCTGTTTTGGGGATTCAGGAGAATATTTCCCATGCTTTTCCCATACCATCAAAAAAAAGTTTAACTCCATCTAAGAGCAATTTAAAATATTGTGTTAGTAATGAGAAATCTGACTAGCTCTAGAAGAAAAAATATAAAATCAACATAAGCCAGATTTTAGGGGTCGAATTTGAAATTAATACAAACAAACCAAAAAAAAACAAAAAAACAAAAAAACAAAAAAAAACCAATCCTTTTAAACTAGAAGTTGGGTATTAGAAGCTGGCTTCTTTAAAAAAAAAAAAAAAAAAAGGCAATTTAAGCATAGCTTCCAGAAAGGCTCTAACGTCCTCTGTGTAATAGCGCCCTCTGGCTTTAGATTACTTAACAATGTATTTGGCTTTGAGCCTCAGGTTTTGTTGAAAGTCCATGACTGTGCTGGGAAGACAACCCAGGAATCCTCACATCTGAAACCCTGCTCATCTGTTTCTCCTGCATCTGCCTTCGCAAAGAGGAAGTATGACTCAAGCAATGCTTCGTCTTCTGTGTAAGAAAGGGCTGTCAAAGAACAGTGCCAATAAGTCCTTGGGGATCTTAGCAATGCCTTACTATTCTTTGGAAAGTACTCTCTTGAGACTTTAACGTGGAGCTGCCAGCATACACCAAGGAAAATGGTCTTCAGGTTGAGATATGGCCAACTAGAACAAATTGTGGGAAAGGAAGAGACCCATCCAAGACCATTAGCATAAATGATTATTGATCTGTCATTCATGAAGGAAGCTGTTGAGGCTTCCTTATTTCTTGTTTGTCTGTGCTTAATTTTAAGACTCCTAAAGTGACCTCTAAAAAGAAAGAAAATATTCTTGGATCAAATGAAACAAAACCTTGCTTGTTTTTTGAGTCTTAATATGAATACAGATAATCAAAGAGTTTCTGGATTCTTCTTGGGGGTTTTAAATGGAAAGGGTCAGAAAAGTTCCCAAAGGCATCATTGGCTTTGGTTGTCCATAAGAGCTCAATCTGATCTTTTTGACCCTTCAATCTGAGTCTTCCCATAGAGAAATCAGGCTCAGCAAGACTTAGATTATTCATCCCAATGGAGAGTAAGGAAACCACGTAGGTCCATGGAGAAGGGCTAAAAACTATCTTGCAAAAAACTCCAGCCAGAGCCCAAAGAGTCTTCTCCTTGCTTTGGAGAGGACAGGATGGTCTGGTATCAGTCTTTCCATGATACTCATTCCCTAGAAAGCATTATGTTTTTGTTTCCCTCAGGTGAATTCTTGCCTACCCTTAAATATCCAGTGTGGAGATGAACTACCACTATCTTGATAGATCTTTAGAATGAAGCCAGTGTAGCTAAGGACAGTAAGTAAGCTTCATTGGTATATCTGAAATGCAGATTTTTTTTTTAAATCAGGCTTGTATATGGTTTGACTGGGTATGATATAATCAGGAAATGGTTTTTGTTTTTTCCTGCCAATGTTTGGGGCAGACTCATCATTTTCCAGTCAATTGCAACCATTAAAAAACAGCCCTGTCTTCAGAAATTAATAAACGCAATCCAGACCATTCTAAATCAAAACTTTAACCTTGCATCCAATTAAAACTTCTTTCTTCACCAAGCTTGGGCTTGATTTCAGGTTTGGGAATCAGCATCTTGGGAGGGAGTCATTATCTGGCTCTCTCTCTTTGCAGTACCTCCTATTGCACCTCACTCTGCCCATTGCCTGCTTCTGGGTTCTCCAAGCACAAGAGGAATGAAAGGCAAAAGATCAAAGGAATTTTTACTTAATTGGTGCTGTTTTCAGTGCTCTCTTGGCTCTTGAAGTGCCTCCATCATATAAATACTGGCTCTACTTTATGTGTAGCAGTTATGGGCATGTTGGAGACTACCTGGGGGACTAGCTGTGACACCATCCCCTAACCCAAACAATTCTTCCCCAGGCTGAAGCCCCATGACCCCATCAGGTCCTGCCTTGGCAGTATGCTTCTGAGGTCCCCTTACCCTCACAGACAGCCTTCTTAGACAGCATCCTTTGAAGACAACTTGAGCCTTGATCCTTTTACACATTTACCTGATGCCTTGGGGATACATTCTTGTCCCTCAGAACTGCAAGTACAGCCTGCTCAGCCCCTGAACTTGCCCTTCTCTCCCTACTACTTTGAGTTTCCCCAGCCAACCTCTCATCTTTAGACTTCTTCAGGAGACACCTGTCAACCTTTCTAGAGAACTCTGTTCTTCTACAGGAAAGCTAATGAGATTCTGAACCCCAGCTGGCATTCAGCCAGGGAATGTTGACATGGTCACCCCTTCTAGCAGACAACACCAAAGTCTGTGAGAAGTTCTGGTAGTTTTATTGGGCTCTCTTCTTTTGGCTAATGAATGAGAACAACATTCTCTCTTCTTCTCTCCTCTCCTTTCCTTTTCTCTCCTGTCCTCTCCTCTCTTTTCCTCTCCTCTGAGGAGAAGACCCATAGCAGCTTTACTCCTGCAAACTCCCTTCAAAACAGTTCACCCAATAAATACCAACCTTCCAATTTATAAGAAAGAATTTGGGTGATAGGTACATGTGTCCAAAAAACATGTCTGGTTTTTCTTTGGTACATTCTGGATAAATGCAGAATTATTTATTTCACCCATTGCCCCCAACTTTAAGGCTTTACCTGCGGAGAGAAAAAAAAACCTCTCTTTTCATAGGCCATTCACACAGATTCTGCCTTTTGGTGCATGAAGTATACCTCTACCAGGATTAAAAAAAAAAAAAAGTCACAAGATGAGGTGACAGGGTGAGGTGTTTGCTTCAAACGGTCACACACACACACACACACCCCTTGCCATCTCTACTGCACTTCTCTTTGCCTAATGCCAAGGAGTCCTTAGCACTGACCCTCTGCTCAGAGTCCCATATCTAGCCTCAGCCCTATGTACTTTGACCCCTCTACAGGAGGTTGACTGTCTTTTTCCCAAAGGAACACCAACCAAATTTTCAAGGGGCTTTCAGACAACTGGATGAGTCTTCAAGCCTTTACTTCCATAAAGCACTGAAGCATCATATTAATGAAAACTGGTGACATACATGCAAAAAATTGAAAGTCCTTAACCAGAAGCATTTGCTAGCTCATTAAGCATGATATTTTGCCATTAACCCCAAAGAACATCATCAGAAGTAGTCAACCTAAGACATACCAAAAGATAAGAGATAAAATAGAACTTAGTGAATAGCACCTACTTTCATTTAACACCCTTGTGATCTACTGAGAGGGAAACATTCACTACCCCTTGTGTTGGTGTGCCATCAAGGAATGAAATCTAACTAAATATCACTCCCCAAAAGAGAAGTAGACGGTTAATCTGCTCCAGGAAAAAGCCACACAGAGCATCCTAAAGCCAAACACAGATTGTTTCCAGAAACTCTGTTACATTGCCCACGGGTAACATAGAGAATCTGATAGGAAAAACACAAATATGCACATGCTTGAATTTTTTCACACATCAAAACTATTGAAAGTACAGTGACAGTGGTATACCATAACCACAGTGTAGGGCAAATCTGACCTTCTCTCCAAGTTCCCAGCATGGACAAAACGGCACATACGAATTACAAACTGGAGTCCATTCTGAACTCTCAGACAAGTACTGGGGGCCATGAGAAGGATGTGGTGAGCAGGAGGTTGGAGGGGAGCGGGGCCTCATCTGGGCATGCCCCTACATGAGACACGTTCCAGACTGGGCCAGCTCCCTGGGATTGGTGCCAGAAAGGATGAGAAGCGACTGAGATGGCAGGACACTTGGGCTGTGCCCGCCATCACCCAGAGCCTCCAGGGAGGCCAGCTTTACCCTGTCTGACCACTGGATGCAAGCCATTCATACCCCAGCTCTGTTCATCAGCTCACCCAGGGACTCCCCTGGCCTCACTGTCCCCATGAGCTCCAGGATCTTGACCCCAAATACCTTTCCAGGCCACTCTTGTTCCCTGTGTTCCATGTGTCAATGTATTTTATACATATGGACTTTGTAAGAAAGGCTTGTGAAGGCTCAAATTTATGGTACCCAATTTGGGTAGTCCAGTCAATTCCCCCTCACCATCCTATCCTCTTCCTCCTCCTCCTCGAGTGCTGCTAGAACTGGGACCGTTCCCATCTGAGAGCGTCACCTCTGACCCATCCACATCCTTTAAAATGCTAGTCCTTTCCCAGATCATTTCTAAGCTAAGTGGAGCTGATGTTCAAAATATTTAACAACTGGTATATGGTACGGGCACCAACCAATCAGAACGGATTCCAACGGTAAACAGTCAGCACAGGGGGGCTGATGGCTTTTCTTCTGTTGTTAGCCTTGGTGTTCTTCAAGAGCCCGGCGACTGTACAGTTAGAGCTAGCTAGACCCATCACCTCATTTAGAGCGGTAACAGCCTTGTCTCTGGGGAAACCACAAGAGTCATGCCTGTATTTTTTGTTTTCTGGCTTTGAGGTTTTTTTTTTTTTTTTTTTTTTTTTTTTCCGATATTTAGGTAACATCTCCCCACAAATAAATTTCTCCGTACCTAAAAATTTCAACAAGTGGTATTTTTCTGAAACAACCTCCCTTCCAAAGGACAAGCCCTTTCATGAACTGCTGGGAAGTTCTAAGGAGACCCATTACTCTGAAGTAGGACTTCCTCTACATTCAGGGAATGAGGAAGAGGGAATTAGTCCTCATAAAGGGTCCTTTACCGCCCCAATGAGACTGTGCCAGCTGTTTTAGTCCTCTCCAAGTAAGACAGACTGACTGGCCTCCGAAAGAGAAACCACATTAAATAAAGATTGCCAAATATAAATTCTATTTTAGCAGGCAAAGTAAGAAGTCATGATTAAGACACCAGCCATTTCCTGGAAATAAAAGCCCACCCGGAGGTGTTTGGGAGCCCAAAGTATCATCAACACCAGCTGGCGATTAATCTCCAGGGAAAGCTCTTCTTCAAGCATCTCTGTTACAGGCTAAATATGCCCTAAATATAACTTAAATATAGATGTGCTATCTATTCCTCACATTCCCTGGGGCTGCCAGCATAAGACAGGGATCAACCCAGCAGCACTTGGCATCACAGGGTACCCAATGAGAAAGCATACTGACTATATTAGGTCATCAGTAGCCCACATCGGCTGAACTGGTCTGGACTCTGCATATATAAAAAACGCTAATTTCTCTTCCTTCAAAAAAAATTCATGAATTTCTTAAGTGTTTTTTTTTTTTACTATTGAATTGGCATAGCAAAATATATTTTAAGTCGGAGCATTAATATTAGTTGCAAAACTGCAGTTATAATCCTCCCTGTTTTCACCATAATGTTTTTACCACTTTTGAAAGTTTTCGACTGAAATATATATATATATATATATATACACATATTTAGTCACAGTAGTAAAATAACCCAAAAGACCAAGGTCTGCCAATGGAGAGTAATTTATACTTAGAGTACAAGGTAAAATGGCCCTTATCAGAGGTCAAGGGCCTTTCTCAGTTAATTTAGCATTTTGTGGGCATCTCTGCCATGTGAGGCCAATATGGTCTGAAAGGAAAGCTTTTGGGTCAATTAAAAAATAAGAGTGAAAGAACAATCACATGACAGGAAGATCGGGCATGGTTTTGATTTCTTTAAAAATGCCCAAGTGCATAACCTGAGGCCAGTAAGGACCACACGGGGCAAGAAACAAGAATGAAGCCAACCACCTCTGGAGTCTCAGAACATAGAGAGAAATGCCATTTCATATGGCATTTTGTTTGAATCAATGGATCAAATGTTTTCAGACTTTATGAACCTGACACTGCTCCCAACAAGCTGTCCGTACCTCTATGCTCAGAAAACATACCCACAGTTTAAAAAAAAAACAAAAATGCTCTGGCCCTGAGTTTCAAATCTCACCCTAAAGGTAGTTACTATTCTTAAAACTCTTTTCCCCAGAAGTTACTCGTGTAGGCCATGTATACAATATTGTGCTCTGAATATTGACATCTTCTTCTGGAAGAGATTTAACTTTGGCTTTGAGACATACCATGGGTAAAGCTATAACCAGGAGCACAGTGTGGATCGGAGACAGGCTAGAGCAAGCTGGGGTCCAGGGCCACATGCCCCTGAGAAGGGCGGGCATATAGAGGCAAATCAAAGAGCATTTAGAACTGGAAACTGGGATTCAAAGGCTTAGTTCTCTTAAGTCAAGGCTCTGGATCCAGATCTCAGACCACTGCCAGACTGTCACATGCATAAGGTACAGGCAGAAAAGGATTCCCTGAATGAGGTGCGTCTACAGGGATCTAGGTAAAAAAGCACACAATTGTGGATCCCAGGATAGCCTCCTGACGTCCATTGTCTCCAGGAGGGATCCTGAGCAGAGACGTGCAGCAAGAGTCAGGGACATCCTGTGTCAGATGCATAGAGGATTTCCAAGTTTGATTGGGTAAACCCTGACAAGTCTTCCTTTTGTTACTGCTCAACTTTGTTGTCCATCTTTGCAACAACACTAAGCATGCATTTGTGCATGACTGTTTATAGATGGCCTAATTCTTCACCAGAAAAGCTCACAGTTTCCCAGAACATTAGCATAAATAAGCTCTCAGTTCATCTGGACCCCTTCCCCAGTTGTCCATTTTCCCTGACACAGCTGGGTCTATCCAAGGCCAGTACCTCACCCTAGTCTATCTCCAAACCAAGGCTGGCCTGAGGAAAGAAATGGTTGAGTTGCTTCAGTCCTCCCCTCTTGCCCCTTCTGACTCCACCACCCATCTGGCAGGGCTTAGCTTTAAATTCTTGCCTGTAGCTCTCTCCCCGGTCTCTCACCGCTGCGTCAGTGCAGGCATCAGCAAATTAATGAGAGGAGAGAGGAGGCCCCTGCTCTTGGGCACCCGCAGGAACTTACTCCAGCTCCAGACACACCGTAAACACTTTCATCTAACAGAAGATAAGCTGTGAAATCGGATTTCTCAACCACAAGACAAGAAATCACAGAATTTTCCGGCTGAAAGGGAATAACACACTTCTTAATTGAAGAGTGGTCAGGAAAGAAAGCACATGGAGAGCAGTGCCCTGTGGCAGCTTGTGTAAAAACTGCATTCCATGCCAGGCCTGAAATGTTCCAAAGCTCAGTTCACTATCAGCATCCCCGGTGGTGCAATTAATAAAGAGCTAGCATGGGGCCACTGGCACAAACAAGGCAGCTCCTTAGAACCTGAACTTCCTATTTGTTCCATTCCTTGGGTAGATAACGCCTGTTAATTACTCTGGAGAAAATATTTTGGTGAGGAGAGAGGGAAGATGGCGGCGTAGGAGGACGCTGGGCTCACCGCACGTCCTGCTGATCACTTAGATTCCACCTACACCTGCCTAAATAACCCAGAAAACCGCCAGAGGATTAGCAGAACGGAGTCTCCGGAGCCAAGCGCAGACGAGAGGCCCACGGAAGAGGGGCCCCTCCTGAAGTGGATCACCTAAGGAGAAGCGAGCTAAGCCTGCCCCTCCTGCCCCCGTGCACCTTGCCTACCCACCCCAGCTAATACGCCAGATCCCCAGCATCACAAGCCTGGCAGTGTGCAAGTAGCCCAGACGGGCCACGCCACCCCACAGTGAATCCCGCCCCTAGGAGAGGGGAAGAGAAGGCACACACCAGTCTGACTGTGGCCCCAGGGGTGGGCTGGGGGCAGACATCAGGTCGGACTGCGGCCCCGCCCACCAACTCCAGTTATACACCACAGCACAGGGGAAGTGCCCTGCAGGTCCTCACCACGCCAGGGACTATCCAAAATGACCAAGCGGAAGAATTCCCCTCAGAAGAATCTCCAGGAAATAACAACAGCTAATGAACTGATCAAAAAGGATTTAAATAATATAACAGAAAGTGAATTTAGAATAATAGTCATAAAATTAATCGCTGGGCTTAAATTTCTTGCCTGTAGACTGACAGGGGATTGGGGCCTATCCATGATGTTAAAGATACAGCCTTACACCTGGGATCCCCTTGGCTGTCATCTTGACCTCTAAACCCCAGGACTGATCCCTGAGCTCCCACACATCCCCTCAGGGAAGTCCACTGCATCTTATGTGTCCATTCCAATAACAGGGAAATCAGGGTTCTTGCGGCTACGGGTTCGCAAACCCAGATCTCTGTGTGCCCCACATCATAAAATTGGGTTTCTTCCCTGTACCCTGTGTTCTGAGGTCCCTTTCTGATTCTCCAGTCTAATTCGCCAGATTTGCTGTTCTTATTTTCCAATCCCCCAACTGACACAAGCCAGGGACCTAACCACTGCCAAGTCAGGGCAGTACAACCCAGTAGCAGGTGCCCTCTGCCGGAAGGTGGATCTCCACTCCACTCCCCCAAGCACTCTGTTGGGCCAGATCCAGATATAGAGCAGAAACCCTCTCTTTGGGACGCCTGTCCTGATTCTCCCCACCCCAGCAAGGTGAGGAGCTTTGCCCCAACATTACACAGCTTCCACGTAGTTTGTCTCTAGGATGGTGTTTTTGTATTCCATTGTCATTCTGCTTCAACTTGAGTGTCATGTCTAGTAGACCTCTTTATAGGATGGGATAAAATTTTAACCATTTTTATGTAGCCTTAGTGTAAATCTAGTGCCTAGCACAGAGAAGGAACAAAATACATGTCAATTGAAAGAACTTTGGATGGAGGAATGAGAAAAATGAATGAGCTTTCTTAAATAATAATAGCCAGTCTGTCTGGACCCTGAATTTCTACCTTCATGATGAGAATTTGCTGGGCCTCCCAGAAAAGCTCTGCCCACCTAACTGAAGCTCAAGTTATGGGAATCTGTTTCTGGGCTTAGTGCCCCAGAATCTACCCCACCCTCCTGGTGATGTTGGTGATTAAGATGTCCAGCACAACCTCAGCCCTCCTGATCACTCCCTGCTTTGTTGCCTGGTGGTGCTAACTAATTCTGACATGTAACACAGCACCCTTTTAAGTAGTGGTATAAATGGGTACCATTTTTGGAATGGCATTGACACGTGTCTCCTTAAATAATATTCCAATAGTAATGACTCTTGTTTCACAAACAACCAAAATTCACAGGCTGTGGAAGGGAAGAGAGGAAGATCAAGGAGGGGCATTTTATAATTTACCCCAATAGCAAGTGCCAAAAACCTCTTAAAATTTTTAATCATTGAACACCAACAACATGTAGGGAACTTGCATTTAACTGTCAGTATAGACAGGCTTTGGAGTATTGTGTGTAGTTTGTCCCAGCGCCTCATGAGAGTAAACAGATAAATAATCAGGGAACTGAGATCAGAAGAACCCATTTCACTGGGAGGAGATTTGGAAGGGCACTAGAGCCAGAGCAGTCTAACCCACAATGTTAGACTTTCCAAAACAGTCCTGATTTCAAATATTCAGTCCTGTTGTACAACCAAATAATATTTCAACACTTTCTCATCTAACCTGCATCTCCTGGATCATCTCTTACACACAGGAGTCCCTATGTCTTGATTTGAGGGTTAAGGAGAAAATGGTACCCACTGATAGTTCCCAGTAGAGATATCCTCTAACTTTGGGCCTTTTATAGCTATAGCTGCACTCTCCACATAAAGTCCTAGATAGTTCACTAGATAGTTCCTTGTTTCTCAGGAAAGGAAACTATGTACATGGTTCAATGAAATGACAATGAACAAATAGCATTCGTGCGTGATATTTGCCCCAAAGACAGAGAGGGGTGGAATCTCTTAACTTAGCCTTGGATTTGATTTTCAGCCATCTGTTCTGCACAGGAGTTAGATGGACAAAAATTATGTCTCCTCCCCAAGGCCCTGTTTGTCAATCCCACATCACAAAAGGACAATTGGGGGTTGCTGTTGATGTTGGCCCTTCCTGGTCAATACAGGGTAGTTTTCAGGCAGGAGTTATCACTGTCTCTAAGAACTGGACATCCTACTAAACTAAACCAAATCCTGTTTGGGTGGCAAATTAAACAGCCAGTTGCCCTGGGGGGAATGGGAAGAAAGGTAGGAGGACCTGACTTTTGAGTGGTAGCTTATGAAATAGTAGGAAAAGCAATGCTACTGCAGAGGAAGGCTGGCCATAGATGCAGAAGTGGCCAAGGCCACAAAGAAGAAAAACGAAGCCAAAACTCCACAGCCCCTCACTTTACTCTCCTCTATATAGGCAGAGTGACCACTGCTGAGGCCCTGCCGGCAAGGTGCACATACGTTATGTCAGAAGACATTTCAGCTCCCAGCCATGGGGTGTAGTGAGTGACGCAAGAGGCAGTATCCAGGCTGTGCAATCTGAGGCCTGAGGAAGGAGGGAGACCTCTTGCAGAAAGGGTCATAAAGACTGCTGTGTTGGAAAGTCCTATTTTCCTATTTGTCAAGGACTCGCCCAAGGTCATGTTGAACTGCAGTCTTGAGTCATCAGTTCCATGAAATTTCCCAAGTGGCCTATTCAATAAGCGGCACACTCACCACCAAGCCACTGGCCTCTCTGGGGGCAAAGGTAATAAATCCAACAGAAAACCTAACACAGGATTTGCAGGCTCCTCAGACATGGGCAGAGCTGGGAGCTGGGTGCACACTCCTCCAGCCTCTATACACCTCTTCCTCTCACTCACTTCCTCTCACTCACCCGCTCTCAATGCCAAGGGAAGAAAACAATTTCTATCTAAAAAAAAAAAAAACAACCAGAAGTTTCTACCACTTCTGCTTTCTGGGAAGTAGCGTGATCCATCTCCCCATAGACAGTTTTTCTGTTGAGATATCAGTTTGATGGGCCCTTGGGATGTGAGACATGAGCTGGTCTGGATGGGTGAGGATTAAGCCAAACAAAGCTAAATTACTTTGCTCAATAAAGCAACCAGAATCTTGGAGCTGTCTGCAGATGCCGCAGTGAAGGGCCTGGGATCTTGGAAGGAATGGGGAGGTAGTAAGGTTAGTTAGCAGCAATGGTGGGGGAGACCTAGGGAGAGAGGAGACCTATAAAAACAGCCCCGCAGCCCGGGATGGCTAATGAATCATGTCGCATACTAGTCCATGCGGTGCTAAAATCTCTCCCACTAACCCCAAGCCTTCAGGTACACAGAAAAGTAGCACTGTTTCATTCTGGGGTGACCGGGGCAAAAAAAAAAAAAAAAAAAAAAAAAAGAGAGAGAGAGAAGAAAAATGTTAAAAGATACTAAGGAAAGTGAAAGAAAGAATGTGGCCAGATCAGGAAAAATGGAGAAAGGAAAGAACTAGAGAAACTCCAGGCTTACGGAAAACCCTTAGATGGGCTTGGGAAGGCACTAGACCCTGGAATGGGGGTAATGTGGTCACCAGAGGAGAGAGTCCTTGACCTGGGAAGCAGGATGACCCAGGGCCTGAGTTACAAAGAAGCAGACTCAGGGTCGGCTCTCTCCCCACCTTGTCTCACCAGGACCTTCTCTCACCACGTCACCTCTTCTGCCTCAGGGCAGCCAGTTATGCTCAAGCTTAGCCAGAGAGCTGCTCTGGTCACCCCATTTCTCCCAACCCAAGTTCGCTTCCCTGGTGGGCACTAGCACTTGACCTCCTTCCTTTCCTCACATCCTCCTTCTCTGGAGCACGTCCATCAGGATCCTGAGCTGGACTCTCCAGTCTCTTGGGAGAATATTCCCTCTTTCCCCTTCCTCCGTCATTCCACAATGCCCCCATAACCAATCAGAACCGGAGCAGAAATCCCGGAGGGCTCATCTCCACAGCTCTCCTCCTAACTGGAATTTGATCATGAAGACATTGTGTCTTCACGAACACTGTATCTTCCCCCAGACTTAGTAAATGGTGAAAACACAAAAGAAGGTCAATCATAAAATGTCTAATGACAATTTTCTTTTAGAGTTTGTGGGGAAACGTTACAGAAACTATCATCTGTTTTAGTCATTCTAAAGCTCCATGCCAAATATTTGGCAGTGAGGCTGCTAGTGACTACACAGGACCAACTGAAGCTGAAAGTCACCAATCCAAAAGCCCTTTTTATTACTTTTTCACAGGAAATATATACTACTTTTATTTATGAAGTCTTGATACATTTTTTCACTAGCCTACGTAGCTGATATATTCTGAATTAGTCCCCTAAGGTTGTCGTTATTTCTAAATATTCTGATCCACTTCTGCAGAGGAGATCCCACAGGATTCAGGGCAGAAAATATGGTAATAAGTGTCAGAAAAAACTGAAAGCCCAACGTTGCTATGCGTAAAATCTGATTTTTGTCTCCAGAATGTCCATTTGCTTCTCTCAACCCCACAGCACTGCATACTATTTTTTACTTCCTTAGTCAGGACACAGAAGCAATATGAGAGTATGCAAAAAACACAAACTTTCTGGGGCCAGAAAGACTGGGACTTTGCCACTTACTAGCCGCGTCTACCTAGGACAAGCCCATAGATTTTTCTCTGGACATCGGTTTCTGCATCTGTAAAATGGAAATAAGTTTTCTACCTGGCCAAGTTCTTACAAGAGTTCAATTATATAATTCATGCCAAAGAGCACAGCGGAGTGTGAAGCTGAGAGTGGGTCCTCAGTGAAAGTGAGTGCCCACCACCTTTCTCCTTCCTTTCAGCTGTCCAGACTGCTTCCCTTTATCCTTTGACATGAGCATCATTTCTTAATTTGGGGAAGAGAGTGGGTAGGAATCAGCTTTGCTTTTCTCTTTTTGTGTCCACAATGTCCCATTCACCTCCACCCTTGGATACCAGTGTAAGCAGATGACTCCAGACCTCCTTTATCTTCTAGCAAATGGGAAGGTGTGGGTGTCAACACCCAGCAATATGTCCTATAACACTTGGGACCCCATGAGTTCTGATGTCAGTGGAGTTTCCTGGCTTCAAGCCACTGTGAGGCTTTGTCTGTCTCAGCTGAGCTGGATCAGTATCTCCTCCTGGAAGGAGAGTGAGTTCACCAAAATACCAAATCCTTTCTTTAATCATCTGGCAGTAAGCCTTCTGGTGGGCCGAGTGGGAACACAGCTTTAGACCTTTGTGCCACCTTGAGAAATTTAAGAGGTCGTGAAAACTGGGAGAGTGAAACTGTGTAAGTCAACCAATCACACAATGGAGGAATCCTGGACTGGGTTTGTCTTAGGTGAACGTGTCACAAATTAACATCAGAAAGGAAATGCTCTGTGCAGGGAGCGCAAGTAAGTCAAGTCTGCAAGTGTTAATTGAACACTGGCTTTTTCTTGGGCCCAGGTGGGTATGAAAATGAAACAAGTGTCCGTCCTTGTGGAGTTTCTATCTTTCCTAAGGCGGAAGCCTGGGAACCCAGGGCTCCAGGCAGGGGCAAGGCCTAGGACAGGCTGCCAACTAGGCCCGGGAGCAAAGAGCTGACCCCAAAGATGATGGAGACCCACAGGGGAAAGCAGCAGCCAGAAGCACCACTTGCTGCTTTAGAAGCCGTGTGAAGATCAGGAGCTCCGCTACTAGCCGTCAGGTTCACATTTTAGGGGAGTGGAGAACACATATCCATAGTTGTTCTGCTCTGTAACACCAATCCCATGACCTTCAGAAAATAAGGGAGAGGCAATTTTTCTGACTCCTTTTAACCAGGAAGAGTCTCTGGAGGGAATAGAAGCATAGGCGTCCCCCACCTAAAGCTTTGAGTGGAGAGCATTCCAAATAATTTGGGTAAACTGACGTCTGGACGATTCAGATGACGCCCATGTTGTCAAAGTCAGCAGGTTAACCACGGTTAACCATCTGCCTGTACTTTGGTCCAATGTGAGTCCAGAAAACCCCACTTGAACAGCTCTTGTTCAGGCAGTAGGGAAGGAGGTCTGGCCTTGCCCCCACCCCCGGAAGTACCGCTATTAGATGTGACGTTGGGGTGTCTCTGTACATCTCTAAGATCAGAAGAGTACACCAGAGAAATAGGAAGCTCTCTTTTATTCCCAACATTTATTATCTGTCTGCATTTGCATGGGGGAAAGTACAGCTGGAGAGCGATTCACACTCACAGAAATAGTTATTGGAAAGTACTGTCCACTAAGAAAAGGGGTGAGGAGGAAGCAGTAAGGAGAGAACCCCAAGTGCTCTGCTAGAGGGGAAGGCCGCCAGCAGAGGCCTGGATACAGGAGGTAGGGAGCATCTTAAATGCAGATACTAATTTCTTACACCCACTGAATACCGGTGCTCACAAGAAGGGGAGAGTTTGAGGTTGTCAACACTTGGAAGACAGAAAAGAATTTCCCTCTCCCTAAACCCAAAGGGCCTCTAGTTTTCTTGACTGGGCCTCTGGATTCTTCTCTTCCTCCATTATCTATAGTGATTGTCTATGCTCTCAACATTAATTCCCTCCTCCCTCACTCCCTTAAGAGTACAGAGGCCCTAGCCATCCATCTGTATAGGACAATCCATTCATCTTGTCAAGAGCTATTCCCCATCCTACCCATAGCAAGCACCACCACAAGACTTGACAGCGTTGCCAGGGATGGGGGGGGGGGGGGGATGGCCCTATGTTCCTGCTCTTATAAGGGAGCCTCTGCTAGTAAGGGTTTCCCAATTAACTGCCCCTATGCCCACCTTCCCCAAAGAAGGCAGAAATTCCTTATGGAAGTGTGTGGTCCTTTATAGGTTTGTGTCTGGCAGGACATATAGGTATGTTCTACATACAGGTTAGGTATGTTAGTCCATTACATTGGGCAGCTACTTTGCATAAGGATTCAGTACCAGGCACTACTGGGAACACTAGGAAATAAATAGCATGGCCCTGTTTATTAGAGTCTTACAGTTTAGCTCTGCAGATTTACACTGGGTTATGAAATACTCATGGGCAAATTTGCCCCTACACAAATTGTT
The DNA here is from genome assembly GCF_014898765.1 of Herpailurus yagouaroundi. Classification (NCBI taxonomy): domain Eukaryota; kingdom Metazoa; phylum Chordata; class Mammalia; order Carnivora; family Felidae; genus Herpailurus; species Herpailurus yagouaroundi. Next base: position 61,048,705 of record NW_024412396.1, read on the forward strand.
TCCAAAGACACCAACAAAAATTTAAGAGGCATGTAAAATTATGTATGGCTTAAGTAACTACAAAGTAGTGTTGAGCATATATTATAGAAAATCAAGGAGAGAGAGGAGGGAAGGAGGGATAGAAGAGGAGACTTTTGCTTCCAGCTCCATGTTTCTGAATCTGGTTTCTTTCTTCATCAGCTCACACTATTGCCATATTTTGTGCCTTATTCCCTTTCTGCCTGCCCACATGCATCCTATTACATTTTCATTGTGATTGGAGACTACAGTTGAAGTGAAGGGTACAAGTCTTTCTGAGGACAAAAGAGAGAAAACACGGAGATTCTAATTCATTTTGTGGCCAGCCATGGCCGATTCAAAAGATGTAGAATCCATTCCCACCTTTATGACTTCAGTGTGATTTGCGAGGCTTTTAAGTGGCTTCTGTGAAAAGCAAAAGAAATATATTCTAAAGCTTTTTTTTTTTTTTTTTGGTCAACTTATGGGAAATCTGACTTGTACATGGAAAAAGGTTATTGCTTTTCTTGGGGATGTGTCCCTACACATAGGCATATAACCAAGTATGCACAGATAAACACGCAATCAAGCCTCTGAGGAATACCAGCCAAGAGACTCCCACTTGTGGCAGTAAGCTTCATGAGCTGGGAAGTCCAGAAGGCTGCATGACTACATGGAGGACTGAATCTTGAGTAAGGATGGGTGGGATTTACAAGGGGAAGAAAAAAGAAGGAGGGTCCTATTGGAGGAGGAAGCCTGTCAAGGATTTCCCCAGACCCATAGGAGCTAGTCTCCCCGGTATGAATGGACCCATGGATTGCAAGATTATTGTAGGGAAGCATCATGAAATAAGAGCGGACAGGGGTGGGGTCATGATGTGCCGGGCCATGTACTTTGAAGTTCCTCCACTGGGAAGTTAGCAACCACATTCATGTGTCCAGCTGGGGAGATTCATGATGCCAGCTCTGCTTCTGGAAGGTTATATGGCATATCCTAAAAGTCATAAAGTCACAAACTTTCAGATCACCTATATAAGCCATCGTCCAAAATAAACGCGGGCAACAAAAAAGGGCGGCTCATTTTTACAAACCGAGATAGGGAAGAACGAATGCTTTTTCTCCTCAGCTAGTTTGTCTCCCTACTCAGTATCAACTTACATAATTTAGGCTTTGCATATGCATCCATCAGGTACTTCAAGAAGCAGATGGAAAGCAGATGGAGGTTGAGACATCTGAGAATCTTGGTAACAAGAGAACGTCTGGAGCCCCAAATCATTTCCAAAAATGATAGATGGAGTCAAGTGTATGCAACTTTACATGTGTAGTCATAACAAGTTACAAAAACAAGAAACCAAATTGCCATTCAGTCATATGATTTCCCAGGAGAAATGAATTTAGTGAAATGCAATGCTCCTGGGACTAAGAGGCTTTTTTTCTCTTCTTGTTCCTCATTTTAATTAGACCCATACCTATTGTTATCCCCGTTTCTTGGAGAAATCTAAACTGCACAGGGTGCAGCCATTAAACATCATAGCAAAGGGTATTTATTAATGTGAGAAAATGTAATGCATTGCTAAATGCAAAGGCAGGCAAAGTATGTTACCATGGTAACATTTTTATTAAAACAATATAGGGGCACCTGGGTGGCTCAGTCAGTTAAGCATCTGACTTTGGCTCAAGTCATAATCTCACAGTTGGTGGGTTCGAGCCCCACGTCAGGCTCTGTGCTGACAGCTCAGAGCCTGCTTCAGATTCTATGTCTCTCTGCCCCTCGCCCGCTTGTGCTCTGTCTCTGTCTCTCTCAAAAAAAAATTAACAAAAAAAATTTTAAAAACAATATAAATATTATATGCGTTATATGTATTTGTAGATAAATCTGGGAGAGGGAGAAGCTAAATATAAACTAAAATATATTATTTTTGCACAGACATGACTGCAGGTGTTTTGTTACTTTTCTTCCCCCTGATGCTACTCAAATTTAATACTGAGCATGTGTTTTTAAACTAATAAAGAACTGTTCTTTCTTGAAATTGTGTAAGTATGTGTGATAAGACCTGAAGATTATAATTTTGATTTGTGGAGATTCCTCAGTCTTTTGCCCTTCTCTTTGTAAGCAATTTGACAATAGAGAGAGATAAAAGAAGTCCCTCATTGATTTAAACCTGTTACCAGTCCCCCATTACTGCCAGTGTGGGCATTTGAGGGAACATGTCTCTGAGAGACAAAGAATCCAGGTATATTTGCACGTAATTCAACTCATCAACCTGGAGTGGAGAGGGGAGTGATGGATGCCCATGAAATGAACATGGATGTTTCAAAAGGATGACAAATGATCATTCAAAATATTCAATCCAAGGTTTTTGTATGTGTTCACATACCCCCAAACACTTAGTCACTAACAAGGACTATCTGAGTTTATGGCCACCAAAGTGATGTGGGTTTCATTTAAGAGATGGATCACTGTGTCCTCACCTTCTGAATCATAAGCGTCATAATCAGTGCATCTCACCACGTTACAGTGCAGTACAGAAGAAAAAGGCTTCTTACTGAAAAGACTGTTCTAGTTCCATCTCAGGTCATCACTTACCCAAGCCTCAGGAGGAGACCACAGACAGATAATGTCCTGCCTATACCAGAATGCCACAAAACACACTAATGTTATTTCTCTTAATAGTTTCCCGACACTGCTGTCCAAAATGAATGTGCTAATATGTAATTAATAAGAGTTATCAAAACAGGTTTCTCCTTCATATCCTGAAAACCCATTGGTAATTACCATTCTTAGGCTGCATTTGGCATCTATAAATCTTAGGATGGAAGCCAGAGCTGTCATATATTTTTTCTACCTACATGTTTTTCTTTTCTCAGAATGGAGTGACATCCAAGCACTTCACAAGAGATTGGCAGCAAGATGGCAGACTGGGACACCAAGCAGATGGGACAAATTCCCATAATTCCAGTACCTCCAAGAGGGCTTTCTGTTGTCCTTCAACAGATTTCCAATGGTCCCCATTTCTCTCCCTCTCTGAACTAAAAAACAAAACAAAAACCAAAGACCAACAGCCTCTGAAGCAGACTAACTCTGGCAGTCATGAATCAGACAGGGTGAAAGAAAAAAAATGCTATCTGGGCCAATGGGTTTCTAACATGCCATCTCAGTCAGCACTTTCTGTGCTTTAACATGTGTATGAATCACCTGAGTATATATTCATAAAATGCATATTCTTAGGTCTGGGCTGGGGTTAGGATTTGGGATTTCTAAGGAACTCCTACACAATGTCCCTGACGTGACTGGACCATGGTCTATATTTTGGATAGCAAGAACCTTGACCGTTCTGGCCTTGGCATCTTCTGGGTCCTATTGATTGAAAAAACTCACTAAAATCAATTTTGCCTGATGGTGGTCCAACGTAAGCAAAATTTAACGTGGTGGTAAAGAGCTCACCCCTGACCAGGGTATATTATGAAGGAATTCCAGTACTTTCATGCCCTGAATATTCAGCAAAATGTGGAAGGAAAAGGGAAGAGAGCACAAGACAGACAGGAAGTGACATATAGTAGAGAGCATATCCCAGGTCCTTCCAGAAGCTAAAAGGGCTAAAAAAAAAAAATTAGATTCCATATTCTCACCATATTGAAACCAAAAGAAAACCAGGTACCAAAACCACTCCAGAAACAGAACCAGAACAAAACTAAAACAGAGCCATTGATTTTTTCAAACTACTTTCTCTTGGAATCCAAAATGTTGGGAAAAAGAGGAAGGGTTTTCAGGAGGAGAAAAGGAGATTATATTGCCAATGCCTCTGTAGTTGATTAATGCCTGCTGAAGGCATTAGGAAACCAGTAACTAGACTCTGTCTGCATTCAACACTAAAAATGCAATTATAAACCACAGGGCAGATTCATTCAACAGGTCACAGTAACAAGACTCCTTTGTTCCTAATTTCTAGTGTTATATGATTACAGGACATACATGAATTAAGGATGCTTAGGGAGGATACATTTACTTCCTTTCTAATGAAGTATTTGCACCTACTCTTGAACCTATCAAAGATGCCCATTCCTTTGTAATATCTACTTAAATAAAATGGATAAAAGTATACAGGTATGCTCAGATACCCCTACACCATACCTCATCAAGGTTACAAGAGATCATACCCCACACTCTCAGACCACAGTGGACACTGAGGCCCACATGACTTGTCCTTCCAGTTGAGGGAACATTCTACCATACCAGAAAGGGAAAGTTATTTATGGAAGAATCACAGAAGCTCCATGGTGTCTGGATTTGGATTCCACTTGGCCCAAATTCAGAACTCATTTACAATTCCTCTGCCTTCTCAATTTGCAAGCTTTGGGGAAAGAGCAAACGGCCAAAAGGGGAAATTTTAGCAAAAACATATACTTCCTCTGCAGTGACTGCTTACAGGAAACAGCAGATTTCCTGATAAAAGTGCAGAACCTGAGAATCCAGCAACGAATCACAGTCCCAGCGACAGGATGGGGGTCAAACCACACAACAACAACTCTATGACAGGTAAGAAGCCAACTTCTGTCACCTGCGTGAAAGATTGTGCTTGCCCTTGAAGGATATTCTTTCTGTTGTCCCAGACAACCATAGTCAGAAGCAAAATCTTGGACCTGCCCAGCTGAACAAGAACCTAAGAATTAAGATAAAGGAAAATATCCTCACATATGAAAAGTCTGTAAACTTCCTGTAATTGTCAGGGTGACCTTTTTAAAAAGTTACTCAGTGTTATAAAAGGAAGAGAAGAGAGAAAGACAAAGGGACTCATACTCAGAATCCCTAAATGCAAGGGGGAAAGGAAAGTGTTTTGAACACCCTTGTCCCCCACTACCAAAGATTTCTTGGACAAGTGGATTTCTCCATTAAGGTGCAGACAAGTGTGGTTATGGTACTGGCTTGAACAATAAGCAAGCTTAATAAAGGTATGCTGGAAAAGCCTGAACTCTATCCCTCCAACAGCCAGACCCTCTGTGTGGGCCTTGCCAACCCCTAAAATGTTTGAAATGTTTGAAATGTTAAATCCCAAGTTCTGGCCGCCATCTCCCACTGTCCATCCAACTCTTAATTCTTCCCTGGCCTATACCAGCTCTTCAGTCTCATTGACCCTGTACTCTTCTTCCCTCCCAGCCACACCTCTCTCGGTGGCTTCTCTTCCTATTCTGGAAAGACTCATAGTGAGATTCACAGTGAATCCTTCCCAACCCCTCCTGACATCCTCAATGCCCTAGCCCCTTCTTATCTTCCAGCCCCACCACTGTCCTATATCCAACCTTGACCAATTTAAACATTCTCCCCCTCTTCCTACCCCTGTGCCGTTGAGCACTGCTTGAGAAAGTCACCATCCAGGATCTGCAGCTTCTCTTGGGATCTCAGTGTCCCAGGCAACCTTTTCATATCCCACCACAGCTATTCCAAACCCTCATCACTTTTACCAAATCCCCATCACATCCCCAGCTTCCTGCCCTCAGCAGACATTCTGTCTTCCTACTTCAGAGAAGGAAAGTAAAGCCCTCAAAAGGGTCAGGCAAGATTCCCTGCACCTATGAATGTATCCAAATCCGCATCCACCCTCACTCCATTTCCTTCAAGGAATGTAATCTATCCTCATGTTTGAGGCTAGCCCACCACCAAAGCTCTCCACATCCAGCCTCTCTCCCCTCTTTCTGACCCGAGACCCTGCCTCTCCCCAGAGCTTCCTCTCTCCTGGTATTCTCAAACTCTCTCAACAGGTACCCTCTGTACAGCTTTAAACTGTGCCCAGGGCTGCTATCCACACTTGTGGAAAAAGCAAAGTTCCCACTGGTCTTCCACCTTCCCATGCAACTGCTTCATCTTCTCCACCAAGTTTGCCAAAGAAATCGCCTCTGCTTACCCCTTTAACTGCCCCTTTTAAGCTCACTGCAACCAAGCCCCTCTCTCCTCTACCACTGAAAGTGTTCTGGCAATGGTTACCGGTCACCTCCTAAATGACAAGCCCAGGCTCAGTGGACACTTTTCAGACCTTACACGAATGCTTTATTTACTACTTCTTTCTCAAAAATCTCCCACCCTGTTCTAGCCCTAGCTCTGGTTTCTGCGTCCCTCCCCCTACCCCTACTTTACTAACTCCTGCTGGTTTTGCTTCTTCCTTTGGTGTGACTTAAGGTTCTAGTCTTCTTGCTCCTCATGCTTGGGTAGAAGGCTCTTACCCATTCTCATGGCCTTGTCTCATGGATGGACAAATGGACCCAGAGCAACCAATCCTTTTCTAGCCATCTCTGGATCCAAGTTTTCTAAAGAATGCACAGGTATTTCATTGCCTGACTGATCCTTTCCCACAACTTCCAAGTCACAAGGAGGGGACCACTAAGTCTCAAGAAGTTAGGAAGGTTGAAGATGTAAGAGAGGAGGAAAGAACGGGAAAATCAGGAAAGAACAGGATTGTTGAGGGCACAAGTACAGGGCTTAGCTTTGGAAATAAGCCATTCTTCTAGGAAGAAAACCTATATTTATTGAGTGCCTACAGGTGCCAACAAGTATGAAGGATTTGCATATAATAGCTCCATTTAAGCTCACAGTAATCTTGTGAGACAAGGATTATCATTCCTGTTTTCCAGAAGAGGAAATACATGCCAAACAAGATTAATTTGCCTAAGGTCACAAAGCTAGTAAGTGCCAAAGTCAAGACTGAAGCCCAAACCAGCTCACTCCAAAGACCTTGTCCCTAAGTCATGAGAGAAATAAACGCAAGTAGAGAAGAGAAATGGCAAGGTGGAGAGAAGGGAAAAGGAGAGATCTGACCAACTTCTGATTATGAATATGATTAGGAAAAAATGTCACAAAATCTAACTCAGAAGCTTGGTAGAATATTGCCCAATGCCTTCCCATCACCCAATCTCCTGTTCTCCATAAAACCTAATAGTCATGTGTATTCATAGTATTTCCCTTCCCACTGCTGTTTGTGGGGGTCTTTTAAGGTACGTGTTAAATCTCATTTGTGACTTTTTATTACTTTATTGAATTTTGAGGGAAATCTAAATAGGGAGATTCTTTGTGCCCCTGTTTGGTGGCTTTTGACTGTCTTTCCTCTTCCCTCACCTTCCCTCCCCCACCACTTATGGCAATGAGGGCATTTTGTACCCTCCACTCTTGCTTTGGGTCTTGGCACTCTGGGCATTCAGCACTCACAACAGATACTTTCTGGGCTCTTGGATGTATTTTCTTAAGGCTTAATCTTGGTCACTACCTTTCACCTCATCGTTGACTTTTTAAAATTTTAACAATTTCTAGAATTTGATTGAGTTCTTGTGGGAGTAGTAGGGGAAGATGGAGTAAGAAATCCATATATTTATTTCCTTGGCTTTTTCTCTAAACATAGTACTACTATTTCCTATCAGCCAAGAGAGTGATCTCTTTGTTTTGCTTAGCTTTGGAAATGGATTGTGAAAACCGGCAAGAGCTACATTGGACAGGTCAGAGACGCTTTGTGGGTGTATGAGGTATGTGCATGGTTTGAGGGTGGGCTGAGAGCATGGTCTCTGAGGGAATGACCATTGAAAACCACTTCTCCAAGGTGACCTTCTTTTGGGGCTGTTGAAAACTAAGGATAGCGGTACTCTCTTGAAAATGATTCTGACCAATCACATCAAAAGCATGAGGTTAGTCCAACTACTAAAAGCTGACTTCTAAATTTAGCCTCAGCTATTCAGTAAACACCTCTGCAGTACAGAAGTAGATCAAAAAAATATTTACCTAAACAACACTAGATTGATGTCCTACTGTTTTTTTGCCTAATAGATGCATGTAACTAGACCTCAAGATTTGGATGATCTACATGGGTCCTTGTATCCCTCCAGGCCCTGTTCAGCCACAAATTGCCTGGGAAATCCACCTTTGTGCCAATTCCTCAAAGTAACTTTCTCCTCACGCTTGTATTACAGAAAGGGCTACCTGTTCCCTTTCTGTTCCTTTTCTGTTCCCCTAGAAAACTTCTGACCCCAAGTCAATGTGAAATTCATACTGAAGAGTGGAGCAAGCCTCATAAAAACTACATGGAGAAGGGGGGAAATGATGAACATTGGAGAAAATAGATTTTAGCCTCGGGTTTTAAAGTGCCTTCAGACACACACGGAGAGAAGCCAGTGCTGTGTCTCTGAAGGGATGCAAGTGTTGAGAGGCTTTGACAGGCCAAAGGACAGTTTAACTGAATGGAACTTTCATGAAGTCAAAGTGCCACTGCAATCTGGGGGGAGGAGTCTTGTGGGGGAGGGGCTTTAGACTTTGCTTTCACATTCCAATGAACACCTGACTCTTTTTCCATAGTCACTCCTCTTTTTTTATTTATCTCCTACTTGATTATAAGCCACTTAATTTATCTCAGTGCCCCAGCCAAGCCTGGCACATAGTAGGCAATGAATAATAGGGGAAGGAGGGAAGGTAAGAAGGAAGGAAGGAAGGGATGGAAGGACAGAGGGAAGGAGAGAGGGAAGGAGAATAAGACAATTGGAAAACCTACATACAGACACAAATGAAACTATTTTAAATGAGCAGAAGACCTGTCTCAAGTAGATAACTGAAAGACCAGAAAATTTAGTGGAATTTCTGAAAAATTCAGTAGGCTCAGTTCAATGGAGAAGAGGTTCAGAATGTCTCTAGTGGCCAAGACAAAAAGGGAAATCCAGAGAACAGTGTGCCCTATTCTTTATTCCCCTGAGTGCCAGGGCCAGAAGTTAGAGCAAAGCCTGGCAAACAGGTGTTCCCTAAAAATATCCTGAATGAATGCGAAGCTCATCTCTAAGGCCCTTTCTGGCTCTGACATAATGAGACTCTGCTTTTTAAGATCTGTTGTGGCTGGCAAATCCCTATGACGACCCCATTCTTGGGCCTGGCAAACAGACAAGTGTAAAATTGCAAGTTGAGGATAGAAGTAGAAGGGAAAGTTGGACCTTGGGGAGCAGCCTCACTGTTCCAGCATGGCAGCCGGGGCGGTGGGGGACGGGGTGGGGGTGGGGGGGGCGGAGGAGTGTGGGGGTGGGGGGCAGGGGAGGGTGGGGGGGTGGAGGGGGCAGGTCCCTGTATTGCTAACCAAACCAATGTTGTCTCCAAGAAAGACCAACCTGTTAATTGATGGCAGTAGACACTGTGTTGAGAGAAGAGCCAAGATTGAGAGTCTGCCTCTTGATTACCTACTTGATTGATGGCTTATACCACAAAACTCTGATCCGCATTTCCCCCATATTGGGGCCCTCCATAACCTAATTCTATGAGGAGGAGGGCTAATTCCCAGCTTGAGGCTTATTTCCATTCTTTACTCTCTTCTGTTTTTACCAACAAAGGAGTTCAGCCTAGCTGGCCTCATCTAAGGATGAATGATTTCAGGAAACTTCAGGAAAAGGCACAGGCCTTTACTAGAAGGCACACAGGCCATAGTAGGAAGAATTACTAATGCATTTTTGCCTGCATTTATTAATGGGCAGTTAATGTGGAAGGAAAGGAGTTGGGGTTGGGGAGAGGGAGGGAAGGGGGAAGTGGGAAGGGAAACAGGGAAGAATGGAGAGAGGGAGGCAGGAAGAAAGGACAGTGGCAAGGTAGAAGTGAAGGAAGGGATAAGGCAAGCTGACAGGCCACAAACACCCCCCCCCCCCCCGCCCCCAACCCGGTGGGATATGTGTGCTATTCCTCAGGCACTTCCGGCTGCCCAGAAACAAAGGAAAGGGGGAAAACAAAGGGTTAACTGATAGAGATCCTCGACCTGCAGGACCCAAGTTTCCATCATCCCCTCATAGTGACGTGAGGAACAAAGGCAAGAAGGAAAAGGCAGATAGAATTAAATTTCCTTATAACTTGCACACAGCCCATTGACAAATACTTGAGGCAGGCAGAGTAAAACCTTTCTCCAGAAACTCCCTGCTGTCTTAATGCTAATGTTTCGCTAGAGGGAAAAACAACCATAGCTTGACAATAGCTAGGCCTCAGGTAGCCTCCGGAGTCTTATTTAGCATATGAAAGTCTCACTAGAAACTTCCCCCCGACTTTCCCTCCCCCATCTCCATGGTATATAACCAGTCTCTTCTCAGGGTCCCAGGGCAGCTCTCTGTCCATGGGTCCTGTCCCTGTGACTTCAATAAAATCACCTTTTTGCACCAAAGACGTCTTCAAGAATTCTTTCTCTGCCATTGGCTCTGGACCCCACGAACCCCACTATCACCCCAAAAATCTTCATCAGGAGGGAGGGAGGAAGTGAAGGAAGGGGTGGGGGGGGCAGGGAATATATGCAGATACAGATCAAATAACTGAAAGGGACAGCAGCTCCAGTCTCAAGTCCACAGCTGAAACAAAAAAAAAACCAAAAACAAAAAAAGCAAAAACAAAAACAAAACAAAAAAATAAAAACAAAATGGTGTTGAATTCGTTTCTGAGAAAGAAGACACTGAATCAAAGTTCTAAATAACCTGGGTTGGGTCTCGCTGCTGCTATTTCCTACCAAAGTGAAGAAGTCCCTTTAACCAGATGGGCAGATGTGTGAACCCTTGCTTTTCCTACTTGAAAGCATTGGATGCATTCTATAGGTCCACTGCGCTATTCCCTCATGTGGGTTCATGTTCCTTGACAAAGTGGTCATTGAACCCTCCTCTGAGGCCTACCCCTTCCTCACAGACCCTCAGTACTCTCCCACAGCCTGGAGGATAAAGTCCAAGGTCCTCCACGTGGTATTTGAGGCCATCACAGCCTGCCTCCCTCCACACCGCCATCTTGGTCTCTCCATTCTTTAAAAAAAAAAAAATATATATATATATATATATATATATATTTATTTATTTTTGACAGAGAGATAAAGCACAAGCAGAGGCAGAGAGAGAGGGAGACACAGAATCCAAAGCAGGCTCTGGGCTCTGAGCTGTCAGTACAGAGCCTGTCGCAGGGCTCAAACCCACAAACTCTGAGATCATGTCCTGAGCCGAAGTTGATGCTTAGCGGACTGAGCCACCCAGGCGCCCCAGTCTCTCCATTATAACCGCACCCACACGGCTCGTCCCAACCTGTACATCTCTGCGCTTTTGCTAACAATTCTGCTCTGTTTAGAACCCTCACCTATGCCCCTCCCCAGGCCAACTGCTACTTGGCCTCTTCCTGAAGCCTGCGTGCCTGGACCCCTGCCTGCTCGTTTCCTCCACTACGTGCCAGCTGGGACCCCTTTCCAGGGGCACACCTCTGTCATTGCACTGATCACATTCTATCTATCTATGACATTTATCGACGTCATGGATTTCACCCTTGACAAGATGGTGAGGTCCCCTGGGCAGATCCATCACCGGATCCCCGCCTTTGCCCCGCACACAGTAGGCATTCAATAAATGTTGGGTGAAGGGATGAGTGAATGATCATCTTCTCTCCACACTTGAACCCCAGATGGAAAAGAAGATGGAAAACAAAGTTTGAAGCCACTCTTGTTAATCCCTCCCTCCGGCCTCTTAGTAGGTGCATATTCTGTGCCTTTTTCTCCTAGGACCCTCACCTGTTTCTTATTCCCCTTTGTCACTTTAATGGCATGCCAGCTCCTGTGTGCTGGAAGCCTGGCAATAAATAGCGCTACGAGAAGAAAGTGTCAACTCCCAGAGATGGCCTGAGTTAGCTGGGGACGTTGGGAGGCATGCGGCTGTCCCTGCAATCTATTCCTAGGAACTCAAGCGTGTTGGGAGACAGCAATGTCTGTTTCAAGTAAACCGGGGAGGGCCTGACACCCAAGTGTGGGTGCCACAACAGGCATGTTGGGCCGCATTCTGGACCCCTCCCCACTCACGCTGGAGATGCGCAGGTGGCAGCTGGAAGGCTATCTCTCCGGATTACTGTGAAGAGGATCTGGGCCCTGTGCAGAAGGTTGGAATAAGTGCCTTCCACAGTCTCTACCCCTCCAGGGGCAGCTCTCCAGCTCTGAGTGTGATTGGGGGAAACCGCAGGAATCTCTGACTAGGGCTGTGCTTCGGCCCCACTGTTTCGTTCCTTCCCCTGCCCTCCCAGTAGGAGCACTGGGAAGACGTTTGCTCTGCACACCCCTTCTCCGAGTCCTAGAGGAGGGTGGGCATCCTCCTCTCCCGTGTTCTTGCAAGGTCCAGCCTCTGAAAAGGAAGTGAAAACTGACCAGAGAAGGATAGTCACCATAACGTAAAAGAATGAATGTATGCACCCCCCGGGCCCTGCCAGTATATACACACAGCGTATGTGACTCCCACTAGTTACTCAAGGCAGTGTGGACTGCAGCAGGCTTGATGGCGATGTTTTCAGTGCCTTTGGCACAAGCACCACCCAGGACCTTCTCTTGGATGTGCACAGTGAAGCGCCAGTAGCCCGGGACCTTCTGTCATCTTCCATGGCCTGCCTGCCAGTCCGATTATTGGCAGCAGCCCAGAGCACTCACACAGCCCAGCAGCTCAAGAGGGAAATGAGCACTGCATGAGAGAGTCACTCTCAGAGACTCAAGATGGTCTGAGAGGAACTCCAGGGACTCGAGGGGAGGGCAGCTGCAGGCAGAGCCTGAGAAATACTGCCCGTGGCTCTTGATGCAATTCTCACCCTTGGCTACCACCCCCCCAACCACCACCCGTGTGAGGGTGTTATGCCCAAAATTCGTGATCCCCAAAGACCACTAGGGAGCCGAGTCCAATGCAAAAAGCAAAAGAGCCTTTATTCGAGCTAGCTCGAGCTCAATCCCCTACCTGCACCAACGCAGCGGTGAGATACCAGGGAGAGAGAGCGAGTTTCAAAAGCACAAAGGTTTTATTGGGGTCTAGGGGCAGTTGGTGAGGTAATGGCTGTGGCCTCAGCCAATTGGCTGGGGAAGGGTCGTGACCTCGGCCGATTGGCTGGGGAAGGGTCAGAGTCCTGTTATGCAGATCGCTGGGCATGTTTTGATCAGGAAGTTTGAACGGGTGAGCGGGAAGTTACTCAAGGGGAGGAGGCACAGTCTGAGATTTCTGCGATTTTCCCGGAATAGGGGTCATGTCGGGGACATAGTCACTCAAGGTGGAGGACACAGAACAAGATGGAGTCGGCTGGCATAGGCCCTCCCTTTCAAGGGAGAGTCTCCCTGGGGAGTTTTGCTGCATTCAGAACAACTGGACTAAGATGCCTCCTAGGGAAGAGTTTGGGAGTGAAGGGGGCGACAGTCTGGATGCAGGAAGACATCCTAGCAGGTGGGGCTGGCAGCAGCAGCTGCCCTCCAGATGCCGGCTCTGCGTGGAGCCTCCCGGCGGGCGAGCAGAGCAGACAGAAACTGGCAGAGAAAGCAGAAGACAGGAAGAGGCAAACTGCTTCTTGTCCCCACTGTCTATGCCTGGCCCGGACGGTTTGCCTGGCGCACAAGGACCCGGGATACGGGGCTGCTGGGCATGCAGTGCAGCCCTGGTGAGGTCGAGGAGGGGGGTGCAGCTTCTGTGTACCGCAGGGCAGTCCGAGGCCACGTCCCTGCTTGTCACAGCCTCGCCTGAAGAAGGGTGCAGGCTCTACTTGTGTCTGGAGTCCCGTCCCCTCTCTTGCCCATTTCTCGGCATCATACCACCACCACCCACCCTCCCAGACCCCATGTGGCCAATGGAATGCAGCTTTTCAACAAACAAAACTGTATGCTTTTGCAGAGCTCAGAAACTGAACTCCAAAGCACACAAATGCTAGTCGTATCCCCCCCAACCGAAGGTTCCCCCAATACCAGCCCTCTTGGCCTCCTAAAGCCAGAGGGAAGTGGGCTCTTCTGATGTGAAATGATGTCTAAATGCAAGATGCATTTTTGAATGGAATCATACATGACTTCAAAGGGCCCATGTGAAACATGGGATGTGCATAGATGCAAAAGCATCACCTGCAGCCAAACCCTCCCAAACTGCAGGAGGAAATTCTTGCCGAGGGCCACTTACCTGGCACACTGGAGGCGAATCACGGACCTTGGACCGACTGTGGGAGTCAGGAGAACGGGGCAGGAGGGAGACGGGGAGGAATGGCCAGTCACCTCCATTTTCTCTCTCCGGGAGCCACATCTGGTGAAGAGAAACCATCCAGGATGAGGACGGCAGGAGTGGCCTAGGGGAAGGATTCCACATGTCCCTGTAACAATTAAGCCCACCCGAGTCCCTCCAACAGACCACTGTCCTTGGCTGCTTCAAACAGGATGGGACTCGGGGAACAAGAGAGGGAGACAGAAAAAGAGGAAGGTGAAGCCACTACCTTGTCTTTTCCATGGCACACTTGCCCCTGGACAGCCTGACATGTTTTCTGATAAGCAGAGGACTTTCTGACTTTTCCTACTGATGTTACTGACAGCCTGTAACCAGAGCTCCGACTTATCTTCTCACCTGAGCTGGATGGGGCTGGGGGCTGGGGAGTGCTGTTGACATTCAGGTACAGTCATTACAAGGCATCGCTGTTGCTTGAGTCTGGCCAAAACCAGTGCTTTCGCTGAGACCACAGGATAAGGGGGGCTTTGGAGGGGGCCTCAATGGCAGATGGTTGCTCCTTTGTAACGGAAGGGGAGGAAGAGTCCCCTACCTCTGGGAGTTGGTATCCTGCCTTAAGAAACTCATCCAAGTGACTCTGGAGAGAGGGGAGTTTTGCGGGCCTACCTGGTGCCGTTGAGGACAAAGCAGTGGCATCTGCTGGAGCCCCTCCCCCCTCTACTCTGGTGTGGTTTTCATGTTGGGATTAGAAGCTTCATGGCAGAGAAGCACCAGTGAGAAGAATGTGGGATCTGGAGCTGAGCACACGTTTATTTTCTGTCCCTGCCTTTTGACCCTCTGGCTGGTGCTGGCAGTGGGTGTGACCTTAAGGGCATCCCTCAAGTTGTCTGGCCCCTCAGGCACCCACTTAGCCAACGTGATTTGCACCTTTGTTGTGGTAAACAAGGGAGACTCTCCAGCTTAACCTTCTGGATGGGTCTGAAAAGCCAGTTACTGTTGAAAGGCTCTTCAGTTTCTTTGAGAGTTAAAACATAAATTGGGGGAAAATAAATTTGAAAGGGGGAAACATACTCTCTGAAGACAAGGACTTGTCAAATACTGGCGTAGAATTTTCCCTCTGAATCAACTATGTTCTCCTGTACAGATAACAGCATAGGGTAAGAGGAATAGAAATATTTACTGTTAAATATTGAGTACATAATTATTTAACTAATTAGCAATAGAATCATTAATTATAGGTGCATGTGCCTGGCGCATAGTTACGGGCTTCGTATATGGTAGACCTGATGTATTTTAACCCAAAAAATTCTAACCTCTTTTTTTTTTTTTTTAATCTTCTTATGTAAAAGGCCACCTCTTGCTTTGTTCTAATGGTCTTTGGGACATCTGGGTCTTGCCAGAAAGGCCCAGAAGACTTAGCTTAAAGATACAGAAATGGGGGAGACCCCCACCACTGTTAAGCAATGAACATTGTTTTTGTTGAACAGAGATTCACATTGTACACTTTCTGGCTCCCTTTATCTGCTGATTCTCTGAAATAAACTTCCCCCCAGGAAGGAACATGAGACAGAAGACCAGCTCTGTACCTTCAGTAATGTTCACCTCCCCTTTTACAGATGGGAGCTGTTTGTGCAGAGATCCAGAACCTGGCCTATGGCTAGAGCTTGGCAAATAGTTTAGTGCAGCTGGCCCCCTCCTCCCTCACGCTGCCTTGAGATGCACCTAGTTGAAGCTCAGCCTTTTCAGCGTGTGGCCTTTTCAGTGTGTGGCCTGATCCCCGGTGAGTCAAGCGACCCTCTACACTCATTTTCAGCCATCGATGGATGCATTGTGTTGTCTTAGTTGGCTGGGCCCTGGGAAGAGCCGGTCTTGGGAGACCTCTTCCTCTGTCCCAGCAACCTCTTCTTCCTCTTGTGGAGCAGGCACAGGGGGCAGCCTCAGAGAGCCAGGGAGAAGAAATAGGTCTCCTGGAGCCTGCCCGCATCTCCATGCAAGGCGCCTACTTCCTCCTGGAAGGCTCTCCCTAGTCCCTTCAATTCAGATCCCTTCCAGTACTTTCTATGACCTCAGCCCACCTCTTCTTGTTTTCGACGGTTGCTGGATCATCTTTCTGAAACCTCTAGCCTGCTCGGGGCCAGCCCTCCCCAAATCTGAGGCTAGCTTTAGCTTTCTGACGGGCCTCTGTGCCTCACACAAGTCAGGTAATCTATGTGGGGCCCCTCCCCTTATCTTCTATAGTCATTGCCCAATGGTTTTGGCTCATCTGCCCCACCCCACACCAGAACACACGATATATTGCCCTTGGGGGATGTTAGTGCCCGCTCCCCTCCCTCCCCCACCCCCCCACCCTCACAGGGAAGCAGACCCTGTGGCCCCACCTGCCGGCTAGGCAGCCATCTTCTCTGGAGAGATTATTTTGCCTTTTAGCTTCTAGTAGACACTTTTGCCTGTACCCCCTACCTTTTCTCCTTTACCAGTTCTCATTGTTCTGTCAGCATCACTAAGGATTCAGACTTTTGGGAAAATTAAAGGCCAGGGAAATATTAGGCTATTTCTGCTTCCTTTCCAGTCACATCCTACTCTTGCTTGAATTGGGGTGGAAGGTGGGGATGCACAGAGGGCAGACTGACGAAAGGAAAATAACTCGAGAGAGTAGAACACTTTTGTGCAGGATAATCATCCAGCCCCACTCCTAATATGCAGTCAGCTTCTAGGAGTCAGCTCATCTTTCTTCTAGGAGCTCCTAAGAGGACTGGAGAGGGCAAGAGAGAGGGAAGGGGGGGCGAGCCCCTCCCAGCCACGCACATATGCCTATTTTCCAGGATGAGTCCTTCTTCACCTTGGCCAGAAATTGATCCTGGACCCCAGATCCCACAGTGCTGAGCTAGTAAAGGGAGAGAGCCCAAGAAGCGGGCACAGAATGTGCTTCTAGACGTCCAGGGGGTAGCCAGGCCTGGGTGCATGTGCAGTCCAGTCCTGTGGCTAATTGGATCTCTCTCCCCACAGGAGCCCCTCACTTCTGCCACCAACCACCGTCCTCTCCGCCCGAGGGAGGAGGCAAACTCTGCTGGGCCCCACCTTGCTACTGCTGAGGCTGGAAGGAAATAACAAGGAGATCAGCCGAAGGCATTCCTGGTCTCTAGTTACAAGAAGCTACCTCCCCACCCCCTCCTCAAAAAGAGACTGTCCAGTCCAGATGCGCAGTATTTCTAGGACAGGGATCATCCACAAATCAGGGAGAAAACTTGATCTGTTCTTGCCTAAGAAATAAGACGGTGCAGGTTCAAACCAAGAAGAATCATTTAGGACAGAAAAACAGTTCAGGTCTGCAAGAAACAGTGACGCTCTTTATTTTCTGTAAATTTCCCTTTCAAGACCCACCCTACTGGGAATGTGGGAAGTCCTGTGGTTGCTGGTTTGGGCTAGGATCCTGGGGCCCAGCGCCTTCCCCCAGGGCCCCTGGCCTTCTGTTGGGGCTGCCCAAGGGCTCCTCTACTGAGGCTCATCATGCTGTCTGTCCTTTCTCTCCAGGAGGCTGCATGCAGGCCCCCTCTGGGGAGACCCCAGAGTCTGTCCCTGAAAGGGCGGGCCTACGCCGGCCGACTCCATCTTGTTCTGTGTCCTTCACCTAGACCACGCCTCCTCCCCTTGAGTAACCTCTCGCTCACCCATTCAAACTTCCTGATCAAAACATGCCCAGCGACCTGCATAACAGGACTCGGACCCTTCCCCAGACAATCGGCCGAGGCCACGACCCTTCCCCAGCCAATCGGCCAAGGCCATGACCCATCCCCAGCCAATCGGCTGAGGCCACAGCCATTACCTCACCAACTGCCCCTAGACCCCAATAAAACCTTTGTGCTTTTGAAACTCGCTCTCTCTCCCTGGTATCTCATCGCTGCATCGGTGCAGGTAGAGGATTGTGCTTGAGCTAGCTCGAATAAAGGCTCTTTTGCTTTTGCATTGGACTCGGCTCCCTAGTGGTCTTTGGGGATCATGAATTCTGGGCATAACATCCCCAACCTAAGGGAGTCTCCTCTTACTCAGGGAAGATACTTTCCCATCCGCGTGCTCCAATCTCCTCTGCTTCCTGTCACCTGAAATCCTCCTGTGGACCTGGCTTTTGAATCAAAGCAGCAGGAATATTCTTGCCATTATATTCCTCCCTGGAGGAAATGAAGCCAGAACCTAGGATCTGCTTGACAAAAGGCAAGGAGGGAAAACACAGAGAAGGAAGAGGAACTCATATACTGCATGGGATTGAGTCACACGTGGCTATCAGAAGGAGTTATAATTCCTGTTGTAATTGGTGACTAATAGAGCTAATCTTCTGTCCATCTTTTAATTTTGGCTTAACATTGTGATTTCTTGAGTCATTTTAAAGCATCCCTCCGCCCCCCCCACCCCGCCCCTTAACAGAAAGTCTTATAACAAAGTAATCCCAAGCGAGGATTTATCTGTGGTATCCTCAGACAGACGGGTCAATCTTAAATATTATTACCCAGAAGTATGCTTTGGAGCCACTCACACACTCCTGCTCCCTAACTGGTCCTACTACACCTTCCTTAAGATGTGCCTCTTACAGAAAGCCCGATTTGATTGCCATGGTGCTCACTGATCCTCATGCCTTCTGAATTCCTAGCCCCCTTGTGAGAACTCCTTGTGCTTTTGAACAGAATCACATACCGCCCTATTTTTATTCTTCCTCCAACCAAAGGGCAGGATTTTAGCATCCCAGAGCACATTGCACAGGGCTGCCTCACTGCACATGTGACATTCTTGTGGGCAGGAACCTTGCCATCCCTTGCCACTGTCCCAGGATCTCATACAGAGTAGGTTAAATGGTTGGTTGGATGGATGGATGGATGGTGCAGTCTTAACTAGCTACCATCACTGTTACCTATGTCTCTCTTTTTATTCCCCTCAACAATCATTCCGTGGAAAAATTATTTCAGGCTTCTATTCATTTTTGGAAATAATGGAACAGCCTATTCTCTTCTTTTTTTTTTTTTTTTAATTTTTTAATTTATTTTTGAGAGAGAGACAGAATGTGAGCAGGGGAGGGGCAGAGAGAGAGGACTCCAGGCTCCGAGCTGTCAACACAGAGTCCAATGCGGGGCTTGAACCCACGAACAGTGAGATCATGACCTGAGCCGAAGTCGACACTTAACCGACTGAGTCACCCAAGCGCCCCTACTTCTCTTCTTTTTATGGAATCAGACCAATGTTCTTTTGAGGCATAGGTTAATGTTCTACATAAAATATTAAAATGTACATCCATCAATTACGTTAGTGTTATGTGTATTTCTGTTTCTTACATTTGTAACTAATAGTGTTGGTTCCAGAATGGTAGAGTTCTCTAAGGCTCTTCTTTTCAAAACAAGTTTATATCTTACAAAGTCTTACAGTTGTTCTTTGCCTCAGGCATTTGCAAATAACTCAGAAGAACCATTGTTGTAGGCAGTTTGTAGATAGCGTAGTTTACTATATTGGAAAATATTCTAATATTGTCATGTTCCAAGTGAGGAAAAAATCCTTATTTATCTTAAATGATTCCAAGTAATAATTAATGACCTTTAAAATTCATTTAGTAAACATGACTCTTTCAAATAGATTGTGTGACATTTTGTATATATACATTTTTTAGTTTTAGATTCTTATATTTTTAAATTTTTTCTTTTTTTAATTTTTTTAACATTTATTATTGAGAAACAGAGCGAGACAGAGCATGAGCAGGTAAGGGGCAGAGAGAAAGGGAGACGCAGAATCCAAAGCAGGCTCCAGGCTCCGAGCTGTCAGCACAGAGCCCGACGCGGGGCTCGAACTCACAGACCGTGAGATCATGACCTGAGCCAAAGTCGGATGCTTAACTGACTGAGCCACCCAGGAGCCCCTTTTTCAATTTATTTCTAAGAACAAGTCATTAAAATTTTGAAATATTTCCCATAAAGGCAGGATGGATGTTGAGCTGTGTGCCACCTCAAATTCACAGGTGTACCCTAGCATTTTAAAACCACAGTAGTTTTGTGTTAAGGTTGTTTATACCACTCTGGTGGTGTTTATACCACTCTGGTCATAGACGTGACCAGGTAAAAGTTGTCATTGGAGTCAGTGTTCTGTATCCAGAAATCTTCCAAGATATTTCCCATTTGTCTGGACAGCTACCCTGTTCTTTTGAATCCATCCAGGCTCCTCTTAAGTTCACCCCAGATTTGGGCTCTCTTCATCTGTTCCTACTCTCCACAGAGGCCCTTTACTCAACACCCATGGTTTGGGGTTTGCTATTCAACCAAAAAAATGTCTTTTTTTTTTTTTTTTTTTTTTTTATAAAATCCAACCACGTTCTGTGCACTGTGCCAGGCCCATGGAAACAATGAGCAAAAAAGATGTCCCTTCATGAGCTCTGGATACAGGGAAGGTGGACAAGGGGATCATTGGAAGGCCATCAATTCCGGTCCCAGAGGGGCAGAGAGATTTCTAGAAAACTGACTACAGCATGGTGGCCAAGAAATTGAGTAACCATGAGATGCCTCTAGGGTTCTTAGGGCTAACTGGAGAGGAATTTGAGGGGTCGGATCCCCACAAAGCAGCTGCGCAGGACCAGAGAAATATTGTTTTGTGGCTGTTTCTAAGATCTATTCCTATGAGGCACAGCAGGAAGCCCTTTCCAATTATATCTGGGTACGTTGGGTTTTCTAAGAAACATATGTCCATTTACAAGAATTTTGGAAAACTCTTTAACCGTCAACAAAAGGCATCACACTGCCTTGCCTCTGTCCTCTGAGTGACTAATGCTACTCAGTTCTAAATGCATGCCCTCCTGAAGGAATGTGTTAAAATGGAGAGTAATAGTATTGTTCTGGAAACAGTTCTGACCTCATGATCCCATGAAAGAATCTTGAGGACCTACGAGGGTCACTGGACCATATTTTGAAAACTACTAACCTTGGCTAAAGTCTTAAAGTGGATTCTGAGAATGTATCTGGGTTGATAAGGAAGTAACTCTGTGATAAAGAGAGCTGCCTTGGGCACGGAGTCAGGGGTGGTGACCCATTTGCCATATGTTTGACATCCCCACAAAGCATAATCCCTTATTTCCTAAATTCATAGACATTAAAACTGTATCTGTAGTAATGACATTGGTCTTAAAACAAATATTCCATCAGCATACATCTAAATGAGAGCTATTCTTCAGAGTAGTCATTTTAGAGTCTAGTTATTTCAACAACCATCACAGTAAATTTTAGAGTTCGTTGTAAAATACAGACCCAACTCATTACTTTGTAGGTAAACTGGGTTTTGACCAAGATGATACTTTAGGAGTGGTATAAATTGCTTATTTCAGGAGTCTTGGCTCCAAAAGACTTCTAAGTCATGAAAAAAATTAAATCTGCCTTGAAGGATGCAAATGCGCTATCAATAAAGGCATTAAAATCACTTCACCAATAATTTTGAGTGTCTCTGTATCAGGCACAGTGCTCAGCGCTGGAAATGAAAGACCTAATTCCTGCCCTGAGGAGCTTATCATCTGCGTCAAACTGTGGTCTCCTCCTCCAGCAAGACAGTGAGTTTCCTTCCATAGGCTCTGGCCTGATGCATGCAGGTAAGCGGGTGCTCGGCCAGGCAAGAAGCCATTCCCTAAAAGACCTGAGTGTAGCTCCCGACCCAGCCGCTGTGAACCGTGCTTGGCCCCACAAGAGAAAGGAAAACAGGAGAGACATTGGATTGGATCTTCCAGAAGGTCTTTGTTGCAATTTTCTGCATCATTGGAAAAAAAATTACATCATCATCAAAGACAATAGCAGCACAGCTTATTGAAATGTTACAAGCAAATTTGCTTTTGTACTTTTCCTAAGAACATTACGAAATTCCCTCCTCCCCCCACCCCGCATTTTCAGCAAAATGCCTTTTTTTTTTTTTAAAGCACCATGAAATCCTACAGAGAGAAAAGTAGGTAAAACACCTCCACACAAGGGTTTTCATCATCACTGGGTCCCCTGCCTGTGAGTCTGGGACGGGAGAGGCTGGAGGCTGGTATGTGGGTTAGTTTGCATATCGCTTCTAGGTACCACTGCACCTTCCCCCTTCAAGCTCGGCACCCTGATGGCAAAGGAGAGGTTTTCCAGTTGCCCTCTGCAGCACAGGTCTGCTGTTTTGATGGAGCAGAGTCCTCTCAAGGGCTTTTTCTTCTAATGCACAGGGAACTATGAGAGATTTTTCACTTAAGAACCAAGAACAGAAGGTAGATTTCAAATCTTAGGCACCTGTGAAAATGATAATCACTTTCAGTAAAATCAGAGACACTTCTTATTTCTCCTCAATGCCACTGCGCTGATGTCATGTGACCTAGGGACTGCCACAGGAGGACTGAAGTTTACATGGACTGCGGGCAAGTTGGTGAAGAAAAACACAGGTGGTTTATCGCGCAAAGACAGAGTGCAGGGCTTTGTTTATAAGCCATGTCCGCAACATGCTATCCCAAAGTTTCCATATGCAGAATACAGCATCGACAATGCCAAATTAAAGTCACCTTTGTTTCAGAGAGTCCCCATTTTTATTTTTTAAGACCATTGCTAACTAGCTCTTACACTAACTATACTGATGAAAGTTCTCTCTGCTGACACAGCCACTGTCTTTGCACATAGGTGCATCATCACAGAAATAACCTCCACTTGAAACATCAGCGGGATATGGAAAGCAAAGACAAGAAATGCAATACTGGTTTCTTCCTCATTTTTTTTAGAGAGTCTCTGCACGTTTGTTTTATTTTCTTATGCCTTTCCTATGGTTCAGAAACCATGGTATACATTGGATGGTCTCCATTCTTACCCAATCCAATGAGTATAAATCTGCCTCACCCAAATTCTGGCTACATTCTCACTAATCCCCAAAACCAAGCATACAAATAGATGAGCGGCATTGACTCAGCCAGGAAGTCCTCCTCTCAGAGGGAGGAAGGAGGTGGTTTGCTAATGTCTAGTGCAATTAGGACTTTCAACATGGAACGGTCCCCCATAGAACCCAAGGCAGCCATTTCCAGTGTGTGTGTGTGTGTGTGTGTGTGTGAGAGAGAGAGAGAGAGAGAGAGACCTGTGTATCGTATATGAATTCATGAAGTAATCAAATCAAAGGGAACTTTTACTACATTTGACTGCAAATAGCAACAGCTTAAAATTCTTTAAATAATCTTAACGCCATGCAAAAAATGTCCGCATTGCCTGAGCCCTCCGGGTGACAGCCTGCTGTAAGGGAGGATAGAGTGAGCCTACACAGGGCATGATTCTAATTTGGACACCAGGTCTCCCAAATACATCTGGTCTCCATCAATTACCCAGAAAACAAATCCCAAAGGGCAGGAGACTAAGCTCTTCTCTTAGCCTAAGATGAAGGGGCCCATTAGTCGGTATTTACAAACCCAGCTAATATGGTTCTTAATAAATTTAACAAACTCATGGACCAGGGGATGCTTGGTCAGAATGCTGCAGAACTAAAAGGGACCTCGATGATTTTGTGTGTTCAATTCCCTCGATGTGCTGATGAGGTAACAAAGTTGGATGCGCAAGGACTCAGTTGCCCACCATCACAGGCTGGGACAGGGGAGCGCAGACCAAGAGTCCCAGTCACCCCACCTGTAGGCCAGGAATACCCCTACCTACACACACATTAGGGCCCTACCCCAAAAGCACTAAGTTCTTAGAGTTTGCTATTGGGTGAGGAGTTGGTATGGAGCTCTAGTCTCCAAACCGTCCCTCAGCTGTCAACAGTAAACCTCCAGATCTGTTAGGGAAGAAAAAATTGGTACCCAGTTACCAGGTGAAGCGAAAGTCACCACCCACTGAAGATATGGAACATGTGTTCTTCCTGTGTGCAAAATTGAGGCATTTATTCCAGGTTTATGTGGGCAGGGGGTGGAGCGCAGGCTGGAAGGGCAGGGCTGTGCTGACATGTGTTTAGAATTTGTAGCAGTCTTGCTACATGCTATTTGGCCCCATCTTACAAGGGTGACATTCAAACAGCTTCACAACTAGCCTCCCCCCAGATCTTAGCTTGTACACACTAAGCAGAGTCCAAGTTCTTATTCCCTCTCAGCATCTCCTTTGGAGAGTATGTTATAGTTTGTCCAACACTGCATATTTAATGGATCAATCTCCACAGAGGGAGGGCTCTTCTTTGATTATATTCCTTGGGGCTTTGTCCCCCCCTGTACTCAGGGAACAGGTTATATTGGAGATTTTCCCACTCTCAGCCAAGGGCTGTTTTGGATCCCTCTGTATTTACTGTGATTTGACTCATTTGGGGAAGCACACACCAACACCTGTTCCATTTGGTAGAATGTGCAGCTTAGTTTAGTGCTTTGAATTGTTTTATTCCTGCTGTATACGGAGTTCCTGCAAACTAAGCAAGTAAAGTGCAAAAGAGTGCTTTCAAAGGGCAGTTTTAACAATACAGAAAGTGTGCCGCATACAGCCTTCCCAAAACCCAAACCAAAATAATGTTTACGTAACTGCAAGGGTAACCCGCGAGGTCATGTTTCCGCAAAGACCTTGTGCCCTCTTGGTAACGGAGATCTTCTCCCCACCTCTGTATGCCATGTCCATGAAACTAGAAAGACACACATGCACACACACACACACACACACACACACAAAGAATGCATAACATGGACGCTATAGCAAAGTCAAAAGCAGACTTTGGTCAGACAGCCTTTGAATACCAGCTCTACCACCTTCTTGCTGTGTGCCATTGGGTAAATTACTTAGCTTCCCTGAGCTCCTGTGTCCTCATCTGTATAGTGGGTTTATAACCACTTCTAGTACAGTGTTCCTGTGAGGTTTCAGCGAGCATTTAACGCCCATAAAGTGCCTAAATCTAGTGCCTGGCCCACGGAAACCACTGGATAAATGACAGGGAAGCCTCTTCGCCAGATTTGTCTGTAGGGTCTAGAATTTTTAACACATTACTGTAAAGAAGGTGACAAGTAATACAGGGTGGATCGATAGTTTAATCAGGAAGGTTTTAACTTGTTGGAATAAGAAAGTCCCAGTTATCCACCAATGAAAACACATTTTGCAGGCTTGAAGGACTCTCCCAGTAAGAGCCAACGCCCACACCTGCATAAGCATCGTTTCCTGTGTCTCTTAATGTGTGGACACAGGATGTCACCAGTGAGCCACAGCTCCAGCCAAGTGGAGGCATTAAACCAAATCTACCGTTGGACAGGAAGGGCCTCATGAAAGTGATTCTGCTTTGGCTCCTTCCCAAAGGAAATGCCAGAACTTTAGCTGGAGCCCAAAATTTGGGGCAGGGGGAAGGGGAGCTACATGTGGTCCAGGCATTTTGGGGAGATGGGCAGGAAGAGGTCTGCCCTGGTACCAGTGGTCAAGGATGTGGCGGATATAATTTTCCCCAGAAGTCAGAAAGCATTAGATGGTTTTGGGAAGTCTCCACTAATCCTGTGATCTCTTGATTAAATCCACTCTGTGTGTGAATTGTGTGAAACCCCCAACAGGCGGTGCTGAGCCTGGGAGGACCATAACCTGCAACCTCCTGGGTGTGCAAGTCCAAAGGCTTCAGAGTGTGGTCCACGTAGCTAAGTGTGAATGGCCAGCCAGTTATGCAAAAGGGTAAGGATGGTGAGCCTAGCACATATTTTGCCCTTTCTGATTAAAAAAAAAAAAAAATCATCAATTCAGAATCTTCTCAAAACCTATGACTAGCCACTCCCCCACTTTCCTTCACAATTTCAACCTCATGGAACAATCAATTATCAGGTGTTGCTATTGTTTGCCTTGAAACGATCGATCACACTGGGGTTCCAACTTTCGTGAGCAGCAAGTGTGGGCTAAAGAAACAAGCAAGGAAAAGAAGTGATGCTTTCAAAATAAGGAACACCCAAACATAAAAGTGGAATGTTGTAAATATTTCTTTTAAGCATTATTTGTAAATGGCATTAATGGCACTTAAGCTGCAGGCAATTTTAAAACAATTCAATCTTCGTGTACAAGAGTTGTTGGGGGAATCTTTCTTTCGTTTGGAGATAGCAGGACTGGACCTCGTCACTATGTCTACCTTAAGACACCCAAAGGGACAAAAAGCCCTGAGATGGAATGATGCCATGGTCCTCCTTGGTATGTCTCAGACATGCAGGATGTCTATTTTTATAAAAAAAAATTAGGATCAGCTAGACAGAACAGCAAGCCACTGGCATCATGCAAGGCAATTGTTTTGGTATTTTTCCCCCTCTTATCAAAACGACTTATAACCGAAGTTCCACTAGAAAAGTGAACGTGAACGTTTCAGAACCAGTTTATTTTCACCACTGCACCCACTGAGGAAAATGCATGATGTTGTGCCCGTAACCATGCAGCAGATGAGGCCGAGTGTCCGCCGATGCTCGCGGGTTCACTTTTTTCATCGTTCGTCAAAAACACAAAGTTCAGTAGGCTTCTGTCATTGGTTAAGGTGGTATTCCACAGTGTGATGCATTTGTGATTTTTTTTTTTCTTTTGTAATGAGGAAAGCAATTGCACCTTTGAATACGTGTGCTCTGATCTGTTGCCAACAAATTCCACGTGCTCTCAGGTCCCACAGACGCTCATTTGGAGCCTAGAAAGAGTAGGTGCGCCCTGAAGGGTTTGTATCAAAACTCAAGCTCGGAGCAACATGCCAAAATGCCAACTCAGACCCTCCCTGCAGGTACTCGTTCACCCCCCATCTGGTCCCCTTCTGTGTGTGCACGTATCTCTAACAGTAGGTTCGGAAAATGAGACTCCACTTAGGAGACACATCTGTTCCTTTCAGAAGGCTGGTCTAAGGAATAGCTGCCCTTTTCTACATGCTGGGGCCGGGGTGGCACCACACAGGGGTGCAAGCACCGTCCCAGACACGCCCTTAACATTTGCGGCCACGACCTCCTGCGTGTGCGAACACTCCCCCAGTGTCCTGCGGCCGCCACCAGAAGTGCAGTCTTTGTTCTTTGACTCCTTTTGGCAGAGCGATCTTTCTCATCTCAGTCGTTTATGGCACAGTGAAATATATTCTTCGATGCTATGTAATTTCGGACTAACGAGAAGTCTGTTTAAGGCACGTGTCTCAGGGTGAATATAAAAAACACGACGCTTGGTCAAGTCCAAGGTCCTCAGCATTTAGTTTCTCTCTTCAAGTAATGCGTTGTTCTCGAGTTCCTGGTCTCTGGTGTCCGTGGGGACCAGCCCGTTCTCCATCCCGGCCTGCTGCTGGATGCACTCAGTCAGCATGGCCGTGCTGGAGTGGTCCGAGTTGCACATCTTCTCCGTCTCCTCCTCCTTCTTCTCTTCGTCCAGGGAGTAATTCCGGAAGGTCTTGTAGATTTTGTGGACGTCCTCGGGCAAGGTCTTTTTGAGGTCCTTGTTTTTCCTCTTGGTGAGCTTGGAGGTGGACCCGAACTTGTTGATGATGTTGTCTTCCGAGGCGCCCTGCCCGTGTTTGTTGAGCTGCTCCGACCCCTTCAGGCGCAGGTTGTTGGGCCGGTTGTTGATGCTCTCCTGGGATGAGGCCTTGAAGCGGCCCGTGTCCAGGGCGGCGAAGACGGAGCGCTTCTCGGGGGACAGCATGTCCAGCGAGTGGGCCCTCTGGTCCAGGCCCAGGCGCCGGCGCTCCATGCTGCGGATGGTGGCCGCCCGCTGCAGCTTGTCGTGGATCTCCACACTGAGCCGCCGCCGTGTCTCCCGGAACTCGGCCGTCACGTTGGCCTTCCACTCGGCCGCGTGGGCCTTGATTTCACCGACCTGGCCGGGAGACAGAAAAGCGACAGGATGAGAAAGTCCTCTCTCCGCCTGCCTCGAGCCCCCACCCGCCCCCAGCGCCCACAGCCCTTGGATGTCCTGATGGGAAGGCTGGCTCAAGGGAGGCCGGGAGATGGGGGAGCACAGGCCCAGGGGGAGGGAGGGGGGGATCAGGGAGTTACACTTGCTAGAGAAGCCGCGGGCAGGAGCCTGAGATGTGGAGGCGGTGACTGAACGGGAGGCAGAGCTCTCTGCGGGAGAGATCACTGTTGGAAGGCAGACAGGCTTGGGTTCCTGTTACGCACCCACCCCTTTGTTAGTTGTATGGCCTCATCCCTCCAACATAAGTGGGGTAATCATGTCTAGCTCACGGAGCTCTTGGCGTTATGTGAGACAGAGAGAGACATTCCCAGGAGGAAAGCACCCAGGGGGTGCAAAGCAGATAGATGTTCAGGGGGTCCTTGGCCCTTCTCTGTTCCCCAGTGCTCCTGTCTGGGAAGGGTGATCCACCTGTCCCAGTTAGACTAGGACTGTCCCGGTTGTAAAACACAGAGTCCTGTGTTCTGCAGTCCTGGACAACCTGGGGACCGTCGCTCACCCTGTATCTGGGCCACACGGTCGTGTGCTGTCGAGCTTACTCTGGTTTAAGGAGACCCTCCAGAGCACCTGGTGACCAAACTTTCCTGGTCATGTTCTGCAAAAGCCCACAGAACGTTCTTCCTCCAGAGTGAAGTTTTTGCAGGAGGATCAATACCAAATTTCTCGGCTCTCATTCAGCAGCACCGAGACTAGTAGTCCCATGCCTTTCTACACGGATGAGCAACTAACTCAGAAGTTTGCATTTTTGCATTTAGGAAAGTCAATATTGATGTGGTTACTTTCACTATGGCTCATTTTCAGCAGGTCACTTAGCTCTCTGGGGGATCGGACTGAAGACTACACTGACAGTGTTTATGCAAGGCAGGAAAATTTAACACTTGGGCCCGGGAATGATATGGGAAAGGAAATATTCCCACACAGTAACTTTCTCCTGGGGCCTTCTGTATAGAATGTCTGTCTTCTAGGAAGTGAGCAGGTGCCCTTAAAGAAGCTGTTCCTCTGTTTCTTTCTTATCTCCCTTCCATTCTTTAGCTCCTTTCTTCTCTTGCCTGCCTTTATCTTTTCCTCTCTTCCTAGAAGAACTACATGGACATTGTTTTTAACCACAGAATCTACCTTCTCCTCTTATGTCTTTTCTTGCCTTTGTTTTCATGCACATTTACATGAGGGAGTAAAGACTGCGTGTCTTGGACACATGGGTATGTCTGTTTCTATAGATCTGATAACCGAGAGGGGATGATGGTGAAAGGGACCCCTTGTGTTTGCTTCCTCATGGCTGGCCACTATTGAAGGACTTCAGTCTCAGGGAACCAAGAAGGATTCATAGTATTTTATTGCATTTCCATATAGACCCCAAGACCTGAAGGACAGGCCATCTTTCTCAAGCTTTTTAAAAACGTTCTAAACCTCTCCCTCCAGTCTGCACACCAGCCTCAGCTACAGCCTACCCCTGCTGACAATCGCTGTTTGTTTTTTTTTTTTTTTCCTTTTTCCCTTTTCATTTTTTAAAAAGCAGTCATCGTTTACTAGTCTTTCCCGGATCTCTGGCCCGGTGAGTCACCAGATGTTCTCACCTGCCGAAAAGGGATCCAGAAATAACTGCTATTCCGTTGACCTTGGCTTTTAGGGAATGCTTCAAAAAGAGGAAGCCACAGGGGCCCTCCGTTTATTTAAGAAGCCCTTGTGCCCATAGAAGAGAGACAGGTAATTCTTGACATGAGCTAATCTGATCTCAGGAACGTTCATAGAATTTGGAAGGAGTCCTACCTCTTCTTTTGTCTTTTTGGATAGAACCCGTAGCCAATCTCCGATCATACTGAGGACGGCTGCAAAGTAGGCAAGGCCAACAAGGATCCAAAACCACACTAGGGGCTTATACCACTCCCGGTAATTGATCCCAGCGTTTCCCCCTGAAAACAACCAAACGTTATTTTAACCAGGGCCTAGCATATGGTCTTTGCAGAACAAACATATTCTGGTCCACATGGCAGAGATGTCTTCCCATCACCATCTGACACGCAGCTGTTAGGCCTGCTGTATACAAGAGGTGACAGGCAAGGAAAAGATTTGTCCCTTCCCTAAAGGAGCCTGGCCTGTGGCTTAATTTCCTTTCATACACATATATTTTAGAGGGAGAGAGAGGACGTGTGTGAGCAGGGCAGAGAGCGGAGAGAGAGACTGAGAGGGCTCAATCCCACCACTCTGGAAACATGACCTGAGCCAAAATGAAGAATCAGACGCTCAACTGACTGAGCCACCCAGGCGCCCCAACTTTCTTTGATTCTTGACCACTAACAGTAACACCCATAACAAAAACTTTTCAGGGACACCTGGGTGGCTCAGTTGGCTAAGCGTCCGACTCTTGGTTTCAGCTCAGGTCATGGTCTCACAGTCTGTGAGATGGAGCCTGCATTGGGCTCCACACTGACAGCCTGCCGCCTGCCTGGATTCTCTCTCTCCCTCTCTCTCTATCCCTCGCCTGCTCATGTGCACACACTCTGTCTCTCAAAATAAATAACAACAACAGAAACGTGTCAGTGGCCAGTTTGGTCCACTTCTTCTCAACCTTGGTTTGACAATGAAAGACATGAGCGAGAGGGACAACAGCTCAGGCCCAGCCATCAATTTTTTTTCATAAACTCCTTTAAATGTAATAAAAATAGGGACGCCCGGGTGGCTCAGCGGGTTAAGCGTCCCGACTTCGGCTCAGGTCTTGATCTTGAGGTTCATGAGTTCCAGCCCCGCATAGGGCTCTGTGCTGACAGCTCGGAGCCTGGAACGTGCTTCGGATCCTGTGTCTCCCTCTCTCTCTGCCCCTCCCCTGCTCACACTCTGTCTCTCTCTCAACAATAGATAAACACTTAAAAAAAAATTTTTTTAATGTAATAAAAATGAAGGATCAATCATCCCAAATGGCTTGGAACCATTTCCCCCTTAACACACGCATTTACTAAGAGCAGAGTGGATGTGAGGAAGTAAAATTAGACTTAATGGCATCCTTGAGACTTTGATCCTCACAGTAGTGATTTCACACTAACTGAGGGATGGTGTTTACACGATGCTAATCCAAAAGGTCAATCAGTCTGAGTAATTAGAATCACCGTGCTCGAGCTAAAAGGCCAGCGAGTCCAATCCCTTTATTTTATATGTAGGGATTACGGTAGAAATCTATCAAACCAAATCGGCCAGCTGCCTGATGGCATTGACTGGCTGTTCCGTTGAAAGGACCAGTCATTTATTGCAAATAATTAGCCTGTTTCTTCTCACCCTCCTACAGGCCCTACCAAAAGTAGCCGTGTAAAATAGGCTCCAACCTCAGCGCTGTCTCCTGAAGAAGTGAAGAAGTTCCATGACATGGCTGCTATCAGCCTGCCTCTCACCCTGTGACACATTGTTGCCCAGTGAGGCAGGCAGGCGGCCATTTCTAAACTTTTTTTTTCCTTAATATTTATTTTTAAGGAAGAGAGAGAGACAGAGTGTGAGCAGGGGAGGGGCAGAGAGAGAGGGAGGCACAGAGTCTGAAGCAGGCTGTAGGCTCCGAGCTGTCAGCACAGAGCCCGACGCGCGGGCTCGAACTCACAAACTGAGAGATCATGACCTGAGCTGAAGTCGGACGCTTAACCGACTGAGCCGCCCGAGAGCCCCCAGGCGGCCATTTCTAAGGCAACTGAACATTAGCAATGTATGGGTAATTAAGGTGTTACACGAGGAGTGATTACTAGTCTTTCCCACTGAGTGGTGGTTGCAACCTCATCGAGCCCCACGGAATCCAGTCTGAGCTCTTATGGTCTCAGTAATACCTCCCAAAGGCACGTGGGCAGGCCCTGTGGCCTGTGGCTCCTGTCAGTGGGACCGAACCCAGGGTGCAGGGCAGCCCACAAGGGCTCAAGATCTCCACAGCCACTGCCATTTCTTTTTTTTTTTTTTAATTTTTTTTTCAACGTTTATTTATTTTTGGGACAGAGAGAGACAGAGCATGAACGGGGGAGGGGCAGAGAGAGAGGGAGACACAGAATCGGAAACAGGCTCCAGGCTCCGAGCCATCAGCCCAGAGCCTGACGCGGGGCTCGAACTCACGGACCGCGAGATCGTGACCTGGCTGAAGTCGGACGCTTAGCCGACTGCGCCACCCAGGCGCCCCGCCACTGCCATTTCTTAACATGAGAATTCCAAACATCGCTAACGGGCTCTGGGGCAACCACACTTCGGTCTGGTTCAGCTGCCTTTGTTTTTTTTTTGTTGTTTTTTTTTTTTGTTTTTCCTTTTAGGCAACGCCCCCCCCCCCCTCCCCCATAGCTTTCTCTAGGGTTCCTGCAACAGTAAGTGGTTTCTGAGGTTCTTTTCCGCGCTGGGCGGGAGAACCGTGCAGCTCGGTCCTCAGAGCCTGGGGCGGGGGGAGGAGGGGCTTGCCGACGGTAAATATTGACCTCAGCAAATCACCACCGCCCGCCAAAGACTGCCACTAGGGTGCGCTAGCAAACAACACAAAAGGCACCCTTTGGTGGATTCCTTTCTCAACCGCTTGTCTGGAATTCAGAGCTCCGTGTGTGCGCTCCCATTGAGGGTTTCGAAATGCTCCGAAGTTGTTAGGCTGTCCCAAAGGAAGTCGGCTATAAAAATAAGCCAGCATTTAATCCTGCATGATGACCAACGTTCCGATTATATTTCTAGAAGTGATGCTGACTCAGAGCAACTATCAACTCTTGCTGATGCACCTTTTTGAAATGGTCGGGCCTCGTTCCCTGTTGCTAAGCTTGTGACAAATTTCATGCCTTAAAGGCATGCATCTTTGGACCACAATCTACAGAAGTTCTGGAAACCCAAATTTAGGAAGGCCTGGTCCGCTCGCAGTCAGCAATGTGAATTATAAGAGACACCCTGTCCGTGGAGACCTCAGAACAAAAGAAATAAGGCTTTGTAATCAACAGTAAACAAGGGAATTAAACCAGCGCCAGGCCTGTGACTGTGGGGGTCATGCCCTTGCGAGGTAAGTAAAGATAAAGTCAAGTGCCGGTATGTGCTAAGTGCTCTCAATCCGTGGTGGGTAATAAGAAATAATAAATCAAAATCAGTGGCAGGACCCCTTGAAGCACCAGAGGCCCCTCTCATTTTGTCCTTGCTCCTCCCCTCCCTCCCCTTCCTTCCAGGGAGGAAAGACACCAGCTGGGCAGTGTTCCCTAATAAGGGCGGTCACTGTGGGTTAGAAGGTAAAGAACATGCATGACCTTTCTTCTCTCCCATCCACAATGAAGAGCAGGGACCCATATACACATCATAATGTTAAACAAGTCACACATTTTCTTTCCTGGGTTATCTTTAACTTTTTTACTTAGAACCAACATATGCAAAATCATTTAGGTTGGCCAACTGTATTCATCTAGGATCTAAATAAATCAAAGCTACCTCTTTCTGACATTTTTACTGAAGCAGCAAGGCTCTAAATAAAGTCCCATCACACCGGCCAACCGAGAACATTCATGTGCGTTAAATCTGGGGCTCATTTATTTCATTTTCTTTTTTATTTTTCGGTCAATCAGTGCTGTTTTGTAAAATGGAATTCATATTACTTTACAGATTCATATTCACCTTTCAATTAACATGAAAGCCTTGATTCAATAATATTAACAAAAGTAGATAGTAGGTATTTATACATTGACTCTAATGTGAATAGATTATAATAGTTTTGGTTTTACAAGATCACAACTTATAACAGTAAAATGTAAGATATTCAATTACGTTATTGTCAATGTCATCTTCTTTTTTAATGTCAGGCTTCCCTGCATTTTCTTGCATTGTATAATTAATTATATGTAAACAGATAACCTGGGGGTTGCCTGAGTGGCTCTAACGGTTAAGTGTCTGACTCCTGATTTCTGCTCAGGTCATAATCTCACAGTTCATGAGTTCAAGCCCCTCGTCGGGCTCCTCACTGACAGTGCGGAGACTGCTTGGGGTTCTCTCTCTCTCTCCCTCTCTCTCTCTCCCTCTCTCTCTCTCTCTCTCTCTCTCTCTCTCCCTGTCTCAAAATAAACTTCAAACAAATAAACGGATAACCTAAATTCAAATTAAAACTTTGCTCATCACTAAGTAAATACATTTTTAAATTTTATATTCCAAGGCTCTGCTATTTGTGCCCCAGATTAGCAGATTAACAGGCTGAGTCGAGCAGGTGTTTAGAGAGAAGGTTCGTCACAGGTGTCCTATAACAGACAGTCCAGCAGACAGCCCAGGACTAACACCGAGCGCACCTGGAAGCACAGACCAGTGCGAGCCATGCCCTGGGGGAACTTACAGAAGTTTGTGAAATCGTCCCAACGGGTTCCCTGTGGTTTCTCTCCGGAGCTTCAGGCCTCTGCTCGGATGGCATGAAGTGACTCCTGACCCAAGGCGAGGAGACGCACAGTGACTGTGCATAAGGAAAGACTGGTGGGGACCCAGACCCCCGGCTTTTGTAAGTTTGTAAAGTTTTTAATCACTTTGACTTTGCAATGCTTTGTCCTTAGGCAATAAAAAGGAAGAAAAAAATATAAAAACTGCTATTTTTTACAAACTGGACTGCAGTCTTCATCTGCCCTGCTGTAACAGCTAGAAGACCCCTAGTAGCCTGGAATGAATGTGGAGGCACCCAGGCACCTTTTGAAAAGACTTCAGTATCCCCTCCAGAATGTCCTGCTTTCCGGATTCCCAGATCCCTGTCATCCTGGCGAGCACCATACTCTGTGAGGAAACCAAGGTGCTGCCAGGATCATGTGTCAAATAAAGGATGGGAGGCCCATGATCTCAGCCTGCAAATGTCTACGCAGCTGCCTAACCGGGAACTGGTGAATAACACACACACACACACACACACACCACTCAAACGTGTTGAGCCTAGGACAGAGTTGTTTAATCAAAGCGTTCACTTCTTGGAGTAGGCAACGATCCATTGCCCGACCCCCTAGAATTATGTTAGGACACAGAAGGATGGCCTGTTTCTCTCTCTTTGCCTTCCTACCACACTCTGGGAAAGCCATACATGTAAGAAGCCAGATCTCATTTCATTTTCAAATTCCCTGTCCCCAGATGAAATTGATGGTGGTTTTCTTTTGCTTCTATAAACATAGTTCATTGGCATTGACTTTCACAATGAAGGCTATTGCTTCTAAAATATACATTCATGCAGAATCCGTTAAATTTTACTCCCTTGGGACGGGTCTCGGCTTCTACTAGTCAGCTGAGTCCTAAATTTTGTGCCCAGGATAACTTTTGTGGGGACCACAGCCCTCCCCTGGGCAGCATCAGGAAGCCTAACCCACAGATGGCTGCAGGCTAAACTCTATGCTAATCTCCCCAAAGTTCCTTATTTGCCACTTGCTAATACAGTCTTTATCAATTCATTCAAGGAGCTTTAATGCAAATCATAAGTCTAACATTCAATGAGAAATTCATTTCACTCATGCATAATTCATACGATGATAAGGGCAATGAACATCCTGGGGAAGAAGGGGCCGGCTTTCTTTTCACAGCAGAATCTGCGGCTTTTTATATTACATGGGACCACGGGCTTGAAATGAGTCC
The DNA here is from genome assembly GCF_014898765.1 of Herpailurus yagouaroundi. Taxonomy (NCBI): domain Eukaryota; kingdom Metazoa; phylum Chordata; class Mammalia; order Carnivora; family Felidae; genus Herpailurus; species Herpailurus yagouaroundi. The sequence continues at coordinate 61,084,070 of NW_024412396.1, forward strand.
ATGCACAGCAGCAGTGACATTGAGATGTTTCCATTTGCTTCTCCCATAACGTTTTTTCTGGTGGTTAAAAAAATTTTTTTAGTGTTTATTTGTTGTTGAGTGGGGGGGGGGGGGGCGGGGGAGGGGCAGAGAGAGAGGCAGACACAGATCTAGAAGCGGGCACCAGGCTCTGCACTGTCAGCACAGAGCCAGGCACGGGGCTCAAACTCCCCAACTGTGAGCGGGAGACCTGAGCCGGAAGTCAGACACTTAACCAATGAGCCACCCAGGCGCCCCCTGGTGGTTGTAAAAAGCACTGTCAACAGAATATTCTCCCCGCTGGGGGCCCTGGTGACTGGGATGCCCAGGGAGCTTACCTGCCACAAAATCACCAAAGCCTACTGTGGTGAGAGTGACCACCACAAAGTAAATGGACTCCAAGGCTGTCCACCCCTCGATATATTTGAAAATGACAGCAGGGATCGTCACAAATACAATACAGCCGGCCAAGATGAACAGGATGGTTGAGATGACCCGGATCTTGGTCTGGCTCACTTGCTTTTTCTGGGAACAGCAAAGCAGAAAGATAGGTCAGCTTTATCACCCTGGATTCAGAGGACAGAGAGGCACAGAAAAAAATGTATTATGTCAGTGGCTTTTCACCTTTCTTCAGTCATGGGCAACTTTGGGAGAACCAGAGGAAGGAAGGCTGTGGACCCTCTCCTAGAAAAATGCACGGACAGAAGTTTTCAGATGCTCTATAGGTGGCTCTTGGACCCCAGGAAGGCTGTTCATGGACCCCGGGTCAAGAAACCATGGACCGTGGGTCAAGAAACCCTGCTTAGGTCATGCCTTGAATGTCCTTCAAGTGGTTCCAAATGCTGATTCTAACTTCCTCACTGGTGCGAATATAATTATTCCCCAGAAGGGGTTGCTGCCATTTCTCACGTATTATCGACCCTCCTTTAGGAGGGCACAGGTTTGGAGCTCTTTCCACAGTGGCAGTGATGGACTTGGCGCCTAGTTTCCCTTGTATCAAAGGGAACGTGTTGGGGAAAAAAACAAAAACAAAAACAGCTGGCCTGAGACAGACTAAAATGTTCAGAGGACAAGGAAAACACAGCCACCCCCATACTCATTTGAGACAGACTCCAGCTTCTTCACCCTCCTTCCCTGCTGAAGTGGTACGTTTATAACATACTTTTCTTTCAAAACACATGTGTTTGAGCTAGCGCTACGGCGTGTTTAGGCAGTATTATCCACCAAAGACGGACAAAAGTCTAAGCCAGAATGATGGGGTCACTGTCGAAAATGACAGGAGCTTCATTTCAGATCAGCTTCTCAAGGAGCCAGCAGGAGGTGAGAGCATTTAGATTGGGTACTAGACTGACGTCACTCAAAGAAACAGTGCCAACAGAGTCCAGAGGTAGACTGGAAGCATCATTGGTATTCCCTTTGAATGCACTCAAGACAACACTGGCATTGCCTCTGGACTAAATAATCTTTAAGGTCTTCTCAAAGCTCCCAGGACTGGCATGTCAATTGTCATCAGGGGGCCCTAGCACTATAACCCAACCAAAACCATGTAATACCAGAATGAATGGGCCTTTCTACACCACCTAGATTGATGTTCTGCAAAAATACACCACATGTGGGGCACTGGATCTAGGAAATCCTTACCATGTGTTCTGTTTCCTATTCATTGCCTTCTGGTGAATTAGAAGGCAGAGAACCTCAGAGCCCAGAGAGACCTTTGCATTCATACACCTCATTTTATAGACGCAAAACCAGAAGCCAGGAGGGGTTGAGGGACCAGCACAAAATGATTTTGCTAATTAGAGGCAAAGCCAAGATTAGACTTCTGATGTGATTAACTCCCAGTCCAGTGCCTACTGATGGAACCAGACTTCAAGTTACTCAACAATTTCCCAGCTCAAACAAAGTTGCCAGAGTCCCCCCCACCCCGCCCCTCCAACCTACCCCCTCATAACAAAATCAACCAGACTAACCCCCATGAAGAACAGGCCATCCTGCTTCCCTTCTAGAAAGGAAGACTGAGAATAAAAAAGTGTTACTATGCGATCTGTCCGGGAATTCCTAGCCTTCAGTAATAAGCAGTGACACCTCTGTGACATCTTCCCAGAACAGAGAGAGTCAATTGTGTCTTCTAAGATGAGCCACTTGGGTCAACCATGGAAATGCCAGTCAAGAAGATGACTAGGTTTCCCCTCCTTCCATCCCCTCCTCCCCAATTGAGGGAGAAAGGATGGTGTTGCTTGTTCACTGGAAATTTTCAGGGATGAGGAAGCTGAAAGGAGGAAAGGCTGCTGTCCGCTCTAATCATGCCTCAGAAACATTCAGCCCCACCTGACTGGGGTCCCAGTCCCAGGTATGCTCAACACGGCAAAATGGAGGACACAGGGCAGTCAGTAAGAGCAGTTACAGTGGAGAACATATTTTGGCACAAATCTAAGCACGATTTCCACTCCAGTTCTGGGATCAGTATATTGCCTAAAAACACACAAGAAGACCCAAAGAAATACAATCCTTCCTTATGAAAAGTAGTCATGTGCTCTAACTCCCAAGAGGGCACTCAGTGTATAAAGTGGGAACAGGGAAAAATTATTTGATCCATGCTCTTACATGGTCCCCTCCTCATCTCCTCAGAAAAGCCATCTGGAAAAAAAAAGTGATAATTTACTGATATTGTTGAAACCGCAAATGAAAATTCCAAGTATTTTTGCACAGAAGTATTGTGACCAGATAAATCACTTGAGAACCACGGGAATGTCTTCCCCATTTCATAAACTTCCAGACTGGATATGATAGCAGGACTGGGTGAGGGCAGTTGAGTCCCTCTGAGAATCCAGGAACTTATGTATCACTGGCCTAGTTTTGTTTATAGATATATATAAAAATCCAAAGCCCGAAAGGAGATTTCGCCATCAATCATTAAATTCATCTAATTGCTGGCAATGGACACACCATTCCCCCACCCCCCCACCCCCCGCCACACACACCATAAATTGTCCTCCACAAACGCATAATAAAAGTAAAGTGAACTAAATGTTTGTGAGACACTTGTGAAGTCATAAATTAGGGTTGGGGACACAACTGCGACCCACATGAGGCTGAGGTTGGCAAAGGAGGACTGCACGTATGTGAAAGCTGGGGGACATTCCCCAGCTCTCAGAGGTGGGCAGAAGGGACGATGGCACAGGACAGGATTCGTTTCGTGGCAAAGAGGGAGGTATGTAACAAAGGCTAAATAGTGGTGTCTTAAATGTATTATCTGTTGGAGAGTTTATCAGCAAGGTAAACATTTCACCACTGCTCACTGCCCAAGCCAGCACGTGTGTTCCTGGGCTGCTGCTTCCAGACATCCTACAGTGATGCTCAGTGAATGCGTGGAGAAGTCAATCATTGGGGTATTTTAGGGACATAAGTCAAGTGTCTCGCATGTGTGTGTATGAAAAGCTGTCTACCCATACTTCACTTTAGAAAGAGGTGTGGAGGCGACTGGGTGGCTCAGTCAGTTAAGCGTCCCAACTTTGGCTCAGGTCATGATCTCACAGTTGGGGAGTTCGAGCCCCACATCAGGCTCTGTGCTGACAGCTCAGAGGCTGGAGCCTGCTTCATATTCTGTGTCTCCCTCTCTCTCTGCCCCTAACCCACTCGCATTCTGTCTCTGTCTCTCTCAAAAGTAAAAACATTAAAAAACCTTTTTTAAAAAAAGGACAAGGTGTGGACGTAAGGTTTTAGCAATATATGTTACTCTGGATATCCATGCCTTTGCTGCCCTCCAGACATTAAAATGAAACAAAACAGTTGCCTTAATTGGACGCTTCACAGCTTTCAAGATGGAACCACAAACTACCTTACACCTCATCCAGTGATCTTTGGACTTTGAATCCCCATTAGCCCTGTAACTGCACCCTACCACTTGTAAAACGGTGGATAGGAACTCGGGGTCTAAGAGCAGACTGCCTGGCACACCTCCCATCCCCACTGCTATATACCTGGGTGACCTCAAGCAAGTTTGTCAATCTTTCTACACATCAGTTTCTTCCTTTATAAAATGGACGTAAAAGAACCCACCTCACAGGATTGTTTGGAAAATTAAATGAGTGTGCAAAAGCTGATCACACTGCCTGCTAAGTGCTCAGTGACTGTTAATGATTATCTTGGATGTACAAGTTCAAATCTTTTCTTAGATGTGGACAGTCCCAGATTTAATGCTGCCCTTAGCTACTGAGGAATGTTCCCTCATGTCTGGCTTAAGATAATCTTTGTTTAGCTTCAGGAAGTCATTGTGGGCTTCCTGGATACATTATCTCCTATAATTACCTCATTTTTAATGAGAAAAAAGGTCCTCATTCTCTCTTGGTTCTTCTGTGTTGACTCTGGGTTGAGTTCTCACACAGTCTCAGCTCACAATCTTGAACACTTTATATTTGCCTTCCAATTAATTTCCCCCTAGTTCTTCATCAGCCTTGCAAGACTAAGGATTGAAGATAATGTTTGCGATGTCAGAGACCAGCTGCAGAGACCCTGAGAGGCACATACCTTGCTTCCCGAGCCAGCCGCCTCCCCACCTCCCCACCGCTTACAAAGCGTGCTGTGTTTCCACGGAGGGGTTGCTAAGCAAAACCACACTGCTTATTTACCAGTAAGCCCAGCAGCTAGCAAAAAGCTTTGTGAGAACCCAGATCTGACTGAGCTAATGTATTCTTGGGCAAACAAAATTGTGATCTGGGACAAGATGGACTGATACAATATTTGGGCAGGAGTGATAGGATGGTTGTGCACATCTGTCCAGATCTTGTTTTCACACTTTGTTGATTAGAATAAATGATGTGTTCTTTCCTTCTTATGCAAATAGCATCATGCGAAACGATTTCCTGCCTCCCATTGGCACGAACTGCAGGAATTTTCGAAGAACTCAAAACCTACCTCCTGTAGACTTTGCATTTAGTTGTCAGAATTACGTGTGCAATTATTCCAAAGAGTAAAACAAACTTCACAAACAGAGAGCAGGAGAGCCAGCTCTAAGAGCTCTCCTTTGAGACAGGGAGGTATGTGCTGACAATCCTGAAAGGGTTTACTTGTTTCAGACCTCAGGGGACTAAGCCACACGTCCAACTCTCATTAAGCAAAACGCCCTTCCTGTGTTGGCTTACTTCTGCAGTCTTATTTTAGAGAACAAGTATATATTTCTATTCATTTGTGGGTGAGTCCTTTATTTGACTTTTACCTCTCTAATGCCTGTTCTCCTTTTCACTTTTATGTGATTTCTTCGAATTCTGAGATCAGCAATCCAGATTGTTGTGTCTGGCCGAGGAAATTGCTTCTTTGTTGTGATTTTTAGACAGAACATAGGAGATTTTATTTAATAATAAGGATACTGCAATAAAAGTCCTAGGACAGGAGCTAGACGTGCAGAGCTCTACTTTACAGTCTGGTTTGGTTTTGTTGAAATGCAAACACATCACCATGGTAATACAATTCAACTGAGAATAATTTCTCAAAATGGAAAGATAATAGGAACTGCCTTTCAAAAGAACTGACTTTATTTTCTGATATTATTATGTTTTTCCACAAAGATTTCTTTTTCCACAAAGTTCTAACAAATAGTTTCAATATTATAATGAATAACCATGTAGTATCAGCAATTCTATAAACTTTGAGGAGAGCTTGTAAACAGCATTTGCCTATGATCTCCATGGCAGAGATAGTATAGACACACGTTAGTGAGAATCATGTGGCAAAATCTTCATGGAGCCTATGGAGAATGTCCTACTCAAAGGCTGAATACACAAATGTATTTTGTTTATATTCAGCTCAATAGCTGAATTCACACACACACACAAAAGTTTCATCTAGCACCTGACTCTGAGCCACACTGCAGCATCTAATAGATTATTGGCAAGTTCAGTGCTTTCCTGGTATCACCATGCAAAGTTTTTTAAAAAGCTTTTGGTATATATAATTAAATTGTTTTTATCACTGAAATGCCAATATAGGTGCACCTGGAATGTAGAAAAATTAAAATCCACACATAATAAACATTCTCAGCTGTTCTACTCCAGGAACACTTTAATTAAAATCTTTTAAAGTCTTCTGCTCTACAATTCAATGGTGTTTAACATTTGGAGATAATACTCAACTGGAACACAAGAGCTTGCACTCAGAATACAGCCAGTTAATTCATTCAGCACATAATTTTTAAGGACCTTTCATATGCCACAGGCTGTTCTGCCTGCAAGGGACACAGCAGTCTGAAAAGAGAGAAAAGTTCCTTCCTCATGCACACAAAGTCTAGTGTGCAAGGCGGGGTGGGAACCACCAAGTCTTTGGCTGAGAGCAGTCTTTGTGGCGCTGTCCATGGTGTCCTGCCCTGGTGCAGGTGTTGAAGGCAAAGTATAGTACCCAATGACATCCCACTGATTAAAAATACCACGTAGGAGAGAAGATAGAAATATTCTTGTAGCTCTGGTAATGTGGAATACAAAAGCGTGCCAACGGTGATGGATAACCCTTGGATCTCTGTTAGTTAAGAATTCAGAAACCGTACCCTCAGGATTGGAACAGCACACAGGCAATCACAGCGATGTAGGAAACTCCCACATGTAACCTTGGCTGAAGAATGGTTCTGCTCTTCAGCTGAGGTTTGGAAAGCAAGCCCATGGAAAGCAGAGGAGGATGGACCCCCCTCCTGATAAGCCACCTCTACAGAATAACCCCTGGCAACCTTGATCAATGCCCGCCTAGCTGCTCACCTATCCAAAGTCTAAAGTTACTTTACCCAGACTTCAGCAGCACAGTGAACAACACAGCCTCCACCCCAAAATGCCCTCCCACCGTTATATGTACGAGCATACAATAATACTGCAATAACAATGCTACAGACACCTGAAGCCGCCTCACTCTTCTCCTCCCCTGGCTAACAAGCGTTCAAGGTCAAGCAGTCCACAACAGCCAGGGCAACAAGATCCCACCCCAATGCTTCTTTCTCAAGCAGGGGGCTCCCCCTGCTACGATACACATGGCATGTCTCCAGCCTTACTCTGACCCAGGAATTGAGCACTCTGCCTCTTCCTCTCCTTTCCTTTTGGGAACAAACTGCCCTCAAAAAGTGGCCTTGTGGTCTCCTGTCTAATTCTGGCACTGTTATTAAGAACCCCATTTTTCTACAGATAAAAGCCATATTCTCCAGTGTTGAGAAAATACAGTAATACTGTGCTTTAGTGCATCATCTCCTTTGTCTTACTTCTCAATCAGTTCATACCTTGGGTGGGAAGGAGAGGACACTATTTATTTGGCTCCTTCAAGGACTCCCATCATCTCAACTCTCCTCCCTGCAGTCCTTCTGGTACCATGGTCTCCTCCCTGCAAGCCTTCTGGTACCATGGCTTTTTATGGTAGTGATAGCTCAATAATTATTACACAATGAAGGGGAGAAAGAGGTCAGACTGTGTCCACTGGGGCAATTTCTCCTCAATGGAAGGCGAGTTCCCTTGTTTAGACTATGGCCCCCACCAAGGAGGAGCACAGGTAATGAAAGCAAAAAGAAAGTGATTACAATGGACCTCCTACTGAGGGGCCTGTCCTAGAAGGAGATGAGGAACTGGGGAAGTCATTAAGCAAAGCCAGGCCCCATAGGGGCTTTCTGGAGGAACAGGGACCCCCGCACAGGGATGAGACAGGTCAGGGGATGGAGCGGGGGAACAATGGTCACAATGCAGCCACATAACACATTGAGTAAAGTAAAAGGGTCACAGTGGATTATCAAGGAGCCCTTGACTCTTCCTCATCCTTCCTGGCCATCTCAGAGCCAGGTCACTGTTGCCTGGAACCAGCATCCAAGTGTACTCAGGAAGTGAGGGAGAGAAGAAAGCCTTCACATGCCCCCCTCCCTCCCTTTGCAGGTATGAATAACCCAGAGGGCAGACACTTGTGAGCCTCTGGTGGGCTGCCCAGAGTGCCTATCTACATGCCCAGGAATCAAGGTAAGTGGCAAAGAAGCATGCATTTTTCTGTGGCTTAATATTTATCTCACCCACTAGAAGACCTGAAGAAAGCCCCAAGATCAGCCAGAGTTAGGTCAATACCTTTAAAATGCACGTGGGTGTTGTTGAGTCAACACCCGTGAAGATCCCTGGGTGTTATTGGGGATGTGGTAAACAATCCCCTCCCCAAGAGTTACACCCTTTCTTTCCTTCTTTCTAGAGAAAGACTTTTTAATGAAAGCACACAGGGATGCTCACAATCATAAAACTATAGAGAATAATGAAATAGGCCTTAAGAAATTATATGGGGCAAAGATGTGGCAACTAGAAGAGAAAAAGGCAATGAGAAGCAAGAAAACAATAATTAAGTCTATGAAAAAAGGAGGAGCACGTTTGAGGAAAAGATTTGGCGTATAGAAAGCAGAAATGAAACAATGGTTTGAGGGCCTAGAATTTTCCTGGAGGTACAAGAAGTCTGCCCAGACAGATTTGCAGAGAATTGTTGGGAAATAGAAAGAAAATGGAAAGAAGACAGAAAGAAATATGCATGCACTTTCTAGTTAGACTGGAAACAGAGGAGCTTAAGAAAGAATGAAACATGGCTAGAAAGAAAGAAAGAAAGAAAGAAAGAAAGAAAGAAAGAAAGAAA
>NW_024412396.1:61092806-61203433 GCF_014898765.1 Herpailurus yagouaroundi
AGGTTCCATGTCTCTCTCTCTCTCTCTCTCTCTCTCTCTCTCTCTCTGCCCATCCCCTGCTTGCACTCTCTTTATCACTCTCTCTCAAAACTAAATAAACATTAAAAAAAATTTTTTTTAAGAAATAAATCCTAAACTGGGAAACCCTGCATTGAGACAACTTGATAGAAACATCCAGATTGAACAAATTTTCTTTTGCAGAATATTTTCCAAGCTGTGAATGAAGTTGAATTCAATACTTTCTCCCCTTTCATTCAATAAATATTTATCATGCACCTACTGAGCTCAATTCACTGATGAGCAAAACAGAACAATGCTCCTCCCAGGACAGAAGCTATAGAATGCCAAGTACGCACTCTCCCAGCCTCCCCCCTGCAAAGACACAAGCATGTAGCCCAGGCTTCCCCGACCACGGAGACAAAAGTCAGACTCTGAACCAGACACTAGTGAGACAGATGTGACAGACTTGGCCTTGGAGTATCTTTTCTATGGTTTTCTGTATGTTTTCCTCTCTCTGGTATCCCAAAAGCTATTCCTAAGTGAGGAGCAAAGATTCCCAGAGGCATGCCTGCAGAACCACTTTTTTTTTTTTTTAATTTTAAGTTTATATATTTTGAGAGAGAGAGCAAGTAGGGTAGGGGCAGAAAGAAGGGCGGGGGGGGGGGGGGAGAGAGAGAGAATCCCAAGCAGGCTCCACACGGTCGGTGCAGAGCCCAATGTGGGGCTCGAACTCACAAGCTGTGAGATCACGACCTGAGCTGAAATTAAGAGTCAGACGCTTAACCCAGGCGCCTCCAAACCACTTTTTTTCTCTCCCACGGAATAGATAAGATGGGGCTAGGGTCAAAGACAGAGAGAAGGCAGAATGGCCACTCGGCCTGGAAAGGGAAGAAGGGTGGGAAGGGACTACATCTTCCCAGGGTCTCCTAAGCGGGGTTAGCAGAACCTACAGTCTGAGGGACCAGGGGCAGAGAGGAAGGGGTTAGATGCAGAGCCCTCCTCTAGTGTGGACGCAACTACCTCAGCACCTGTGCCCAGTCTGCTGCACAAGACTCTTGGCTCCCCGGAAGTCTCCTGAACAGAGATTGAAGGACATGGACACTATACAGGGCAGGGGCATGGAGAGACAACTTTGCCCTCAGTCAAGGTGAAGCCAGACAGCACTAGATGGAAGCTTCCATGGGGGCAGGGAGGTGGCAGGGAGCAGTGGACACACTGTCAGTTCTACAAAGAAGCAGGGACCATGTGGGTGCCATCCTGGGGCCGGTGGCCACAGTCATGATATTCTATCCCATTTTGGGGGCAGTCACGGTGTGGTCCTAGCAGCAGCAGCTACGGCCCAGAATCAATGGGGTCAGCACGGCAAGATGCTACCTATGCCAGCCAGAAACGACAGTGGCTTCTTCCGGAACCACTTCCGTGGCGTGATTTGGGTGACTGCTCTTGGCTGGGTACCTCCCAAGTCTGGGTCTCTATCCATCCCGGGGATTCGGTAGCTATCAGATATCCTTTCATTTTTTTGTTTTCTTTTCTCCTTAAATTATCCAAAGTTGGTTTCTCCTGAGTCAGCTAAGCTGCCTGCCTGCAACGGCCTCTCCAGGAGGTCAGGGTAAGCTGGCTTTAGCCACTTGCAGGCAGGTCAGGGACGCGGCCCCATGTGGTCCCCGGGACAGGCATACACCTCTGAAGTCCAAGATCAGCCTGAACTACAACCTGACGTGGCATGACAATGTTTCCGATGTTCCTATATCTACAGAAAAGTCTCGTTAGAAATTACAGCGGGTTTCAGCTGTGCGGTGGGAAGGGCTGCAACCATTCCCGGGACGGAGAGTTAGAGAGAGGGCAGTATCTGCCTCCTCCTACAGGCCAGCCCTGCAGGAGGGGACCAGCAGCGATGCCAAGAGCAGTGTTAGAGCAGAGAATGGAGACCCAGAGACGTTAATGGGGAAGACACAGGCTGCAGCTAGGACAGACACGGGGAAACATGAGTGACAGCCCCTGCAAGCGTCAGAGGGCAGAGGACCTTGGGAAGGGGATCGACATGCCAGTGCAGTGCCCGGCATTTGGGCAAAAGATGCAAAGAGAGACGATTCAGAAGCACCATTATCACGTGTTGACGACAGATCTCCTTGGACGAGGGGCTTCCGCAAGATTTTACTTTCTTTTGTGTACTGTTTTCCGAAGCCTCTACGATGGCCAAGTTCTCTTTGTCAGCTTTGTAATGAAGGAAAAGGAGGGGGCGGGGGACTGGGAGAGAGAGGAGTAAGGAGGAGAAAAGGGAGAGAGGCAACGTGGACTGCTCCGGAATGCTGCATGGCTCCCTTGAGAAACAGCACAAGTATCCGTAAGGATGCAGTTGGTCTTTCTTGCTTTGGGGACAGACATGATGGCCGCGCCCTGGAGGGAAAACTGGAACAGAGAAGGCAGAGTCCATACTCCCCACAGTAAAGAACAGAGATGGGCCTTGTCTGAGCCTTCGGAATCCCAGGGTCACGTGCCTACAGTGGCGGCGGCGGCCGTGAGGACGTGGCCTTGCTCCAAGGCGGTAATTGCATCCTGCCTGCTGCCCTGCCACCTCCTCTTCCCGCAGAATGTGTCACCCCCCCCTTCCTGAGCAGAAGTGCCGGGAGCCCCACTGTTGGCAAGCATCTGCTGTCCCTCTCCGTCTTGCCTGTAATTCCAGTCATTTTTGCAGCTTACCCTCTAAAGAGACAGAATCCCGCTTCATGCTTCTGTGCCCTCTTTTAATGTTTATTCGTTTTTGAGAGAGAGCGTGAGCAGGGGAGGGGCAGAGAGAGATGGGGGCGGGGACAGAGGATTCGGAGCCGGCTCCATGCTCACAGCAGTGAGCCCAATGTGGGGCTCAAACTCATGAAGCATGAGATCATGACCTGAGCCCAAGTCAGATGCTCAACTGACTGAGCCACCCATGTGCCTCTTTGCGTCTGTGCTTTTTAAAGGCTGTTCTGTCTGCTGGGATATTCTTCCTCTTCCCCTTTTTATGCTTGTCAAACTCCTGATGCTCCTCGAAACACAAATCCACCATTGCCTCCTGCAGGAAGCCCTCTGCCCTCTGGCTAGAGTTACCTCTCTTCCCTCTGGCTGTCTCTGTTCTTTGCATTTTCCCCTGTCGATGGACCCACTCATCCTGCATTGCTGTCTACCCACATGTGTGTCTCCCCCATTTTGTATCAAATGCGCGGTGTGTTTCTCTACACTTGCTCCCTCTTTTTTAGCACCTAGGGAAAACAGGGGAGTAATCATTTAAGGTAAACCAACCTACAAAGGACATAAAAGAAAACTGTTCATCCAGGAACAGATAAACTGTCAGGATTTTGTAACGTAGAACACTAGTAAGAGTATCCACTACAGAGGGGCACAGGCGATGGCCATATATGCAGGCACACAGGACAGGTTTGTGGAATGGAACTGAATATTAATAGCACAGGAACTGCACGAAGGACAGAGTCTTGGCTTTTGAACACAGCCTTTCACACAAGAATAGAAATCATATGTGTGTGTTCCCGAAGCTACACAGGGGCTCCCTGGAAGTTTGGTGTTTTTTTTAACAACCCCATTCAGACTGTAACCCCCTAAGAAGTGACTGGTAAATTTGAGATGGTGTTTGTGGTTGTCACGATCACAGGGGCACTCCGGGCATGCAGCGGGAGGGGCCAAGAATGTACAAGAGTTAGTGTCACCAACCAGACAAGAATCCCAAACTTACTGTGAGTTTTGACTATCCCATGGAGAAAAATTCATGTTTATAATTACCTGAGCTGAGAACTCAACTCCCTTTTACGTGTAGACACACATACACACACACACACACACACACACACACACACACACAATTTTTTTGCATAGTTTCAATATAGGCTGAACTTTACAAGAATGTGACTCCAATCAATGTAAATTGCAAGAAGGTTGAATCTTGACTAGTTGGAACACTGCCAAGGACTGTTCTCCATTTTTGAAAAGCACATCACTGGGGGGACATCCCTTGTAGCATCTTAGTCACTGGGGGGACACACCTGAACTGACCCATGTTTGGAACTACCACGTTCCATACACAGACGCGAGGGTCTTGCTGCTTCGGTGGGTCTCCTAGGGCTTCATGCCCAAATGCCTATTACTGAAGCATATTATTCTATTGTAAATGATCTACTTTTTATCTCTCCTTTATACTGTAGCTAGAAAATACTATTGAAATTTTCCAAATTATATGTGTAGATGAGTTGCACAATCTAGGAGATTTATTTCAATGTGGTAAGTGGGCACTAATGAATATTTGCTCCAAAAGATGGTGTTGGGTATTACAGGGTTGAGAACGACTGGATAAAAGTAAACTGTATATTGTATTCAAGGCTGCCTTGCAAAGTCTGGAGAATTATGCTTACAGGTATTGCCTAATGAAACAAAAGCCCCGAGCACATAAATACTGTGTGCAGTGTGCAATAAGCATGATCAGAGGACAGCCCCCCTCCTGGACCCCCCCTTTAACCAAAATATTTGCACTTCAAAGGTGAAGACCAGGGTGGGGTTTTTTGTCCCCCATTGCCATTTATTAGTATACAACACTATTTTTGGTTTCAAGGTCGTTTTCCATATCAAAACGCAGGCTAATGCTCATTCATTCATTTATTCATTCATCAGGCATGGATTCAGTGCTCTCCGGGTTCCGGGTTCTGGCCCTGGGCTAGAGACTGGGCCTCACAGAGCTCTCAGGCTGATGGGGACGTCAGCCATGAAGCACGTAACTCCAGTTCAGACAGATGAATGCCATCCTGGGGGTGTGCAAGGTGTTATGGGAGTAGGGGGTGCTGACCTCCTTTTGGAGTCAGGAAAACCTCCCTGAAGACCTGACAGTTCCCCTCAGAGCTGGGGGACGACAGGCCCTGTCCAAAGCACCATAAATATCCCATGCAAAAATCTGAACAGGAGACCATGGCACATTCAGTGCAGACACAGCCCCTATGAATTTCCCCTGTGGACGCAGAGATACGTCCCCCAAACGCAACCATCAAGGATCCCACTCCAAGAAAGAATGTTAATTGTAAAAAAAAAAAAAAAAAAAAAACAATTTTTTTTAAATTTTGATATGAATTTTTCACAAGGTATGGTTAGTGAGTTTATCTGTGTTGTTGTTTCCCTAAGGATGAGAGAAGAATTTGGATTCAAGACGTTTCTAGAGATATTATTAAAAAAGGCATGTGATCATCTTTAAAAAGGAGAAAAGAGATGGGAAGCAATGTGCCCATTTTTCAGGCAGGGGGCAATCTCCTCAACCCTCAAACTCCCGCTAGAGAAGCTCCCAGAAGCAGGTGTCACATGTTTATAGGGCCATCTGGACAGGTCCTCTTTCCTCCTCTTCCCTGGAGAAAAGGCTGACAAGCCTCCAAAGAAAGGGAGAAGAGAAATATACCTCATAGAAATACAGAACCAAAGGGCTAAGGGCAAGTGAAACTTTTTTTAAAAAAGCAGCAGAGGCAAGAAGCAAACAGCGACGTCAGAAAAATGATGCAAGCCAAAGAAAGGGGTAATAACATTGCGAGAGCACCATATGGCATTTATATGCCTGCATTTTATTTTAAATGTGGATATTTGCTTTCTTGTTAGCCTTGGTGACAATCCGGTTACAGTGCTCGGTGAAATTCATTTTTTTTTTTAAAAATCACAGGGCAGCTCTCTGTCCTCTACCCTTAAAATCATATATAAATTCCTTTTTTTAGCTGCATGCTATATATCCCTGTTGCTAATCGTCTAAACTGAACTGTAAAACCGCATTAAATTAGAAGGGAAAGTCCCATGCACTGACTGATACAAGGTGCCCAACACATGTGTTTGTGCTTCCTCAGCAGGAAGAGGGGGTGGGGGATAGGTAGACAGCCAGATATTAGTAATAATAATTTAACATTAATTTCATCATTAATCATTAATAACAATAACGAGCCCTTGCAAACGTTCCCCAGGCTCACATACAAAGACTATTGATGCTTACGGTCAAATTCACTTCTGCCAAGGAACGGAAACAACCGACAGAGGGGACATTGCTCTATCTACGTGAAGCCACAGCGACAAACACGTAGGATCTGAACATGAGGAGACAGGATGTGAATACGGCAAAGCCCATCTTTCAAGGGTCCCTTTTGATATTTGGGGGGCAGGTATCATGCGGGAAGAAAGTGTAGGCACATTCTGGTGCTTCAGGGAAACAGGAACTGGTCCTGGTGTTCACCATCAAGTGAGAGCACACACAAGCTGAGAGGCAATCAGCATGCGGCTAAAATCTTTTCCATTCTTTGACTTTCCTTTTACTAGAATCTGTGTCTGTGATGGCACGTCATGGACACATCTGCGTAAACAGTTGCAGCCCGTTAAGTGCAGCCAAGGATGTAGACAGAGCACAACCTCCCCCCTCGCTCAGACAGAACGGCAGGGGCACACTCAGAACTTCCATATTCTTCCCTCTCTGAGTCATGGCCATGGCAGCTTTTCCTTGTAGGACAATGGTTGACGACGAGCTTTGTCTGAGACCCAGGCCGTCCTGCCCATCAGGTTCCCTGTTACGGCTGCTCCCTACACTTCTCCAGCCCGCGCACCCCCACACCCCACTCCCAAGAGGGGTGGGACCAATGGCAGCATCAGCAAATGTCTCTTCTTCATTCAGGTTTGCTGGGGAGTGTGTTTTCCTGCACCCTTTGGGTGCGTGGAAAGGAATTGTGTTCATTTCTCCCTCAGTTCCGATCAGTTCACAATCAACAAGTATTTACTGCAGTATTTACGCCTCCAAAGTGCTTAGCACGGAGCAGGTATGGCACGGGTACAGGAAAAGAAAGGCACAGAAGCTCTATATTCAAGGCCCTTAGGCTTCACTTAAAAAGAACAACCCATCATTATGCAACATAAGACAGGTGCGCCACTGAAGATGTGTGCCATGTCAAATATACAATCTAGGATCCACAAGTCCCTCCTCTGGGCTCCCGTAGCTAATGGTGTGCTTATTGTAACAGCATTTACAATAAGCTGATTATGTATCAGGCAGGTTCTCATGCATCAACTAAGTGTCAAAAGAGATAGCTACTATTTTTCAAATAAAGAAAATGGGCATAAAATAGACATAAGTCAACAGAAGAGAATAAAAAAAAAAAACCATAGAAATAAACCCATAGGTAGATGGTCAATTAATCTTCAGCAAAGGAGGCAAGAATATCCAACGGCAAAAGTCTCTTCAATAAATGGCTCTGGGAAAACTGGGCACCAACACACAAAAGAATAAAACTGGACCACTTTCTTACACCACACACAAAAATAAATTCAAAATGGACTAAAGACCTAAATGTGAGACTTGAAACCACAAAAGTCCTAGAAGACAGCACAGGCAGTAATTTCTCTGACATCAGTCATAGCAACATTTTTCTAGATGTGTCTCCTGAGGCAAGGGAAATAAAAGCAAAATTAAACTATTGGGACTACATCAAAATAAAAAGCTTCTGCACAGTGAAGGAAACCATCAACAAAGCTAAAAGGCCATCTACTGAATGGGAGAAGATATTTGCAAATGACATATCTGATAAAGGGTTTGTGTCCAAAATAAAGAACTTGTACAACTCAACACCCCAAAAAACAAATAATCCAACATAAAAATAGGCAGAACACATTAAGAGCCATTTCTCCAAAGAAGACAGCCATATGGCCAACAGACACATGAAAAGATTCTCATGATCACTTACCGTCAGGGAAATGCAAATCGAAACTACAATAAGATATCACCTCACATCTGTCAGAATGGCTTAAGTCAAAAACACAAGAAACAACAAGTGTTGGTGAGGATGTGGAGAAACGGGAACCCTCTTGCACTGTTGGTGGGGATGCAAACTGGTGCAGCTACGGTGGAAAATAGTCGGGAGGTTCCTCAACATTTAAAAATAGAACTACCCTATGATCAAGTAATCACACTACTGGGCATTTCCACAAAAAATACAAAACCACTAAATCAAGAGATATGTTCACACCTATGGTTTATTGCAGAATTACTTACAATAGCCAAATTATGGAAGCAGCCCAAGTGTCCAATGATAAATATTTATGCAATGGAATACTATTCGAGCAGGAAAAAAGAATGAAATCTTGCCATTTGTAACATGGGTATTATGCTAAGTGAAATAATTCAGTCGGAGAAAGGCAAATACCATGTGACTTCATTCATAGGTGGAATTGAAGAAACAAAACAAATGAGCAAAGGAAAAAAAAATAGAGACAAACCAAGAATCAGACTCAACTATAGGGAACAAACTAATGGTGACCAGAGGGGAGGCGGGTGGGGGATGGGTGAGATAGGTGATGGGGATTAAGGAGGGCACTTGCGATGAGCCCTGGGTGATGTATGGAAGTGATGAATTACTATGTTGTACACCTGAAACTAATATTACACTATATGATAATAACCCTGGAATTAAAATTAAGAGCTTAATTTTAAAAATTTGAAGTCAAAAAATAAAAGCAAATAAATAATTTTTTCAAGGAAAAAGCTCAAGGTCCCATGGCTGGTAAGTGGTGGATCAGGCCTCATACACTGAGGCAGTGCAGCTTCTGAGGCAGCCTACCCTAGCCCCGGACTCATAAGGACATCGGTCTTTGTACAGGTCTGTTTCTTCCTGGGGAAGGAGTAGCTCCTGTTTATTGCCATAGTTCTCAACCCCACAGTGTTGAGAACACAGAAGCCATTATTTGATAGTTGCTTATTCAAGTGATCTGGGGAGGGGCACCTAGGTGGCTCAGTCGGTTAAGCATCTGACTCTTGGTTTGGGCTCGGGTCATGATCGCACGGTTCGTGAGTTTGAGCCCTGCATCGGGCTCTGTGCAGACAGCGTGGAACCTACTTGAGATTCTCTCTCTTTCCCTCTTTCTCTCCCTCTCTCTCTCTCTCTCTCTCTCGCTTCCCCTCCCCTGCTCACGTGGGCTCTGTCTCTCTCTAAATAAATAAACTTGTTTTTAAAAAAAAGTGATATGGGGAGAGGTATGCAGGAGCAGCCAAGACGGGGAGCTGGAGAGCAAAACACACAAGGCTGTCAGAGCAGCAGCAAGGCCAGGTGGAAACCGGACATCACCAGCCTGCAGAAGCCCCAGTTGGCCTGGCATTGAGCCACCTTCCCTCCAGGCAGCTCTGCTGTGGGGCCGGAGCTAAGGAAGCAGGATGGGGACAAGCACGGGGACACAGATGGAGGTGAGTGTGGAGGGCAGGGGGACAAGCGCAAGAGGAACACGAGGCACAGCCTCTCCATTTTGCCTCCTGTGTGCAAACGGCAGCTGTTGAGGCAGCCAGGACGTGAGAGCAGTGAGCTAGCAATTTACCCAATGCTATCTCCGTGGCCTGTGAAAATTGAAGAAAAAAAAAAAAAAGAAAACAGAAACTAAGTGCTGGCGAGGATGTAGAGAAAATTGGAACCCATGTGCGTTGCTGGTGGGAATGTAAAATTGTGCAGCATTGTGGAAAACAGTCTGGCAGGTCCTCAAACTATGAAACGTAGAATTACCATGTGACCCAGCAATTCCACTTCTAGGTGCGTACTCAAAGGAAATGAAAACAGGGAGTCAAACAGATATTTGGACACCTGCACTCACAGCAGCGGTATTCACGATAGCTAAAAGGCGAAGCAACCCAAGTGTTCACTAACAGATGAATAGGTAAACAGAATGCAGTATGCATACACCCAGTGGACTATCATTCAGCCTTAAAAAGGAAAGAGATTCTGGGGTGCCTGGGTGGTTTAGTCGGTTGAGTGTCCGACTTTGGCTCAGGCCGTGATCTCACAGTTCATGAGTTCGAGCCCTGCATCAGGCTTTGTGCTGACAGTGTGGAGCCTGGAGCCTGCTTCGAGTTCTGCGTCTCCCTCTCTCTGCCCCTCCCCTGTACTGCTCTGTCTCTTCTCTCTCTCTCAAAAACAAATAAATGTTAAAAAAAAATTTTTAAGGAAATTCTGACACATGCTACAACATGCATGAATCCTTAAACACTATGCTAATGAAATAAAGCAGTCACAAAAGGTGCTGTATGACTCCACTTATATGAGGGATCAGGAGTAGTCAAATTGGCAAAGACAGTAGAATAGAGATTGCCAGGGGGCTGGAGGAGGGGAGGATGAGGAGTTAGCATTTAATGAGTACAGTGTCTCAGTTTGGGAGGATGAAAAAGTTCTAGAGACAGAGGGTGGTGAGTTTTGCACAAGGATATGACTGTAATCAATGCCACTGAACGGTACCTTTGTAAATGGTTAAAATGGTAAATTTTATGTTATATATATTTTCTCACGGTAAAAAAAAAAATAGGCATAAGGAAAAACAATGAAGCAGACTCTAAAGTATCCCACTGACTCCCGGGGTTACCTTAAATGAGACAACAACCTCTTTGAAACAGTGATTATGGCCAGGACAAAAATGTTAATTCCATGGAAAAAAAGAGAACCCAGAATGACATGGAAACGGCACCGATTTGAAAAGCCAATGTCGCTCTGCCCCTTTGTACTCAACTTTTTTGAGTATAAGAATTCCTTTTGAACATTAAAAAGAAATTCCTCAATACCCACACCGTAGGACATTTCCTACCCACTGATGGAATTCTTGATGATGGTTCCTCTGCATACATTTGAAAAAGCGTAGCATATACATGAAGGAGACATACTGTTTATTCTGTCTACCAGCGATGTTTGCATCACAAAAAGCAATCCTCTGATCCTTGAAAATAGCACCTCAGGCCCCTGGG
Source organism: Herpailurus yagouaroundi (assembly GCF_014898765.1). Taxonomy (NCBI): domain Eukaryota; kingdom Metazoa; phylum Chordata; class Mammalia; order Carnivora; family Felidae; genus Herpailurus; species Herpailurus yagouaroundi. Next base: position 61,103,569 of record NW_024412396.1, read on the forward strand.
AACCCACCACCCACAGGGTGAGAACCACAGCTCTATGCTAACAAGAGACTAAGACTGAGCAGCAAACTTCCAAGTCAGAGCGCAAAACCATTAAGTCGAAAATGCTACAATGCACCAATGCAGCTCTCTGCAGAAAATAAAAAGCAAAGCATTTTCCTCCAGAGAGACCAAGTGTGTTTCCTCTAACAGGAATGCACATTGCCTAGGCTAGATTTAATTCGGGCAGCCCTGCCTTACACAGAGCTATCAGAACCTGCTCAGCAGTGTGACCATCCTATGCCTGTCAGGTAGTCACCCCCAAGGGAGCTGCCTCTTTGGGGTGAGTGTTCGCAACAGTGGCACGCCTCCCAGTGAGGATGTACTGTAAACAATTTCCCTTTCCTAAAGCCATGAGAAGTTTATCAATGACTACTGACATGCAGTCACTTGGAAACTGCCTTCAGTGCCGCCCTGGTGTAAACGCCCTGATCACATACCCAGCTCTGCGATGGGCAGACTCAGCTCAACCAGAGCGTCTCTCAATTTTTAGGAACCTAATTTGTCAGAAGCCGCACCGAATGGGTTACCACTTGCTTGACTCACAGAAGCAGCATGAGGCTAAATGCGGCTTGTGACAATTTAGTATGGGGGGGGGGAGGGGTTACATTGATATATGTAATCCCCCCCAAAAGAGTAAAGAACTCCATAAAAGGGCAAAGGATTATTATTGTATTAAATCAGCGCCTTCCAGCCCGACCAAACTCGCCTGTGAAAACTGGTGACGAAGGGTGAACATGGGAAATCATCCACCTGTTACGTTGGTTTTTTGAGACCGATAAAAAATGCGAGTCCTAATAAAATTCTTGCATTAAATTCGTTAACTCAAAAGTACCTGGAAGTTTTAGAGACAGGTTCCCATGTGGTAGATCTAAAGCATCACTAGACTTTTAGTGGCCCCAACATGCAAAGATATTAAATGTCTTAATAAAACCCCCAAGATTCTGGGAAGTGACTGTGTGTTAATGGTGGGCGAGTGCTAGCAGATAATGAATGTCCGTAAAAATTTCCCAGACACTTTCCTCTATAAGATGACTATTTCTTGAGTTTAAGACCGAGTTAAATGCCCAATGGGAATTAAGATCGTGGTGTTGGTTTCCTCAAACCTAAGGTTCTTAAAATCCCTGGAGCAGAGTGTCGAGACAACCCAATGAATCCAGAAAAAGGAGAATGCTTTTGAGGGCAAGACCAGCTGGCACAGATGACCAAGAGGCTTGGCTTTGAGCTGTGTGTTCCTCTTCTTGTCAACACTGAGTGAGTTGTACAAAGGGGGACGATGAGGTGGAAGAATCAAGAATGGAGAATATTATCTGCTTGGCAACACCTCTCTCTCGCAGGTGGCCCCAAATGAGGCAGCCATTGGGACAGCATAAGCCCCTCTTTTAGAAGCTCACTTTCGCATTAGTCACATAGCAGACATGAACAAGAGGGCATTTAAATCCTAGCTTAATCTCCAAGAGAAGGGAACACTAAGAAAGAGATGTTTGCTGATAATGAGCCAGCATCAGGGAGATAAGCTCAGGTGCACAGAGAAGAATCAGGGGCTACGGGTCTGATTCACAGTATTGATGGATCATATAAAGCTGGAAAACTAAAACCTTTGGAAAACAGATAAAGACACCAATACTAACTTTTCCTCAACTAGCCATCTTTGTCTGTCTTTTTTTTTTTTTTTTTTTTTTTGGCTTTCTGGGTCTTTTATTTGTACCCATGTATGTCTGCCACCCCATGAATGGGCCTGGGGGAGTCAACTAACCTCCTCAATCATTTCATGCAGTGAGGGGACTGGGTGAGGGAAGAAATAAATAAGTGATTCTGACTCCTGTGTCACCCTCAACCCCTCTTTACTGGCGCGATTGGGTAGGGAGAAGGGTAGGGGCATGATTGTCTTGGTGGCTCAGGGCTCAGGTGGGGTGAGGGGTGAAGAGGAAAGGCCAGGCTGGAGGCTGGGCTGTTAGAGCCTCTCTCCGACAGTTCAGAGAGCTCACTTTGGGTTTGCCATGGCTTCCTTTGGTCTTACACCTTTCGTGGAGACCCTTCTGAACCATCCGATGCTATTCCTGCCTTACAAGAGAAGGAAGGAAGGAAGTGGAAAGACTAAGTCTGTGCATGCACACTGGGGCAGGGCCACCTCCTTTGGAATTCTTCTGTCGCCTATGGGCTGGGTGACCTTGGGCAGGGCACAGGACCAGTCTAAGCCTTCCAATCTCATAAGATTAAGATGATAATGGTCTATTTGGGAAGGCTGTTGTGCAACTTATTCTGGGTAAAGCCCACAACCCAGGGTCTAGCATACAGTACAGTCTCAAAGCAGATTAGCAGCTCATTTCTAGACTTCGATACCGTAGTGCCATAACGCTCAGTCTGACCTCAACCAAATCCTACCAATCCAAGGCTCCCCACAAAGGTCCCTATATACAGAAGTTCACGAGGGGTTGGTTAGTCCTAAGTAACAATCAGATTCCCAGAAGTTATCTGTGATCAAATCTTGCCAGAAAGAAAGAGACTTCGTTAACACTACTTAAAAATGTTTAAATGTTAAACACTATGTGGGCAGTATTTGAAGTAGTTATATTTTAGGTAGAGTTGGATAGCTTTAATGTTTATGGAAAAAGGTGAAGATTCATTGTGTTTTATTTTATTTTTTTGCAAATGCATTTTAAGAGCCATTAACGCCTACGGTGATCTCAGATGGCAACAGGAAACACCAAAGGGACGCAGGCCAGCTATCAAAGATAAACTTAAAAAGAGGAAGAATCACACGTTAGATTAGTCCCTAGGGGGTCAGTTAAAGTCAGTGCTGAGATGGTTTGCCTGCTAAAAAATAACAGAACAATCTATCTTTATGTGTATTCATCAGGGTGAAGTCCCCAGGCATTTTCCCTCATTGATAAGAAATGATCTTATTCCCAGAGCATAACATCACTAAAGCCCTCTTTAAGGACCCATCTGAGAGAGGAGCACTCTGGGTAGGAATGACACCAGCACTGAAAAACTAGTTAAAACCATTGGTGGGGATACTAGAATTTGAGTAGAAGATTCAAGTCAGGGGATCCGGGCATGCATCTTGGGACCTGTGGGTTAACTGACCCCTTCCATCTCAGCAGAGCCATGGTTCTTAATGGGGACGATTTTGCCCTTGATGGGAAACCTACTAATGTCTGGAGATGTTTTTGGCTGTCACAACTGGAGGCACTGATGATTCTGGCATCTAGTAAGCAGAGGCTAGAGACGCTGCTAAATATCCTGCAATGCACAGGGCAGGTCCTGTGACAACAATCTGCCGAAAATGTCAATAGTGCCAAGACTGAGCAACCCTGCATTACACGAAAACAGAAAAAAGGGGGCCATTCATGGACAGACTGTGTCACGGGCTGTCACTAAGAGATGTTGTGCAGTCTAGTTTGTGGATGTCATTTATGTCGTTTGTCCCAAGTGCACAGCTGGGCCTATCATGAAAGCCACACGATATCCTTAAACTAATTTAGAAGACACCTGGTTGATAAAGCTTTAAAAATATTTACCTTCTCTGCGTCTTAAAATGATTACCTCCCACCTCCTTCTAGTCCCTTAGGGGAAGTAAGAGAGTAATTGTTCACATTCAAACCAGGATCTTCCCTCTGATCAAAATAAACCCACATTATCCATGTAATATGAATTCTACTGAGTTATTTCTCAGGAATTTTTAATACATTATATGCCCTAGTGCAGGCATGTTACAGAGGCAAACAGACACATACACACACGTGTACACACACACACACACACACACACACACACACACACACTTGGGCACTCAGCCCACGACTTCGCCCTTCCCCTACCTCTGTAGGCTGGTGTGCATAACTAATACCCCAATGAATATTTCCACTACTAATAGAATCGGAAATTGTAGTTTAACCCACAGAGCTGAAAAGAACACCCAGTTTCTAAAACAAGAGCTTTTATCTTCTTGAAATAATAATTCTTTTCATTTAACCCCCTTGCTCCTGCGGGCAAGCTCCGAGACCACTCATGAGTAACAGAAGGCTCCCGCCATGTGTGTCCTTCAAAGTCTTTCCGACTCATGCCAGGCACATGGCAGAGGCCTCCTGCAGTCCTTGGCTTCCACCACCAGCCTCCTGCCTTCAATCCAAAGTGATTGATTGGCCCACTAATTGTACATCATTAGCAGATTGAGACTGTCATCACCCCATCCTAAGCATTTCACAGGCTCTAAAGTCCCCAAGCAATCATGGTGCTGTTAAGCCTAGGGTAATGTGTTATTATTTGTCAGCTACACCCAGGCTCCTGTGGCTCCAAAGGCAAATAAACATTTCTGCTGTATCCTTGGGGGAAGAGACCAAAGAAGAAAAAAAAGAGTCTCTTGGTTCTAAAGGTAATATCAAAAAGCTTGCTGTTCAGCCTGATAAAAAGAGGCAGCTGCTTCCCACCAGAGGCCAAAGTCCAGCTCAGACCAAGAACATGGGATCCAGTCCAAAATCTGACCAGCCTTCCTACAGCATCCTATCAGGTCACAGTCAGCCTGGCCCAACACAAGAGCCAGCCCACCACAGGGGAGAGAGAAGCTTCCCGCTTCCAAAATCTGCTTCAGAACCCAAGGTCAGCCTTATTTAATCCCAAATAATTATCTTTCCCTGCTAACTGCCCAGATTTCCCTCTGGAGACCCAGGAAGAAGTATTTTTACTTTATGTTATAGAAATACTTAAAAATCATCTCCACGAATTAGCATGGCATGTCCAAAATCTTAAACTCCACGTTGGTTTCACAGCATGGATTAATATATTTGACCGTAAATATTTTTGGCCCACCGGGAAGAGGATAAGGCTGGCTCGAGTCCAGGCTGCACCCCCAACCTCACTATGTGGGTCTAGGCAAGTGAAATGAGTCTCACAGAGTAGTGTTCCCCAAAGAGTGACCCACAGGCCATCTATATCTAAATTTTAAGGACCCTTGTCATCCTAGAGTGGGGCTCACAGGTAATCCCAGGTATTACTAGTAGTCATGCATTTTCCCAACCTGGAAACCACTTCCTGGAGATCAAACAATGCATTCCAGGCTCCTTTTGTAGTGGGTGGGGCTGAGGGACTAGTTGGAACCAATGGGCTGTGACTGGAGGCCAAAGCTCCTAGGGCCATTGTGCAATGCCCGGCTCTCTCCCTCAGCCTGGAGGGTTGCTGGGGCTGCAGCAGCCTGGCAAGGGTGAGAGAAAGCTAGTATCCAGCATAAGGTAGTCTCCCCTGACTGATTCAAAGATCCCAAAGACCACCTGATTTATGGCAAGGAGGGAGAACAGCTTCCCTATGAGTGGTCTGTGTGGCTAGTGGTTGACAGACACCTGAGCCAGATGCTGTCGTGTGTTTAGCCCAACTTCTTCTTCTCTACTAGAATTCTCATTTTGTTCATCAGCCCCAGGAGATAAAGCATGAGTCCTCTGTGCCAAGAGTTCTGAGACTTTAGTAGGCATCAGAATCACCTAGAAAGCTTGGTGGACACAGATTGCCGGGCTCTAACTTCACTATGAATTGTCAATTCTAACAAGTTCCCAGAGGATGCTGATGCTGATGGTCCAGGGAACCACACTTTGAGAACTACTGGTCTAAACCAGTAAATCCCACTCTCCTTTGTCAGATCCTTACTTTTTTAACTTCCCTTGCAGTTGGGAATGGTCATGTGACCCCATTTTGGTCAGTGAGACAGAGGGAAGTCTACAGGGTAACTTCTGGGAAAGTTCTCCCAATACAAGGAGATCTTTTGTCCTGCCTTAAATATGGTTGAGTGGAAACATATGTGGTCCTGAGGCAGTCGTCATGCAAGCCATGCAGTAACAAGTCTGCAGATGAAAAGCCAACATGCCAAGGACAGCAGAGCAGAAACAGAGAACAAAACATGGGTACAATTTGGTCTTTCCTGGTACAGAGGTTCTGAAACCCTTGGAATTTCCAGCGATAAGAGTAACCAAGGTGTTTTTTGTTATGTGAATGACATGACTTTTGGATCGCCTAAGGATGGGGGAGGTTTGGAACTTTCAGTCCCACGCCCTGGTGGGATTTCTGAGGAGAGGGGAGGAACTGGAGGTTGAATCAGTCATCAATGGTCAATGATTGAATCAATCATGTCTATGTAATGAAGCCTCCAAAAAAATCCAAAAGGCGGGGATTCAGGGTGCTTCCAGGCTGGTGAACCAGAACGCTTCTATGTGCTACTGTGTTAGGCCCCAACTTCCCCAGAGACATTCTAGCAGATTTATTGAACTCAAGGATGGGGTCATGGGAACCCCTAATCTACAGCCATGTGGTCAGAAGCACAGGAAACGGCCTGGACTTGTGACCAGCATCTGAAGTGAAGGGAGATCTTGTGGAACTGAGCCCTTCACCTGTGGGAACTGAACTGACCTGCTCTCCAGGTAGATAGAGTCAGAATTGAGTTGAATTGTAGGAAATCCCACTGTCCTTTGTCAGATCCTTACTTTTTTTTTTTTTTTTAATTTTTTTTTTTCCAACGCTTATTTATTTTTGGGATAGAGAGAGACAGAGCATGAACGGGGGAGGGGCAGAGAGAGAGGGAGACACAGAATGGGAAACAGGCTCCAGGCTCTGAGCCATCAGCCCAGAGCCCGACGCGGGGCTCGAACTCAGGGACCGCGAGATTGTGACCTGGCTGAAGTCGGACGCTCAACCGACTGCGCCACCCAGGCGCCCCAGATCCTTACTTTTTTTAATTTCCCTTGCAGTTGGGAATTTAGGTGTCAAAGAATTGCTTGGTGGTGTTGGGGGAACATCCACACATCAGAATTGGTACCACAGTCCTTAACCTGCCTTTAAGGAACTGACGCACCAACCTTCCTCTAGGCTCTTCCCTCTCCAGGGTAAGTAAGTGTTGAATTTTTAAGCCATTGTTAATTAGCACTGGGGCAATGTCCACTCTCCTGGCCTCATGTTCTAAGTGGAAGGACTTCACCCAGAGTAACATTCCAGGCCTCGACCTCCACTGTTCAATCAGACAAGTGACACAGCAGAAAGGACTGAGTTCCTCCACCTCAGGCCCCTTCCCCTCCCATCTGAAACCATCTGCTACATAGAGGCATACTTTGTTCTCCTCTCCATGATATAGCAAGTTTAGTGGGTCTAACCCTGCTCTCGTTAAGGAGGCCTGTGCTGCCAATGACTGGAAGAGACAGAATCTCCAAAATGGCCCATGAAAATATCCCACCCTAATCCCCACAACCTCTGGTGGGATGAGCTATGGCTTTCATGGCTATGTTGTGTCATATGGCACAGTTATTCTTAAGACAGGGCATTATCATGTGATCTAGTCACATGAGCCCTTAAACAGCAGGGCACCATTCTCAAGCTGGTGGCAGAGGGGCAGAGGGAAGTCAGAGAGATACAATACACAAGAAGGATTCCATGATGGCTTTAAAGATGGGGGGGGCCGTGTGTGCCAAGGAACCCAGCTAATTCCTAGAAGCTCTCAATGGCCCCCACCTGACAACCAGCAAGGAAACAAGAATCTCAGTCCTACAACCACTGGCAACTGATTTTTGTCAAAACCTGAACGAGTTTGGAAGCAGATTCCTCCCCAGATCCAGAGCCCAGCCCCAAGATATGCTGAGCATAGCACCCAGCCAAGCCTGCCCAGACTTCTGACCTATAGAACTGGGATACAATAAACGTGTATTGTTCTAAGCTTCTGCACTTGTGATAATCTGTTACACATCATTAGAAAACCAATACAGCAGGGAAGTCCTTCTGATTCAGGGCAAAGTAGTTAATAAGTCCTTTTGGCATCAAAGCAAAAGCTAGGTTCTCTGATTAGCTTACCAGCAATAAAGCTGACATTTTAAACACTTTAATCTCTATCTGACTCCTGTGTCTACACCGCAAAATACAGGCGCCCAGAAGTGCATTTTCTATTTTATCTTTACTCCACTAAAAATCTCTTCCCTACAGCTGAGGGAAAACATAGCAGATAAGAAAAAGACTTAACCCTTGAGCAGGTGGAAAAGAAAAAAAAAAAAAAAAAAAAAAAAAGGACCTTCCCCACAGGGGCTGAACTGCACAACCCCAAGCTTTTATTGGTTTACAACATTTTCAGTTTTCAACTGATCACCTAAGAGGAACTGGCCCTTGAGATGTAGTATAAATGAATGGCAAAGACCTTTGAGATTTTCCACCCAAACTCTAGGCGGCAAGCAAACTGCAGTATCGGTTGTTTGTGTATTCAGGAAGTCGGCTGATATTCCTGAAGTACAGTCACCCCTTCCAGCAGCACCCTCCGGTGTCGGGCAAATGCATATGTCGCATGTTGCCAATTCCATAATATACTGCTGTTTCCTTCCTGAAAGACTCCCAGTCCTTGATGGAGCTGCAAGGGACTGAGTGTGCCATCAGCATAAAAATGAAATGCAAGGTTTTTAAGGCTCTGTCCCAGGGTCCTCTGAACGATTCAGATTCACCCGAGAGGCAGCTTTAAGGGAAGAATAGTACTCTCTATTTGTAGTTCAAAATTCCCTAGGGGAAACTAAGTCCCCAAATTCAGCAGCAGATGTGGTCAGAATGATTGCAATCTCTTCCTTCATTTAGAATACAGTAACTGGTTTCTTTCTTTCTTTTTTTTTTTTTTTTTTCTAACGGGGAATTTCAAAAGCTTTTAGTGCAATCCTTTCTGTCTACAAATAAGGAAACTGAGATCTGGAGAAGCTACATAAAAATAAAAAATGCCAGATCAGTCATTTCTCCATTTGAATCCTGTTCTTCTGAGTGTTCAATCTGCCAGATTCATTTTTGTCTAACTTGGAGTGGGGGCATGAGGCCATGGCTGAAAGGGCACCTCCGAGAAGTTCAAAACGGCTCTTGGAGATGGGGTTGCCGTGTCTGGTTTAGGGAGACCTGAACATCTGAGAAGCAGAGAAGCTGAGCCTTGACGGTTTCCATGGTGACCACTGAGCCCAAGTGCATGCTTTAATGAGCCAGCTGGCTAGCCAGCAGCCCAGGAGCAAAGGTTATGGGACATTCTGGGAAAATCCACGTGCTCCTGAGCTCCTCAGATGAAATCTGAATGGATGGCTATCCCGCTAATAAGAGCTTCTTTTGGGAGACACACACACACACACAGCAGATCTGAACGCTGTGTGTCTGGCCCTGTTCTCTGCCAAGTTCTCTTGCATACATTATTTCATTTAATCATCACCAAAACCTTCTCAAGTGGATTCCAATTCTATCCTCCTCTTTCGCTGATGAGTAAACGGGGCAGGATCACTGTAAACCCAGGATCACTGAGCTCAGAAGAGGCAACTCTAAGCCAGCTCTCTTGCCCTATTCCTCCACTCCACTTTAACAAACCTGAAAGTGCTCACCTGGGGAGCTCCCTTGCCTTCTAAAGTCACAATTTCTTGTCTCAGAGAGAAAAACCAGTGCAGCTTTAGAACTCACCACTGATCTATCTTTGCCCATCACTGTTAGAATCTGAAAAGGTGTTTAGACTGTCAGTTTTATTTTTTGCGTTGTTTTGTTTGTGAGAGAGAATGAGAGCACAACACGCGAGCAGGGGAGGGGCAGAGGGAGAGGGAAACACAGACTCTTAAGCAGGCTCCAGGCTGAGTGAGGAGGGCCATGCTGGGCTCCATCTCACAGCCGTGAGATCATGACCTCAGCCAAAATCAAGAGTCAGATGCTCAACCGACTGAGCCACCCAGATGCTTCTCACTCAGACTGTCATTTTTTAAATATTAGACATCATCAGAAACAACTCCCTGAAACAGGTTTGAAAGACTTGAGAATTAGGTCAATAATGAAAAAGAGCAGAAATGACATCGCATCTAAGCCAAACAAGTTATCTGTGAAATCATATGGAGAAGTGTGAGTTAAAGGGCACTGGGAACCCCAACCCAATCACATATCCTTCACATACCAATAAATTTCTTGAGTTTTTGTCCCTTGTTTATTTTTTTTATTTATTTTTTTTTAATTTTTTTTTCAACGTTTATTTATTTTTGGGACAGAGAGAGACAGAGCATGAACGGGGGAGGGGCAGAGAGAGAGGGAGACACAGAATCGGAAACAGGCTCCAGGCTCCGAGCCATCAGCCCAGAGCCTGACGCGGGGCTCGAACCCACGGACCGCGAGATCGTGACCTGGCTGAAGTCGGACGCTTAACCGACTGCGCCACCCAGGCGCCCCTTTTGTCCCTTGTTTAAAGGTAAGTATTCTCAAGTGGAAAAAACCCACTAAGACAATAGCAATCATCAACATCTTAGTATAAATTAGTACCTTAGTGTACTATTGCTGAGGAGCACTCAGAAGTGGGGGTGGGGCGTGGGGAGATAGGGTGAGACCATGAAGAGACAAATAACAAAGCACAACGCAGTATCTAGACAAGGCAGGCTTCTGGAAGGGGTCTTAGAAGCTAGGATCAGCCTAAAGACACCACACTTGGACATAAAAAGGAGTAAGTAAGTTCTAATAACAAAATAAATGGATTTACTCCTCTACTTTATTGCAAACACACTTAGGACCCAATCTTCCATTTTTAAAACGGAACTAAGTGTTTCTCCCATCTTCAGAAAACCTGTTTTGGCAGATCTGTACTTAACCTTCTTGTATTGTGATTCTGGAAATACACTGTCAAGAAGGAAGCTGCTGAAGGGAAAGGAGTTTTAGGCACAGTACCTGTGACCACCGTTGGCCAAAAGAGAAAACACGGTCATAACATTATTCCTTCGAAAGTGACAATGATACGATAACATCCTGATAATTCCTTCTGGATCCTGTCAGGCTAAAAAGCCAATTGGATCGCAGAGGTCAGGGTGTGAATAGACACAGTACTCACTCGAAAGACCTTCTCCACTCTTGCAATGCTTTTCCCAAAGATGGTTCCCAGTTGGTCTCCAATTCCAGCCAATAAGAAACCAAAAAGTGGAATTCCAAAGATGGCATACAAAATACAAAAGATTTTGCCTCCTTCAGTGCTCGGAGCAATATTCCCATACCCTGGTGAGAAATATCAAAAAGAGAGAGGGAGAGTGGTGAGGTGGCAGAGAAATCAGAGGGCTGAACCAGAGAACCCACAGATAGACGGAAGGATTTCTGCACTTCCACGAGCAGTCGGGGAGTAGAGCTTCATTTCAAAGGCCCTCCGGCCATCAGAACGTTGTTCCATTGCTTCTCTCTCTTCTCTCCTTGGAAACAGTTTTAAGGAGATCCAGACTTCCTGGATCTTCATGTGTTTAATTAGATTACACTTTAGGAAAATTGGTAGTCACCCAGAATTGCATTGCTGATGGAAATCGGTACCATCCCCCTCAGAAACACCAAACATCTTGGACATGCCTGGTTCAGGGAGACCTGAATATCCACGAAGGGCTCGCCATTGCCCTTTGTAGATTTGAAAGGAGCTTCTCCTTTATCGTCTCATCTCATGTGCATCCCCTTCACCCAACAGACTTGGCTACCCCCGATATTTGGCTCTATAGGGAAACGGATACTCCGCACTAAGGAGGATATGTGGCCTGGCACAAATTCGGAAAGGACCCATGGACCGTACAGTCCCACCCTGAGACACCTGAAAACTGCAGAGCAGGGAAGGAAGACTGTGCGTCTTCTCACAATGAGTGATGTTTAGCTCTGCTTGGCTTTTGCTCCTTACTGGGAACTTTACATCGTCTCTGGATCCTGCCTCTCTTCCCGCCCGCTTCCTGCATCAAGGGCTATCAAGCACTAAATACATATCTATTGGTGGAATGGATGTTTGAAAATAAAAGAATCTTTTTATAGTCATGGCTATAATGTATATTTCAAGTAGTGCTTGAAAATACAGCATCTCCATTCTTAAGAATTCTGCAATTACGGGGGCGCCTGGGTGGCGCAGTCAGTTAAGCGTCCGACTTCAGCCAGGTCACGATCTCACGGTCCGTGGGTTCGAGCCCCGCGTCAGGCTCTGGGCTGATGGCTCGGAGCCTGGAGCCTGTTTCCGATTCTGTGTCTCCCTCTCTCTCTGCCCCTCCCCCGTTCATGCTCTGTCTCTCTCTGTCCCAAAAATAAATAAACGTTGAAAAAAAAAATTAAAAAAAAAAAAAAGAATTCTGCAATTACGTAAGTAACTTCTGTATAGTGAGCACTGGGTTTCCACTAGATGGATGAGACTAATGGAAGTAGGGCTGGAAAAAAAAAGCAGGGGTGGGGGAGGGGCGACGGTATTACTGTGACTTATAAAGAGATGAGAATCTAAATGACTTGCTATTCAGTTTTCATGCCAATGAGTATTGAATGTTATGCTAACTAGCGCCCAGATAGTCATCCAACTATTCTCCCATAACAGGGTAACTCATGTGGGGCCTGTTTCTAGAGCCATGCGATGGGTGAGTTACTGGGCTCATGGTTATGGTTATGTTAGGGGTGCAGCGCAGTCAAGGATAATGTTGATGCGGTCCCATCGTCCACCTCCTATGAGCCTAGAGACCTCGCTGCTGCTTCTGCCTTCGGGCGATGAGTCACCTGGCTATTTTTCTTTCCAACTTTCTTGTCAGAATCATTCAAACCTCTTATCATGAATTATCTCAGTTACAGTTTCCATTTCTTTTTTTTTTTTTTTTTTCAACGTTTATTTATTTTTGGGACAGAGAGAGACAGAGCATGAACGGGCGAGGGGCAGAGAGAGAGGGAGACACAGAATCGGAAACAGGCTTACAGTTTCCATTTCTTAAATGAGCGTTCAGGCAAGCCTTCCTCGTCTTGCATTTCTTTTACTCACCACCACTGCCATTTAATTGTGCAAAAAAAAAAAAAAAAAGGCTCCTGGGACTTTTTTCAGGTGCTTTCAGGAACTTGGACAAAACCATTTTTCTAAGACTTCCCCTCTAGAATAATCTGATTTACATTGAAAGGGGAATAAATGTGCCTACCCAGCTTCACTTTATAGAGGTGGATATTGACCTGTGAAAACATTTATGACTCTTGCCTGACTGTCTCAGTATTGTCAGAGATTACTGTCAGAGAACGTAGGTTTTCCTTAGTCTGAGTATCTCAGAAGGAAACATACGGCAGACACAGCACAGGCAAACAAATTGAGGCTTTGAGCCTACTAAATAATGGGCGTCTTATTAGCCCCGACAAGAGGTACACACTCTTGCCCCAGCTTTCTGAGAGATCTGCCCCACCATCTGGGTAAGGACTGTGTTCAGGGAATTTCTGGTGGCATCCAAGGAGCATGACAAAGAAGCGAGAAGACAGAGGCTCCAGATTCAACTCGACCTCATTCCACTTGGTTGTCCTCGGATGCATTTAACCTCTACAAATCCCAGGATGAGAGGAGTTCAAGGGAAATGGGCACAAATCGGTGAACTGTAAGGTACTATACCAGTGCAAAGTAGTATTATCACTAGTAGCATTACTGAAATTGGCTCCTTACTTTTTCAGTGTTTCATAGACTAGAACACCGAAACGAAGTTAAAGTTCTCGGGTAAGCACACAAGTAGAGTAATATTCACTAATGTTCAAATAAGTCTTTAAATATATTTAAGGCCATCACTTCATACTGGGCATAAGGTAATTGCCATTTTTGAGTAATGCTGTGTTTATGCATGTGTGTGTGTGTGTGTGTGTGTGTGCACATGTGTGCACGTGTCCCCTGGCTCTGACGGTCTATATGGAAAAGCTGTTCCAGTGGAACCCTCAATACTGTCACTCTGGGAAAATTCTAGATGAATCACATTTTGGATGTTTGCTCTGAGGCAATGGGAGGGCCACATTCCTGGATTTTTGGCTCTGCTTTACCGGGCCTGTTGGACTTCCCTGCCCATCCTTCCAAAATCCGTGGCAGAACTTTGAAGTTCAGAGTGATGGTTATGGACGCTCGTGGCTAGAGACCGCAAAGCTTCCTGTTCTGACACTTCCACTTACTGACTCTCAGATCTTGGGTATTTACCTAACTTTTCTGCCTCACTTTCCTCCTCTGAGACCGGGCTGTTAACAGCACCTGCCTTGTAGCTATTAAAGATAAAATGGGTTACATGCAAAGTATGAGTTGCCTGTAGAGATTAAATACATGTAAATCATGACACAAAGTAAGCACTCAATAAGTAGTAGCAATTATCATCTTGCCCGGGGTTTTCTGTAGGAAGGAATCGCTTCTGAGCAATACGTCTCCAGGAAGATGAAGCCCCAGGAGAAAACAGATGGCTGGCTCCTCTCTTCCCTCCAGAAACTCTGCTGTTCTCCCACAGCGCCAGGACAAGGGGACAGAAATGTCTGTACTGCCAGTGGGGCTGGCGCAGGGAGTTGGGTGGGCCCACAGCTGCATCTGGGGTGTGGGAATCTCTTGGTGCAGCTAGGGCCAGCAACATCTGGGAAACGAGATGGGGTGACGTGGCAGCGAGAGAGGCAGTTGGTCAGGGAGAACACAGGAATTTGGACTAAGCAAAAGAAGTCCAAAGAGCTACTCCACCAACCGACTTCTGGTGACTTCTGGCAGGAGATGACCTGCCCGGCAAGGCCCATCTGTTACAAATGAGAAGGACCAAGGCAGGGCTTCACTGTGTTCACCTCTGGCTAGAAACCAGTTCCAGGCCCTTTTTGAAGAGAAAGCTCATGTTTATTTATTTTTTTTTTTAATTTTTTTTTCTTCAACATTTATTTATTTTTGGGACAGAGAGAGACAGAGCATGAACGGGGGAGGGGCAGAGAGAGAGAGGGAGACACAGAATCGGAAACAGGCTCCAGGCTCCGAGCCATCAGCCCAGAGCCTGACGCGGGGCTCGAACTCACGGACCGCGAGATCGTGACCTGGCTGAAGTCGGACGCTTAACCGACTGCGCCACCCAGGTGCCCCCAGAAAGCTCATGTTTAAAGAAGACTGCCTGAGTAGCTCACACATAACACCTGCATTTGCTATTTAAGCCGAATCTTTGCACAACCGTGTGCCATTCAGCCTGTTATCTGGTTAAAAAGTGTGCATTGTAGGCCCAGACTGTCTTATGTGTGCAGAACTGGCTTTCTGGGAGTGCAATCTGTGCACCCACACTAAGAAGGGCCCCGTGCTTGGTCTATTGATCTGCTGGTGCCATTTTGATGTTCTTAATCATTTTTTAGCAAGGGACCACACTTTCATTCTGCTCTGGGCCCTGGTGAATGAAGCTGGGCTCCACTGCTTACTAGTCGTGAGATATTGGCCAAGTTACTTAACATCTCAGAGCCTCGGTAAACTGAGGCTAATAACAGTACCTACTGGCTATGCTTAATGTGAGACTAAGTGAGATAACTTTGTGGAGCACAGTGCCTGGCACCTAGTAAGCACTCACTAAGTGTCGGCCTCAGTGACTCTTTCCAAAGCCACAGATTAGCATCCCGTTCAGGTGCTGCTTTAAGTAGAACTATCTGCTCAGGTACTTTGGCGCAGGTACTCTTAACTGAGGTCATCAGGCAAGTGACAGTTACTAGCTGCTATCTGGGACCTGTCCAGGGGCTCTCTCTGATATGAGTGGAGTCAGGTGACTCAACCCAAAAACGCCTCGAAGACTAGCATTGCATAGCTGTTGACAAGAATGTTGTCATTTGCTGCCCTGCTACAAATAATGGTTTGTGGGAAAGCATCTGAACAAAGGAGTGAGCAGCATTCGTCCCACTTAGAAACCCTAGTTGGTGGGAACCCACCATCAGAGCCAACATCCAAGGGCAGGTGGAACTTCCCCACATCAGAATTAGTTACTGACAAAGGGGACAGGGGACAGGGCACCCTCAGCAAAGACTGAGCAGAGCCTGGTCTTCCTCTGACGTGGCTCCTATTCTGGACAAGTGCCTGAATATATTCCCTTTTGCTACACACTTGTAAGTCTGCCTGTGTATCTGAACATAAGAAAACCTTGTTTAAAAAGAAGTACTTTGATACCTTCAGCTAAAAGGGACCCCTGATGCTTAGTAGTATCACTGCTTTTCAGAAAAGACTGTTATTCCTAAGAACTCTCTACACACATTCTAAATAATGAACACATTTTTCTTGCGTCTGACGAGTACATAACCTCATGTGGCTCATGAGAGTCTTTCTGAAAAGCAATTTGGCAAGCCTTTAAAAAGTCCATGCGCTTCGCCACCACAACCCCTCGGGGGATCCTCCCCAGGAGACAACCAGAGGTAAAGACCACACTCGACACACGAAGACTTCACACCACAGTGGGACACAATCACAAAATGGAAACGGCTTAAGCTTCCAACATGTGACTATGGTATGGATGGTGTATCCAGTGGAATCCAATAGAGATCATGTTTTTCAAAGAACCTCAGCGATTTGGGGAAATGTCGACAATATTACATCACAAATTATAGGAACTCAAGTAAATAGGCAAATGTTTGGATAGTTCACAAATAACGAAAAGACAGCTCCTTAGCTCCAGCTACCCCACTGCCTGACTCCTAAATAGTGGAAAATTTCTCAAGAACTGGAAGAATTTGAGGACTCTGGGTTTTCTTATAAGCCTTGCTACCACGTGCGATGAATGAATTTGCCACCAAATAATTGAAGGGAAAAAAACCACATTATTTCTTCACCTCATTATTCTTACCAACATTGTACTAAGGCTTTACTTAGAATTCTCTAACTGTAGGATTTTACAAATATCCTCCATTCTAGAGGTAAAATTTAGCCAGCTCCGTGATTTTCAGCTTACAGTGTATTCTTTTTCACTTAAGAGAAAGGGAGGGTCAGAGAGACAATAATTTACCATCGAATAGAACAAGGACCTAATCTCTAGCAATAATGCTGAGCCATGATACTAAAGTGGACTTTTAATTCGGGTTGGATTTTATTTTTGCTTTGTGTTTTGTTTGTATGCTTGGTTTTAGTTTCCTGTTGAGCACTCACAGTCCCTTCAGACTTTTGGGAAGGGTCTTCATTCATAGATATGACAGAGTGTCCTGCCTCCCGCTCCAGAGCCTCCCAGGTCACCAGGACACGGGTACCTGAACCACAGGCTCAACCAATAGGATGTTCTCCATCAGGAGTGAGTGGCCCAAAAAAGGTAGAAGATAGTGCCCGCAGGTGCAGTGACCAGCACAGTCAGGCACGGGCCACCCAGGCCAGAGGGCCCTTATGGACCCTCTGGTGATCTCTGACCCATTGTGTGTGTCACTCCAGTTTTAGGTAACAGAAAACCCAATGCAGTCTTGCTTAAGCAAAAATAGAAATGCACTGCCCCCAGTAAATAAGGGACTTAACATCTATTTCTTAACACCTCGTGGGTAGCTCCACCTAAAGTTCAAAAGATGTTAGCAGGACCCCATCTATCACTCTGTCTTTCCTCCTCTGCTTCTTTAGTGTTATCTGAAGTCTAGCCAGGAAAATGTCTACCAGTGTCTTGTGCCTATCTCTTTCCAGATTTACTCCAGTAAGAACAAGAGGAAGTCATTTCCTCCAAAGCTCAAGCAAAAGCCCAGGAACTGAGTTTCTTATTGGCCTATTCGAGATCTCATGCCCATCTCTGGACTAAAGACTTTGGCCAGGCACATGCACAGTATTGGATTTCTTGGTCTAGAAAAGATGATTCATCCCCTGAGGCCTGGAGGCCAAGCATGGGGGGGAGGGGTGCCACTCAGGAAATGGTTATCAGGAGACAAGTGTATATAAGTGTATAAAGTGAAACCCAGGCAGCAGAAACCAAGGATTAAGAGTGATTTGCACAAAGTCAAAGATTCCCGTGTACTTACATTAAAAAGGACAGCACATGTTACATATCAAATGTTTCTCATTAGGCACATGGAACCACCACTCCCCATCACAAAAGGTCATGTGGTCAATGAACACTGCCGTTTAATAAACCAAGCCCCTGGGATCCTAGCAAGTTGACACAATAAATACCATCAGTGTGCATTCCAATGTAACTATAGTGTTTTGCAGCAGACCACTGATTTAGCCATTTTACAAAGCAAGAAAATTGGGATTTTTTTTTTCTTTTTCTGTCTTCTTTAACACATACTAATGTCTCATGGATCCAACACTGGGTACTGGAGTGCATCTCCCAAAATGTACCTCTTGAAGTGACCCAGACTGCCTCAATTTTAATCCTTTTACTATAAATCCTCCAAAAATGCATGGCACATTTCTCCCTCTTACTGACCAGACTGGTGACACAATTTAACCTGACACCGGTCTTCTCTGATCTACTGCAGGGATGCTCTCGGGTGCCGTTGAGTTTTATAGCACATTTTGCCCTTATATCAAACGGTGCCACTTCCTCTGTGGGGAGCTGTGAGTTGTGGACTAAATGATCCAGTCTTGCCTGGAGTGTCAAAAGGCTTCTAGGACCCAATCCCACTATAGTGTGATGAACACCTCCAACATGTGTAAGAGCTGATTTTACTATGTTTGTATATTTGCAAATGTGAACATGGTATGTCATATAATTAGATTAAAGGACTTTCTGAAAAGAAATGCCAATTCTCTCTCATCCCAAATTTTCTCACTGCATATAACTTTCTTGAATGCACCAATGTAGAAATAATACAGGTCCTAAAGGCTAGGTCTAAAAACAATAACTTCTAAAAACATAGAAGCCTATGCCTCTAAAACAGTCCTCAACCTCGGAAACTTGCACTAATAGGAAGTCGGTCATCAAAGTGCCCAAGGAGGGCACACTATCCAACACCCACTTGAGAGATGGTCATGAAGGGTAAGGAGAGGGAAGGCATAGCTGGGCCTCAGAGAGCAACAGACAAGGGAGGTCCTCCCAGAGAGCATAAAAGGAGTTAATGACGATCCTTCCACCTCCAGGGCTGAGGGGCCTCTCGATGCTATGTGTCTCCCATTCTTCTGAATGAGAATTTTTATTGCAATGTGACTAAACTGTTGTAGAGGCGCAGAAAACTCTCACTTCCAGCAGAGCTGGGAGAGGAATATTATTTATAGCTTCCCCCATGTGTGTAAGGATTACCAAAAGGGTTGGACTGACACCATATGGGAAACAATAAAGAGAAGAAGCACAGAGAAGGAAGAAAAGGCCCATCAGTAGAAAATCCCAGAAAGTGCCAGCAAAAATCCAATTATGATGGTGAGGCTCTCATTCTGAACTTCAAAAGAACTATCTTTGTTCGTACCAAGTGTAGAAAACAGGGTGAAGGGAGAGAGCAGCAGAAGCCCCCTTGAACTTGATCTGGTTCAGAAAAAAGCCGAAGAGGCAGGACTATACAGAAAATCCCATAGATGGGTCACACTTGCAGGAAACCCTCTCTCTCTGTGGCAGCAGAAAAGAGGACAAAGATGTGCTACCTAAAAGGTTACCCTACCTCTCCCGGCTCTCCTCCTCCGGCCGCACAGAATCTTTCAGCAGATAGCTGGATCGGGAATATCGTTTGTTTTTGGCATCAAGTATTTCGAAAGGAAACCGGTCCAGCATAAATACAAAGCTTCTGTTTTTTAAAACGGTGGCAAGAGGGGTGCCTGGGTGGCTCGGTCGGCTAAGCATCCAACTCTTGATCTCAGGGTCGTGAGTTCAAGCCCTGTATTGGGCTTCACACTGGGCATGGAACTTACATAATATACAATATTACCAACAGGTGAAAGGCACTCAGTCAAAAAACGCTGCCTCAACCAGACAAAACGTGTGACCACCTGTGAAGTAATCACCTCCAATAACCATCGCAGCAAAACCACAAAGCAGAAGAGCCGGAAATCAGGAAAGAAACTGTGAGATAACAAGGGAAGATGGAAAGTGAGCTAATGGCATTCCGGAAAGAAATACGAAAGGAAAAAATATCCCCTAATGATCACAAAAATGAAAATAAAATTGGAAGGAGCACATGGCAAAAAAGGCACTGTGAAAAAACAGGAAAGGAAGAGAGAAGATAACAGGAACAAAATGGAAACCACATTTTCCGAGTTAAAAAGGAGTGGTGGGAGGGGGGTGTGTGCCTGGGTTGCTCAGTCAGTGGAGCGTCTGACTTCTGCTCAGGTCATGCTCCTGTGGTTCACAAGTTCAAGCCCCACGTCAGGCTCTATGCTTGACAGCTCAGAGCCTTGGAGGCTGCTTCTCATTCTGTGTCTCCCTCTCTCTGCCTCTCCCTTGTTTGCGTGCTCTCTCGCTCTCTCTCTCTCTCTCTCTCTCTCAAAAACAAATAAAAACATTTTTAAAAATTTTTAAAAAGGAATAGGTGGAAAATGATAGACACAGAAGACAGGCAAAGTAATGACAATATATGTATAGTCAGAATTCCCAAAGAACAGAACCAAAACCACATGGCAGAGGATATGTGTAAAGATGACAATCAAGAACACTTTCCTGAAATAAAAGGGACAAAACCTACTTGTATTATCAGATGAAAGAGAAACGGCCCTTTGTGTAGCCAAGCAACAAAGTAAAATCCCTTCTAAAAGGGGGAAAAATTGGGCTGGCATCAGGTTTCTCCCCAGCAGCACAGACGTTAGAAAAGAGTGGATTATCACCCAGAAGACCCTCAAAAAAATAAAATGTGAGTCACAGATTTCATTTCCAGACACACTGCCCCTCGAGGGTAAGGCTATATTTTGAGCAAAGCTGAGAGAGAGAGAGAGAGAGTGGGTGCAAGCAGGGGGGCGGGCAGAGAGAGAGGAAGACACAGAATCCGAAGCAGGCTCCATGCTCTGAGCTGCCAGCACAGAGCCCGACATGGGGCTTGAACTCACAAACTGTGGGATCATGACCTGAGCCGAAGGCTGACGCTTCACCAACTGAGCCACCCAGGTGCCCCTCCTATGAGCCCTTCATAAGGCAACTACTTGAAGATGAGTTTGAGCCAAGTAAGTGGTGATGAGAAAAGCCACAGCAGAAGAACCAGGGCTGAACATTGACAATATATAACTGTGGGACCAGGACTAAAACACATGTGAGTATCAGGTAACAGAACACAATGTAAATCACAGACTCTGACGTTATAGAATGATCCAGTGAGTAACACCCAACAGCCCAAGTGCGAAAGAAGTAGAGACGCTGAGTAAGTTCACTGACTGCATTCTACGTCACAGCTGAGAGCCAAGAGTTATCATTCGATGTGGGCAAATCATCAAATAGAAGCATAAGCATATTTAACAATTTAAAAGTAAGCATTACAAGGACGGTATCGACTAAAATTGTGTGAGAGAAGAGATGTCTTCACCTGTGATAGAGAACTAGCAAATACTGCTTAAAAAAGTGAATACAGAGTTTATTATATATGACTGTAATTATAAAGTTAACCCCTAACACAAAAATCTAAAACTCCCCAAGAATCAGAAAAAAGACACACGCAAATATAAGACAAAAACCGGTGCAGGGAAGAGGTAATCACAGATCACCATAGGATCAGTTATAAAGGGCATTTACCTGGTCAAAATAAGGCAAACCTTCATTGTTGATCGAATTAAGCCATATTGGGAAGATAGGGGGATGGGAAGAGAGCCCTGTACAGAAGGGCAGAGGGGAAGAAAGAGAATCACAGGGAATATGTTCCAAGACCCCAGTGGGGCCTGAAACCACAGACAGTACCAAACCCTATACAGACTATGTTTCTTCCTATCCATGCATACCTATAATAAAGTTGTTTTTTTTTTTATTTTTTTTTTCAACATTTATTTATTTTTGGGACAGAGAGAGACAGAGCATGAACGGGGGAGGGGCAGAGAGAGAGGGAGACACAGAATCGGAAACAGGCTCCAGGCTCTGAGCCATCAGCCCAGAGCCTGACGCGGGGCTCGAACTCACGGACCGTGAGATCGTGACCTGGCTGAAGTCAGACGCTCAACCGACTGCGCCACCCAGGCGCCCCGAAAGTTTAATTATACAGTAGGCACAGTAAGAGACAACTGATGATGAAATAGAACAATGATAACCATACACTGTCATAAAAGTTATGTGAATGGTCTCTCAAAATATCCCACTGTTCTGCACTCACCCTTCCCCTTCCTGTGATGATGTAAGATGATAAAATGCCGACGTGATGAGATAAAGTGAGGTGAATGATGTACGCATTGTGATGTAGCATGAGTCCACCACCGACCTTCTGATGATGAATCAGAAGGAAGACTGTCTGCTTCTGGACCACAGTGGACCGAGAGTAAATGAAACCATAGACAAAAAAAAACCATGGTTGGGGGGACCTCTCTGATTCCTCACCTTTCACAACTGGAAGTCAAGAAATAATCTCTAAAACTGAAACTTCTGGAAGTGGCAATACAAGTAGAATATTTAAAGACAGGGAAATTGGGGCGCCTGGGTGGCGCAGTCGGTTAAGCGTCCGACTTCAGCCAGGTCACGATCTCGCGGTCCGTGAGTTCGAGCCCCGCGTCGGGCTCTGGGCTGATGGCTCGGAGCCTGGAGCCTGTTTCCGATTCTGTGTCTCCCTCTCTCTCTGCCCCTCCCCCGTTCATGCTCTGTCTCTCTCTGTCCCAAAAATAAATAAACGTTGAAAAAAAATTTAAAAAATAAAGACAGGGAAATGAATGTTGAAATAATCAAAAGAGAGGAGAGTAGTTAGTTGCCCCAGGGGAGGTGAGGAAAGGCAGAGGGGCAGAAACGGTCGTGCTTCATTAACAAACTTCGTAGAACTTTTGGATTCTTTCGTTAACAACCCTAGTAGTAAAAAAAAGTACAATTTTTGAAAAGGAATTTGAGCTCAACTGACCAATCCATGTTTTGATTTTCTATTCTGATCGTTTCATCAGGTCCTTTCAAACTAAAGGCTGTCTAGCCTCTCGTTTTGAAAATGAAATTCCTTAGTCTGCTTTGCCTTTCATTGAAAGCCCCTACAACTACTGCATTTATCCAGCAGTGTTTCATAAGCCTCCTTTGAACCTCAAGCTGCCAGCGTTCTAGGGCCAAATGTTGACTAAGTGCCGTTTCTCGGGGCCCCCACAAAAAAAGATATTAGCAAAGGAATGAATACCTATGGTGGTGATGACAGTTCCAGCAAAGAAAAAGGCACTTCCAAGGTCCCAGTGACTGCTGTTGTTGGAAGAGTTTCCTATTGGACTTACTCCTGCATTATCAGCGTCAAGGGCATGCTGCAAAGAAAGCAAGAAAGCACGAAATTCAGTTAAAAAGCTTAAAAAAAAAAAACCCAAAGCTCTCAAATTCTTTCCCTGCTCAAGAAATTGCAGTGATCTAAAGGGGACCAGTCATGTGAATGCGGGTGCAGACATAACATGAAATACTAAATACCCACTTATTAAAATTGGAAAATTAATGTTAGGTGGGGAAAAAAAGATATAGAGTATGGTGCCATTTATGTAAAATTTGCAGGCACAGGATTTAGACAATCTAGGCACGGATTATGCAAAATGCATACCTGTCTATTGCATACACATAGAAAGATGTCTAGAAGGACTGTCACCCAAAATGTCATTCCTGGAAGGCAGAATTTTTAGTTGCTGTTCACTCTTCCCGTTTCTGTTTCGTTACAATGTTTTACACTGAGCT
Organism: Herpailurus yagouaroundi; assembly: GCF_014898765.1. NCBI lineage: Eukaryota > Metazoa > Chordata > Mammalia > Carnivora > Felidae > Herpailurus > Herpailurus yagouaroundi. The sequence goes on from NW_024412396.1 coordinate 61,127,016, forward strand.
GGCTTCAGGATGGCAGGAGGTCAGAGCTTAGGCTCCAAGTCAGACCGCCATGGCTCTACCCACTCTTAACTTCAGAACCGTGCACAAGTTATTTTAACCTTTGTAAACCCAAATGTCCTCATTTGCAAACTGGGGATAATAATACCTTTCCCTACAGAGTTGTGAGGGTTGAATGAGATGGTTCATATAATACACTCAGCCCAGTGCCCAGCACCGAGTCAGGGGGTAAGAAACAGCAGCCAATTTCCCACCTGTCATTGGACAATTCCTCTACCCCACCCTGCCACCCACCCCCACACACACACACAGCTCCTATTGTAAATAAATGACAGTGACTCCTCCTCGCTGGGTACAGGATCTGGAATGCCACACACCTTAAATTCACAATACATTGGCCACATCGAAGATCTAACCTCAACTCACACTACTAGAAAAGCCTCCAACCTGAGGCAGGACGACACTCCATGAGTCATTTCCTTCTACCTCTGGGCCTTTGCTTATGCCCTCCCCCAGTTGTGTCTATCCTGCAGAGTCCAATCCAGATCCGACTTCTTCCAGAAGGCTCCATCCATGTACCAGAGCCCCCCACAGATAATCACTTCCCAGGCTCAGACTTCTGCGCCACGTATATTTCATTGGCTTTGGATCACACACTCCCCCGCTGAGACTTGGCATGTGTAGAATAGGGTGGAAAAGACCCCAGCGGTCCTTCTTGAGCTGGCCTCTGCCAATCCCTTTCAGGCCAGGGGAGAGTGTGGGAAGAACCTTCGAACAGGTGAGCTGTGGTAAGGAGGTGGAGCCTTCAGACGGGGCTGACAGACACATGAGCTACTTCTGGAACAACAAACAGAGACACCGTTCCACGGACCCAGTTGGAATAACCCCATAGGGAGATAACAGGACCCAATTAAATACTGAAATGTGATTATATTTATCCTAAATAATGCCCGTTAAGCTTTGTTAAAGCAGACAGTGTCTGCCACAAATGAGACCAACTGAACAAGTCAGTCATTACATTCTGCCTTCCTTAATCTGAGGTATTTCAGACTCTCTAGGCCAGGGATCAGCAACCTTTTTCTATAAAGGGCCCGAGAGTAAATATCTTAGGCTTTGTGGGCCACATACGGTTTCTGTTGCATGTTCTTCTTTTCTTTTTACGATGCTTTAAATATGCAAAAACCATTCTTTTGCTCATGGGTTATACAAAAACAGGCTGTGCGCTAGATTTGGCCGAGACCCCTACACAACTGACTGATCAACAGGGGGGGAAAAAATCCCTTTTGCTCCAGGTTATTCTTTCCTGCCCCTGAGAATATGAGCTCCTACCCTGGAGGCTGTTTCTGGCACCCCAGGATTCAAAATCCGGCCGTGTGGGATGTGTACAGGCTGTCTTAGCTGATGTCTAAGTGACCTAATTGACAACTATCACTTATTCATCAGACGCTAGGCTCTGCCCTGCTTCAGAGGAAGACACATGGCAACTCCTTCCTGCTAGTAAAAGATCCATTTTCACCGTGCTTGTGTGAGTGCTGTCCGACCAAACCCCAGGCCTTAGCTAGTGTTTATGTCCTCGTTACCTATTCAGCTCTGCTAGGTCTGCCCTCAAGTCACACCTTGGGGGCAGCTCTAGGCCACAGTCACTTAGATGGGCTCAGATCACACTGTCAGCACCGAGTATTTGCAACGTCTATGAAGCTGCAGAGAGAGCCGGGGTTCAATCAAGTCTCACTGTGCCGAGAAATGTACACAAATGTCATAAGCTGCGTATAAAAGTACAGATTCGGGGCGCCTGGGTGGCGCAGTCGGTTAAGCGTCCGACTTCAGCCAGGTCACGATCTCGCGGTCCGTGAGTTCGAGCCCCGCATCAGGCTCTGGGCTGATGGCTCAGAACCTGGAGCCTGTTTCCGATTCTGTGTCTCCCTCTCTCTCTGCTCCTCCCCTGTTCATGCTCTGTCTCTCTTTGTCCCAAAAATAAATAAACGTTGAAAAAAAAATTTAAAAAAAATAAAATAAAAGTACAGATTCGCCGCAAAGACAAGTGGGGAGGATTATTTGTTTCATCAAAACATCCAGAGTAAGATTCCTTTTCAAGTCTCATTTTTTTTTTGAATTATGCAATTGATAAATATTTAATGTTTACATATGTAGCCCTCAAGGAAAGCGTTTGTCGGTGGAAAGCGAAGGAAACGAACATTTGTTGAGTTTGTGCCTTCAGCCAGGTGCTTCAGAAGTGTTTTTCCACTTTATCCTTTCTGCTGCTTGGATGTTATCCAGTTTTACCCTTTCTGCAACGTGCAAGAAAGTAACGTTATCCCCACATTAGAGACAGGGAACCAGGCTCAGGGAAGGTAAGTAACTTGTCCTAGGCCACACAGCGGGGAAGTGAGGCCAGAATTCAAATCGGGACCTGGCCTTTTCCTCTATAGATGGCAGTCCTATCCCCACCTCCAGGCTCACCTCCAGGCTCACCTCCAAGACATAAACGAGGCTGAAGACGGCCACTGCCCAAGAATTCAGGCAGAAGGACCTCTCAACGGATCATTTCTAATTAGACTATATCCTTAAATACACAAACGCAGGCACCAAACTGCATTTGGCTGTTGGCACCAGTGAGATCTTAACTGCTCTGCATTTAAAATAAAATTTAAAAATAAATAAACATTGGGAAGGGGTTGACTTTATACCCTGAGAGGGAAAGGACAGAACAAAGAGGGTGCAAACCCTGAAAAAGCCGGAAGACAAGAAAGAAAAGGTGAGAAAGGAGTGTCAGTTGATGCTGGGAGTTCAGGGTTCAGCCACAGCAAAGCCAGGGCCACTCAAGAGCAGGTCCATCCAGTATCAAACGTTAACTCTGTTTATATATGTGTTGTAAATCCCTCCCTCGTTTTCCCAAATCTATACTAAAGTGGGCGACACAAGCAAATACCTTGAAGTGGTTTTGAGGAAATTAAATACAAGGCACAGTGGGGCCCGAACAAGACTTAGAACCAGAGCAAGGAGAAAAAGAAGTTCTCCAACAAGTCCCCACGCCCTTGGTGAGGCTTTGGACAATCCCCAATGCCAGCAATCAGATTTGATTATCCCATCCAGATCTGGTGAATCAGAGAGACTCCAGCAAAGCACCAGAATTAAAATGCATTGGCAAACTCACGCCCCGCACACAGAGAAAACCCAGTCTAAACAGACTGCTATCACTCGAAGCGATAGCATCATTTTTAACTCAACAAGAATGTTTCTGATGGAGGGCAGAGTTCTAACTTTATTAATTTTTAAAGTATTTTCTAATGATCTTAACTGTTTGAACCCAAGTGAAACGTTTTGAAATTAAATGTGCTTGTTTTCACATTGCGTTTTTCTCTGCGTTCAGGCTGCAGAAGTGAAGCTAAGCCAGGCCATTAGAAAAGTCTGGGCACAGAGATAAAGAAATCATGCATATGAGCTGTGTACTGTTTCACTTAAAAGATCAGGTACAGGGTAGAGGCGTGTCACCAAGAGTAGCATCACGTTAGGCCATAATCTCAGACCCGATGCACATCATGTGTTCACTTACAAGTTCAACCACTATCAAGTTCAGAGAGGTCTTATGAGAATCAAAAAAAAAAAAAAAAATTACACTAGATGTGATATGAGAGCCTCAAGCTTCAGGGAAAGAGTATTCCAGATAAGAGAGCATTACTTTAAAATTTAATTCCACTCCTCCTTGAATTTCCTTCTTAGCCTCTAAGTTGGAATCTCCAGCACCCACCCAACTACCCAGCAAACGACTCAGGAGTGAACGCTGAAATCAATAATAAATGAACAAACTAAAGTAATAAATTCAGGCCCATGCAACTTACTTCTTCTGTAAAGGCAGACAAACCTAAGAAAGTAACCCAACAAAAATAAATATAGTGATGATTTTAAAAGAGAAGAAGAAGGTGAGAAGCTAACTTGCATGGAAGCAAGATCTTAAAAAGTAGAATCGTGGTTGCCAGGGGCTGTGGTGGGGAGAATGGGGAGAGGTTGGCCAAAGAGTACAAACTTGCAGTAACAAGATGAGTAAATTCTGGGGATCTAATGCACAGCGTGGCAATCACAGCAGTGACAATGCATTACATGCCTAAAAGTTGCTAAGAGAGCAGATCTTAGGTACTATTACCACAAAAAAAGAAATGCTAATTATGTGACACGATGAAGGTGTAATCTAATTCCACAGTAGTAATCATTTTGCAACATACAAATGTATGAAACCAATATATTATACACCTTAAACTTACACGTTATAGGTCAATCATATCTCAATAAACCTGGAGAACAAATAAATAAGGGTCTGTCTCTCCCCCATCCTCCCACCCCCCCCAACCCCCGCCCCTCCATGTATTAGGACCACCTGAAAGGTATAACAGAGAAACCACAGCCACTCTGAAAGTGAGGCGGGGGGGTCTGAGGTTGATATGAAGGGAAGAGGTAAAGATGGCCCTTGGAGGCACCCCCCAGCAAGTACCCCTCCCCCCCAGCTTTCCCCGGGGCTGTAACCCATAAGGCAATGCTGGGCTGCACAAATCACTGTTCTGGAAGGCGCAAGATACCATCACAAGTGTTAGCACTACAGCGGAATGAATGATGACCCACAGGAGACCACTAACTGTCTGTGGCTTTTCTCCTATGATCTGTGTACTCGGTGAGATAATCTGTTTCTGTTTCCTTATGTGGCACCGAAAAGAAAAACCAACAAAGGCAGAGCAATCATGACTCAGCTGGTCTGAGACTCTGGCTGAAGAATACAGCCAACGGGTGCCATATGCACAGACGCTAACAGCCAGAGCGATCATCTGACTTAAGTCCAACCCAGGACACTTGCCAAGTAGAGAGGGGCTCTGTTAATAATCATGGTGGGACCAAAAGACAGACCGAATGCAGGACGTATGGTCACTTTACTAATAGCTTATACCACGTGGAACAAAGCAAAGGGCCTCGTCTGAGAACCCAAAGATGGTTCTGTGTCTACAACATTCTTAGGCCCAGGAGGGCACGGTCAGCAAAGGGGTCTACGAAGTAGATAGTTAGCTAGATAGAGGCTGTGGCAGGATGAGGGGGTGGGCATGAAAAGTGACTCCATAAATATATTACAAGAGAGCACACTTTCAGCCACTAATGGACAGAAGGAAAGCCACAAACCCTGTGAGGCAGAGAAAGGCAATTGGCAGAATGCATTCATTACGACTCAAAATTGCCCCTAATGATTCAAAACCCCACCAAGAGGGCAGCCCCATCTCTGCACGTTCTTGCGCAGCTGCGGCGGAAGGGCCTCAGGTAGGAAATGGAAGCGTGGTATTAATTTGTTCGCCACAGCTGCTTTTTATTTCTCCTGCTTCAGAAGCAATTCTCATATAAATATTTCCCAGCAGCAGAAGTGAATATGCTAGTGCGAGGAAAGGGGCAGTCTTACATCCAAGGGCAAGGCCACATCACAATATTTCAAACAGTGGGAGGGTACCGGAGAGGAGATCTGGAGTGGCCCCCCAACAAGGCACTTCTATGGCTGATTCCAAGAAGCCTTTGCTTCAGTACCCAGGTGGACAGTACGACCACCATCGGCCTATTTCTCTCCCAACAGAGCAAATCTGTGCATCGAGTGGCAGACGTTCAGCCTCTACACATTACTCAGCTTCTCTGAGCCTCAGTTTCCTCGTCTATCAAGTGAGGGGCCTTTCCCTGTCAGGATTTTCTTTTTTAATATAATTCATTGTCAAGTTGGCTAACATACAGTGTATATATACAGTGTGCTCTTGGTTTTGGGGGTAGATTCCCATGATTCATTGCTTACATACAACACCCAGTGCTCATCCCAACAAGTGCCCTCCTCAATGCCCATCACCCATTTCCCCCTCTCCCCCACACCCCCCCCATCAACCCTCAGTTTGTTCTCTGTATTTAAGAGTCTCTTATGGTTTGCCTCCCTCCCTCTCTGTTTGTAACTATTTTTTTTCCCTTCCCTTCCCCCATGGTCTTCTGTTAAGTCTCTCAAGTTCCACATATGAGTGAAAACGTATGATATCTGTCTTTCTCTGACTTATTTCACTTAACATATTACCTTCCAGTTCCATCCACCTTGCCGCAAATGGCAGGATTTCATTCTTTCTCATTGCCAAGTAGTATCCCATTGTATACATAAACCACATCTTCTTTATCCACTCATCAGTTGATGGGCATTTAGACTCTTTCCATAATTTGGCTATGACAAATCTTTGACAAAGCAGGAAAGAGCATCCAATGGAAAAAATAGTCTCTTTAGCAAATAGTGCTGGGAGAACTGGACAGCAACAGGCAGAAGAATGAAATTAAACCACTTTCTTACACCATACACAAAAATAAACTCAAAATGGATGAAAGACCTAAATGTGAGACAGGAAACCATCAAAACCCTAGCAGAGAAAACAGGCAATGACCTCTTTGACCTCAGCCGCAGCAATTTCTTGCTCGACATGTCTCCAAAATGAACTATTGGAACCTCATCAAGATAAAAAGCATCTGCACAGCAAAGGAAACAATCAGCAAAACTAAAGGCAACTGACAGAATGGGAAAAGATATTTGCAAATGACATATTGGAGAAAGAGTTAGTATCCAAAATCTATAAAGAACTTACCAAACTCAACACCCATAAAACAAATAATCCAGTGAAGAAATGGGCAGAAGACATGAATACACACTTTTTCAAAGAAGACATCCAGATGGCCAACAGACACATGAAAAGATGCTCAACATCACTCATCATCCAGGAAATACAAATCAAAACCACCCTGAGATACCACCTCACATCAGTCAGAGTAGCTATAATTAATAACTCAGGAAACAACAGATTCTGGAGAAGATGTGGAGAAATGGGAACCCTATCACACCATTGGTGGGAATGCAAGCTGGTGCAGCCGTTCTGGAAAACAGTGTGGAGGTTCCTCAAAAAATTAAAAAATAGAACTACCCTATGATCCAGAAATTGCACTACTAGGAATTTATCCAAAGGATACAGGAGTGCTGATTCATAGGGGCACATGTACCCCAATGTTTATAGCAGTGCTTTCAACAATAGTCAAATTATGGAAAGAGGATTTTTTTTAATGTATGAAAACTTTGAGAAGTGTGCCTTGTCATTTCATATATAATAATACTAATGATAGCAGGAATCCTTTCTGAGCACTTACTAGTGCACAGAGTGACTCAGTTAACCCTCATGATGATCCTGTGAGACAGGCATCACTATCTTCATGTGGGACACATGAGATTTAGAAGAGGGAAGTACCTCGACCATGGTCCCACATCTAGGGCACGGCAAAGTGAGCCAGTGGCTGCTATTAGAATTGTCAATGGGAGGGGCACCTGGGTGGCTCAGTTGGTTAAGCGTCTGACTTTGCCTCACTCAGGTCATGATCTCATGGTTCACGAGTTTGAGCCCCGCGTTGGGCTCTGTGCTGACAGAGCAGAGACTGGAGCCTGCTACAGATTCTGTGTTTCCCTCTCTCTCTGCTCCTCCCCTTCTCTCTCAAAACTAAATAAACATTAAAAAACATTTTTTTTTTTTTTTTTTTTTTAAGAATTGCCAACAGAATTGCTTCCTAAATGCCGGAAAGGAAGACTCTCTCCATCCTCGGTGTTCTTCTTTCTCCCCATCCTGGACCCTCTTGGCCCAGCTCCCTGCCTTGCAGACAGCAGGCTGGATCCCACCCAGGCTGGAACCCCTCAAGCATCTATGAAAGGTGGAGGGAGAAGGGAGAGGGGACTGATATGCCTGTGCCTTCCCCTCCCACCTGGCGGATGGTCAACGTGGCCCTCTGCCTGTGCTGGCCATCCTACAGCCATACGACCTCAGCATCTCCCACAAAGAAATGCCAACAAAAACTTTTTATGTCCAGACCATAAAGAGAAAAAGAGAGAGGCACCTTCTGTGCCTTGGTGAATATTATGACGATGTTTATTTTCCTGCCATCCTAAGTATCAAGTTATGTGCAAATATTAGCCCTTCCTCGGGTCCCTGACAGCAAGCTTTCATCAACACTTTACAGCCTGGTTATAAATCTAAAGGGAAGGCCACCTGCAGAATGGAGAGAACAGTAGAGAATCTGTTTAGGGAATAAAAGAGCAAATCTGAATTAACTGGACCATATACCCAGAGCCTATGGTCTTAGATAAGTAACTTTCTTGCTACCACTACTTAATTCTTTGGTGGGGTAATGTTCTAAAACTCAATTCATTAGCATCTGGCTATACACTAATGACTAATATATCTATATATTGTCATGTGGGGTCAAGCCATATTTGGGGATCTCTTTTACCTTCCAAATTGTGCCTTACAATGTAGAATCAATTTTCTCTCTCTCTCTCTCTCTCTCTCTCTCTCTCTCTCTCTCTCTCTCTGACTACATGGGAGGAAGAAATAAGAGAAATTTTAAACCATGAGGAAAGCAACAAGCTCATTAGGAAGTAGAGTATCATCCATGCTCCAGTAAGATCAATAAGCTTCCTGACGAACTGTCACCCTTTCATCCCAGTTTGGACTCATCCTGTACAGACTCAGTAACCAATTTGCCAAGTGATACTCAAAAGTCACCCCGGTCCTGCAGAGAATGTTTGACATATGCCCCATTCTCTCTGCACTTGAGATCATTCCTATCAAACATGAGTCCGTCCACAATTTCAGAGGTGGGGAGGGGGAATTTAGTGGGCTACAGAAGGAACTCCAGGAATTCGGATTCACAGCAACGTGAGCTAATTCCTTCCATTGCTATGGCATTCAAGAGACCCTGAAATCTAAGAGATGGTTCATAACATCATGAAAGAGAGATGCTTCTGCTATCTTGTTTTCATTGTAGCTATTAACTTAGACTCTTCTAAGAGTCTTGCTCTTGAGTGTTCAATATGAATCCCAAATTAATACTTCATTTCCCGTGCCTCTGTAGACAACATGCCAGCACCTATAACCAGCACCAGTGTCTAATGAGCATGATTTGATCTGGAAACAAGAAGGAAGTGGAGACAATCCCAGAGACTTTGGAGAAAGCTCTAGAATACTCACAAAAATAATCATAGTAGCCAGCATTTGAAATGCACCTTCTTCTCTTATTCAACCCTCACAAAAACCCTGTTATAAAAAGTCATGTTATTAATTCCATCTCTTGTCTAAATGAGACAAGAGAAAGCAAAAGTAACTTGGCCACAGTTGTAGTAGCTGGTAAGTGGCAGAGCCGGGACTGGTTAAAGGCACACTCCTTCAACTATGCCTTCTCCTGTCTCCCACAGACACCTCTCTGTCCACTGTGCAAACATTTTTCTAAAGCTCATCTGCTAAGTCACTTTCTCCCACATGAAATAGGACAATATAGAGAAGAATTTGTGATCTGGTCCTCATTTCTCAAAGAATGAAAGGTTAACTCCTCACTCCATAAAGTTAACCTGGCATCAGCAAGATTTCCATCTCTTCTGTCCACTGAGAAGGAAAGGAATTTCCTTGTTCTCAGCAAAGACTAAGAAGTTACTCTTCACCACAGATCTGAATGACAACTCATGTACTTTGGTTTTAAACAGAATATACCTGACCCAGCCTCAATACCTTTATGTGAAGACACAACGTCTCTCTAGAGCACAACCAACAGGTAATCATGACCCTCTGCCGTCCTCACAGGTGAATGAAGGTCCTTTTGAAGGTCCCACAGGTTGAGACATAGACTCCTGCTCTGTGAATAAGGGCCCAAGTGTTTCCTTATCTTCCAGCAATGGCCATACTGGATTCCAACTATCAAGACAAGTTGGTCTCCTCTGACCATTAGTAGAACATTGTGGTTAAAAAGCACAGATACTGGGGGTGCCTAGGTGGCTCAGTCGGTTAAGTGTCTGACTTTGGCTCAGGTCATGATCTCACGATTTGTGGGTTCGAGCCCCATGTTGGGCTCTGTGCTGATAGCTCAGAGCCCGGAGCCTGCTTCGGATTCTGTGTCTCCCTCTCTCTCTACCCCTCCCCCATTCATGCTGTGTCTCTCTTTCTCTCAAAAATAAATAAACATTTTTTTAAAAATTTTTTTAAAAAGCACAGATTCTGGGGCCAGACTCCCCATCTCCAGATCCCAGTTCTACCTCTCAGTCAAGCTTGGGCAAGTTACTTAACTCCTCCCGTCAGTTTCTTACCCTCACCTCAAAGGATCATGTCAACATTAAATGATAAAGTATTTACAGCAGTGCCTGGCCTCAGTAAACACCATGCAAGTGTTAGCTAATGATACAATTAATACCAGACTGGGAGCTTCTGGAGGACAGGGAGTAGCCATCTTGCATCTTCTGTTATTTGTTTTCTTTTTCTATTTTTTTAAATATTTTTTTAACGTTTATTTATTTTTGAGACAGAGACAGAGACAGAGCATGAACAGGGGAGGGTCAGAGAGAGAGGGAGATACAGAATCTGAAACAGGCTCCAGGCTCTGAGCGGTCAGCATAGAGCCTGACGCGGGGCTTGAACTCAGGAACCGCGAGATCATGACCTGAGCCAAAGTCGGACGCTTAACCGACTGAGCCACCCAGGCGCCCCTGTTATTTGTTTTCTAATCACAAGAGTCTAACACAGCACCTGCTTCGTGACAAGCATTCAGTAAATATTAGTTATCTAAATGAATACATCTGATTATAAATAATGAAAATAATTAAATGAGCCGCACGCCATCAAAATCTCGTTAAATAAGATTTTCTCTTCACTTTAAACGAGAAGCAGACACATGCACATTTGTACAGAAATGTGGATGCCGTACCACTCATTGCTGGGTTTTTGTTTTATTTTTATGGGAGTTGTTTTTTTGTTTTTTTGGTTTTTTTTTTTTTTTTTGGAACACAATCCTCATTTGCAAATTCATTTTTCCAGTAGCATGCCAATTTCCAATAGCTCTTTAATTTCTGGCTTAAAAGCTTCAGGACTTCACTAAACACTGATGGAATCACAACCTCCGGGATGAAAACAATAATAATAATGAACTGGAGGCCTGTAGAGACAGGCCAGGGGCTGCAGGCCCAACCCTGCGTGCACTGAACAATCTTGTGTATGACTGCTTCACTGGAGAAATGGCAGTGCCTCTGACTTCGGGACACCCACCAGGAGGAGTCACTTCAATTTGTCAGGGCTGCGTCCTTGGGCACAAAGGACCCAAACCTGCACTCAGCAGAGGTCACCTGCTGCCTCAGCTGTGGCCTAAACTTCTTGCCCAAAAGCTGCTTGGAAGAAGTGATGGCCCGGGGCAGGGAAGGACAAGGCTTAGCTGGCTCTGCTCTCTGACTCACAGCACGGATTTCCGCAGACTGCTGAATCGGTGTCTCCAGTGCCACGCTTCTCTTAAATCGCTGCATTCCTAAATACATAAACTTTGGAGGTTATGGACACCAAGGGAATCTGCTCATGCAGGAAAAAAAGACAGGAATATGCTTTAAGAGAAGTACTGTTGACAACAAGGCTGAAAAGAAAGGGCTTCTATTGCCCAGAAACAAATTTTCTGCTTCGCTTCTGTGAAGGTTTGAAATGAAGGGCTCTTGGTCTCCAAAACAGATATGAAAATCCCTATTCCTTCATTCCTCAAGCCTTGAGCATCTTCTGTGGGCCAGCTACTTGTGCCAGGCATGAGCGACATAAGGATAAAAGACACAGACTCAACCTGGAAGACCTTACAGCTGTGGGAAGGAGACGGATGAGAAAGACAGTAGTCACTCAATAGAGTCTATTAAGCGTGGAGGCAAATGTGAGTGATTGATGCCACAGGGCCAAGCAGAGCACCTCACGCCATGGAGGGTACACGACGGCCTCCCTGAAGACTTGAGTTTGGGTACCTCTGAAGGCAAATGATTCAGAAATCCAAAGCGTAACACTTAGCAGAGTGCCATAGTTGGTACTCCGTGAATGTGTAGTTACTAAATGAATGAATGAATGGATGAATGAATGATTTAAAGCCAGCTCTTTGACTACCACTGCAACCCTTTGGATCGAGATAAGGGACCCAAATGGCAAACTGGTGACTGATCACATCATGTCACCCTGCTGCCTGAAACACGGCCACAGCTTCCCAGTGCGCTCAGGATAAAGTCCAACATCAGGCCCCGCGCGGTTTGCTCCCCTTGCCCCTGCTCCCAGTCCAACCTCCTACCAACCTCCTACCTTGCTAACTCCCCTCCAGCCATAAATGCTCCTCTTCTCTCAAGTCCCCAGACACCCCGGGCACCCTTCCACCACAGGGCCTTGGCACTCAGCTGCCCCACCTGGACTCCCCGTGCCCCCTCTGTCAGACCTCCTGCTCACATGCCCCACGGCTCCATCCCGTCCGCAGCATTCACTCATGGCGGTTTTATTTATACTAATTTGTGTGGTCACACGCACAAGATTTGCCTCCCCTACTACCTATCAGTAGGGTAGCCATATGATTTATCTTTCAAACCAGGATACTTGCGACAGAGACAGAGACGCTATTATTATTCCAGAACCACAAAAACTGGGATGTTCGGTCATTCTAGTTATAAACTCCAAGAGGTCAGGGACTACGTCCACCTTTTATTCACCATTATGTCCCCAGGACTTAGCACTGAAGTTGGCGCAGGGCAGGAAATCAGTAAATTTGTTGAATGAATGAATGAATGAATGAATGAATGAGTAATGGAGTAAGGGATTTGGAGCTTGAAAGAAGAAGGGAATGGTAAATGTCACAGCCTTGGGAAATGTTCATGGCTCATGCAAATTAACTAACATCTCCTGCTCCTGGAGAAAACAGTTTGGCAGCTCCTGATCTCTGGCCCGCCCTTATCTGCAGAATAGCGGCTTTGGTTACCATGGCAGCATTAAAGGTCCACGCCCAGGACACGACACAGTACCCCATCCTCTCCTGCAGCCTCTTGTACCTTAAATGAAATCATGTCCCACCAAATCATGGTGGAGTCAGGCCCAAAGAGCAGAGCTAGTAAAATGAGTCAGTAGGCCAGAGTCCTGAGCAAAGTATCTAACACTCTAATCACTTATTAGCAAAGGATAAAAATCCCTAAGAGATCATAAAGGGAAAACCAGTGGCAGAGGTCCTGTTGACTAACGTAAAAAGTCCTGCACCAGTCCAAGTGGGGAAGGGAAGATACAGCAGGATGAGAGGGGACCCCCACCCACAAAGGCTCATACTTCCAGGAAATTCCAGACTTGGCTGACAGTTGAGAGCTTCAGGTTTGCTTCAGATAAAGAGACCATCATGACTAAGAAGTACCCATTTTGAGGTCAAGACGGTTCTGAGAAGTTAAGCAACTTGCCCAAGCAAGGACTGAAGGATGCCAGGAAAAATGTCCACCTCCCAGCATCAAGGTAGTGTGCTCACTGGGGTGGTGGGGGGGATGGGGATTAGGGGGTGCGGGGCGGGGGGGGCGGGTCAGAGACGTTATACAAGCTGTCCCCAGGGGACCCCTCCAGTGAGAGAGGAATCCTTGTTGCCTGCACTACAAGACCCTTACAATGGAACATCCCGAGTCCTCCCTGGTGGTCATTTCATCCAATACTACACCCACTCCTGTGAAACACCTCTCCCTCGTGGCTACTACCTGGAGAGAAATAGCCATGAGACCCCACTAGCTACTCTGGAGACCTGCAAAGTCTTAAAACATCTAAGAATTCACAGCCTGAAAACCAACTGCCACGTATCATCACTCACCCAGGCTGGGGTGTGGTTCCCCATCAGTCAGGGAAGCCACCTCATGATTTTATTCTTTGAGGTTTACAGAAGACAAAGGTGTTCTTGCTTTCTCCGAGACTAGCCATGACAGAAGCTTCTAAGACAATTGTATTGGGGTCAGGGACATAAGCAACAGAGGCATAGGAGAGCACTGAGGATAAAGAGGTTCTTGGGATGGGGTGGCTGTCAAATCAAGTTCAAGGAAATAATGTTTCCTGGACACCAGCTATATGCCAGGCACTCTGCTGGGTGCTCTGAGTGAGTTACCTCCTTCCCTCTTCAGCTTCTGAATGAGAGGGACTGTCCCACCCTTTTGTAGGAGGAGAAGACTTAGGTTCATTGGGGTGAGGGACCAAGTCTACCTGACTTTCAGGCCCATGCTCCTTCCCCTCTTTGACACCCCCTTCTTTGAAAATACAATATAGTCCACACGTGTAATGCTACAGTGCCAGGTGAGATAGCCCACATCTCCTTAAAAATTTCTCCTTTTCCTCCAGTATTTTCCTTGGGGGTAAAAGCTTTCAGAAAAGGCCCAGATGTGCTATAGGGCGATACTCACCATTGATGCAAGTTGAGCAGCATAGCCCAATGGCTAGACCTACGGGCTCTGGAGTCAGGTATCCCAAGGCTCAAATCCCAGTTTAACCATGCATTGGCTGTGACTTACCTTGAACCAGTTACTTCTTAGAATTAATTTTCTCATCCATAAAATGGAATGACGGCAGTGCAACTCTATCTGTAGGCTTATTGCAAGGGTTAAATGAACTCAGACCTGGAAGCACTTAGAAGAGTGCCTAGAGGAAAGTAAACCACCAATAAGTGGTAGCCATTTTTCATTACCTTGACAGCTCTGCAGGAGATCTCTCTGTTACTGTCATCTGCAGACTCCCTCGCGTCGCCTCGGGGGTGAGAGTCTAAAGATGGATGGCTCTTATGTGTCCCCTCTGGGTGGAACCCCTGAGGCCCAGCTCTGGTTAAGTGGCTTGCCCCAGGGCATCAAACTAGAAAGATCCACACGCCTCACTAGGGGTAAACAGCAGTCAGGTACAGATGACATCCACCCCTTCACTCAGTCACACCTTGGAATGATGGCCACCCTATTGTTCCACTGACCCGTGCCAGCCTTGGGGGCTGCCTGAGTCTTCTGGGACCCTGAGGTTCTCTGGAATGTTTCTCAAACTACAGGAGGAACAATGGAGGAGGGGCAGACAGTGATCAGTGTCCCCACCACGGCTCGGGATAAAGACGCGGATCTAGATGGCCCCGGTAAACCCTCTAAATGGAATAGGAAACTGGTCCATTTCCTCCCTGAGCTCAGGCCACAAAGACACAGCCCCTCGGTGTTAGCAACCCAACCCGGCACTCACAGAGCAATTTCTGCGAAGGTGACTTCACACTTCAACAGCAGAAGCACATTGAGAAAATCTGTCAATGACAAAATTTAGGATCGAAACCCTGGAGGGCCTTTTAGGAGCTTTCTTCTCTTTTCCCTTAGGAGGATCCCAGGATGCACATACTTCAGGGGCTTTCTGGCTTTTTTCTTCCTTCCCGAACAAAGAAATAGTAGCAGTCACAACAGCTGCAAGTAACTGAACTTTTTGTTTACTATTCATACGACCCAAACAGGTGGACACTAATACCACTATCTCCATTTTACAGACGGGAAGGTGAGGCCCCTGGGTGACTCCCCTATTTCCCAAGTCACCTGGCCGGGAAGCGGGGAAGAGATTTAACACAGGAAGGGAAACTGCAGAGTCTGGGTGCTTATTGCCACGCTATGCTGCCCACGCAGCCTCTGCTTGAACAAGGAGCACTGAGCAGGCACTCCAGAAATCTCTGCTGAATGGGGAATGAGTCATTTGCAAGTTTTCTTCATCTGACTCTCTTAAACGTGGCCCCTTCCATGGGTGATGGGTATTGAAGAGGGCATCTTTTGGGATGAGCACTGGGTGTTGTATGGAAACCAATTTGACAATAAATTTCATATATTAAAAAAAAAAGGAAATAGTTTGCTATAACTGTCAAAAAAAAAAAAAAAGTGGCCCCTTCCCTGTTATCTCAGTATCTGTGTCTCACTTATGATGTTCTAATAGTCTCCTTATGAGCCTTCCTTCCTTCAATTTCTCCTTCCACCAACCCAAAGCCCCCCTTGCTAGAAGAGTTATTTTTCCAACAGCAAATTTTCTTTTTTTTTTTTAATTTTTTTTTCAACGTTTATTTATTTTTGGGACAGAGAGAGACAGAGCATGAACGGGGGAGGGGCAGAGAGAGAGGGAGACACAGAATCGGAAACAGGCTCCAGGCTCTGAGCCATCAGCCCAGAGCCTGACGCGGGGCTCGATCTCACAGACCGCGAGATCGTGACCTGGCTGAAGTCAGACGCTTAACCGACTGCGCCACCCAGGCGCCCCTCCAACAGCAAATTTTCATGTCACTGCCTTGCTTAAACTCTTCAGTGACTCCTCACTTCCCAGGGCAGAAAGCCTAACTCCTCAGCAAGGCTCTCTGGGCACCTCCCAAATCCAGCCCCACTCGCCTCCCCAGTCTTATCTACCACCCCTCCCTACACCTCTCAGCTCAGGCCACACTGACCACCTGCAGCTTCCTCAACGGGCCACACTCACCATTGGGGTGCCCTTGACCCATGACCTAGGGAATGGATCTCCTCCCACAGTCCACGTTTCTGTTTGCATGTGCGGTGGTTAAAAGCCTAGGATGCATGGTCAGACCGCCCAGGAGTAAATCCTAGATCTTCTGCTTACTAACGGGGTGACCTTGAGCACATAACCTCGCTGCCTGATGCCTCTGTTTCCATGGGCACAAAAGACTATCCTTGTAGAACGGTTATAGGGACCAAAAGAGATAAAGAGCCACAAAATCTTCCCTGACCTCTGCGTCACTGGGGCTCCCATTTTTATGTACTTCTAGTAGCTCCATTCTGGCCGTCCTAAAAAGACAAGACAGAACAAATGCTGGCAGGGACGTGGAGAAAGGGGAACCCTCTCGCGCTGCTGGTGGGAATGTAAATCAGTGCCGCCACTCTGGAAAACAGTATGGAGGTTCCTCAAAAACTTAAAAATAGAACTACCATATGATCCAGCAATTGCACTTCTGGGAATACGTCCAAGAAAACACAAAAACACTAACTTGAAAAAATACACGCACCTCATGCTCACGGCAGCATTATTTACAGTAGACAAGACCCGGAAACCACCTAAGTGTCCATCGACAAAGGAGCAGATAAAGGAGTTGTGGTACATAATATATACAGTGGAACACGAGTAGACGGCATTATGCTAAGTAAAATAGGTCAGACAGAGAAAGACAAATACTGTATGACCTCACTTATATGTGGAATCTAAGAGAAAAATTCATAGAAAAAGAGATCAGAGGCCAAGGGGAGGGGGAGGGGGCCTGGAGGAAGGTGGTTAAAAAGTATCAGCTTCCGGTTATAAGATCCCAAAGTAGGGGCACCTGGGTGGCTCAGTCACTTAACCATCCGACCTCAGCTCAGGGCATGATCTCACCGTTTGTGGGTTCAAGCCCCGTGTCGGGTTCTGTGCTGACAGCTCAGAGCCCGGAGCCTGCTTCGGATTCTGTGTCTCCCTCTCTCTGCCCCCTCCCCTGCTCATGTTCTGCCTCTCTCTCTCTCTCTCAAAAATAAATAAACGTTAAAAAATAAAATTAAAATAAGATCCATAAGTAGTAAGGACAAAAAGTACAGCATGATGACCATAGCTAACGCTGCAGTGTGATATATAGGAAAGGTGTTAAGAGAGCAAATCTCGAGGGTCCTCAGCACAAGGAGAAGATTTCTTTTTTCTCTTTTTGCTTTTTTTCTTTATTGTAGCTATATGAGGTGATGGATGCCAACCAAACATAGTGGTAATCGTTACAGAATGTATGTTCCCAACCATTCTTCTGTACATCCAAACTTATACAGTGATGCATGTCAATTACATCGCCATAAAACTGGAAAAATAATAGCTCCATTCCAGTGAATTGCAGTTGTTGGGTTACATGCCTCTTCCTCCAGGGTTTCTCTGCCTCGGCACTGCTGACACCTGCCTGCATAATTCTTTGCTATGGCCAGGGCCGTCCTGTGCATTGCAGGATGTCAGCAGCCTCTCTGGTCTCTACTCACCAGACCCTACTAACACCGCCTCAAGACTTGACAACCAAAAATGCCTCCAGACATTGTCAGAGGTCATCTGGGGGGCAACCCCCCCCCCTCCCCATTAAGAACCACTGCCTGAACCAGGGGATGTATGGAAGTGTTGAATCTCTATATTGTACACCTGAAACTAATGCAACGCCGTATGTTAACCAACAGGAATTAAAATAAAAACTTTAAAGAAACGGTGCCCCTGCCTGAAACTCTAAGCTCCTGGAGCAATCCTACAAGCAGCAGTGGCAGCAGCAATAGCAATCGTGTTTTCTGAGCACTCACCACGTGCAAAGCCCTTCTCAGTGAGTCATAGAATTTAATCCTCTCAACACCCCAGGGGGGAAGGATTTTAGGCACATTTTATTGATAATGAAACTGGATCTCAGAGAGGTTAGTAACTTGCTCACGGTGTGTTTTATTTTCACCTTTTCTATCCTCAGCACCTAGCATGTTACCTGATACAACAGGCGTTCAATAGCAAGTTAAAGAATGCATGGATGAGGGGTGCCTAGGTGGCTCAGTCCATTAAGCATCCAACTTCGGATGCATCCGTTGATGCAAAGATAATGTGACATGACCTTTTTCCCCAAGATCTCACTGTCTATGGAAGGAAATTTCAAGCATGAATCTAGATTCAATTCAGACCACCGTTTATATGTATTGCAGCTAAATAAAAAGGGTCTCATCACAACAAGTATAATCCCATTCTTACTTAAAATTACTCCAGAATTGTTTCCCCCCTTTTCTATGGCATTCTAGGCCTTAAATCCAGCACAGATTAGTACCACACTCTCATCACCACAAACTTGACGGCGGTTTTTCACAAAAGAAGAAAACAAAGACAAAGCTATCCAAGAAAGAGTAATATAAAACACCACCCTTAGATCTGACAGGGTTTTTTTCATAAAAATTACAGGAACACAGGTATGAAATCATATTTATTCCCAGAGGGGGAGGTGGGGAGAGAATGTGTATTTCTAGGTATTGAAGAGTCAAGTCAGATTATCAAAATTTCCTTAAAGGAATATAATTGCTATGAAGGTTCCAGATCATAGGTAGCCCCCAAATTCATTTACCCTATCAGTGCAGTTAGAAAGAAAGAAAGAGAGAGAGAGAGAAAGAGAAAGAAAGAGAAAAGAAAAGGAAAGGAAAGGAAAGGAAAGGAAAGGAAAGGAAAGAAAAGAAAAGAAAAGAAAAGAAAAGAAAAGAAAAGAAAAGAAAAGAAAAGAAAAGAAAAGAACGAGCCAGGCCAGTCTTGCAAATCCTGCAATATCCTGGATTGCAGTAACCCTTAGAATTTAATGCAGATAATCCCAGAGCAGAAGGAGTTGTGGGAGCCATCTTTTCCATCCCTCTGCCTTGCAAACTTTAGAAGCCCTGGAAAGACGTGGCTCTCCCTTGCCTCCATGAATGTCACCACCATCCACCAGGACCTACTCTTCCTGGTTCAGGAGGGTATACAGGATAGGAAATCAATTTTCAGCCTCCAAGGAAGCCATCCACCCTCCATCTCCCACATGGTGGAACCCTCCAACCGGGCCCCCGACCATTTCACTTCCTCCCTCTGGGACTTGACTCTCTGCCCTTCACAGACTTCTGAAGCCTCCTGTTTCACTTCCTCCCATCACTCCACCTGAGAGGACTCTCTGTCTCCCATGGCCCTCCCATGGCCAAGTTCACCCCTGCCGAGGCCACCCCCACCCCTGCTTTCACTGCCTCGCTTCTCTAGGTAGTAGCTCAAAGTTCTCTGCCTCCATCTTTTTATGGGTGCTATTTTCTTAATACCCAAGCTATGCAAGGGCCTTAGCACGGTGCCTGATACAATAAATGTTCAAAAACAGTAATCTTGATTATTCCTATTACTGCTGTCTTTATTGTATCCCCATAAATCCACCACAATGGCCCTCCCAAGTCACCAACAGCCTCTCATGCCACCTCTGGTGGTCTTTACTCCACTTTCACTGACTTGAGATGGGTTAATACAACGCTGTTTGTTTACAATTCTTTCTGTGGCACCTAGGGCACCCTCTTGGCCCAGCAGCTCACGCAGACTTCAGAATCAGGAAGTTAATCAGTACACACAGGTGGAATGAATTGGAAAAACCAAAGCCTTTTTGCCTGCCGCTGCCTCCGGCCACCTCCTCCAAAAGCAGGTGGTGCGAAACAGAGCCCACTCGTCACGCGTCAGGGCATCAAGGCTGTGGCACGCACGTTCCCTCTTCCCCCTGATCATCACGCGCCTTACTCTCGGGCTCCTTGGAGGTCTCAGCTCACAGGTCGCCTCGCCGGAGAAGACCACCCTGACCATCAGGAGCATCTCAACCAAAGGCGAAACTCGGTGAGCTCCAAGGACAGAACCAACGCTGTCCCTTCTCACCCCCTGCTCACCTGGATCAGCGTCTCCAGCTCCTGTGGGCTCACGCAGATATGGTCCCGCAGGAATTCTGCCTTCTCCAAGGCGATGGTGTTCTTCTGGCTGCTCTCGAAGGGCTGTTCCAGCGCCCGGAAGACCAGACCGCCCGTGACGAGGTAGACCACCACGACCACAAAGATGGCAACGACCGTTTTCCACTTCATGACGGTCTGCAGGCCCCCCTGGGGGGCGCCTTCCATTCTGGCTACCACCGTGGCTCGGGAGGAAACGGACAGGCGCGGGGCCGCGTGGTGCCCGCTAGTGGCACCCTTGGGCTGGCACACCGGGGGTGCTGCTGCCGGAACGGCCACTGAGAAACAGGGTGGAGGACAGGGGGAGAGAGAGTTTGTTTATGAACACAAGACACAGAACTTGGCAGAAGCAAAGCGCAGATGTCTTTCTCAAGCCAGCTTTCAAACGTGAGGATCACAAACCGGCTCCCCAAGCCGGCAGGGAGGGAACCTGATCAGTTGTGAGGCGCCTGTGTGAGTTCTTGAAAAATGGGCACCAGGAGTTCCGGTTTAAAAAAAAAAAAATAGTATTAATTGAGTTTGAAATGCTTATATTTCTCTACAAGGTCCAATTCTGAAAGCCCGTGATTTATACTTCAGCTCTTGCCTTAGCTTCCTTGGTTAAACGATATATAAGATAAATGACAAACCACCATATTTGAAATACAGACGTATTATTCAACTTGGAGAGGAAATAAATCGGAGATGGACGCCCAACGACTCTGGCCACATACTGAGGACCGGGTGATAACCAAGAGCAAAGGAGAGACTAACATCTAGCGAGTTTCAAAGTCCCTTTCATCCAGGGTCATGGTCACAAAACAAAGAAGGGTGAGCTTGGCATCAGGGAAACAAGTCAAAACTCAGACACAGTAGGGGTGCCTGGGTGGCTCAGTCGGTTAAGCATCCGACTTTGGCTCAGGTCATGATCTCACGGTCTGTGAGTTCGAGCCCCGCGTCAGGCTCTGTGCTAACAGCTCAGAACCTGGAGCCTGCTTCAGATTCTGTGTCCCCCTCTCTCTCTGCCCCTCCCTTGCTTATGCTCTGCCTCTCTCTGTCTCAAAAATAAATAAAAATATTGAAAAAAAATTTTAAAAAAAAGCTCAGACACAGTAAAAAAAAAGTTTGGGTTTCAGAAGAGTACCAAAGTGAAAAAAAAAAAAAAAAAAGACGGAGTAGAATGAGGGAAGGAATAATGAGTGACGTTTTTATGCCAATAATTTGGTTTCCTAAAAAAAGAAGAAATAGATTCAAAGCACATTTCTCAATAGAAAATTCAGTGACTTAGATGTAATCACTCCTGATCTATTAGTAATAGAATTTTTCTTCTATTTTCCTCCAAAAAGAAGCCATTGGAAAAGAAATCTCCCCTCGTGTTGAGAACACATCGAATTCTCAAAGGTCCCTGGTCTCTGTTAGAGCAATTTCGTTACCTTGGAAATAAATATGTTAAGCTGGAGGCTTTTCTGGAATGGCAGGAGGAACAGGGTAGCATTGCACACGTAATGCTATCATGCATTTCAGAAATCTGTCTTGTGCAGCAGTGAGCAGACAGTGCACCTCAATTTTGTTCTGCCCTCATTATACTAATGCTTATTATAGCCTCTGCCATAGCGCAGCCTGGCTGTTGTGTAAATAAGGTATTAGGAGATGACAACCCCAATTACCTAAGTGGGGCCAACAATCCCACTCAAGAGCGCTCACTGCTCAGTCCCTGCCTTGGGGAACTCAAGATAAATAAAAGCACGGGGATGTCCCTGCCTGTTCACAGCACCAATGACCCTGACAATGCCTGGCCAGAAGGGTGGCCACCTCCAGGAATCTAGGTCTGTAAACATCTGCCTTTCCTCCTAGGGCCTCAAAATCAACTTTTCTCTTGAAAACCAAGCAATCAACCTTTTATTGTATCTTATTCTAGCAAATAAAATCATTATTGTTGATAATCGTATATAACCGCTGCAAATAAAATGTTAAATTTCCTTCTGACTTACTGAACCCAAAACTGCCTGGAATCTCTGATTGAAAGATTTAAGAATTAGGATCAGCACTGTCGGCATTATGTTCTTGCTAATCCTTCCCCCAAAACACTACTTCCGGGTTCCTACTAGCCCTTGTTGATAATGAGGTGCGTCTTGTCTTAGGCAGCTTGCTTTCAGCCTTGCCCCCATGTTTCCCATTCATTCAACCTCCCCACTGTATCTCAGTCCCTTGCGCCTCTCACCATTCCTAGGACTACCAACCTTAACTCATCTTGCTTGAACCAATCCAGCAGCTGCCTCAGTGACCTCCCTGCTTCCAATCTCACCCATCTTTGACAAATCTGGGGTCAAATACCACTTCCGGAAGCACTTCCTCCCCTTTCCTCCTGCGGCCTCTGTGGACGGTGGAGCAACGGCCCCCAAAGATGTCCACATCCTAATCCCTGGGCCCTATGCCTGTGTTACCTTACAACAGGAAAGGAACTTTGCAAATGTGATTAAGTTAAAAATCTAGAGATAGGGAATTATCCTAGATTATCTGGGTGGGCCCAATATAATCACAAATTTCCTTCTAAGAGGGAGGCAGGACAGTCAGAGAAAGACATGTAAAGACAGAAGCAGAGGTCACAAGCCAAGGGATGGAATCAACTCCTAGAAGCTGGAAGAGACAAGGAACAGACTCTCCCCTAGAGGCTCCAGAAGGGTTCCATCCTGCCCACACCTTAATTTTGGCCCAATGAGACTGATTTGGAACTTCTGACCTCCAGAACCATAAGATAATAAAGATGTATTCTTTTCAGCCACTAAGATTGTTACAGCAGCAACAGGAAGCTAATACACCCCCACTAGATGAGATCTCTCTTGACCCACACTCACTGCCCTGTGCTGTTAATAGAGCCTGTTTACTTGTCACTCGACTTAGAGCTTTAGGAGGGCAGGCCCCGGGTCTACCCTCTCACCTCTGTACCCCAGTGTCCTGTATGGTGCCTCCCACAAGAGGCGCTGATAAAATGAATGAAGAACAGAAGGAAGAGACGTGGGCACGTCCGAACCGCGCATACAACGTGGATGAGTGGTGTTCAGCGGGAAACCGCTTGGCACCCCAGGAGCCAAGAGCAGGTGCTCCAACACAGCAGTGCTCTGCTCACGCCTCACCCCTTCATGGATGTTCCTCTGGTCGGCAGCCCCGTCCCCACCTTCACCTGCCTGGGAAACTCCCATCCGCCTCAATCCCAGCTCCAAGCCGCCTCCCCTGTGAAGTCATCCCGGACTCTCCAGGCCCACCTGGCGTGCCCCTCGCCCGACGAGTCTACAAATTCCTTAGAGTCTGAAAGCTTGTCTTTTAATGGTTGGATCTCCATTTCTCGGCATAGTGCCTTGAATAGAGCAATTGTTTGTTTTCTGTTGTTGTTGTTGTTGTTGTTGTTGTTGCTGATTCCTTCAAACCATAAACAAAAGCCCCATCAGTCACCACCACCCTCAGTAACAAGCATTTGTGTAATGCCAAATGAGCACGAGGCGCTGTGCTGTGGTGGTCACAGTCCCTCCCAGCTCCAGGGGTTTGACAACCCACTTAGGGGACATCCTCCACACTGACAGGTGATAACCATTAGGAGGAAGCCTAATGACGGCCTTGAGCTCGGGGGTCATCTGTAGCTGGGACTCATTCACGGACTTGCATCATGGATGTTTCCAGGGCTTTTAGCATCCCTGAGGCTGAGCAGAATTGGGCTTGAGAAAGGTCTTTTTCAGACCAGTTCCTGATGCCCCTCTGCTAAGGGCCAGTCTCTGGGAGCAGAGTCTGAATAGAATCCACCAATCCTGAGTTTCCAAATCACCAGGAGTAAAAACCAGAACTTCAGTCCCAAATCTATCAGTGGCTGGGTGACCTTGAGACCGCCATTTAGTTTCTCTGTTTCCTTATCTTCGAAAGGTGGATGATAAGGACTCAGTTGGAGGGTTGGGGGGCTGGTGGGATTAAAATGAGAATAACATGACTTCCAAGTCAGTCCTCTTCTGGAGCATAGGAAACAGAAAAATAGGAACCAAAGAAATTCCCTTGGTGGAAAGGGCCCTTTTATCTAAAACGTATCAATAACGGATGGGTCATATAAAGTAATGATCTATCATTCTTCACGACTCCCACAGAAAAGTATCTGGCAGCAAAAAACACTGCCAAGAATTGATGAGAAGGCAAAGCCTGGAAGATAATACCGTAAGTTAATTTTCATTTTAAAATGTTTCCTCACAGGGGCACCTGGGTGGCTCAGTCAGTTAAGCCCTGACTCTTGATTTCGGCTCAGATCACAATCTCATGATTCATGAGATCAAGCCCTGCATCAGGCTCCGTGCTGTTAGCGCAGGGCCTGCTTGGGATTCTCTCTCTCCGCCCCTCCCCCACTCTCACTCTCTCTCTTTCTCAAAATAAATAAACATTTAAAAAAGAAAAGTACAGGATAAAAGGTTTCCTCATAAACATCTGCCCATTCTGCTTTTACCGAAACACGGGTAGACATGGGAGCACGCGTGCAAATCTGCTCCTTCTTGGTTGAGCAAGCTGTTAGTAGTTTTGAAGTTTTCAGGCTTTCCCAGGCCCTATACTTACCGCATCACCCATTCTTGCACTCAGTCAACAAACATTTGAGTCAGCTGGGCACTGTGCTGGGTCCTGAGGACACAGAAATGAGTAAGATACGTCCCTGCCTTCAGAGTCAGTGGGAAAATTGACGAGGGTCTCACCCACACGTGAACCTAGTTCGTCGTCACAAAACCTCCTGTGGAGAACAGTTGTCATTATCTACCCCTCTTGACAGGTGAGGCACTGACAGGTGACCCTGACCAGCCTGTCCCAAGCAGTGGCATCCTTGGATCTGTCTTCACACACCTAACCCCGGATGCCTTCCGCTCCTCCAGGCCGCTCGAAACAAATGACATCCGCGGGATTCAGGGTTTCTTGGAAACGTGGAACGCGGCCATCTCAGAGGTCCGCTGTCACGCAGTCATGTGACTCTGCCTATTGACCCAGGCAAAGTACAAGTGATTGCAACACACTGGCGAGAAGCAAAGAACTCCTGCCCCCCCCCCCCCCCCCCCCAGCCCTCCCAGGTCTGGAATCGGTCCGGGGCCACCTGCACGGACAGCTCAGAGCTTCCGGAGAGCTCCAGGTGGAAGCTCAGTCTGGAATCCTCAAAAGGCTTCCCTGGGGGTAGTGCACAGGGTGGGTGTCAGGAAGAGGGAAGGGGTGATGGGGAGCCCCACCTGCCTGCAGTTGTCCCAGAGGCTGCTTTCACCTCTGCCATCCTCTAAGAAGAGCAGACAGGATGTGCATGTTTGCTCTGACTCCAGACGCCCCAACAGCCAAACCTCGTTCTCCCAGCTTCCATCTGATGGCTGTGCCTTAAAGCTGGTCAAGCTGGTCCTGGTAAGAACGCAGCGACTCTGCATCTACACACACTAAATGAGCAAGCCCTGTCCCCCAAATGCCACCAAAGCAAAGGCTCTCCCTTTGGGTTTAATTATTTCTCTCTCCTAGCCCTCTCGAAACACCTAAGCTTTCTTTCCAGATGGAAGAAAAAGGCATGGGGAAATTTCTGAGGACCTTTAGAGACAGAGAGCCAAGACTAGAGGAAACCAGGCTGAAAGAAAGGGGAGGGGAGGGAGGAGGGAGCCGAGAACATGCTGCCACCTTGATTCACATCTGTCCTCGCCTCTCTCTTTAGGGCAAGGCTCTGTCTTCTCTCACCGGAATCACTTAGAAAGCCTCCGGTCCTGTCCCCTCAAATCCATCCTCCACATGGCAGCCAGATGGCACTCTCCCGGGTGCGACTCTGAACGCTTGGACCTCATACTTCAGCCCCTCTGAAGACACCACAGTGATGCAAATAAAGCACAGGCTCCCAAAACATAAGAGACTCTTAAAAACTGAGAACAAACTGAGGGTTGAGGGGGGTGGGAGGGCGGGGAGGGTGGGGGAAAAGAAAAAAAAAAGCGCAGGCTCCTTCCAGGACCTGGTGCCTGCCGGTCTCCCCAGCCTCACCCGCTGCCACGCCCCCACAGGCAACCTTCGCCCCAGCCAAACCCAGCAGCACCCAACCCCTGCGTGCTGAGCCCTGCTAATGCCGCCCTCTGGGCCATCTTGCTTCCCGATACCTTTCTCCTCCCCACTCTTTATCTGGCCGGCATCGCCTCCTACTTCAAAACTCACTTCGTGTGTCACCACCTCCAGGAAGTCCTCCCCGACTGCCCACCCCCAGTATAATCAGATGTCCTTCCTCTCCGCTCTGTGTCTCAGTGTGGAGCTCAGCACACTGCCAGCAGCTGAGATCCTCTTACTTCTAATTTGTTCCATTCCTGGATTCATTCACGCCTCCATCCATAAATTTGCCTTGCACCAACATTTATGAGGTCAATGTCACACACTTGCCCGACAGAAAATCCGACTGCAGAATTCATTGAACCTGGTAGTATGAGCAGTCCTAGTACTATAGTATTTTCCGCCCCCCCCACAGACAGACATCCAGAGTCGAGGTGTTCTCAGACAATAAATAGTCCAAGGAGAGCTCTTCATGATTTGTTCAATTCCTAAGGAAGACGAGGAAGAGCCCAGGACCAGAGCTCCTCCTTGCCCATGCGAGCTGGCCACGACAGCCCTGGCACTTCCCACTGCCCGGTTCCTCCTTCAAGATCTGGGGCTCCCTACCTTGTGGTTTTCCAACAGGCCCCACACTCCACCATGCTGGTGAGATGGACCCATTTGTCTTGACTCATTTGGTCAAGGCCTAAAGGCACGCGGCCCCAGCTGGGGTTCTGTTGTCTAGATCCAAAATTCTTCATGAAGAACATATTTTGTCTCTTGCTCTACGTTTTTTCCTCCATAATTTAAATTAACTAAAGCACTTTAAAAAAAAAAAGATTATTTTTCCCCTACCTTTCGGATTAAAAAGAATGTCAGCTGCTGCAGTTCCCAAAATATCTCCTTTACCCTGGGGCCAAGTCTTTTACACACCATCTTCAGGGCCCATTCCTTCAAGACAGAGGTTTGCCTTTCCCAGGTGTTTTGTCAACAGCAATTACCTCTCCTCACTGGGCTCCATGAAGGGGACTCTTCCCAATCAGGCTGGAGCCAGGGGGTCCTTCCAAAATTCCAGTCCCGCTCCTGCTTAAAACCGCACAATTACTCCCACAGCTGTTTACATGGCCTCCCATGTTGCACGTGCTCAGGCCTGTCTTCCTTCCCCAGCCCTGCCTCACCCTCCACATGCTGCCCTCTGACCCCAGCAAACTCCCTTGGGTATTGGCTGTCTCAAGCACGTAGGTCACAAGTAGTTGCACCAACCCAAGCAATTCTTTTTTCTAGATCCACAGTAGAAAGCAAAACTGAAAAATATGTCTTAACCCATTAGGTAGAAAGGTCCTATGACTTAAGTCCATGACCCCATGCCTAACTCCCTTTCCTTGGGAAACGTGTTCACTGCATCCTACCCAATGGTGGTGATGGAAGTAGCCGCAGGTACTTTGAGAAATTCCAAATTTATCAGAGCATAAAATACAGAGGTGGTAAGTGCACGAATGTTTTACGGGGATGAAAGGGGAGGGGCGTTTAGAAACCTGATGTGTCATTTATTCACTTACAACAAATGCATGCCAACTATGTGCCAGGAGCACATCACAAGCTCCATACTCAGTGTCCAGGCTGCCAAACCACCACCTACCAGGTGGCTGAAGAACCCAATTCTTTTGAAAAGAGCAACGGCGAAGTAAGCCAGTGGATGTAAGCCTCCCTGTAGCTTTGATTCCCGTCAATGTAGCTTTAATCCCTCTTCTACTCTCTGCTTCGTCTGCTCTGATCCAAACTTCCCTCCTCCATCCCAAACCTTTCCAAAGACACCTCAGGGCCACCAGGACTGAAGACCTCCCCTACTTCCTCAGCATCTTCAGGGAACCTTCCTCCACCTTCCTCACTGACACCTGGGCTTCCCCGGAAGACCCTGTCCTCCGACTGTGGCATTCAGGTAGAGGTTGTTCAATCTCCCTCACCCACAATGTCAGGGCCACACTGTCCCGGAAATATAACACTCCACACTCTTGTGTCCAAATCCCTGTTCCTTTGAGACCCAAACCCTCTGGTTCCTTCACTTCCTCCTCTTCTTGTGGCTGGCTGTGGTACCGCCGACTTCTCCCCTTGATTCCCTGAAGCTTCCGTCCAGGTCCTGCTTTCCTCCTGAGTTATTTCAGTTGTTCCACAGACAATCTTTCCAATGCCCACACCTCCCGTTTCCCTCATGTCATCACCATGACCATCATCTCTAATCCACTTCAGCCAGGTTCCTCCAGAAGCCGATCCCGAGATGAAGACTGGTTGGCAAGCACTCTGTTTAGGAAGCACTTCCAGGAAAAGGCCATAAGGGCAGAGAAGGGAAGGGCGAGAAACCATGGAAGAGTGTGACTCCAGGTGAAGCCCTGTCCCCTGAGCCCAGAGGAACCCTGAAGCATCAATTACTTCTCCAAGTTTGTCCCACTTGGAGGCCAGGGAGCTAGGCTTGCCTTCTCTTACCCAGTCAGTCATGGCTACAGAAATGGGACAAAAATGCCCAGGAGCATCCTGGCCAGAGGCACCAGTAGACCAAGAAAAAAATCTCCTGAAAAGGGACTCTTTGTAGGGACAAGCTACAAGGGGAGAAGTGCACAGACTCTGGAGGAGGGGTGCACAGGGCAGGGAAGACGGATCTGGAAGAGCTGGCGGAGCACCGATGGTTTCCACTACGACGGCCTCCTCCTATGGCCACATCCCGAACGCCGTCCTCACAAGAAATGTCCCTGCTCCAGAGATACTCCGGTAAAGACACCCACTTCTGACCTGAGCATCCTATCCACCCGGCTCTCTCCACATAATTACCCCCATAACACGTCCCACCTCTACCTCTCACTGTCTAGCGTACCCCCCGCCCGTCCTGTGTTTTCTTCCTTCCCTGCCCAGCTTAGATGCCAAGTTCAACACTTCACTCTCCAGCTAATAGACTCAACTCCCTTTCCTTCTATCCCTTCCTGGAGCCACCTGGAGCCACCCCCTTCTTTGTTACCCCTTCTCTCTGCTCGGAGACCAGATCCAGGCTGCCGGACGTCGCTGGGAAATTGAACAGCCTCGGGGATTGCTGCCACTCGAAACCCCCTGGTTTCCTTCCCAAGCTGGCTCTCGGTGCCAGCCAGGAAGCTTCCCTGTCTCCCTGCTCAGAGACAGCTGTCAGGACAAACGTCATGAAGAAATGAGGTGTATCTTCCTGTACATAAACCTAAAATTGTATCTAACAATCCCCTGCAAGACAGCTCTCTACTTACAAAAGGATTTTCTGGGGAAAGCATTTGAACAGCAAGTTC
The DNA here is from genome assembly GCF_014898765.1 of Herpailurus yagouaroundi. Classification (NCBI taxonomy): domain Eukaryota; kingdom Metazoa; phylum Chordata; class Mammalia; order Carnivora; family Felidae; genus Herpailurus; species Herpailurus yagouaroundi. The sequence continues at coordinate 61,156,659 of NW_024412396.1, forward strand.
CGTGGACAGCTAGCATGGGCTTTGGTTTATATTTATATTTTTCTAAGAACAAACTGTTTATGTAGGATGAGCTGTGCCCTCGCTTTGCCCTTGTCACAGGGTCACTGAGATGGGAGTCCCAACGCCCCAGTACATTGTGCTTTGCAAGCTGCCTCAGCCGCCTGCATTTCCAGTGCAGCCGCCCAGTGCCCCCGGCTTGCTTGGGAGTCACTAAAACCTCCTACAAAAAAAAAAAAAAAAAAAAAAAATTGGGATGGGAAAAACATTTTCAGATGGCTCTCCCTTCACTGTGACTCCTAAGTCACAGAAATGAACGAGATCCATGCAAGGGAGAAACGGTTTCCACAAAACACCCCGCAAAATGGCTTTGCCTCTTAGCATCACCCTCTGGATAATTCCCCCTTAGAGTGGCTCCTCTAATGCAGTATTGGTGCTGCTGACATCAGCAACATTTCCGTGATTCGCCGTAAGTGCAGCCATCGGAGGCTGGGAGTGAGTGCAGGAGGGAGGAAGGGAGAAAGCCTAGAAGGGAAAAGAATGCCCACGTTGTTCCTCACGAGGCTGGGGAGACAGTGGTGTAGCAAACGTAGCAGTCCATTCCTCTGAAGACCGAGAAGTGTTTGCAAAGACTATTAATAGCTCTCATTAGTGAAGTCTTCAAGGAATCAAAGGACTTACTGAGAAATTGGGGAAGCAGATCTAAAAAGACAGGGAGGGGGTTCTTCAATAAACCAGCACACCTAAGTTGGGGGTCTGATGAAGCCAGAGATCCCTGCTGCCGAGGGGATCCGAGGGCTGACCCGGGCTCCAGGGGAATCTTCCAACCAGGACGATGCTGAATGTAAGCTGGACCTTCTAGCCAAACCAACATGGCACGCCAACCCCCAAACATCTGCAGTCCTTTCTCTGTAATAATCCCTCCTGCTAGAGGGTAAATCCCTCTAGGTGCCCCCTGCGCTGGACCCTTTGCCTCTAAATCTTCCATATCCCAATCCCAGTGCACAGCATATAATAAGAGCTCAGTTCATGTTCATGAAAGGGATTCAAGAAATGCTGGTCAAGTGTCTCGTGCTTCAGGAACCAGCAGACAAACGGTGACGGAGCAGAACCCTGGTGTCCACGAGCTCGCCAGGTGCAAAGATGGATGCGTTGGGAGGGGCAACCTTCACCTCCACTCCCATGTCATTCAGAAAAGGCCCAGCACTCGAGGATCAAGAGAAGGCACCCGAAATCTCAGACAGCCAACAGATCCCTGCAGGGATCAAGAGGAAATGTGGCATCTGCTCTGCTGGTCCCTAAACTGCCCCCCAAGAAAGAGCTCATAAAGCAGGGGTGCACAGAAGTTTGCCTTGGCATCATTTACAGAAGTTAAATTCCTCTTCCATGTTACCACCTTCTCATAGAGCCTTAGACCCACACCTGTTACCCAGGCAACCTCTCTATGTGATGGGTTAGTAGCAATGAAGCAGTCACCAAAACCATATTTCCTTTCAAGGAACCGCCCGGTTATAAGGACCATAGGACACGGTTCAAGAACCTACAACAAAATACAAATTAGCGAGTATTGGCACATAGTACGGCTCAATAAACTAGTGCAAAATAAATGTGCTCCATTCAGCTTGCCAGGTAAACAAATGGTAAGTAGGGATGCAAAGTCCTTGTAAATGGTGAAGCCCGGGGGGAAAAAAAAAACCACAAGAGAAAAAAAATTCTTTTCATTGATAGTTAAACCTAACCTTTGGGTTCTCAGCTTCTAACCAAGGAATATCACCTTCAGAGAAAATCCTAGCTGAGGGGTGCCTAGGTGTCTCAGTTGGCTAAGTGTCAGACTTCAGCTCAGGTCATAATCTCACATGAGCGGGTTTGAGCCCCTCGTCCGGCTCTGGGCTGACAGCTCAGAACCCGGAACCTGCTTTGGATTCTGTGACTCCCTCTCTCTCTGCCCCTCCCCTGCTCACACTCTGTCTCTCTCTCTCTCTTAAAAATAAATGAACATTGAACCCCTAGCTGATAAGTAATGCTTCACACACTTTGGATTCAACCCGTACTTAATTGCTTTGAAGTTGCCTCTAAAGGGATCATTTGAAATACAGTCTTTCGGTTAGGAGTCTTCTACTTCATAGAAAGGAGGAGGAAAAGGGCATAGAAAGTGTCATAACGAATTAAGAGCGCAAATGACACAACCCAGCTATCTTGGAATTCGTGGGCATTTCCAAGAGTTCCCTGCCATTTCAAGATTCTTAATGGCCCCTAGGATGCCAGCTGCATTTAAGCTGCTATTACTGGGAGGTGCTGAATTCAGCAAAGCCATTTGCTTCACAGCCACAGGGCTGAATTAGATATGTCATGGAGATAGCACTTGGTTCCTCCAACACAGCCAAAAGTGCCACAGCGCTTAATTCACTGAAAACTTCCCCGCGAGGCCCATTTCATGACGTTCTCAAAGCAGTTCACAGGTATCAGGGTAGTGTCCTTCCATGCTTTTCCACTAACAGCTAACATTCACCACAGCACAGAATGCAGTTCGTGTTGTTGGATGAGTGCCTACTATGTGCTCAGCACTCTGTGAGGTGCTCTAAGGGAACTTAATGGAAGCAGTAGCTATCATCAGGAAGAAAGGTCCTTGGAGGCTGGCATTTCTTACTGGTCCTGGAGACTCAACCCAGAAGCAGACCATATGGTAGCTTCTATATGACCGTCTAGTTAGGATAGGGTTGCCAGATTTGAGAGTGTGCTAAAACTCACATCACATAAAATTCACTGTTGTAGCCATTTTATTTATTTATTTTTTTAATTTTTTGTTAATGTTTATTTATTTTTGAGACAGAGAGACACAGAGCATGAACGGGGGAGGGTCAGAGAGAGGGAGACACAGAATCTGAAACAGGTTCCAGGCTCCGAGCTGTCAGCACAGAGCCCGACACGGGGCTCGAACTCACGGACCGCGAGACCTTGACCTGAGCCGAAGTTGGCCGCCCAACCGACTGAGCCACCCAGGCGCCCCTGTTGTAGCCATTTTAAAGCGTACAACTCGACGCACGCTGGAAGGTTCAGCAAATAAAAACTCAGGGCACCCAGTTAACTTTGAATTTCAGATAAAAAAAATTTTAGGGTAAGTATGTCCCATGCAATCTCTGGGATATACTTATACTTGAAAAAATTATTCTTCTGAAATTCAAATTTAACGGAGTGTCCTGCACTTTACCTGGCAACCCTAAGTCAGAGGGACAAAAGGAACACAACCATCAACCACCCAACACAACCAACCAAAAATGTAGGTAAATACTACACTGGGTGATACCAATCATAAAGCCATATAAAAACAAGCAGGCTCCCACCCCTAGCACCCTAGCTCTTCGCAGGACCCCCACCCCCTCCACCCTGCCAGATCCAGGTCACAACACTGTGGCCTCATTTGACTTGGCCTCCCCCAGAACTCCACACACAAGGCCTTGCTCCTTAAAATGCTCCCACTTCTGGCCTCTTGACACCCCATTCTCAAGGTGTGCCTCCATTCTGTCTGGTGAGGTCTTTTTAAATCCACTCTACAGGCTCCTCTTCCTAAAAATGTGTAAATAATGGACTTTCACAGGGCTCATCCCTGCACCCTTTCTTCTCTGTATCCTCCCCATGACTGATCTCTTTCGGGGCCAAGGTTTTAAATGCCACCCACTTGCCGACGACTCCCAGATCTTTATGCCTAGGGAAGCAGCAGGCAGAGGCCGGCAGGAGGCAACTCAGGGATCAGTGCACCAAAGTCACAAGAGTCGCAGGCATGCTGCGTCGTAGGTGATAAGCCAAGCCAGCACTGGAGGTGTCCAGAAGAACGAGGCAACTCTGGGTGGCTGCTCGGGTTACAGGGATGCTGATATCTGGGTCACCACAGCCATCACCATAAAATCTGGGCCACTTACAACTGGAACAGAAACCACATATTTAATGAAGACAATCTCAAATTCATCCTCATGGACTACACAGAGGGCCGTGTAGCCACCACTCGAGGGGCCAACCTAGCTCTGTGTATATTCCAAGAGAGCGTGGGCTTTGGAACGCTCAAGGCCAAGGCCCAGGCCTTGATTCAGTAGCTGCGGGAGCCCTTCACCCAAAGAGTGGCATTGCAATGCGCATTGATAGAAGCGGGGGTCAGAAAAGAGAGAAAAGCATTTGCAAGGAGAAGGCCTCTTGGGAAAACTGTCCTGGACTGTGGGGGCAGGGGGACTGTGGGACCCTTTCTTCTAAGAATAAACTTCAGCTCCTGAAAACCTGTGCTCTGACTTCCAGCCTCATATATGCAAGTCACTGGCATATCTCAATTGCATCTCACACTTAGTTTGTCCAAATTGTACTCCATCACCAACCAGTCAAAAAAGAAGGCTCCTCTCCCAGGATGGTATTAACACCCACCCAGTTTGCTCAAGCCAAATGGCCAGATCCTAAGAGGCGACCTCACTTCAGCCTCCCTGTTCCTCCTGCTCTCCCAGAGTTCTGTCATTTCTACCTCCAAGGAGACCGAGAAACCACCTCTGGCCCTCCTTCTGCCTCCCCCACCACCGGCCCAGGTCAGCACCTGGGGGGAGACTATCAACTCCGAGGGCAGAGACCTTGCTTATTTGGTTTGCTTTTATACACCCAGTACCTAGCACATGGCACCTGAACGTGGTAGGCTTTCGATAAATGCTCTGAATATATGAAGCCAAGGAAGAGGTTTATTGAATAATTATACCAAATTACACCACAAATCAGTAATATATATATATATATATTTTTTTTTTTACCTAAAGGGCATCCTAAATATCAGCTAATCCTGTAACACCCTCAGCTAGAGGCTGATATAAGCACCTTGTCCAAGGCAGGCAGTGACCCAGGATACAAGCCTGGTGTCCATCTAATTGTTTTCATTTTTAAGCCTTTTTTTAAGATGCTTATTTATTTATTTTGACAGAAAGAGAGTGAGCACACAAGCAGGGGAGGGGCTGAGAGAGAGGGAGAGGGAGATTCTGTGAAATCATGACCTGAGCCGAAATCAGGAGTCGGATGCTTAACCTACTGAGCCACCCAGGCACCCCGTGTGCACCTAAAACCCATGCTCCCTCAAGACCCCCTGCTGCCCTTGTGCTCAGTTACAAGAAATTCTCTGAAAGAGCACCTTGGCCCGCGATTCTATATTCATTCTAGAATTTAACTTGAGTTTCTCGATTTGGTACTAATAAATCCTGCCATAATCCCAAACCTCATTGCTTGGTGTTCAGGACTGGATTTCACCCACTAGGAACAGAGAGCAAAAGCTGAGGCATGGGAGACACCTTCTTTGTGGGCACACCCCAAAACAAATGAGCAAGCAGCCGCCATTCAGTCACCAGCACGAAGGTGAACTTCATCTCTCGGCAGGATCTTCCATTTAAGTACAGCTGCACGGTATCTCAAACCAACTTCTTTTTTATTCCTAGGCACTCGCCAGAAATGCCCTAAACTGAGAACCCTGAAGGTACAGAGAGGCACTCCTTTGTAAATCACAGCACATGATAGCTTCTTTTCAAATTTTATGTTTATTTATTTTTGAGAGAGAGAGATAGCAGGAGAGGGGCAGAGAGAGCGGGAGACAGAGGATCCCAAGCAGGCTCCGCACTGACAGCAGAGAGCCTGACGTGGGGCTCGAACCCACGAACCTCAAGATCATGACCTGAGACAAAATTGGACGCTTAACCGACTGAGCCACGCAGGCCCCCAGGATCTTCTTATTCTTACTACCTTGAAGCCTGCCATCAAGCCCTCTCATGCTTCAGGATCAACAGAGGCTGGAATCCATGACCTCCTGACAGGACTGCCACATTGCACAACTCCAGGAAATGCCATTCACAGTTGTGCAATACACAACCTGCACAGCCGTACATGACAGCCCTACGTCTTAAGGCCTACTTAAGCTCTGTCAAGTTTGTAATCACCCTACAATTTGGACATGAGCCAAAAAAAAATGTTCTTGTGCCAGAAAATTCACATTTCCTTCATCACAAGCAAACAATTGCTGGATACTTCTATCCAACTCTGCAGCCTGCTAAAGAAGGTGATTATCACGCGTTAAGGTTTTTTAGTCACTTTCCGTCAAGAAAACTTGATATGAAAAAGTAAACTGAAAACAAAGATCACGGTAAGATCACTCTTTCTGGGACCTATTTACATACTAAATCAGTCAGGATAACCCAACAGACATAAGATCTAAATCACACTTTCAAAAGTCTTTTAAAAATTGGATAAACCCTCTCTCCCTTTCCTATGACTTTCAGTTTTATGGATTTGTGCTTGCAGGGGCACTTTAAAGGTTATTTTCCATAGCAGATGCTAAAGCACCTCTTGCCAGCAGAGAAGACTTTAGCTAGTGACTGAGATCTTGAGGCTGGAATTAGGATAACTGTGGTACCACTTATGGACCAGATCTGTGTACTAAAAATAGACAAGATGTGGAACAGACCAGAGATGTTCAAACTTTTCAAACGAAACCCTTCCATTTCAAGGAAAGGCTGTGCTCTAAAAGTCTGAATTTTAAGGAGAAATTCAATTGAACTGAATAAAATTCAAACTTTAAGTGGAAATTATACCTATAAATGCAAACTTTCATTTGAAGGAAAGGCTTCGGGTAAACCTTACAAAGGTAAGATCTGAATCAAACTGAACTTCCTTCAAATGAAAAGGTTTTGTTCTGAAAGTTTGAATTTTGAGTGGAAATTCAATTGAACTGAATGAAATTCAAACTTTAGGTAGAAACAATATAGACACAGATAGAGATGTAAAATTCCATTTGAAGGCAGGATTTTAGGGGCGCCTGGGTGGCTCAGTCGGTTGAGTGTCTGACTTCGGCACAGGTCATGATCTTGTGGTTCATGGGTTCGAGCCCCTCATCGGGCTCTGTGCTGACAGCTTGGAGCCTGGAGCCTTCTTCGGATTCTTTGTCTCTCTCTCTCTCTCTCTCTCTCTCTCTCTCTCTGCGCCCCTCCCCCACTCACACTGTCTCTCTTTCAAAAATAAATAACCATTAAAAGAAATTTTGAAGGGAGGATTTTGTTCTAAAAGCCTGAATACCTCTCACCTACCCCACATACTCTTGGATATGAATACTGTATATTATATTATGTAGTATAAGCATAATATGTTAAATATTAAATACATATAAATGTTGTATTATTATATAGTACATTGTGTTTTCTATAGGATGGTATAGTGTAGTATAGTATGGTATAAAACAATATAATATAATCTCAAAGCAAGCTGTAATGGCTGGAATTTTGACAAGTGCCCAAGGTCATATGAGCTTTACCTCCCTCTCAATCTCTACACTCAGTCCCAAGACCTCCTTAGGACCCTGAAGACTCATGGAACATGGATGAAAACCATGAATCTGGAAGCAAAAGCACCAAAGGGAATACCGAGAATGTGGGCTCTAGTCCCAGCTTTCTACGAACCTGTCCTGTCACCTTCAGCATGCACCGTGGGAGCAGAAGGTCTGGGTACAAATGCCAGCTTGTGTCACTTACCCTCTCCACTACTCTCTCTTCTCTAGAAAAAGGAAACTGCCTCAGGGGGTTACACTGCAAATTAAATGGTATCATACTCTTCGGGGCCTTACTATATTGAATGGATGCAGTATTTAAGAATTGCTAGTTGTGATAACAATTAATGCATTAGATAAGATCTGTACAATGGGAAATGTGTTCCTGAACGTTGACTACAATGCTAACTGAATACGTTTGCATTAAATGCATTTTGTGTCTTGTTTTGACTGGTTTTATTGTAACTATCATTAGGGATTGTCACTGGCTTTCTTCCTCTCCAGAGACCAGTTAACTGAAAGCCAACTGTAATTCATATTCACCTTGTGGCTACAAGGCTCCTTGTGGTATGTTGGTTTGCCCCAACAGCAGTAAGAGTCTTGCACAGAGTCAGTATTCCATCGGGGTTTCTTAAGTGAATGAGAGCTTACCAGTTCTAACAAACCAAAATTTCAGTACAACAAAGGCCGAGACCAATCAAGTCCTTTAATAAATAAATGAGACCCTCACTTCAGAGCACATCCAAAATTTATAAGTACTCTGGATTCTTTAAGCCAACTGGCCTCATAATTGGCCTCCTGGTTAAGCCTCAAGACAGACTGTATTTTTCCAAAACTGGCCACAACATCTCCTGTCCTGCATGTTCTGATATTCCTCTCATGAGATGGAATCTATGCCCCATCGCCTTGAATCTGGACAGGCTTGTGACTAAGGCAGAAGTGGCACTGTGTGGCCTCTGAAACTTTCATAAAAGACCATACTGCTTCTTCCTGGTTCTCTCGGGACACTCACTCTGAGAACCCAGCTGCCATGCTGTGAGGAAGCCCAAACCAGGCCCCAAGGAGAGGCCACACGGCATGGCCCTGTGTTGGTGCTCTAGCCAACGGCCAAGCTAAGACCCCAGTGGAGAGTCAGCACCAACTACCATCACATGAGTGAAGACGGCCCTAGTTGATTCCACTGCTCCCCACACGCCATCAATCCCCACAGCCTTCCCAAGTGAGCCCCCCACCCCAGACTTCGTGGAGCAGAGATAAGCCATCCCTAATGAGCTCTGCCTGATTTCCTAAACGCAGAATCTACGAGTATAATCAAATACTTGCTTTATGTCAGTAAGTTGGGGTGGTTCGTTATACAGCAACAGGAACAGAAACAGATTTTAATACATATTGCAGTAGAGGGCTTGTTCATAAAATGGAATCATGGCACAAACCTGGAAGACAACCCAAGCACACCATACACTGACTACTAATAAACAGGTCAAAACAAGACTCCAAAACAATACTCTAATTATAACACACCTTATTCTTTCAACTGTTGAAATGCACCACACAGAGCAACCACAAGAAATACTAACACTAAAATCGCTAGAGAGTATTATGCTAAGTGAAGTAAGTCAGAGAAACACAAATACCGTATGATTTCACTCGCCTGTGGAATTTAAGAAACAAAACAAACGAACATAGGAGGAAAGAGAGAGAGGTAAACCGGAAACAGACTCTTAACTACAGAGAACAAACTGAGTGTTACTGGAGGGGCGTTGGGGGGGGGGGGTGGTGGTGGTAAATGGGTGATGGGTACTAAGGAAGGCATTTATAGTGATGAACACCACTATTGCATATAAGTGCTGAATCACCGGAGCTAATATTACACTGTAGGTTAACTAACTGGAATTTCAATAAAAACTCGGAAATAAATAAATAAGTAAATAAATAAAATCGCTATCATGTATTGAGTGCTTACTAGGTACCACGCTCTATTCCAGGTACTTCACAGGTATTAACTCATGTAAATATCCAAACAACTCTGTGAAGTAGGTACTAGTATTACCCTCTTTTACAGGTGAGCCAACAAAGCACAGGACTAAATTAACTTGCTCAAGGACACACACACTCCCAGCGAGAGGCAGGGCTGGGATCTGAATCCAGCAATCTGGTCCCAGGATGGGTCATCTTCCACAGCGCAGTAGGGCTGCTTTCCAAGGCGCGGGTCCTGCCAAACAGCATCTGTGTGAAGCAGTTAGCACGGTGCTTGGCACAGGCAACACTCACTGTTGACATAATTTAGATCCCCACGTTTTCTAGAGCAAGAATGATGTCCTTCTAAAGCCACGAGTACACCTCCCACATTTTGTTTTGCTCCTTGTGCCTCTGACGGATGATTTCCACATCTTCATCCCCAGCACTGACCTTTTCCCCAGCACTTGTGGATTTAACGGTCTACCCAATTTCTCCACCTAGATGTCCAATTAGCCTCTCAAACTTAACACGGACATGACTTAAAAGAAGAATCTTGTTTTCACCCACACGCATACCCTGAGAGTGCCTCTTCTCCAGAACTCCCCATCTCAGTGGCACTGCCCTTCCTTCCCCCCAGGAGCTCAGCCGAAAAGTCCAGAGTTAATGGTGGTTCCGCCCCGCCCTGGCTGCGTCAGCCAATCCAGCAACCAATCCAGCCAACTCTTCCAAGTGGATACTGACTTCCACCACTTCTCCCCACCCCCACCGGGTCGACATCCCTCCCTCTCCTCGTCCAAGCACCAAGCTGCACCAGGGTGTCCGGCCCAGCCAGCCCATTCACCAAGCAGGAGCCGGCTTGACTGCTTTCTAAAATGTAAAGTCGACCCCTACACTCCCTTGCCTCCAGAGGATTCCCATTACGCTCCAAAGAGCACCCAAAGTCCCTTTAATAGTTCTCCCAGTTTTGGCCACCGCCTGTCTCTCCATCCTTAGCTCCCCATAAATACCCTCCAGCCACACTGGTTTTCCAGTGTTTCCAAGTTAGCTCCCACCTCTGGGACTTCGCATTTGCTGTTCCCTCTGGCTGGGACATATTTGCCCAGATCCCTGCAGGGCAGCTCCTTGTCAACACTCAGCACTCTGTTCCATGTCACCTCCTCAAAGAGGCCCCCGTTGCCTCCCACCCCACTGCAGAAAAGCCAGCCCCCTGCAGTCACTCTTCAGCCCCCTTGCCTGACTTTGTTTTGTTCACAGCTGAAACTGTATCGTGAGCTGAAATCATCTTTTTTTTTTTAAAGCAAACCTTTTAATGTTTATCTATTTTTAAGAGAGAGAATGGGGGAGGAGCAGAGAAAGAGGGAGACACAGAATCTGAAACAGGCTCCAGGCTCTGAGCTGTCCACACAAAGCCTGACTTGAGGCTTGAACCCATGAGCCGTGAGATCACGACCTGAGCTGAGGTTGGATGCCCAACCAACTGAGCCACTCAGGCGCCCCGCTGAAATCACCTTCTATACTTATTTGCTCGTTTACTGTGTGTCATCCCCACTGGAATCTAGATATCTGGAGTATCAGATTTAGTGTATTTTGTTCATCGCTGCATCTCAGCACCTAGATGGGTGCCTGCTACATCACAGATGCTCAACAAAGATCTGTTGGATAAAATGAACGAATCCCTTTACTGGACACAAATCTCTGGCAGTCAGGGACTCGTACTTATTCAACTTTCCATCACAAGTTCTGAGCCCAGTTTCTGTTCCAAAGTCCTTCTATAGATAGTGAAAGAAAGGGTGAGGGGAGGAGGGAAGAGCAGGAGCAAGAGAGAGGGGGAGAGAGAGACAGAGAGAGAGAGGAAAAGAAGAGGGAAAGCCAGCCACAGCATCGAGTTGTTCTGATGTGTGGATTTTACAGACGTAGTCTTACAAATAGCCAAACATTTAATCCCACATAGGATGCATTTAATCAGTCATCATTATTGAAAAATAATTACTTCAAAAAATAACGACTTCAAAATAATTACTGTCTTAAACAGTCAGAATGTATGGACACCCTTACTATATCTTCCCCAATATAACAAACACCTTTCTGCTAGCCAATCTGTGAACGTGTCTAAAATGCAATGTCTTCGAAGCTCAGGGGTGTAGGCAAAGGGGTTGAGAGAGAGAAGCTGTCTCTGGAGAAAACGAAAATGTGGAAATGCAAACCCTACCCCAAACAGCCTGCCCCTTCAGCAGGAAAGAATCCAGGAAAGTTCCTTGCTACCACTTCTGCTCAGAGCAGGGGAGGCACCACTTACTTACCTGCACACTTCAGCCCCATCCTAGACCCTGGGTAGACCCTCTGGAAACTTCTTCCTCTTCTCCCCGTCCTACATGGCCTGGGTAAGCTGCTGTGGGTCATCCTAGCGCCCAGCAGCTGGGTCAGCCTCATTAAAACACCACACAGTCTGGAGGCCAACCGTCCCCCTACCTGTGCCCTTCATGTAAAAGTTCCATTCCCACTGAAGGAAATTCCGGCAAAGATCAAGAACAACGTGGCCTTTACTATTCAAATGCTTCCCTCAGATTCACTTGAATGTACCTTCTTTTTGCCCTTTAAAATCACCAGGTGGTTTCTATATTCATCACTAGAGAGGAACTTCACTGGGCTCTGCTATTCACACACTGCCTCAGCTTGAAGCAGGACCCCATTAGCACAGTGATAAATGGTCTTGGGAAGGATCAGTTCGGTGGGAAGATGAACGCATGTTATTAGATTCTCCTGAAGGCAACCAACATATCTGCTCAACGGTCAGGGCCATGAACTTGCAGCTTTGGACCATGATTGGGACGTAGCATTGGCCTCCCGTGGGAGCTCTGCCCTGGGTCCTGAATTGCAGCTACTTGTCCACCTCTGTTAGGAAAAGAGCCAGAGGCACACCCATCTACCCTTCCAGGGGCAATATATAATCCAGTAATTAATTGTAGAGCTGAGGATCAGACAGACCTGGGCTCATGTCACTAGCTGTGTGACTTTTGGAAAAAGTACTTAAGCTTCCTAAACTTCATTATCCTTATCCTCAAAATGGGAATAAAACCTTCCCCTTAATGCTACGCTGACACTTGAAGATAATTCCCTAAGGTGCCTAGCATAACACCTGGCATACAGTGAAGGGTAAGTGTCACCTGCCATGATTATCATTTATCTATTTTGGTATAAGCATGGCATCTTATTCATTGTTTATGCCCAGCCCAAAGCAAAGGGTCCGGCACACTGTGGATACTTAATTTTTAAGATAATCAGTGTGGTAGGCAGAATAATGTTCCCTAAGACTGTCCACACCCTAATCCCTGGGACGTGTAAAAATATCACCTTATGTGACAAAGGGACATGGCAAATGTGAGTAAGTTAAGGATGTGGCATGAAGAGATTATTCTGGATTATCTGAATGGACCCAATATAATCACAGGGGTCCTAATAAATTGGGGGGGGGGGGGCGGGCAGAGGCAGAGAAGGAGATGTGAGGATGAGAGCAAAGGTCAGAGTGGTGTGGCCATGAGCCAAGAAGCTGGAGAGGGCAGGGAGAGGGTGCTCCCTTAAAACTTCCAGAAGGAGTGCAGCCTTGCTGACCCCTTGATTTTAGCCCCACAAAGCCAATTCTGAAATCCGACCTACAGAGCAATACGGTAGGAAATTCGTTTTGTTTTAAGCCATCCAGTTTAAGGTAGTTTGTTACAGCGACAGGACAGCAGCACCATCAGTGACATGTCCTGGCTGCTGGCCCCGTGCCAGGGGCTGCGTATGTTTCACACACAATCGCATTACGTCCAGTCCAGGGCGGAGGTTTCATTCTTGCCCCAATTTTACAGATGGAGAAACCGAGGCCCAGGGAAATTAGGTAGTTTGCCCCACACCCAGAAAAACAGATGCAGTAGCACTGACCTGCAAAGCACTGTGTGTGAAGAAGGAAACCTTTACAGAAAAAAAACCTTTGTAGAAAATTCTTGCCGGTTTTCCTGCAAGGAACAAAGCCGTAAGCTACAGGACCACAAGAAAGTGACAGAATTATTTCGGCAGGTTGTGCCACTGCTATTTTCAGAGGCAGATCTTTTCATTCACAGAAAAAAGGCACCCGCAAAGCAGGTGTGTGTGGAAGCTTCTAGGTCAGTGTCAGGAGACCAGGACGCAGGTGAGCCGGCATAACTATGCACTAAAAAGGAGCCCATCCATCTCGGCCTGGCCAGTGGTCCGTCTGCAGCGGAAGTGGGCAGCACCAAGACTATTTTCATTCCCACACGACTTGCACAAACTGTCGTTTTCACCTAAAAGTCACGAACAAGGCAAACCGGGCAGAACCGTAAAGAGTGAGAGCCTCTCCTCGCCATAGGCACCACGGCTGGCTTTCCCAGGCACAGTGATTTTCAAGCTGTGCCCAGGAGCGAGCCTGTTGTACCAGCCCTTGCTCCCCACCTCACCCACCATGTGTCGCCCTCTCTGTCTGCTTTATACATTGGACTGTCCCGCGAGGTTTCATTTGACGACAGGGTTTCTCTCCCACAATGCCACGTGAAGTGGGGCTTTTCCTGTTCCCTCAGGATTTATACTGACATCCCAGGGCGGAAAACTGAGCCTTTATTTAGGCAGAAATTGCTAAGTTGAGGTCCAACTGGTTCAGAAACCACCTGCTGCTCCCAGCCCATGTAAGAGAATTCACTGGAGAAAAGGCGTTTCTTAGAGAAAACACAGCACTGGGGAGCACAGCGGCAGAGAAGCAGCCAGAGAACTGCTCAGAGAGATGAGAGTGGTTGGCAGAAGAGGGTCCCGGCACCTCAGACCCTCAGCTGCGGGCTGGCTGAGCTGCACACTTCACAGGCCTGCCTTGCGCCGTTCCAGATTAGAGTGTGAGACATTCACTAGCAATCAGGTCTGCTGCATTAACTGCCTAACTCCAGAGTACGCACAGGGGGTGCCCCCTGGAATTGCGCAATGAAGACAGCCCGGGGAAAATCAGACACAAGGCCCCACACTTTGGCCTGGTTGAGGACAGAGGGCAGCAGAGGAGTGGCTCGCTCCTCCCAAGCTGGGCAGCACAGAGATACATAATGATTTCTCATGGGCCAAATGGACACAGAGGTGCGACGAGGGGATAGCTTGGTTAGAGCCTTCATTAAAAGCCCTGCCCCCCAGGGGCGCCTGGGTGGCGCAGTCGGTTAAGCGTCCGACTTCAGCCAGGTCACGATCTCGCGGTCCGTGAGTTCGAGCCCCGCGTCGGGCTCTGGGCTGATGGCTCGGAGCCTGGAGCCTGTTTCCGATTCTGTGTCTCCCTCTCTCTCTGCCCCTACCCCATTCATGCTCTGTCTCTCTCTGTCCCAAAAATAAATAAAAAACGTTGAAAAAAAAAATTAAAAAAAAAGCCCTGCCCCCCAAAGTGGATCTATTTGGGCAAAATAAATAAATAAATAAATAGCCCAGGATGTACTCGGGCAGAGGCTGAGGGGGCATCATAAGGGACCAGCCAGGGAGGGCATCACTCATGCTTTGGGAAAGTCTGAAGATCTTCACAGGGGGTCTCCAAGAACCCACAAAAGCTCTTGGATGCCTGTAAGGCTACAGAGAACCATGAAGGACATCAGCTAAGTAGAACTTTTGGCCTCCTCCTCGTCCCTCTCCCGGCCACCTGACTCCGGAGGAACCAGAAGCTGCAAAGCAAGCAGGGAAGGCATTTGGACCCAGAGAGAAAGAGAACAAACAAGGCTTCCCTTTTGCATTGCTGGTCTGTGGTGTCTCAGCCCAGGCTTGAACTACGGGGAAAGGAAGGCTTTTACATAGATGAGAGGATGGTACCTGGGTTTATATTAAACTGGAGTTTAGAATACTTGAAAATAATTATTCTTATTTCTATTTTTATTTTATTTGAGAAACGCCTGGAAAGGCTATAGGATACTGCTGGGATATGATTCAGGGTTGGCCTAACAGAACAAATGTGAAAGTCACGGGTGAAGAGAAATAAAGCCATTTTTCTGTTTGCATTCCCAATAAAATCCAGCCCATTTAATTAACCAATTACACGGCATTAAAAAAAAAAAAAATGCTTCAGGCATCCGTATCTCCACTGTCTCGCCTCTTACCTAAGCTGCTGCGATTCCTTGCCTGTACCTCAGTAACTTCCCAAATGGTATCCCTGCTTCCAGTCTTATCTGCCCTCTCTCCCTGCCCCATCCACGCTCTCACGACCAGCCCCGTTGGGGCAACAGCCTGACTCTATTTAGGGAAACCACTCCCGCCCAATCTCAGCCCTTGTGCTGAACATCACTGACCAGCAGAGGCTTCATGAGTGAAGCACATGGCCCAGGCTAAGCCAATCTGCGCATTTGATCCCCACCTCCCACCATGATGGGTTAAAGGATGAGTAACTGACTCCGGACAAGCCAATCAGGACTAAGAGAATTTCATTGCGAGACTTCTGTTTGAGCCTTAGACAATGTAGCTTACTGCGTCCTAAAGGATGTGAATCCAGAAGGACGGAGCCCAGAGCTGCTGGCAGCCTTCAGGTAGGACCACCAGGTAGGGGGGTGTCCAGGAACAGAGTGATGCAGAATGGACAAAAGAAGAAATATCCAATCCTGGATGCATCCTCTGAGCCCGAGATGGCGCTCTGCCTAGGCTGCTCAGTTATGAGAACCAATAATCTCCTTTGGGGCTGGATCCCATTTGGACCAGGTTTTCTGTCGTCGGCAACAGAAATCATCCTAACAGATACATTGGCTGATCCAGTGACTGTGTTTAGGCCCATTAGGCTCATGTCTCCATCAATCCAGACTTACAAATGGCCTCCGACCTGTACTGGGCAAAGGCCCAAAGAGGTTCTGATTGGGCTTTGGAGCACCAATCACAGCAGCATCGTTGCCATTAGCATCAATTCCTGACCTGAAAAATTACCAGCTTTCTCCTTCTCCTCCTACAATTAACATGCAACTTCAAGGACACTGCCCCAACACTGCTCCTCTCTTGGTGTCTTAACAATGTTGCTCTCTGCCTTTAGAAAGAATTTAAATACAGTCACCATTAATACCCTGATATAGGTTACAATTCCTCACTGCGCTTTTCATTACTATCCTAACTCAGAATACTCTAACTCTCTTCAATGGATTTCTCATATGTGTTTCTTCATCTGTTTGCTCTTACATTGGAAACTCGAAAAGACAGGGACCAAGCCTCTTTGCAAGACACCTCACACAAGGCAGAGAGTAGTTAGGAACTTAATAAACGATTACCGATGACAGAGATAGTGATGACAAGGGTGATAGTGATTGTGTTACATGCCTCATTAGAAAGACGATTGTTCTCACCATTTAAGGGAGATATTTCCTCTAAATCAATAAAAATCTACTTTGTTCTATTACCCTCACAAGAACAAATCACAAAGGCTTATTAGGTGATCAACTTAGACCTCTTCCTAGTTCCCAGATTTGAATAGCCACCTTTGGTGTTTGAAAGCTAGGACTCTTCCTTATAATATATAAAATTCCTCTTGCCTATCCAACAGGTCTAAGAAAAATAACACAGTGATTCTAAATAATAAACCAAACGTTTTAAATTTCCTTGAGATATCCACAAGATCGAAATCTAAACGGAATCCATTGAAGGCAGAACATCCCCACAGATATTAGCAACATAATTAAGATTATTCATCAACTCCCAACTGTAGCCTGTGGGCTCACCCCTACAGCAAGCTGCTCTTGGGATCATGGGCTTTATTAAAACAGCCATTCCTGATTTCCAGAATCTTAGCTACAACAGCACTTCTGTTCTGCGGGGGTCTGATTACAGTAAAGTAATAAATTCTTGAACCTCAGCACATAAGTCACCCAGCTGCCAGACGCTCCCCTGGGCCTGGGAGCCTCTGCCGCCTCCCAACTCTGTCTGTCCAGTCCATGCACCTTGGTTACAGCACACGAGGACATTACTTAAGACATTGGTGCAATTCTGCCACCAGAATTTTGGATTCTGAGGCCACGTAATTTTCCATGCACTGCTCTGACCCTGGTTGGCTTCTGTGACCTCTCCCGATTGGACACAAATTCCCTGCATGTTCTGAGGCTTTGGCATGCCCTGCAGGATGTTGCAAATGGACTGGACTTTGACGACCCATGGACCAAAGCTGAATCCTGTTCCTATCACTTATTAACTATATGACGCTGGGCAAATTACTTGCCCTCTCTGAGCCCCGGGTTCACACAAAAAACAAGGGCAATAATGATGCTCAATGAATACTTACCTTGCAGGATTTTTTTTTTAAGTAGCATCCTTGACTCAAAACCACAAGATATCACCTTACGCTGTTAGAATGTTATCAAAAAGACAGCAGATTACAAATGCTGTTGAGGATGTAGAGAAAAGGGAGCCCTTGTGTACTGCCGGTGGGGATGTAAATTGGTGTAGTCGCCTTGGAAAATAGTTTGGACATTCCCCAAGAAGGTAAAGATAGAACTACGATATGATCCAGCAATCCCACCCACCTCTGGGTATTATCTCCGAAGGAAATGAAACCACTATTTTGAACAGATTATCTGCACTCTCATGTTCACTGCAGCATTATTGACAATAGCCATGGGAGGAAAACAATCTGAATGCCCCTCCATGGGTAAACGGATAAAGAAAATGTGATTTATATAGATACAGATACATGGATATACAGACACATACAATGAAATACTATTCAGCCTTTAAAAAGAAGGATAGGGGCGCCTGGGTGGCGCAGTCGGTTAAGCGTCTGGCTTCAGCCAGGTCACGACCTCGCGGTCCGTGAGTTCGAGCCCCGCGTCAGGCTCTGGGCTGATGGCTCAGAGCCTGGAGCCTGTTTCCGATTCTGTGTCTCCCTCTCTCTCTGCCCCTCCCCCGTTCATGCTCTGTCTCTCTCTGTCCCAAAAATAAATAAACGTTAAAAAAAAAAAATTTTTTTTAATAAAAAAAAATAAAAAAGAGTTACTAAAGGGGCGCCTGGGTGGCTCAGTCGGTTAAACGTCTGACTTCAGCTCAGGTCAAGATCTCATGGTTCATGAGTTTGAGCCCTGCATCGGGCTCTCTGCTCTCAGCACAGAGCCAGCTTCAGACCCTTTGTCTCCTTCTCTCTCTGCCCCTCCCCCATGTCCCCCCTCTTAAAAATAAAAAAAATAAAGAAAGAAGGATATTCTGCCATTTACAACCACATGGATGAAACTGGAAAGCACTGTGCTAAGCGAAATAAGCCAGACAGAGAAGGAGAAACACTGCGTAGTATCACTTATATGTGGGATCTTAAAAAGAAAAAAAAATCAAACTCCAAACAGAGTAGAATGGTGGTTGTCAGAGCAGAGGCAGAAGGAAATAAGGAGAGGCTAGCAAAAGGTTGTAAGATAAATAAAGTCTGAGGCTCTAACATATAACATGGTGACGGCAGTTGATCCTACTGTATTGCACAATTGAAACTTACTAAGAAAGTAGAACTTAAGTGTTCTCATGGGGGGGGGGAGGGGGGTGTAAATATGTGAGGTGACGGATGTCACAACTCAGCGGTGGAAATCTTTCCACAGCGTATACGGATGTCATGTCACCACGTTGCACGCCTTAAATATTTTACAATTTAAACATGTTACCATTTTATTGGTCAGTTATGAATAAATCAATAAAGCTGAAAATGGCGTTTTTGAAATGGGCAATGGTAGGACACTCAATAAATAGATGCTGCTATCATGCTAACTTTGTCGTTCACTTTATCACCAGGTACACACACTGACGTCACTCTCCCGTCTCCCATGCCGCAGCCCTGCCATTCATTTCTCATTCCTCCCACTCTGTCCTGATGTCTGTCAGAGTCACACTGCCTGAATTTATGTAGCAGACCGGAGAGGGACAGAAGACACAGAGACGTGAGGCACTGGAGGATTTCTGTCCACCGTGCTATTACTGCCTACGTGGCTTGAACCACTGGCCCTCCGTCCATCTTCTGACTTTTCTCCTAATCTGGACATCTGGGCATCTGCGTTCTGGCATCCCTGGACCAACCTCCGTGCCTAAAATTAGAAGCTTAACATTAGTACTGAACTCCAAATGGGGCCATGATATTGTCAAAGCATGGTACCAACAATAACGTTGTGCACACATCGCCTACAAAATATAATACGTCACCTACAAAATGCATCATTATTTTACATATTTCTAAAAAATTAACATTGCCAGCTAACCGACTGCCTATCGAAATCACCTTGTGATTTCGGGAATGTAAGGAAAATAATGCATCTTCGAATTAATGCGGTACAAGAGAACATTTGCCTTGGAGAAACGGTTAAGAGCAAAACACAGTTCTGATTCTTATTTGCAAGAGTCCTGCACAGAGCCTGGCAGACGGTAAAAAAAAAAAAAAAAAATATTTGTTAAATGAATAAATATATACACATGAGTGAATGCATTTCCTAACAGGCACATTATAACGGGGTTCCATCATTTAAAAAGAAAATTTGATGCAAGGGGGAAATCAAGCTACAAGTTAAATGCATCACTTCACAAAGCTTCCACTTACATTCATTAAAAAAAAATAATAAAGGTCGCTCTGACCATTTTGTAAGTTTGCTGCCTCTTCAGCAACATGGAAGGCCAGATAACAGTGATAGATTTCCAAAAGCTTAGTGTCTACCTAATAGCCAGTCTGATGCTATTTTTAAGTGTGCGGTTTCTGGGACTATAAAATCTAAGGTGCCTCTTCAGAAACATCTGGCAGCATCCACAGGGCACGCTTTGGGTTCCTATTAGCTAGGAGACAGTGCTGGCGTCTTTGATAACTGGGAATGCAGATCCATTTAACAGACCCTTCTCCTTTCTTTTATACCACTAAATTGGCTCCAGATTTGCTGGAACTCAACCAATCCCTGCATGGTGACGGGGACCCAGGCGAGTGAGTCACAGTCCCAAAAGAAGTTCTCATTAGAAGAATTCACCTCCACTTCCTGCCCAGAGCGGCTCCCAAGAGCTGCTCTGGCCTATTCATTGCAATTGAAAGTGGTGCATTTCACCTCAGATACTACAGAGTCAGGCATTCCATAAAATAAACAAACAAGAACTATTCAAGCAGAGACTAAATGAAAACAAATGGATTTTGGAGATTCATAAATTTAGATGGTGCTCCAGGAAAATTTCCAGGTGACAGGTGCCACCAGCATCAGAGGTCCACCCTTCTCTTTGCTCTGCAGTGGAAAGTCAAATTTCAGACCCTGCCCTTTTTAAGCCTTCATCTGCTGTTTGCTTAAATCATTTCACATTAGACTTCTCTCTGTGTAGAAGCAGAATTGCATCCACAGCTGCTGGATGTCACGTCCACTTCAGGCGGGAAACAAGGAGCTGGAATGGAAGAATCCCGTTACGTAAGCATCCCTCAATACAGGGATGTTGCAGGGGAAAGGACTGTGGGTAAAAACGAGTGACTCGAATGACTTTTCACCAAATATGGGAGTCCAATTTCCCAGGACATGGTACCCTTGTACAAGTCAAGAGCAATAATGTCCATTTTCAGTGCAACCTAAATGCCTCTCGAGCATGCAAATCCCCACGGAAATTATACAGCCATTTATCTTGGTGTATGCTTAAAAACAAAATAGAAGGAATTGACAGATCATGGACTGCTTCTGTTCTGTCCCAGCAAAAAAATTACCTATAAGATGCCTCCTCCCCCCTCACCCACATATACTAGAACTGCAAACATTATCTTGTTCTCCCCACACACAATGCTCCCCAGTATTCCATACCTCGTGGATGACACCACTCTCCCCACCTGTAATTTGAGACAAAGGACTGACCCTGCTGTGCTGGTGGCTGGTCGGTTCCCAGACCTCTCCACTGACCTCTCTGTTTAGATCTTTCTTCTTCACTCCCTCATTGGTCCCTCCAGCCCAGACCTCTGTCACGTGACCATTCGGGATCTCATTATTCATCACCCAGGTTACTACAGTGTCTTCCTGAGAGTCCCCAGCTTGCATCTACTGGATGTGGATTCATATCCATTAGCGGTTTCATAAAGTGCAACACATCACACATCATAGCCTTCAAGGTCTCTTCATTGACTCCGGAAATAAATCCGTGCTCAACCCAGAGTCCAGGGTGCCCACAAGACCCCGGCCTTCTTTTCCACCTTCATCTCCCCACATTTCCCACAGAACAACTGGAGACTCGCTCTTCTTCCAAACAAGTGCCTCAGTTTCCCTCTTTGGTGCCTTGCGGATGCCTTTGCCTCTGTCGCACCCTCTCCATCTCTGCCTTTTACATCATCCTTCAAAATCCATGTCAAATGCCAGAGATTCCAGAGCTGCCCCCCCCCAACCCCACCAGAGCTGGCTATGAACTCATCCTCTCCTAAGCCCTGAGCATACACTCACTGCATCGCTCTTGAGGTCCTCACCCCATTCTGCACCCGCCACCACCCCTTCGTCCTTCATTCTCTGGCTTATCACTCACTGAAACACTGTCCTCTCCATCATATCTGCACAGGCATCATGCAGTATGTGACAGGTACCTGCTGAAGTAAACTGGACCTCGGGAGAGCTTACCAGCCCTGGTTCCGTAGATGGAAGTCACTCAGCTGCCCAGGACAGAGCTGATGTCAGATGGCATAACGGAAGCCACTTTGACAGTTGGGATGGGCCTCATCAAGCCTACACCTCACCTTCTTATTGGTGTGCCATTCCCTCACTGCCTTGCTCCAAATCCATTAAGAGCAAAGATTGCATATAATTCCTATTTCCATCTCCTCCGGCACAGTGGTTTGCACATAGTAAGTATTTAATAAATGCAGCTGAACCCATTTGCTCAATTCATCATGTCACAACCAGAGAGCTCTAACAGTGCTCTGAGTGTTCCCAAGAGTGTAGTACAGGAACCACTGGTGGTACATAGATGGCATTAGGTGACACACAGATGAGGCATTTTTTAATGGCCATGGGTTCATCTTCACGAGCACCCGGGAAAATGGAAGTACTGTAGAATACCTGCGATTTCATAGGTACCATTGCTTTAGGGTAAGGCTAAATTCATTTAAGTTTTTAATACAAGGAGGCAATCTAAAGAAAAAATATCAACTAAACAGTGGCAGATATTGCTCACGGCAAAACTAAATTTATTTAAGTTTTTGTTTTTATTTTTTTTGTTACTTGAGAGACAGCGAGAGGGGGAGAATATCCCAGGCAGGCTCCACACTCAGGGAGGAGCCCGACACAGGGCTTCATCCCCCCCACCCTGGGACCATGACCTGAGTCAAAATCAAGAGTCAGAGGCGCAACTGACTGAGCCACCCAGGTACCCCTATTTAAGTTTTTAACAGCGGAATCAACTTAATGAAAAAATGCAAATTAAGTAACTAGTGTCACAGGTGATATTTCAATATGGCCACAAAAATTCTAAAGCAAAGGTGGCAGAGGAAACCTTGCCCAAACTAGCATTTCAGGTTTGAGCTGGTTTGCTCCCAAATGCCCGACCCTCCACTGAAAGATCCGTCCCTTCCAAACATCCCTTCGTGTCACATCAGGTCTGGAAAACCCTAAGTAGCTCCCCACAACCAGCCGCATCTCACTTCCTCCACTGACCGCTCTTACTTCTCTAATCCTCTTCCGAAGCCTTCCTCTGGTTCCTGGGCAGGGGGACTCCACCCTTTCTGCCCCTCGGGCAAAGCTTGCAAATGTGCACTGTCTTGCCTGTGCTTAGACCATTCTCCCTCCCCATTCCTTTTCCCGGTCCGTGCACATTCCTCCCCCTGCTAATGGAAGCTCAAATCCATGCGCTCCTTCTATTTCTTATTCCAATCCATCTCGTACTACACATTCTTCATCTCCTCCATTAACAGGCTTTACCTGCGACCTTGCTTTCACCCACATGTGCGTTTCATCACCCTGATCAGAATGTGAACTCAGCAAGAACTCAGCAAGGGCAAAGACTATGTCCTTGATGTCGTGTGAAGTCTCCGTCAGCCCACAAGAGTGCTGAGCACACAAGTACGAAACATGCGTCTCATAATGGGACAAGTCAAAACCAACACATCCAGAAAACGTCTAACACCGGGTGCTCTACCAGGGTGTCCAACATGAACATGGTTCAGGATAGCTCACCTGCAGCATCATCCATATGGGATTCTCACTGCACTCATCCCAAAGTCCAAGTTTTAACAATGTTCCTGCACAATGGACCTGGATTTATCATTAGAATTCATCCTCGGAGTATACCAACTAATAAAGAAATCACTCGATCTGGGTTCATCCCTAACGCTTTTACAGAACTCATCTATCCTTTCCAAAGATTTGATGGAACCCAAAATTCAGAAGGATTTTGGTCCCAAAATTAATTTTACTTATATCATGGTTTTGAAATAAATAAGAAATCACCTATCCTATATTATACTTCTCTTTCTCAATCTGTTAACAGATAATTCAGTATTTCGATCATCATCTAAGGAAATATAGTCCAGTTGTTATGAACATGGACTTGGGTTTTACTCAGACCCAGGTCAGACACTCAACCGTACCATTCACAAGCTCCAGGACCTTGGTAAAATTCATTCACTCCCATGGGAAATGTTAATTGAAAGCTACCGGGTACCAGGCACTGCACCTGAGCTCCCTAAGCCTCAATGTTCTCCTCTGTAAAATGGGAATCGTGGCATTCCCTGACAACAGACAAAGTGTCAGGGTGAAATAAGACAATGTTTGCAAAATGCCTGCCACCCTCCCAGCTCAGGGTTAATGAATAGCAACAATAAACATGAGTTGTCACTGTCCTTATCATATCATGATCGTGATCTTCTTGAGTCTTTGCAGAGCATTTAACCTTGCCAGGTAAGGTCCCCTTCTTAAAACTCTCTCCTATCCTTGGGACACCTCAGTGGGCTAAGCATCTGACATCGGCTCAGGTCATGATCTCACGGTGTGTGAGTTCAGGCTCCGCATCAGGCTCTGTGCTGACAGCTCAGAGCCTGGAGCCTGCTTCGGATTCTGTGTCTCCTTCTGTCTCTGTCCGCGGCCCCCCCCCCCCCCCCCCCCCCCGCTTGCCCTCTGTCTCTCTCGTGCTCAAAAATAAATAAACATTAAAAAAAATTGTTGTTTTTAACTCTCTTCTCCCTTGACTTCATGGAGAGGTCATCTTCGTGTTTTTGCTTTACTAATTTCGTTTCAGCCTACTAAATTAATAAATAGGAAAGAACATTTTCAGTGAGTGACAATGACAAGTGTGCTGACAGAGCGTGATCTGCACGAGTGGGTGTACAGAGAAGCATCTCTGAGGAGGTGATGTTTGGGCTGAGGTGTCAGAGGTGAGGAGGAACCAGTCACATGAAGATCCAGTGGGAGAGAATTTCAGGAGGGGAAAACGGGTCCCACAGAGGGCCTAGGATAAGGAGGGGTTGGTTTATTCAGGGAAGAGAAAAACATCTAGAGAGGGCTAGACTCTAGATGAGGTTTGGAGAGGAGGAAACACAGCCCTCACAGGGAGCATTGGGAGCCAGCAACAGGAGCTGAGAGTTAATGCCAAGGGCAAAGGGGCACTATTCGAAAATTGTAAGCTCTGGGTATGACAGGATGTGATATACGCATTTAAAGATCACTTTGGCTGCCCTGTGGGGAATGGATTACGGAGAACAGGAAGGAAAGCAGTAAAAAGGCTGTGTCAGCTAGGAGGATGTGTTAAACCAGAGTGGCAGGAGCATATCCTGGGCATGTTTTAGAGGTCACAGTTGGCATGACTTATTGATGAAGGGATTGAAGCGTCAAGGGGCAGGAAAGAAAGGACTCATCCATGCATCACGCCTAGATTTTTTTGTTTGAGCAACAGTATCCACGGTGGTGCTGTTTGTGGAGAAGAGGAAATCTCAGGGAGGAGCAGGTTTGGGAGGGGAGTCCACAGTCCCGCTTCAGGGTCTGGAGCTGGAGAGGGCCATTAGACGGGTGGGTAGGAACATCAAGGGCGCAGGTAGATGTGCAAATCTAGAGATACACCTGGGAGGTACAAAGGGCTGCTGACCTCACCCAGGGAGAACCACAGAGATCAGAAAGACCTCAAGTCCAAGGGCGTGGGCATTCTGCCATTGGAAGGAGAGCACCAGGGAAACGGCCAACCGGAGAGTGAGGAACGGCCATGAAAACTGAAGGAAAACCCCGAGGAAATAATGTCACAAAGCAAGTGACAGACATACTTCAAGGAGGAGAAAGTGTTCAGCTATTAAAAAGACCTCAAGGTGTCAAGGAAGATGCAGCAGGTGCTTCCCGGTGTTTTCACATTGGCCCCTCTCCCCTCCTTGCTAACACTCCCAATTTCACCCATATGCTGGTTTAACGGCAGCATGTTTAAAGGTGGGCCCCAGTCACAAACTCAGGAGATAATTCTTAATTGGTCCGAGCCAATAATGATAACACTGTTGCCCTTTGATGCTGATTGGTTTAGGGGTTGTTGCAAGGAGAAGTATGCTGTGCGGCTCCTGGGTGGGGGGAGTCCTCCATGATGAAAAGAGAAATATAAGGAGAAGCTCACTTCACTTTCCTCCCTGCGTTTGGATGACATAAGACCTGCTGGAGCTTCTGCAGCCCTCTTTCCACCATGTGGGGAGCATTTGCCAACATGAGGAAGGAAGGCAGGGCAGAAAGCTGGACACACCTGGGTCCTCGATGGCATTACAAAACAGCTGAGCCACCTTGGCAACCCCCTATTCAGTGAGAAGATAACTCTCTTAACCATAAACGTCCTTAGTGTTTAAGCTTCTTTGTTTTGTTTTGCTTTTTGTTCTTGCTTTAGAGACAGAGAGAGAGTAAGCGGTAAAGGGAGAGAGAGACTCTTAAGCAGGCTCCACACCCAGCACAGAGTCCGACAGGGGGCTCAATCCCACAACCCTGGGATCATGACTTGAGCCGAAATCAAGAGCCAGACACTTAACTGCCTAAGCCACCCCTGTGGCTTCTTTGAATGGGACACTGTGCCACATGCAGCTAAAGCATTCTAATTGATACTTAAGATACAAGAACAGAAAGGGGAAGGCAACGGCCACTGGTGACCTCAGTCAGAGCAGCCCTTGTGAAGCGGTGGTGGCTGAGAAAGGAGGTGGGGTGGGAAGGTGGAGACCCTGACTCCAGACAACTCTTCCCCGCCATTATGCTGTGAAGGGCGGAAAGGAATTAGCTGGTGGCCACAGGGGATGTGGGCCGAGGGGATGCTGGGAGATTCTGAAGCACACTCACACACTCGTGGGAATATTCAAGTAGAGGGGGAGAGGGTGATGGTTCGAGAGAAGGGAGGAGACCAACAGAGCATCAGTGGTGGGGTCCCCAGCGTACATGGAGGATTGGCCTTGGACAGGAGTGGACGCACTTCATCCACTGAGGAATAAAGGCAGGGCAGTGGGTCCAGATACAGGTAGTCTGGCAGAGTTGGGGGGGGGCGGGGACAGGAGGTAGTTCTGACCAATTACTTCCTTTTTTCTCAGTGATGTAGGAAATGCTCAAAATGTCTCTCAAGACCTCTCTAAAACTCTCCCCGCACTGAGGATTCTGTCCTGGGTTACTCTGAATTTCTTCCTTCACATGCCCACTGAACTGTTTCTCTTCTGGAGTTTTTAATTCATCCGGTGTCATAGTTTTAACTCCCCTGTACCACCCGAATGGAAACTCCTCAAGGGCAGGGAACATCTAACTAACATCCCAGAATCCATCACGGAGCCTGGCACACGTGTAAGTGAAAGAAAGCCCTCATGTGCTGGGGTGAAAAAGGCAGTTGGCCCTTATTTGCCGATTCCACATCTGCCGATTCTCCTACTTGCTAAAATGTATTTGTAACCCAAAAACAACACTCACGGAATTTTCGCGGTCACTTGTGGACATGTGCAGAGCAGCGAAACGCTTTTGTCATCTGATGCACATGCTCCCAGCCGAGGTCAGACAAAGCCAACGCTCTGCTCTGCCTTCTTGTTGTGGCTCTGGTATTGTAAGCAGGTGTCCTTTTCGTGGTCTGTTTAGTGCCATGTTTTTCACATATTTTGGCTTTCTGCTGGTCATTTCACCATTTAAAATAGCACTCAAGCACAGTGCTGAAGTGCTTTCTAGTGTTCCTAAGTGCAAGGCTGTGCTTGCCTTATGGAGAAACTATGTGCTAGGTAAGCATCCAGCAGGCATGAGCTACGGTGCTGTTGCCGTGGGTTCAGTGTTAATGAGTCGACAATACACGTCAAATAAAATGTCTTTAAACAGAAGCACACGTAAAACAAGGTTATGTATCGATCGGTTGATGAAAAGGTGGTGACCAGCGACTTGCAAGAACCTAACTCTAGAAGCAATGGTCCAGTATTCACTAACTCGGTACCCGAGGAGACTTTACAGAACATGACCTCTGCAGATAATGAGAATCAACTGTACTCCATTTTGCCATCTTCTGAGAAGGAGAATTATGGAGACAGAATGGTTTGATGAGGCTGAGATGAGTCTCATCAAGCCTTAACCTCTCTTTTCATGCTTTACAGATTACTCATCAGCACCAGGATTTGTGCTGAAGATGTGTTGCAGAGAAAGCTGCTGATTAGCTGCGGATAGTATCCCCTAAGAGCCACTAGCCTGCCTGGGGAACATCTTGGGGCACTGTGCCCTATCGTCTTAAAACTAGCTGGGTGGGGAATGAGGCAGAGAAGCAAGGGAAAGGTGAAGATTTACCATATGTCTTCATGTGGTTTCCCCCACAAGCTGATCCTAAGATAAGGACTTGAGCACCAGTAGTTGTTTGGGAGGTGAAGAAAGCACTGGTAGGGGGGTGGCGAAGAGAGAGAGGGATTGGAAAGCAGCCAAGAAAACCAGCAAAAGGTGCAATATCAAGCTTGCTTTCACTGTGGAAGAATGGAATTCTTCCCGTTAAGAGAAACTAAGAAACTAAGACTCAAAACATATTCCTGAGTTATCCGACCCAAGGCTGGGGGAACTGGGGTATTCATACACCATCCGCCATCAGTCATTGGTTGAGGGGTGCTCTTGGGGTGTGCTAATTTCCCTGCACTTTCTGCCTTCCGCGGAGCCTTCAAAGTCAGCAATGTCCAGAAAATGGCAGAAGATGCAAGAAATGGCAATTGGAAGTCAGCCAGTTTGCCCTGAAGGGGTAAGAGTAAAGGGATACGGATGGGCCCTGGCATGCCTGGTACATCATACAGGGCTGATGCTGAAAGTCTCACGTAAACCAAGACCCGGAATGGGCCACTTCTGTGAGAAATCTACAAAACAAGCGCATGACCATCACCTAAGTCCTGGGGTCTTCATGTACTTTCAGCTTAATTCATAGACCAATTCCCACTACTACTTTTAAGTCAAAATAAGGTTTAATGATGTTTCCAGAGGAACCTGGAGATAGTACGTAAGGTCATTTTCCTTCTTTGGCAGAAGCAAGATGGAAAGCTGAGTTGCATTCTTAGTGATCAAATGGGCCCCTTCCCCTCAAATAGCATGTGAGAGAATAGCAGGACAGAAGCCGTTTTTGGAAAACAAGGGGAATCTAGCCCTTCATAGGATGTGCTGACTCACCATCACTGACTAGGTAGGTCCCCAAGGAACATACGCTGAAGATGCACATCCCTGCCCAAGAGCCAGCTGCTGCTCGGTCTTCCCTTCCACGAACACCTATGCCCACTGGCCCCGACGCTGTCACAGCAGCTGAGGAATGTGCACTCCAAACTCTTGTCTCAGGAAAACTCCTGCGGCCGGGAGGGGGAAAAGTGCGGCCAGCTCACACTTTGTAGTGGTCAATTACAATCTACTGTTACAGACGAGGCAAGAAAGACAAGGGTTCCTCCATTACATCGGGTGAGTGGACTTCTGGGCTTTGAACACAGAAAGTATATTTCTGGCTTCATTTTGACCTCCACCACCTTCACAGTTCATGCCATAACCCTTGAGAAATGGATAAAAGAACTAGACTGGCCAATGCAAGTCACAGAGCCACCCGTGAGTGTGCACCCATGAAACCAGACCCTCCTCCAGGAGGTAGATGGAGACCATCAGAGTCCTGTGAGCAGGGACTCCTTCGACCACAGCAAGGAAGAGGGGACAGGCCTGAGGCGGCCCAGGTAACCCTCACCTAGCAGGACATGCCCTCTACCTGGACCTGACACTCAGCATGATACAGAGGCCCCATCAGAGGCCAGCAAATGGCCTTGGAGCCAACACAGACCTGGAAGCAAGCCCCAACTCAAGCACTTTCAAGTGGGGTGGTCATGAGCAGTTACACACACATTCGCAGCTTTGGTGTCCTCGCCTCCAAAATGGAGCTGACCCTACCCGTCTCAGATGATTGCCCGTGTCTTCAATCAGAAGTAGATACAGATGCTGGAAAATGAGTGAATCTTGGAAACATTGTGCTAAGTGAAAGAAGCCAGTCACAAAAAGCCACATGTTATACGATTCCATTTATATGTCATGTCCAAAATACACATATCCATGGAGACAGAAAGTAGATTGTGGTTGCTTAGGACGGGGAGAGAATGGGGGGTAATTGGAGGTGACTGCTAATGGGTCCAGGGCTTCCTTTGGGAGTCATGAAATCTTCCAAAATCAGATGGTGGTAATGGTGGCGCAGCCCTGTGAATATCGTTTTTTTAAAAAAAACAAACACTGAATTGTACATTTTAGATGGGTAAATGTTGTTATGTAAATGATGTCTCCATAAAGCCATTATCTATAAAACAGAACAAAACAAAAAGATCTGGAGCCCTCACTATGTGCAGATTCTTCGGAAGCCATGAGTCCCCAGGTCATTAGGCCCAACATGAGGACATGAACTGGAAAAACAAGCAAAGTGACTCAGGCTGCTGTGAAGAATAAATTACAGCGTGTACCTTAAGCACTGAGTACCGCGCCCGGACGCAGAGCAAACCCTCGGGAAGCGCGCAGGCCCAGTACCCTTGTCATCATCGTGTACGAGTCTCCTGCGTGCCTGGCACTGTGTTCGTCCTTTGTGCCCACTGTCTCATTTAAGCCCCACAGGCCCTAGGGGATGGGCACTATCATCATTTCTGGATCTCAGGTGGGGAAGCGTAGGAACGGAGAGGTAGGTCAGCGGCTGGGGGGGGGGGGGTGGCAGAGCTGGAGGACAAATGTGGGCTCTTGCACAGCTCCTCATCACATCTGCCTCATCGCCAGCAGCAGCATGGCCCCCGTTCCCCTCATCAGCACCACCAGGCGGGGTTCCTTCAGTCGCTAGAACCGGTTTAAAGCAGAACAGAAGCTTCTGGTAACTGCTGGCAGGCTGGCTCCTCCAGGTCCCTCCCAGCCACTCAGCCGAGAATCCCGGGATGACAAGTGTGGCCTCACTGCGACCCTACCTCAAACCCCAGGTAGGATTCCTGCGGCCCCCCGGGATTCAGAGTGGACACCCAGCCTGTCCAACCAGCTGCTGCCTCCTTAAGCCTTCGTGACCCAGGCTGGCATCCTTGACCCTCTGTTGGCCTCAGTCTGCCCCGGCATCCCAGATGTAGTGAAGAGATTGCCAGGCTCATAACCAACCCAAGCCCCAATTTCCCCCTATTCAGAAGATATGTAAATTTAGACACTTTGGAAATCACGTGTAGCAAGAAGTTCCCATCTGCCAGAGAGAGAGAATGAGAGAGAGAGAGAATTTAAGTACCTAACATGTTGGCCTCGCGGTTCCTCGGAGATAATTTACATGTCGTCACCCTGGGGGAGAGCCACACTCTCCCCACTTCCCAGTGATACGTGCACAAGCCACACAGTCCCGATGAACACAGATTCTTAAGAAAAGTTCAGTGCAAACTAGGCAGTTCCGAGGCCCTCGACGAAATCACTGAATTCTCTAACAGAATATTGCTGCCTCCAGCAGGATCGACACTCATTCCCTACAAAATTATCAAACTAAACATTTTTTTTTTTTCACAAAGCAAGGTAACATTAGAATGGCCTCATCTTCATCCTTATTATAAAACTGAGGCTCCCGGGAGGCTCAGTCGGTTAAGCGTCCGACTCCTGGTTACGGCTCAGGTCGTGATCTCATGGTTCATGAGGTAGAGCCCTGTGTCGGGCTCTATGCTGACAGCTCAGAACTTGTTTGGGATTCTCTCTCTGCCCCTTCTCTCTCTCTCTCTTTCTCTCTTTCAAAATAAATAAATAATCTTTAAAAACTTGCTTAAACTCCTATACTAGTCAAATGTGGACCTGAAAAAGATTTCTACAATGCAGAGGAAGTTGACCTGAGTCTACAAGAGAGGCTGAGAGGTCTGGCCTGGTGGTAAGTTTCAGGAGGGCAGGGACTTTTAGTTGCTCCCCTGTCCCTGCACCCCCAAGCCCGGAACGGTGCTGGGCACCAAGAAAACATGCAGTAGATATTCACTGAATAAAGGAGTGGATGCCCTTCCCCAAGAGGCTGAATATACACCCACATCCACACTATTATAGAATTTAGTTTGGAATCTCCGAACTAATATGCTCTAGGCTCTACAGAGCTACAGCGCTCCATTAATTCCTCCCAAAAAGAAGGGAATGGGTTTCGAAGGAGGCCCCAGCACCTGTTGGCATTACCTTAAGAGGCAATGTGGAATGACAGAGGTTAGCAGATAAGGATGCAAAGAGGCACTTTGTCCCTCTTTGCTGTCTGGTCAAAGGCAGGTCACTTGAACTCCCTAGACTCCAGGGCGTTCCTGAACGTCTGAAAAGTCCCTTCCAATTCCTGAGGTGACTTTCATTTGAACTGGACATCATTTCCACAAGGGAAAATCTGTCTTCAGTGTCCTTTTCCCGCCCTCCAGGCATCTTTACCCGCTGGCCCCCATCACACAGCGCCTGGTGTCCAAGGTCTTCCACGTGCTCCCTGTGTGGCTCCTCCCCACGGCCCGTCTTCCCTGCTCCTGACTTTTCCCTTCCCCACTCTACACCAACCCATCAATATGTTTGGGTTCTGCGTCCCATTCTCTCTTGGCCCAGTTCTCCTTTAGGAATTTGATTAGCTTGGCTGCACCAATGGGTAATTGAGAGTTTGTATGTTATCCCAAAGAAATATATTTGCATTTTAACGAGATGTGTTCTGGAGATGAGATTTTAATCCATATCGCTATCAACGCATTTATCGTGGTATATTATGATACTTGATTGTGCACCTGGCTCAGCAGCTAGACTGGGACTTTCTGGGCATAAAGCCTCAGGTCTTTTTTGTCTTTCTGTGTCTGGTACCTAGCCCCCATTTCTCTGGGCACGCACTCAATAAATGTTCATGGATAACCACGTAGATGAATGACAGGCTGTTGACGAGGAAAGTAACTGCTAGATTTGAGGCGATCTGATGGTCACGGGAAGGACTGATGTGGGTCAGCAACAGACAAGGACTTACAGGGCTCCTCAAATCCTGCTTCCACCTGCCCCTCCCCCCTGTGGCTGTCAGCTCTGCCTGCCTTTAGAACTCAGTCTGAATGCAGACATTATTGCCTGAGAACAGGCATTCATGCTCCTATAGAAGCTGTGTTCTCACCCTGCCACAGAAAGGGACCAGCACATCACAGCGTCTCATTAATTCAGGCTTTTGGGAAGCCTTCTGAGCTGAGGCCACAGAGACTCAGGGGTTCCCATTATAGTCAAAGGAGAAATACCCTAATGTCACAATGCCTTTCAACACTCCAGAAACAAAGTGACAGTGGGTATGGAGGGGATGCTGACAATTTTTCTCAGGCCCATTATGCTGGACTGATAGCCAACTGTTTCTGAAAGCTGTCTGAAACGCAAAACACAGGCCCTCAGTAGTTGTTGGTTTTACTGATTCCTTGACTCCAGATATGTAAATGATGACGGAATCAAGGGCCATGTAGCAAAGCCAGGGAAAAGATTATTTAACAAACATTGAAAACGCAGTGGCCATTGTTTTAAGATAACACCTCCCATTTGTAACCAGCAGTTTGGCATTGGCTATCCTAAATCAAAGATGCCAAAAGGAGCTTTTCTCCTGCCTAGATTTAAAAAAAAACAAAACAAAACAAAACTCCTATGATTCGTAAGAGGAAACGCGAAGTCCCCCAGGTGAGTCAGGCACCCGGCACCCTACCTGGCACCTAGTAACATAATAGTAACACCATAAACATTTGCTGAATCAACCATTCAATTTATGAGTGGTTTAAAAATCACTCATACGTGATTTATTACAAATCAAATATTTGTAAAAATACAAAATCTGCTCATGTCATCTTCCTCCTTCAAACCATTCAGTGCCTTCCCTGTATTCTCAGAGAAGCAGCAAAACTCTTTCGTATGACCTACCATATCCTGCAGAACATGGCCAGCACCCCACCATGCCTACCTCTCTCTCCAGCCAGGGCCACAATCCGGGTCTCCTGAGACCAGCGCTCACCTTACTGTGCCTCACTGGCTTTCTCTATGCTTTTATAACACGCCCAAATACTCCTGAGATCTAAAGCAGACTTAGCTGCAGGGGTGTTACTGGAAACAGCGCCACGAACCACGAGCCTCGTGCACAGCTGCGGTCACGTCCACGGTACGTACACTACATGACTTACGACCGTTTCTCATAGGAAAAGTGGAAGCACTGAGGAAAGGATGTGCATGTGGCTCAGTGTGGCTCCTAATGAACCAGTTGTTGGCGCAGGAAGAACGGGGCCTCAGGAAGTAGGAGAATTAGTCACAAGTTAAATTCACCCTGAAAGTCCATCTCTTAGCAGGGGTAAGTGGGAGCAGAGGGTGGGGGTAGCTCCTGGATGAAGGAACGGAGGGGGAAATCACAGAACCAGAAGGCAAGTACACTGGCATATGAGTACCCTGAGAAATTTTCAGCCCGTGGTTACTATGGTTACAGACGCCACGAGAGGTGGCTCCAGAATGCGATGAGGGGGAGGGGGGCCTCAGGCAGCCTCCTTCAAACCCACTCTCGCGGGCCTAGGGCCTCTTTGCCATTTTGTGCGGGAAGTGACATAGTCAACAAAGCCTGTGGAGGCACTCAAAAGAAACTGTATTCGTCTTCCTCCGCCCAGGACACAGAAGCTCCAAAACTTTCCTCAGAATGTAAAATTGCTTCAAGAATGATAAGCCAGGCATGCAGTGTTTGGAAACATGAGAACCTCTAAGGCATCAAATGCACCCTTTTTCCTGGAAATCGTTTTCTCTACAAGAATGTGCAGAAAAAGCAACAAAGTAGTTAAAAAAGAAAAAAGCCTACTTAAAATATGACAGAGAGGGCTAACAGGCCTCCCTCAGTGGCTTTTCCCACGTGCTGGGTGGGTCCCCCACCCCCCGGCACACCATCCCTGCCATCTTGGCTACATTCTGACTTGGGTTTCGGTCACACCACACAGACGCAAGGTCTGCTGCAGAAACACACCAGACGCCCATTCCCTGACATTTCTGCTGCTCGGCCTGAAGGATGCCCTGTTCTTCTGGCTTTGTCCAAGGAGGCTAGATGTTCAGTCACCGAATCTGTAAAGGAAGGGGGTTGTCAAAGAAGGGGAATCTGAACAAGAAGTGGGCCCAAGAGTTGTCACACTTCACCTCTGGATTCAAAAGAAATTGGGTCTACCGTGTTGGTTATTCTCTGGTGAATGTCCTACGGATTTATGCGTAGCATCGTGCCCACCCGAGACAGCCTCCACGGATGCTTTTTGTAATTGAATAATTTGCTTGGACTGCTAGGTATCCTGGGATCTATTATGAGACCATATATTCATTCCTTACATAAATCAACATCATACTGTCTTTCTAAAATATCATTTTGAGTAGCAGGTAATAAATAGGAAGGGTAAATGAGTTCAGTGAATCATTGTTCTGTGGATAAGTGGGAAACGCAGAGTTAAATAAAATCAACCAGGTTTCTGTACTACAGGATTGTCAGAGGGGGTGTAGGGGTAGAGGTGAGAGCTCCAGCATGAACAGACAGGCCCAGTTTAAGCGACAGAACTACAAGGTAACTTTGTGCAAGTCGCTTGAGCTGTGTCGGACTTAGTCTCCTCATTCAGAAAGCAAGGACAATAATTCCATCTCTTTCTTTGGACTATAAAGAGGATTATATGAGATAATGACTATAAAGCACTTAGCAGAGCGCCTGGAACTTAGTATACATTCAATAAATAAGAGGGGAAAATGCTTACAGTAATTTTAAAATATAGCCTCAAATCCTTTGATACTCCTTGCTTCCAAAGTGAGCTTAATCATCCCAAGTATGAACTAAACTTAGTAATTCACATCTAACGAAAAGACTGTGGCTATAGTAACAATATGTGATTTCTGAGGTTGAATCATAAAAGGCATCGTCAATTCCACCTTGTTCTCTCTCGGATGGCTTGATCTGGGGGAAGCCACCCACCATGTCGGGAGGACATTCAAACAGCCTGTGGAGAGGGCCACATTGGCAGGAAATGAGGTTTCCCCCCCCACAGTGAGCAGCAGTTGCAAGTCACATGAACACATCATCTCAGAAGCAGATTCCCCCAGCCCCAGTCAAGCCATCGGATGACAGCAGCCCCAGCCGACATCCGACCACAACCACGTAGTGGCTCCTGAGCCAGACCACCCAGCTAAGCTGTTCCCAAATTCCTGATCCACAGAAACTATTAGATAATAAATATTTGTCATTGGTTTAAGCCACCAAATGTTAGAGTTTTTGTCCCACAGCAATACCCACTCCTCAGGAAGGCATGAATGAACACACATCATTCTGTAGACCAACCATGAAACCCTTTTTTTTTTTTCCTCACAGTATCTGACAAGATTAACTTGTGTCTTATGGAACGCAATTTGGGAAATGCTGGTCCAGAACTTGACATTTTATAAAGCTTGTTCACACTTGTTATCTCACTTAATCATTTCAGCAACTGTGAAGCAGGTGCTGACTGTGATCTTTATTTTACCCAAGAGAAAACTTAGGCTCAAAAAGGTTAAATGATTTGTCCAATTTATCATTCTAACTAATGCAATTGGTGGAACAAGAACTCAGACTCAAGTATTATGATTCCAAACTATATTTTTTTCTCTCATCTTTTCTCTGGTTTGACCAGAACAACCCAGGTTTTTGAAACCTGGGATAAGAATACTGACAGTCTAGGAGAGTCCCAGGGAGGGGGGCTGTGCCGGAGGCCATGCTCCCAGATGATCTGTATAATGAAATAGATGCTTCTCAAGCGGCTGGAGCTGTAGTGTTCCCTGACTTCTCGGAACAGGGGCCATGTCAACCATGATAACAACATAATGCAGGCACACGGAGCCTTCACAATGCTCCAGGATGCTTTTGAGAGTTGGCATATATCACTTTATTTAACCCATATAATAAATCAGAGAAGTACAGGGTGTCATCATCTCCACCTTACATGTGAGGCTAAGTCACAGACAAATGAAGGTACTTGCCAAAATCCGCCACTAGTAAGTGATACAGCTCAAACTGGGACCCAGGTGAACTAAGGATATCAAGCCATCAACATCTCAACCGTCTCCTTTCCCATAAGAGTGGCAGAGCCAGTGCTAGAACCCAGATCCTTCCACCTTAAGCTCCAATCCTGTAGAGAGGGTAGCATCTAGTCCAGAAGCTAAGTTAAATAAATAGAACATACATTTAGTTCCACCAGGTTTCAAAGACGTATATGCTGAAACAGATATACCATAACTACTTCCCATATGGCCTCAAATTCCATCGAAAGAAATGAATGCCTTTGGCCCAAAGCAATATTCTCAACCAGTAGAATCTAGGAGTTGACCCAGGTTGGTTCATGGTTACAACGGATAACAACAGATTCCTCCAAATTTGCAGGCAAAAAGAAAAAAAAATAAGTTAATGGATAGAATCTTTTCATTTCTAAACTTTTTCTCCCATCATTTTTTCTTAAACATTTGGACCCTGCTTCCTTATCTCATCTGATAAAGGTGACTAAGTGTTCAATTGTCAAATATCACACCTGATACCAAGCATCTCTATTCAGACTGTCAGGCTCCTATTACACTAAATTTGGTAAGTTACACTAGTTGTCTTTATCCTGAGAAAATATTTGATATTCGGGGGACCTACAGGCATTCTTACACATAAGAAACTCACTTTCCTGGTATTAAAATTGTTTTTAGAAATACAAATTAGCATTTGGGGCCATTCTGCAAGGGTCACCATGACTTCCAGATTCCTATCACTTGGGTAAATCTGCACTGTCTCTGTGGGCATCTTTTTTTAAATTGAAACACTACAAACACCCCTACATTGGGTAGATGAATAAAAAAAAATGGGATCCTCTGCATAAGAGATAGCGACTGAGGTCAGAACTCTGTGGGAGGGCAGGTGAGGGGTGAGGAGGGGTAAAGGAAGGAAGGAAGAAGGAAGGGAGATGGGAATGAGGGAG
This sequence comes from Herpailurus yagouaroundi, assembly GCF_014898765.1. Taxonomy (NCBI): domain Eukaryota; kingdom Metazoa; phylum Chordata; class Mammalia; order Carnivora; family Felidae; genus Herpailurus; species Herpailurus yagouaroundi. Next base: position 61,194,266 of record NW_024412396.1, read on the forward strand.
GTAAAGTTCCCTTTGATGATGTGGTTTACGTATAGCAGCAGTTAACTCTCCAAATCCTATGTTTCACTACCAGTCTAGTCTCCTTCAAAGTTCCCTCTGTGGCAGGGGAGGAGTCAAGGAACCAAAGTTGGTAGTATAGAAAATGGAATCCCCTTGGGGCGCCTGGGTGGCGCAGTCGGTTAGGCGTCCGACTTCAGCCAGGTCACGATCTCGCGGTCCGTGAGTTCGAGCCCCGCGTCAGGCTCTGGGCTGATGGCTCAGAACCTGGAGCCTGTTTCCGATTCTGTGTCTCCCTCTCTCTCTGCCCCTCCCCCGTTCATGCTCTGTCTCTCTCTGTCCCAAAAATAAATAAATGTTGAAAAAAAAAATTTAAAAAAAAAAAAAAAAAAAAAAAAGAAAATGGAATCCCCTGAAATCTTACCCACCTACCCTTCCACCTCTTATGCCCATCCGTCCAGCCTCCCCGGCTCTGGGAGTGGAGGAGGAAGAGAACGCAATTCCCCCCAACCCCCTTGCCGACGGTTCTGGCACTCACCACCACCGCCACCCCGACCCTAAATGGAGGATTTGAAAGTCAGGTTTCATTTTCAATTCACAGTACTCAGTCCCAGACACTTCTGAGGGGAGAAAAAAAAAAAAAAAACATCTCAAACTCTGTCTGCAAACCACAAATAAATTGTTCTTGAAAGTAAAATATGAGGTTTTGTTTCTCCATGCTGGGTAACAGTAATGAGCCTAACTTAAACAGTTAAGTGTCCACTGACAATACCACGAGGACCAGAGCCCAAAGGTGGATGAGGATGGTTCCTCTGACCACCGTAAAAAAAAAAAAAAAAAAAAAAAAAATCTGCCAGGTGGGTGTAACTGACATTTAGGGAGATTCCAAAACCATGTCATGCAGAGCTGAGCCCCTGACTCTGTCTCTGTCTGCTTCATCTTGTAAGTGCCGTTTAGAACAGAATCTGAGTACAGCAGAAGCTTCTCCCTTTAATTCACCTTTATGCTTCAGCCAAGAAAGCTGTCCAAACTGAAACCTCCTAATTGGCTCTCAGTAAAATGGCTTCATTCTGTTTCATTAAACTCTTCTAATTCTCTATGGACTAAAAGTCACAATAAAATAAAACAAAATAAAATAAAATAAAATAAATAAAATAAAATAAAATAAAATAAAATAAAATAAAATAATCCACTATCTCTACAACCTTTTTCTTGCCAACAGTGGGCCCCCAGTTCTGTGCCATAGGAGATACCCTTCACACCATATCGCAGGTGTGGTTGAAGTCTCCCAATTTGGGGCAAGATGCACATTATATTTTTTTAATGCATCTGACTTATGATGCTAATATACAGCCTGTTATGGACTGAACTGTGTCCCCTGCAAAATTCATATGTGGAAAACTTAACTACCAACATGACTGTATTGGAGATAGGGCCCTAAGGGGGTAATTAAGGTTAAATGAGGTTATGAGAGTGGGGCTCTAATTCAATAGCACTGTTGTCCTCGTTAGAAGGGGAAGCCACCAGAGTGCTGTCTCTCTACCTTGTGAGGGCACAGTGAGAAGGTGGCCACCTGCAACCCGAAGGAAGAGCTCTCATCAGACATCGATCCTGCTGGCACCCTGATCTTGCACTTCCAGTCTCCACAACTGTGAGAAAATAAATTTCCATTGTGTGAGCCACCCAGTCTATGGTGCTTTGTCATGACAGCCTGAGGAGACTAAGACAGGGCCAAAGCACAGATGTTTTTGGAAACAGGGTGAAGTAGCAAAATCAACCTGTCTTGTCTTAATGCCACTCAGCGAACACTGGGATGGGCAAAAGAACGGTGAAGCTCCCTCAGACACTGCTGGAAAAGAACCCCGAACCAAATCTTGGCCCAGACGATCTTTGGAACATTTTTTTCTTTTTACTTTCTAGGATAATTGTGGTGATTTGGGCGCATTTATTAATCCCATTTGGAACGCTGATCTCCTGAAAGTTGGATGCTAAATCAAAAATAGATGGCTTTCTTTCCAGCAAGTCTAAGCTATACAAATGTGTGTCTGGAAACACATTAGCAAAGATAGCGCTCAAGTGACCTTGATGGCCATAAGAGACTGAAATTTTTTTTAGCCAGGACAGCACAAGTGAAATCCAAGGGTCTTCAACTGAACTCATGGGATAAAGTGCCAGCCAGTTTATGGCCTGCAGAAAACAGCCAGCGACTACCGACTCACTGATAGACTGAGAGCCTTTTTCCTCTGAATCTCTCAGAGAAACTTCTGAATACACTTACGGGCAAGAGTCAATGAAAGCGTGTGGGATGGACAAAGACCCTGGAAGGGAGGAAGGCTTGAGGGAAATTGGCCTTGGCCTGGACTTTAAGGATTGAAAGGACTGGGTTGGCCCCCAGCTCTGCCTGTTTGCAGCCTTGGGCCTCTAAATAACTCATTTCCTCTTCAACAAACCTCAGGTTCCACTATCAACAAAAATAAGGTTGTTTCTAAAACAAATGAGATAACCTGTAAGAAGCGTTATGTAAACTGAAAAGCGCTAAACACGTACAAGATAGGCCTCTCTGGAATTCTGCATTCAGGTACTCACTAAAAACGCAGCTTTAGGGGCGCCTGGGTGGCGCAGGCGGTTAAGCGTCCGACTTCAGCCGGGTCACGATCTCGCGGTCCGTGGGTTCGAGCCCCGCGTCAGGCTCTGGGCTGATGGCTAGGAGCCTGGAGCCTGTTTCCGATTCTGTGTCTCCCTCTCTCTCTGCCCCTCCCCCGTTCATGCTCTGTCTCTCTCTGTCCCAAAAATAAATAAACGTTGAAAAAAAAAAATTCTTTAAAAACGCAGCTTTAAAAAAAAAAAAAAACTAAACTAAAACCAGTTCCTTGGGCATCTGGATGACTCCATCGGTTGAGTGTCTGACTTTGGCTCAGGTCATGAGCTCATGGTTCGTGAATTCTCATGCTTCGTGAGATCAAGCCGCGCATTGGGCTCCGTGCTGACAGCATGGAGCCTGCTTGGGATTTTCTGTCTCTCTCTGCCCCTCCCCCTCTCACGCTCTCTCTCTCAAAAATAAACAGACATTAAAAAAATAAAAATAATTAAAAATTTAAAAAACCCAGCTTCAGCTCTGAAGGTTTGCTGCTTTCTTAAGTGGATTTAAATACCTAAAAAGAGCTACTTGTCAATGGCTAATCTGAGCCGAATTACTCATTGAATACCAACCGTATCTTTGTCAGGCTACATCACCACCCTGCCCCAGCCCCCACCGCACCCCCATTCAGCCTTTTCACTCCTGGTGACAGGGAGAACAGGAGGAAACAGTCTGCTGGAGACTTTTCGAGAGATGGGAGTTTGCAACAAGTGGAAATGTCTGTGTCCTTTCCAATACCCCGTTATACAGAAATATTCTTCCTTTCTCCTTATTTGTACTTTGCCGCTTGTAGCTTAGAGGAGTCCTGGAATTTCCTTCACGCATGAAGACTTAGAGATCCTCTCCACTCCAACCCCCCAACCATCTACTCATTCAGCAAAAGTCACTGAGTGTCTACTAGGTGCAGGCTCTTCCTGGGGCACTGGGGACATGACAGTAACAAGACAGGGCAAGTTCCTGTTCATGAAGTTCATACGCTAGTGAGGGAGGCTGGCATCAAATGAGACACATGAGTAAGAGGCTTTCGGACAATGACCAGTGCCGGGAAGACAACTGAATGGGCGACATAGTAGAAAGTGACAAGGCTGGGGAATGAGAGGGGAGGTCTTCGGATGGGACAAGGAAGCCCTTGCTAAAAAGGTGACCTTTGAGCTGACATTCAAAGGTGGAAAGGAGCCAGCCACACGAAAATGCGTTCTAAGCAGTGGAAAGTGCAAGTCCCTGAGACAGGACCAAGTTTGATCTATTTGAGGAACAAAAGGAAGCCAATGGCCCCAAGGTCAGATCAAAGGAGAGGGTTGAAGAGATAGGGTCAAAGAGGCCATGTCAATGGTCCCTTTGCACATGGGAGGGGCCATGAGAAGAAGTGAAATGAGCAGCCCAAAGTCACACAGCTAATTATTGCTACAGCTTATTCTAGAACCTAATTCTTTTGCCTCCAAATCCAGGGTTTTTTACACCATATTGACCTGCTTGCCTTGAGGCGTGGGAATATTGTGTGCTGATCTTAATGCTTTTTAAAACCCCTTAAGATACATAAAAGCGGGGCCTCTGGGTGGCTCAGTCGGTTAAGCGTCCGACTCTTGATTTCGGCTCAGGTCATGCTCTCGTGGTCGTGAGATCCAGGCGAGGCTCTGTGCTGAGCGTGGAGCTTGCCTGGGATTCTCTCTCTGCTCCTCCCCCGCTTGCATGCTCTCTATCTCTCTCTCTCTCAAAATAAATAAACATTAAAAAATATACATAAAAGCAGCAAGCCAATCCCAGTTTTCAGCAAAATACCAACAGGTGATCCCAGTGATTTAAAATGCACATAAGTTTGGGGCACCTGGGTGGCTCAGTCGGTTGAGCGTCTGACTTCGGCTCAGGTCATGACCTCGCGGTCCGTGAGTTCGAGCCCCGAATCGGGCTCTGTGCTGACAGCTCAGAGCCTGGAGCCTGCTTCGGATTCTGTGCCTCCCTCTCTCTCTCTGCCCTTCCCCCACTCATGCTCTGTCTCTCTCTCTCTGTCAAAAATAAACGTTAAAAAAAATTAATAAAAAATAAATAAATAAAATGTACATAAGTTCTCCTACAAAAGCCAGACTTGGTGCCATTCAACTTTTTCTGAGGTCCTACACAAGTAGTAACTATTTGTCATAGGCTTAGCTTTACAAATATGGAGGAAGGCCACAGCTCACCGGAGAATAATCATTTTACATTTAGGTCTTCGTTTTGCACCTAAACCTCTTGACAGTGCTTTGCTTAATTCACGCAAGGGCAATCAAAACCAATCTGCTCTCAATCCGCCTTCATTCTGTGCTATTAAATTGTCAGGTAATGGGGCTGTAAGTAAAACATCATAATTACAACCTCCTTCCACAATCTGTGAGCACCTCCACCTGAAGGTTCGAATCTGTTAATACTCAAAACCTACAGTCTGTGGAAGTGTCCCTCTCCTTTTCTGTTACAACACTAGGTTCCCCTTCATCTCTGCACTGCTAAAATACACTTGGTCTGCGTAAGCCCCAACTTCCAAAGAACAGACCCAAAGTCTGTCCAGTGGCCAGTGACTGGCCCACCAGAGGTAGAGGCGGAGATTCTATTTGGCTAGATGGGCTAATGGAGAAAGGACTGAGTAGGAAAGGCATTCTTCTTCCTCTCCCTCCCCCTCCTCTTCCTTCTTCTTCTCTTTCTCCTTACAATGAGCTTCTCCAGCCCCTGAGCTCTGGGAGCCTCACCAGACAAGAGCCAGAGGTCCCAACAACTTAAGACATAGACTCAAAGAATGTATAAGGACCCCTGTTCTTGGGGCGCCTGGGGGGCTCAGTCGGTTAAGCATCCAACTTCAGCTCAGGTCATGATCTCACCGTCTGTGAGTTCCAGCCTCGTGTCAGGGTCTGTGCTGACAGCTCAGAGCCTGGAGGCTGCTTCGGATTCTGTGTCTCCCTCTCTCTCTGCCCCACCCTCCTCGTGCTCTGTCTGTCTCTCTCTCTCTCCCAAAAATAAACATTAAAAATTAAAAACAAAAACAAAAACAAAAAGGACCCCTGTTCTAGTCCAACAGCACCACACACTACCTGTGTGATCTTGGGTAAGTTACTCAACCTCTCTGTTCTTTAGTTCCCCCACCTGCAAAATTAGGCCAGTATCTTCTTAAGTTTAAATAAGAGCAAATAGCATTCCTCTAGTTAAATTGTAACGAATTAGTTAAGAATAAACTATTTTTTAATGTGTGTGGAGCGCATGGTTCCATACAGGCGTGAGATATACCACCCTCACTCCCTTAATCTCTTCCTGCCTCCACCTCCTAGCTAGAAAAGACTACTGCCACGCCCACCTGCAAGAACGACCGTGCATGAAGTCAGAGCATCTTACTGGAAGGTAGTTCAGTGACACCCTGATGGCCATCAAGTGGGGCCAATACCACCGCAGAAGTATATTATGAGAATAATTGCATGAAATAATGTGCATGAAACACCTGCATGCAATGATGTCTCATTAAATGTTGGTCTTTTTATTGGAGTCTTTTCATTTTTAGCACCATCCGTTGTGACTGTAGATGCTACTTGTGCACTTCTCCACTGTCGTCAGGCTGTAACATGTTGGATTCATCTGTGTTTATCACTGTCATATGTAGAGAGAGAGAACGACGATTATCCAGAAACGTATTCTCAAAACCAAGGCAAGCTTCACAGCCCTCCATCGCGACCAGAGTTCCCTGAAGATGCCAGTATGATCGTTTAGACAGCTGCCCACCTGACACACCTCAGGGACATCTCCCAGTCAACAAGTTTCAGACTGAACGCTCGAGCTTTCCTGCAAGACTGGTCCTGCCCTCGCTGTCTTCCCGGTTCTTCCAATGACTCCACCTCCACGCTGCATTCACACAAAACCTGTTGATTTTCTTTCTGCCTTCCAGAGCTCCCTACCCCATCCACTTTTCCATTACCACAGCCACTACCCTGGTCCCTGTCACCATGGTGTCAGGTCCCTAACATTCACCCGAGCCACACAGCGCTTGTTTGGAAACGGAGTTCAGACCATACCTCTTCTCAGCTTGAAACCTTTCAGGGGCTTAAGATAAAGACAACACTCCTGTCCCCACCCCACAATCCTACCCTACCTACAACAACATGAGGCTGTTGGATCCACACTATGGATCCACCAGCCATGCCTCAAAACACATGCTTTCTTGCTCTCCACTCTAGCCGTGGAAACTGCCTTTCACTTCCTCAGATACACATGTTCCTTCTGCCGCAGGGCCTTTGCACTTGCTGTTTCCCCTTCTGTGTCAGTTCACCTCCTCGGTAGCCAATTAAGCCCTACATATCTTCCAGGTCTCAGTACAAGGGTCTGACTACCTTCCCTGACTGCTCACCTTCCCTGATCCTTGTCAATCTCTTCTACACTTTCTTAAAACCCTGATGCACTCCTTCATGGAATGTACATAAACATACAATTAGGCACTCTTTTGTGCATTGACTGATTTAGGTCTACGTCCCTCACTATAAAGTCCAAGAAGACTTGTTCTATACTATTCTGACTATATCTCCAGGGACAGCATTTGGTAAGTAGTGGGCATTCAATAAATATGTTTTGCAGGGACCAAAATAAAATTAAAAAAAAAAACAAACAACAAAAAAAAAAACAAGGCATACTTTCCAGAGATCAACAGACAAAAACTGGGTTGGGTTTGGGTTGTATTAAGGTGTAACAGCTTCAGGGTTGAAAACAGGCAACACATCTTCACTCGTGAATAGCCAGTCGGCTTATAATACATTTACTCAACAAATAAGTGGGTTTCTGCTTTTCTGGTCTGGAGAAAAGAATAAATGCCCTCGCAAAAACAAACAAACAAACAAACAAAAACAACCAAAAAAATATTAAGCGCACATACACACATCAGATAAACAAATTGCAACCCAACACACACAGAGTTGTTGCCTAGCCCAACCCAGCTTCAGAGGAGGCTGGGAGAAATGATAAAACGCATTCCTGCGAAAACCGGACACTCGGTTGCAACTTGTTCCGCTCGCCTGGCAGTCATTCAAGAGGGGCCTTAACATCTGTATGCTAATTACAGACACGGTGGTCGACGCTAGGCACACACAAATCTGTCTTGGTCGCTCTCTTTTGCGCCAAGGGAACGCTGTCCAACATTCATTAGAGCTTGTAGACCACACTGCTGCTCAGGCGGACACGCTGCGCGCCCCCTCCCCAGCCCTTGCCAGCCCCACCCTTCTCGCAAACCCCTTCCCCCTCCCACTTCTAGTCCTGTCTGAGCCAAACTAGCTGTCTGGTTTGGTAATAAGATTGAGAGAAGACTCGGAAGGCCCTGGGGGCTCCATTATGCCCCGTGCCTTAGGAGAAGGGCCACCTCCAGGGACCGGTGCTGCAGATCCGAGCCTCACTTGCTGCCAGGAAACCTTTCCCACCGAGGACACCCTGAGCAGGCTGCGCAGCTCCAGATCCAGGGGGAGGCACCCCACCCATCTGCCAGAGAGACAAAGATCACCAGAAACAAAGGACACACACACACAGACACGCACACGCAAAGTCAAAAGCAAATACCGACACTTGGTGTGAATTCAAGCCAAAGAGCCGGCTTGGTGTATCTTTAAATAGGTTTTGAGACAATCCAGGAGGGACAATGATTATGTGGTAATGACAGGCACTATCTGGGTTTGGAGCCCACGCTGCCTCCGCCCTCCTCCCACCCGCGCTGCGGTTCCCAGGCGCATTTTCCAGCCTCAGGACACACGCTGCCGGGAGCAAGAGTGCTTCCACTCACGGAAGCGCGCGCGCGCAGGGGGTGGAGGCAGGACGAGGGCCGCCCAAGTAGGAAATACCAACCTTTCGGATCCCAGTTCACCTGTTTTCTTGGAGTCTCGATTGGAAATTTCATGGCTCCGTTGCCCAGAAGGGGAGGAGATGAAAAGAATCGAAATAATAATAAAGTCCTCAAGCTTTACACGCCTCGGTACGGCAGTCCAACAAAACAATTTCCAAGGATGGGGGAGCCTTGGACTGGCTCGTGGAGGAACCCCGGAGAAAGATAAGTGGAAAAGACTGGCTAAGGAGACACTGGAAACGGCTTAGGTGTTGGCACCGGCGGAAGGGTGGCCAGCTGCAGCCCCCTGGGTGAAAGGAAAAGTAAGACTGGCGAGGGGTGGATGGAGAGGGAGGCTCGGGAAGATAAAAGAGCCAAGCTGCTTCCCAAACGCGGGGGCGGCAGGTGGGGGGGCTGAGCAGCCGGAGGGCCGGCGCGAGGGAGAAACCCACTGCAGTGTCACTCCAGCCCCCGAAGGCGTGTGCGCACACACTCCCGCACACACTCACTCGCCCGGGCGCGCGCTCCGGCGGGCACGTCAGCCTCGCTCGGCCGCGCACCGCGCACACGCCCCACCCCGGCCGCGGCTCCTAGCCTCCCCCCGCCCCGGGCGACGCCCCCCACTCCCCACCCCCCGAAAGCCATTGGACGGAGGGGTGGCGCGGCACCCGGGGAGCGCGCGGCGAGGGCGACCCTCCCCGAAGCGCGCCGCGGACGCCGCGCC
>NW_024412396.1:61203833-61292215 GCF_014898765.1 Herpailurus yagouaroundi
TACTGGCTCGGCCGGCCGGCGGGCGGGCAGGCGTGGAGGCAGCCGCGGCGCGCTCGGTGGAGTTGCAGCCGGAGACACGCTTGGCTGCCTGGAAGGCGCAGCAGGAGGCGGAGGGAGGGCCTCGGCCGCCCCGCCGCAGACCTCGGCCTCGGGGGTGACCTCTTGCCACCCTGGGCGCGCACACACACACCCTTTTTTTTGTTTGTTTCCTCACTTCATTTTTTCACTCCAGTCCCCCCCCCCCCACCCCGCGCCCGGTTCTCCCGCCTGCGCCCCGAACCCGCGTCCCCAGCTCACTCGAAAGAGGCCGGTGCCAGCCATGAGCCTTTTGTTCTGGGACCGCTCCGCGTTGGCCGCGCTCTCCCCACCCGGAGAAGCTCGCTCCCCAGGCGCAGCCCGGTCCCTTCCCCAGCTACCTGCAGCCCGGCTGGGGCCGCTTGCTCGGAGGCGGGGGAGGCGGCTGGAGAGAGACGCCACGACCCCAGAGGAAACTGGAGTTGCCAAGACCTAGCGGCCCCGGGAGCCCGGGGGCCCAGCCCGGGCAAGTGCAAAGGAACCCCACACATGTTCCCGGAAAGAGGCTGAACCTGGCGCCTCTCCCCTACCCCAGCTCTCACTGAAGCCGCACGGGGGCTTTCCGTGAGGCCTCGATCTCCAGAAGAGCCAGGTGGTGCTGAAATGCACTCGAACGAGCCACTCGAAGTACCGATATGAATGACGCTTACAAATTATTTCGGCTCCTAGCAACAGAGACTTGCACATAGTAGATGTTCAAGAAACACTCGCTAAATGAAGGCATAAGCTGCATGAAGTAGTGTTGGACAGAAAGTAGTTTAAATTCCTGTCCATTCACTGTCCACTCGACCTGTATCTTAAGCCCCTTCTACGTGCCATCACTGTGCTAGGTGCTGGCCGTGTGGCAGAGACCGGCACAGGTATGGACCTTGCTTCCGTGGGTCTTACTGTCGAGTGCCCACGAGGTCCGGTTAGATTTGTCGTTGCCCTTAATTATGAACAAGAAAGTGACTACCAGGCTCATTCCCAAGGCTGCCTGCTACGGTCCTGAACCCCTACGTTGGCGGTTGCCACTCTAGGGCACCTTGAGGCCTCTGGGAGCCCTGTTTCAGCAGCGTCCTTCCCATCCCCCGCAGTCACATCCAGGTTTCCGAGTCCCAGGGCAAGATCCACAGAGGTCCACTGTCATCTGTGGGAAGGGCTGGTAAGTGCTTTGTCACTGACCCTGCAGGCTGCTGGGACTGGACTCCTGAGTTCAATGCAGACCCCATCCAGGCAAACCTGGTCCCGGTCTGATGGCAGTACTCTGACCCCTCAGCCCTTTGGGAAGACACAGGTTCCCAAGGCACTTAACAGCCACCTTCTCTGGGAGTCCATTTCCACACTTTGTTTCCCTCTACGAGAAGTGCAGAAGGATGGATGAGACACAGAAATCAGACAAACAAGGAATTTCTGCTTCTCCAGCCATGACCCCAGAAAAATTCTGTCCCCAAACCCGAAGTGAGCTGCTTCTAAGCTCCTGAAACAGCCTTCAGAGGTTCACTCTGCCCTCTCCTTAACGGCTCACAGGCAGGAGGGCTCGAACCCAGTCACTGCAATGCAATGTTTTCCTCTGCATCTGAGTCAGAGAGAGGTGCCCCCAGAGAAAGATACCCTCTCTCCCAAAGCCTCTGAGAACAGGGAAGAAAGACTGACATGTATCAAATGGCCCCTCACAGCCTCATACTTCTCTGCATTTATCTTCCCTGTGTCATGTTGAAGAAGCTCTAACCAGCCTCATTTTACAGATGAGAAGATCAAGGCCCAGAGAGGTAAAGGAACACACCCAAGGTCACAACACGGAGATTCTAACCCAAGGGAGCTCATCTGGTCCCTGCACCCATAAATCTGACCCTGAAGCCGTCAGATAGGATCTTTGGGTCATGAAGATCTAAATACTCTATTATCTAGGATCCCAGCCCTTCCTCCTTTGCAAAATGAATTGGGCTACCCTGCTGCCCTGAGGTCTACATCAGGGAATTAGTTTAATATCCAAGGCAAATTCCCCTGGCGCAAAATGTAGCCCTAGGGTGCATCATTCAGTCAATCAACAAACACGTATTGAGCAGGTCTTATGGATGAGACATACTGGAGATTTCCCTCAGAAGTTTCATGGGGCCCTGGGAGAACCTTGCCCCAGAAAGGCATAAGCAGGACCGTTATTTGGAGGCTTAGGCAGGTTTCAGATGGACCTGCTGGGGTGAAGGAGTAGGATCAGGGGTCTGAAGTGCCTGATGTGGGTTGAAGACTTGCCCTAGTCACAGGCCCTTAGGATCTCTCTGGTAATTCACCGCCCCCCCACCCCCCACCCCAACCTCTGGGGCTTTCTCTTTCCTCCACTTTCACTCTCCCTTCTCAGTATGTGGACAACACAAATGGGGGAGGGGTCCACGAAAAATTAAGTAAATAAGTAAGTAAGTGATGCCAGCACAACCTCCCCAAATGCGCCTGACACCGAGCCCCGCTCCTAAAGTGGGTATGTGGAAAGGGCTGGAGGGGCTGGAGGGTGTACAGGAAGAGCCCCCCCCCCCCGCAAGAAAAACAACTTAGCACATTAACCCTTTGTGTTTCTGCAACCCCCTTCCACCGCCGCCGATTCTTCCCCTTGGTTATTACGCACTAGATTCCACTTACCCCAAGGAGGAAAGAAGCGAACTGTCTAGAGAAAAAACATCCAAAACAGATTCCGCGCGGAGCGGTTCCCTCTCCCTCTGTGCCGCCGCAACTTCCATGGCTATTGCTGCGGGCGGGTTAAGTCTGGTGGAGAGAGACCGCCTCGGGTTCCTGCGGCAGGAAAACAAAGCATCGTGGCGCAAAGTCTGCCCGCACTGGCCGGGCCCCGCCAGCAGCCCTGGGCCGGCGGCGGCCGCGTCCTGGGCGCATTCGGTGGCAGAGGGCGCAGATCCCCGCCGGGGAAGCGTCGCAGCGGGTCGCCCCGGCCTCTGCAGCTCAGAACCTGCAATAGTTGTCGCACCACTTTAACGATTGCCTGGTGGCCGGGCGCGGGAGGGCTGGGGGAAGCCGGAAAACCCCAGTCACCTCCCGCGAGGAAGTTTTCCGAGAGTTGGTGGCTTTGCTACCCCCTCCTCACGCCGCAGTCCGGGATGGGTGTGAGAGCCGAGGGGTGCTGCCTGCCGCGTTGGGGAGTCGGTCTCTCGGGGGGGCGGGGGCGATGGCAAAGAACAGCTCAGCCGGAGAAGAGTTGAACACGGATTCCGGGGTGAGGCCGGAGAACGTCCTGGACAGAGAATCGCAGGGAGTGATGAAGCAGCTTGGGGAATCCTGCCTGGTGCCGGCTTGGCAAACAGACGCGGGAGGACAGATCTGATTAGACTCCACTTTGAACTCACGAATACCAGAATGAATTCACTAATCTGCTTTGAATTGTTCCCCTTTGGTTTCATCATTTCTCCCTGAAGTCCAGAAGAAATCCCCACCTTCCAAGATCTTCCCCACCCCCCTGCAAGACATCTCCAGGTCTCCTTCTCCTAAGAACTGCAGAGAAGTTTCCGTGTCCTTTTGTGAGGATACCCCCCCAACACACACACACACACACACACACACACACACACACGCACCCTGTGGTTACCCACTCTGGTGGAACTAACAAGGTTATGCGTTCAAGGTAACTTGAATCTCTCCTCCCAAAAATGTTTCCCCCAGTGAAGTTTCCACTTTGTTCTAAGCATTTAATCACGCCTACATTTGGCTTCATGTCCCAACCAGCATCTGCAAAAACACACCCTTAAATATATGTTGCTGTAATCTCAGATTCTGCTTTTGGCTTGGAAAAGCTGGAGTCACATCAGTAGCTAAAGGGCAGAGGGTATCATATGTCATACTGCTCAATAGCAAACTCTGTGTGCTAAACCCTGAAGATTTATTTTGGTGACTCAAACCTCTGATTGCGGATTAATGAAGACAGCATATTATGAACTCCAAACAAGTTGTACTTAAAGCATCACGCTGACGAGCATGTTTCATAACTAGGACCTGCTTTCCTCTTACCTTGTAAGTTTCTGTATTTTAAATTTTGGTCCTTAAGAAAATATTGAGTTCCCATAAGGCACCATCCCCAACGTTTTACCAAAAATGCACACACCTATAATCCTGCTTTCTTTAAAACACGTTTTAAGGTGATTCCCTCTCTCTGGGTTACCGCCAAAACATAATCCCACATAATTTTTCTGAGATGGCGCTGACATTTTTTGGTTTTCCCCTCAACTTTTTATTCTTAAAATTTCTGAACACACAGAGCAGTTATAGGTGTTTGGTAAAAACCAGGATGCTGTCAAAGATTGCATTTGTTTGGTATTTCTAGTGTATTTTATTCCAGAAAAGTCCCTTCATTTTTTTTTTAATGGTATTGACTTTTTTTTTAAGAATCCAAGTTCATTTGCTTTCTGGTAATGTTTATGTCATGATGTAGCTAAACATAAGTCAACTTACTGACCACGGCAGGTCAGTAAAAGAACTCAATACCTTCTGTAAATTCAGTGTCCATGACAATATCCATGGGAGAGAACACAGTTGTATCCCTGCTTTCTCACGTTTCTCCCCTAGACTTAGTCCTAGCCTTAGTTGAAGAACTTACCTCTGTTTCTCATCCCCCAAAAGGCCATGGTTCAGGGAGGAATGAATGAGTGCTTTCACATATGTACACCAAGTAGACAGGCATATATGGTATTTTACTAAATTTAAAAACAAGAATTCAGCAAGGTTACAACCATAACAAATGAGCCCAGATTTTCGTATCATTCTAGGAACATTTTAACTTGAACCAAAATGTTAAAGCGCATAGAAGTCATACATGTTCTCTACAACCTATTTATTTATGGTGAGTCTCATGCCAAAGACTTTCAGCTTACAAAGAGTTGAAAATCTTTTAGAGGGACCCTACTTTCCCAACATATTGACAGATGCTTCTCTCAGGAAGCCAATGAAAGGCGTGGGAAAGTCTGACCGATAGAAAAGGTTTGGCTCAGTATGGGGTGGGACATAGTCTCAGTGTCCAATGGGAAGGTTTGAAATATATTTACTTCATTTTTGCTCTTTTATAGCAAATATTTGTTTGGCTGAAAATGGTTACAACAGGGGCGTCTTGGGTGGCTCACTCGGTTGAGCGTCCAACTTCGGCTCAGGTCACAATCTCACAGATAGGGAGTCAAGCCCCATATCAGGCTCTGTGCTGACAGCTCAGAGCCTGGAGTCTGCTTCAGATTCTGTGTCTCCCTCTCTCTCTGCCCCTCCCCCATTCTCACTCTGTGTCTCTCCCTCTGTCTCAAAAATAAACATTTTTAAAAAAATGGTTTTTGGGGCGCCTGGGTGGCGCAGTCGGTTAAGCGTCCGGCTTCAGCCAGGTCACGATCTCGCGGTCCGTGAGTTCGAGCCCCGCATCAGGCTCTGGGCTGTTGGCTCGGAGCCTGGAGCCTGTTTCCGATTCTGTGTCTCCCTCTCTCTCTGCCCCTCCCCCGTTCATGCTCTGTCTCTCTCTGTCCCAAAAATAAAATAAAAACGTTGAAAAAAAATTTAAAAAAAAAATGGTTTTTAATTAAAAAAAGAAAAGAAAATGGTTAGAACAAATGTAGTGTGAGAACTTTCCTCTCCTACGACTAATGCATCTAAGTGTTTGCTGAATCATAGAAGGAGATTTGGAAGAGGTCATTTCAAGATACTTCCTGGTTCAATTTTCTACTTCTAAATCGGGTTCCAATTGAAATGACCAAATGGTGCTGGGAGAACTGGACAGCAACATGCAGAAGGTTGAAACTAGACCACTTTCTCACACCATTCACAAAAATAAACTCAAAATGGATAAAGGACCTGAATGTGAGACAGGAAACCATCAAAACCTTAGAGGAGAAAGCAGGAAAAGACCTCTCTGACCTCAGCCGTAGCAATCTCTTACTCGACACATCCCCAAAGGCAAGGGAATTAAAAGCAAAAGTGAATTACTGGGACCTTATGAAGATAAAAAGCTTCTGCACAGCAAAGGAAACAACCAACAAAACTAAAAGGCAACCAACGGAATGGGAAAAGATATTTGCAAATGACATATCAGACAAAGGGCTAGTATCCAAAATCTATAAAGAGCTCACCAAACTCCACACCCGAAAAGCAAATAACCCAGTGAAGAAATGGGCAGAAAACATGAATAGACACTTCTCTGAAGAAGACATCCGGATGGCCAACAGGCACATGAAAAGATGTTCAGCGTCGCTCCTTATCAGGGAAATACAAATCAAGACCACACTCAGGTATCACCTCACGCCAGTCAGAGTGGCCAAAATGAACAAATCAGGAGACTCTAGATGCTGGAGAGGATGTGGAGAAACGGGAACCCTCTTGCACTGTTGGTGGGAATGCAAATTGGTGCAGCCGCTCTGGAAAGCAGTGTGGAGGTTCCTCAGAAAATTAAAAATAGACCTACCCTATGACCCAGCAATAGCACTGCTAGGAATTTATCCAAGGGACACAGGAGTACTGATGCATAGGGGCACTTGTACCCCAATGTTCATAGCAGCACTCTCAACAATAGCCAAATTATGGAAAGAGCCTAAATGTCCATCAACTGATGAATGGATAAAGAAATTGTGGTTTATATACACTATGGAATACTACGTGGCAATGAGAAAAAATGAAATATGGCCTTTTGTAGCAACGTGGATGGAACTGGAGAGTGTGATGCTAAGTGAAATAAGCCAAACAGAGAAAGACAGATACCATATGGTTTCACTCTTATGTGGATCCTGAGAAACTTAACAGGAACCCATGGGGGAGGGGAAGGAAAAAAAAAAAAAGAGGTTAGAGTGGGAGAGAGCCAAAGCATAAGAGACTGTTGAGAACTGAGAACAAACTAAGGGTTGATGGGGGGTGGGAGGGAGGAGAGGGTGGGTGATGGGTATTGAGGAGGGCACCTTTTGGGATGAGCACTGGGTGTTGTATGGAAACCAATTTGACAATAAATTTCATATAAAAAAAAAAAAGAAATGACCATTGAAGAATAGTAAATACATCTAATGAAAGACATTTCAAACCCTGTATTCAAGGGCTCTTTTTAAATTTAAGAAACTCTGCTACGGTCAAAGTTTTTCTTACTTCCAGTCTAAATCTCTGCCTTCTTTAAATTTTTCAATACTTATATGAAGATGAAGAGAATGATGCCCTTTCGGTTACTTTTATATATTAGAGATGAAATTGTCCAATGCCTTCTTCTTCGTGTAATTTCATGTAACTTCAGGTAACTTCATCTACCCTTCTACCAGTATATACACGAATTTGGCCAACTCATACTTTTCTTAATAGTATCTTTGGGGTTTTTTTTTTTTTGCAAGATTTTATTTTTTTTAATTTTTTAAATGTTTTTATTTATTTTTGAGACAGAGAGAGACAGAGCATGAGCAGGGGAGGGGCAGAGAGAGAGGGAGACACAGAATCCGAAGCAGGCTCCAAGCCCTGAGCTGTCAGCACAGAGCCTGACACGGGGCTCGAACTCATGGACTGTGAGATCATGACTTGAGCCAAAGTCGGACGCTTAACCGACTGAGCCACCCAGGCGCCCCTTGCAAGATTTTATTTTTAAGTAATCTCTACACCCAACCTGGGGCTAGAACTCACCACGCTGAGATCAAGAGTTGCATGCTCCACCAAACAAGCCAGCCAGGCACCCCACTTAAAAGCATCTTTTTTACTACAAATTTCAGAGAAGAGCATCAATATCTCTCTAAGCCTTGGAGCACCTAAGTGGCTCAGTCAGTTAAGCGTCTGACTTTGTCTCAGGTCATGATCTCCTGGCTTGTGGGTTTGAGTCCCATGTCGGGCTCCACGCTGACAGTATGGAACCTGCTTGGAATTCCCTCTCTCCCTCTCTCTCTGCCCCCCTCCCCAACTCGCGCTTTCCCTCTCTCTCTCTCTCAAAATAAATAAACTTCTTTAAAAATTTTTTAAATCTGTCTAAGCCTTACTGAGTTTCCCTGTCTATAAAATAAGGATAAGTTGGG
Organism: Herpailurus yagouaroundi; assembly: GCF_014898765.1. NCBI lineage: Eukaryota > Metazoa > Chordata > Mammalia > Carnivora > Felidae > Herpailurus > Herpailurus yagouaroundi. The sequence goes on from NW_024412396.1 coordinate 61,211,888, forward strand.
GCGCCTGGGTGGTGCAGTCGGTTAAGCGTCCGACTTCAGCCAGGTCACGATCTCGCGGTCTGTGAGTTCGAGCCCCGCGTCAGGCTCTGGGCTGATGGCTCAGAGCCTGGAGCCTGTTTCCCATTCTGTGTCTCCCTCTCTCTCTGCCCCTCCCCCGTTCATGCTCTGTCTCTCTCTGTCCCAAAAATAAATAAATGTTGAAAAAAAAATTAAAAAAAATAAGGATAAGTAATAAGTACAAAGCATTTGGCCAACTTACACGTATTTTAGCCAGCCATCCTCTTCAGTAGGAAGTACAACCAAGCAGGGGAATTTGCGAGGCTTCACTCAGTTTCTTCATCTACAAAATGGGGTACTAAATGTGTGGCTAGTTTTACCTCTAGGGTTGCTTAAGGAGACAATAGATATGAAAGTACTTTGTAAACTATGCAGACATTTACAAATATACAGGATCATTCTTAGTACGTAATCCATCAGACTGTTCTTACCCTGCCAGGCACATAGCAAGCACTTGTTAAGATTGCCCCATTTATTTCTCATAACAATCCTAGGAGATGGTTACTATTATCATCCTGACTTCACTTAAAACAAAACCTGGCATGTATTAGGCACCTACATATTTGTTAAGGGGGAAACTGGAGCTCAGAGGGGACAACCGTTTGTCTAAGTAAACATGGCTAGTTAGGAATGGCAGTAGAACTCAAACCAGGCCCCCATTCATCTCTAGATCAAATTGCCATTCATTACCCAGAGCTAATTACATAAAGTTATCTTGATCTCTGGAGTAGTCAGTTTCACTCAAAATGGTAGCCTAAACCATCTCTATCCTTTTCCCATTGCATTGACATCGCCCTATGCTTTGGGGTTCTTTATATTCTCCCCCCCTTAAAGTGACTATGAATCTTAGGCCATCAGGCATCATCAAACAGATAAAAGAAGTATTGGGGAAAAGGTGTAGGAAAGGAGGTGGGATAACACCTTTGTTATTGTCCCTGAAGTCACACCAAACCATACCAAACATGTAGCCATTTTGAAGTAGTCAGATAAACAGCCTTGTTGAAATTACTTTGATCCTTCCAGGTCTTACCCACTTCTGCACAACCACATTATGTTGCTAGGTCTGCTGGTCGATTAATAATGCTGATTATGGAAAGAGGATCTCCTTCCAGTTTACGTAATACTTTTATATTTAGATTCTGATACTGTGTTTTAAAAATAGTCATATAAAGTTCCTGATACATATTGAAATATTGATCCACTCAGACCTGCAAAATAATTACTGATCTGTACCACCCTTTTCATCAGGAATCAAAGTTAAGCTGACAACTGTAATTTTTAGGAGTCTTATTATATCTTTTATGGAAGGTAATTCTTTTTCATTTCTTTCTAAATATGGGGCATAATTCCTCAAAAAGAGTTTCCAAAGAGCCATATCCCTGGATTCCATAAAGTTCTAAGTGACTATAACCTTCAGTTAGAAAGAACCCAACATTTTTAGAAAACCACCATCAATTACTATCCCGCCATCCATTGGACCAAAGTAAAATCTTGGCTCATCAGAACTCACTGAATTAAATCTGCCCTCAGCAACATCTTGGAAGGGTCAAAGACTATATTTGCTAGTATATACATAAGGTCGCTGCCAGTCTAGATGGCCACTGCTATCCTGTATGATAATATAAACAAAGTTCCTGCTAGCCTAAATGGCTATTAGTGAGTGGCACTCCCTCCAGTGGAAAAAGCACCATGGCACTGCCTTAATTTGTAGACAGTGCCTTTGTTCAAGTCAGAGGACACTCCTTGGGAATGCAGAGTCAGGTGGGGGAGGACATACTGATATCAGGAAGCACAGCACTGTGTCAAAAACTTGGAATGGACCTCAGCCCCCATTCGTCCCCTCAGCTTGGTGCAATGCAGAAACTTCATAACTGTATGTTCTGGCCCCTTATATAAGATATGTAGATGGATATATTGAGCAGGAGTATATGATGGGTTCCAATTATTCAAGGCCAATTTTGGGGAAAAAAATATTTAGTACTTTATACCATACATGAATTCAAATTAACTTTAAAGTACTTTATTACTATTCATTTATTCATATATATAATTATTATGTTTATCATTTCTGGACATGTTCAGGTTTTCTTGTTTTCCTTATTTTTCTCAGTTAGTAGAAGATCAAACTATCATAGCTCTTCAACATCCTAGCCATGTTCTTTCATGAAATCTATACCATTAGGCTTGAACTTCATATTACAGTGATGCCTCCACTGCTTTTGTGCCATGAATGATGGAAATAATAAATTTAATTCTAAAATATTAATGTTAAATATGTTTAATTATAAAATATCACCTTCTACTTCTGGCCAGCTGCGTAAGTTGTTATTGTATTAGGAAAACTCCTGGGGTACCTGACTGGCTCAGTCAGTAGATCACAGGGCTCTCAATCTCAGGGTTAGGAGTTCAAGCCCCACACTGGGCATGGAGCCTACTTTTAGAAAACTAAAAATAAAATAGATGTTAAAAAATAGAAAAACTACTGAGAGGATGTGAAATTTACAGAGATTTTTTGCTCTCTTCTACTTTATCCCTAGGAGATAGCATCACCTACTATTTTCTGTCTTTGATGCTGAGACTTTTATTTGTAATGTAGGCACACTGAAGATAGAGTGTCTTTTCTGGCAGATAGAATTTTTAAAGCTGACATCAGAGAGCTCGTTTATTAAATTTTATATTCAAAAGGAGATAACTGGAAGCTAGAGCATTTGTCCATTTTTCTTCCCTTTCTCCATGCAAAGCTGCAGATTCTTACAATGTTTATACTGGCAGTGATCCCCAGTCCGTCGAACAAAGATGCAATTGCTTTAGAAAGTCTGAGCTTATTCCAGTGAGAAAGCTGAATCATAGAATGTAATCATTAGTAGAACGAACGTCAGACATCATGTATGAGAGCTTTCCAAACTTTCCTGGTAACAAAAAAAAAAAAAAGATTACATGGTCCAAATGTTTCTTCTGGAGATCCTGTTTCAATGGACCTAAGATGGTTGTCCGGGGATTTACTCCTTTAACAAGAGCCCCAAGTGGTTCTTTCACGCAAAGTCCGTCACTGGAGGGGCACCTGGGTGGCTCAGTCGGTTAAGCCTCCCACTTAGGCTCAGGTCATGATCTCACAGTTGGTGAGTTCGAGCCCCATGTTGGTCTCTGTGCTGACAGCTCAGAGACTGGAGCCTGCTTCAGATTCTCTCTCTCTCTCTCTCTCTCTCTCTCTCTCTCAAAATAAATAAATATTTTTAAAAATTCAAAGTCTGGCATGGAGCCCGTAGCTTTACAGATTCAGCAATGGAGTTCTAAGAGGTAAGGTGACTTTCCCAAGGCCAAACAGCTGGTCTGTGACAGAGTCAGAACTGGAACAGAAATATCCTGATAGGCCTCAAGCCTTCAGAAAATGGAATACCATGTTTGAGAAACATTTTCAACCATAGTGGACAGTGTGGCTTATGGGGGGAAAAAAGCAAAGGTGCGTAACCAGAAATTTTAGTTATCTGAAACTCCTTGTTTCAGATGCAGCCTGGTTATTTGAGCACTTATGATACTCTTGTCCTTTATTTGCTGAACACATTCCTCCAACCCTTTCTCTGATTGGACTCATATGCTTGAATATGGCTAAGGGGGCTCCCCTCAGTAACTTTTTACCTACCACCACCTCTGTCTTCTTCATTGCCCTCCTTAAAACTTTTATCAAACCTGACACATCTCCCCTGATTCACACTGCAAAATTCCTTCTCGTGCCATTAATTCTATCATCTTTCCATTTTGTTGTCTCTTTTTGCATCTAACTCTGGTGCATGCTTATTCACATGAATGTTACACTTTTTGCATATAGGACAGCCGTCCAACTGGAAAGACCACCATGATAGAGACTAGAACTACCAATTCCTAGCCCCAGTCTTGCTGTTAATAAGCTGTGTGATCTTGAGCAAGTCACTTAGCCTTTCTGAGCTGTTGTTCAAAGAAAGGGTTAAACTCTGGGATTCTGAGTCCTCTCTTTCTGTGTCTGCCCTATCTCTTTCAGAGAGAAAGGAACTATCTTTTCTAATTTATTTTTCTCTTTGCACTGGGCCTATTTTTATAAAGCTACATAGAGTGCTCATTCATTCAATAAATGCTGACACTTCCTTCCTTGGTCTAGTTTGACTTTCCTCCTCCCATCACAGATGGTGTATGAGCCACATATCTGATCACAGCTGACCTTTGTTTTTGGTAAGGACTAGATTTTTCAAAAATAGTACAAACTGTGTGTCTTTCCAATGTCACTATTCCTTTTCATGAAATGGTACATCCTGTTCCTTGGCTCTCCATATTTTCCATTAAAGCAAAACATTATTTCCACATGTCCCTTTTGCCTTACAGGTTCTTTTTTAATTTTAAGTATAGCACTCCTGATTTTTGAGTTGATCATATAATTTATTTATATCCCTGATGCGGATCTTAAAGAGGTCTGCTCACCTCTTTCTTTAAAATTTCCATTTGTAATTAGGTCTCTGTTCAGCTGTGGCTTGGATCATGCTCACTCATGTTTTTATTATTTTTTTTAATGTTTATTTACTTTTGAGAGACAGAGACAGACAGAGCATGAGCAGGAGGAGGACAGAGAGAGAGGGAGACACAGAATCCGAGGCGGGCTCCAGGTTCCGAGTGTCAGCACAGAGCAGGGTTCAAACTCATGAACCGTGAGATCATGACCTGAGTCAAAGTTGGACACTCAATTGACTGAGCCCCCCAGGTGCCCCCACTTATGTTTGAAGATACTTGGTCTCCAATCACAATTGTAAGCACACTTATCTGTTTTGGATTTTTTTTAAGTAGCTCTTAAAACTGTGGCACTCTATGACATGTAAAATTGTTCTATTTAGTCAACTGATCCACACTCAAATGTATAACCTTAGAAAAACATACATGAAAGAGGACATAAGAAGTATGAAATGATAGAAAGTCACTCAGAGTTCAAAATAATACACATGATTGTAGAATAAAAGTATGTGAGATTTCAGGACCTTGGACAGTTAAATGTATTTCTGTTGTAATCCCTTCTGTAATTCTGCTGTATCACAGCATAAGTAAGCTAGCAGTACATTTGAAAATCTACAGCATCATATCAGACATGGTACCATGAATATCATGAGTGATTTTCTTTTTTTTTAAATATAATTTATTGACAAATTGGTTTCCATACAACACCCAGTGCTCATCCCAACAAGTGCCCTCCTCAATGTCCATCACCCACTTTTCCCTCTCCCCTACACCCATCAACCCTCAGTTTGTTCTCAGTATCCAAGAGTATCTTATGGTTTGCCTCCCTCCCTCTCTGTAACTTTTTTCCTCCCTTCCTCTCCATCATGGTCTTCTGTTAAGTTTCTCAAGATCTACCTATGAGTGAAAACATATGGTATCTGTCTTTCTATGAGTGACTTATTTCACTTAGCATAATACCTTCCAGTTCCATCCACGTTGCTGCGAATGGGCAGATTTAATTCTTTCTCGTTGCCAAGTAGTATTCCATTGTGTATATAAACCACAACTTCTTTATCCATCAGTTGATGGACATTTAGGCTCTTTCCATAATTTGGCTATTGTTGAAAGTTCTGCTATAGACATTGGGGTTACATGTGCCTCATGCATCTGCACTTGTTAGTGATTTTCTATAACTCACATCTTACAAGAAGAAAATAAAGAATTCCCTAATGAAAACAATAAAGCCCAGACTATACCCTTGAATACACAAACATGAACAGTTTTAAGGCACCAGGACATGGTGGTGGGGTCTCTACAAAGCAGTGCTGCTGAGTGGCTTACGTGACTCTTCCGTAGATAGTTTGATATTTAATTTTAAAATGTAACCAAACATTAGGGCACCTGAGTGGCTCAGTCAGTTGGAAGTCCAACTCTTGATTTCGCTCAGGTCATGATCCCAGGGTCATGGGATCAAGCCCCAAGTTGGGCTCTAAGCTGAGCCTGGAGCCTGCTTAAGATTTTCTCTTTTTCCCTCTGTCTCTCTCTCTCTCCCTCTGCACCCCTCCCCCAATCGTGCTCTCTAAAATATAAAAGGTAAAAATAAAATAATATGTAAGGCAACACTTCTTTTAAAATTTATTTGAGAGAGAGAGAGAGAGAGAGAGAGAGAGATCATGTATATGAATGATAGAGGGGCAGAAAGAGAATCCTGAGCAGGGTCTGCACTGACAGCCATATCACGACTTGAGCCAAAATAAAGAATCAGACAACTAACCAACTGAGCCACCCAGGTGCTCCAAGCAAACACTTTTAATTACACAATCATGAAGATCTACAGGTGAGCAATATCAGAAACAAAAAAATTCAACTTCACCACCATCCAAGAAATGCAAATTGAAACAACAATAGGGTGCTGTTTTTCATCTCTCAGATTGACACAGATTACAAAAATTTCCAGAGATGTAGGGAAGTGAGCACATATATGCACTGCTGGTAGGAATGCAAGTTGGTACAAGTCTTTGGTTGGGGTGATTTGGAAATATGATCAAAAGCCTAAATAATGATAAAGCTATATATGTAATAACATGAAAACAGATTCTCAATTCATTGTTAGGTAGAAAAAAGCAGGTTACCAAGTTATATAATAATGTATTTATGATATTTAAACATACGTTCTGAAAGAATGTAACCCAAAAGGTCATGATCTTAGAGGGTAGGATGGTGGGGGGGATGGGAGGAGAGCATTTACATTTTGTTTACATGTTTTCTAATGTATTTGTATTCAACATAAATTACTATTTCTGTTTTTTAAAACAACTTATCCAATTATCAATAGAATTCTAGGTAAAGACTTCCTAGTGTCTCCTTTTTAGGGATTACACTGGGTGGAATTGGGTTGAGCATGTTGAAGAGAAGCCAGAGGGGTGGACAGTTGTGAGAAGAATGAGAATGGCCCAGACATGTGTAGACAAAGAGTTAGGGTCTGAATTACTCCCAGCTTTGAAGCTATGGTAAAGAGTTTGGATTTTATTCTGGAAGCACGGACCACCATTTCAGGTAATGAGCAAGGAAGGAGCAATGATTAGATCTGTGGAGTTTGTTTTGTTTTTAATTACACTGGCTTCCGAGTAGAGAATGGAATGAAGTGAGACCAGGTTGGAAGCCAGGAAGATCAGTAAAAAGACCACTGTAGAATATGATAAATAAGAGTAAGTCACTGAAAGTGTCAATGGGGAAAAAATAGGTTTTATTTAAATTTTGGAAGTAAAAACCATAAGACTTGCCTATGTGGTAAAGTAGAAAGAAAGACATCAAGGATATTTCACTTATTTGGAATTAAGGATAACTCTGATAGTTGGGGTTTTTTTGTGTGTGTGTTTTTTTAAGTAATCTCCACACCCAATGTGGGGCTCAAATTTACCACCTCAAAATCAAGACGCACATGCTCTACTGATTGGGCCAGCCAGTGGTCCCCCGACAGTTATTCTTTAATATCAAATTTAGAAAAACTGAAACATTCATGTTGGTTATTAGTTTTCAAATCTTCTTATTGAAGTCTGTCATTGTGGTGGGTTGAATGGTGACCCCCAAAAAGATATGTCCACATCCAAATCCTAGGAAACTGTGAATATTACCTTACTTGGGAAAAGGGTATTTGTAGATGTAATTAAATACCATATGATTTCACCCATATGTGAAATTTAAGAAACAAAACAAATGATCATAGGGAGAGAAAAAGAGAGAGAGGCAAACCAAGAAACAGACTCTTAACTTTAAAGAACAAACTGATGGTCACCAGAGGGAAGAGGGTGGGGGATGGGTGGGATAGGTGATGGGGATTATGAAGGGCACTTGTTGTGATGAGCACCGGCTGTTGTGTAGAAGTGTTGAATCACTATAACTGTACACATGAAACTAATATTACACTGTATGTAATTTAAATAAAAACTTTAATAATTAATTAATTACCTAATTAATTAAGGATCACCCAAGATTCTTTGAATGGGCCCTAAATCTAATGACACATGTCCTTATAAGAGTGAGACAGAGGGAGGGGTGCCTGGGCCTGGGTGGCTCAGTCATTTGAGCGTCTGACTTTGGCTCAGGTCACCATCTCGAGGTCAGTGAGTTTGAGTCCCTGTCGAGCTCTGTGCTGACCACTCCGAGCCTGGAGCCTGCTTCAGGTTCTGTGTCTCCCTCTCTCTGCCTCTCCCCTGCTCATGCTTTGTCTCTCAGAAATAAATAAGCATTAAAAAAAATAAAAAATAAAAAAAAGAGTGAGACAGAGGGAGATTACAAACAGAAGAGAAGATGATGTAACCATGGAGGCAGGGACCAGAGTGACGCAACTACAAGGCAAGCAATGCCAGCAGCTCCCAGAAGCTGGAAGAGGCAAGAAATGAGTTCTCCCTTAAAGCCCTTGGAGGGAACACAACCCTGCTGGATTTCAGACTTCTAAACTCCAGCACTGTGAGAGCATGCCTTTCTGTTGTTTTAACCCACCCAGCTTGTGTTAATGTGTTATGGCAGCCACAAGAAACTGAAAAAATATAGATCCAAAATCCTGTACAAATAGTAGGTGTCCAGTTTAGTCAGGACAGTTAAACGAAGGAAATCTTCAAACACACCCAAAAGCAGAGAGAATAATATAATGAACTTTCATTGTTTCCCAAACCCAGTTCCAATAATCGCCAATACACAGCCAAAGTGGTTTCATCTCTGCTTCCATCCATCACCCTGGCACTGGATCATTTTGAAGCAAATCCTAATCATCATATTTTCCATCAAAAATACTTCAAAAGGTGGCTTTTTTATTAGCATCACAAAATGCCATATGTTACCTAAAAGTTAACAAAATATCCTTAATAGTATCGAATATCTAGTCAGTATTCAAATTTCCCCCAACTGTCTGGAGCGCTTGGGTGGCTCAGTTGGTTGAGCATCTGACTATTATTTTGGCTCAGGTCATGATCCCAAGATCGTGGAATGGAACCCTGTGTTGGGTTCCATGCTGAGCATGGAGCCTGCTTAAGAGTCTCCCTGTCTCTCCCTTTGCCTCTCTCCCCCCTCGCACGTGCTCTCTCTCTAAAATTAAGAAAAAAAAAATACCCCAGTGGTCTCATACACAGTTTCTTTTTTCAGTTGGCTGTTTGAAACAAGATGCAAACAAAATGTGCATTCTGTATTCGGTTCATACTTATCTTAGTTCTCGTAATCTATGAGTTCCCTTTCCTTCTTTCCTTTTTCCTTTTAGTTTATTTGTTGAAGAAACCAGCTCAGATCATTTGCCTGGTAGAATTTCTTGGATTTTAATCCATCCCTGGGTGTCTTCAATATGCTCCTATCTTCCGTGTTTCCTGTAAACTAGAGATTAGACCTCAAGTAGATTCAGCTTCAGTAGTTTTGGGAAGAACACTTTCTAGGTGGGGTTTGGGACTGCATTGTATCGCATTAATGCCTGGATATCTTGTTGTGTGACACTAAGATCGACCAATGCTTTCAGGAGTTATTGACCTGATCTACCCATTATAAACTTTCCTGTTAGCCTGCCCCCTACCTGTTCTATGCTCATTCATGATCAATGCCTAGAAATCATCATCTGCAGTTGCAAAATGGTGCTATTCTAATTCTACCGCTATGTTTGCATTTATTAGCTGGAACTACTGTATAAAGAACTTTCCCTCATAAACTATTTGATCACCTTTGATTATCGATGATACAGGAGAGACAGGGTAGATGCTCAATCCTTTCTCTTTATGTACCAAGAAGTCGGCTCCCTAGCATTCTTCAAAGATGACCTGTGGAGTTTGTTTTGTTTTGTCTTGTGTCACTAGGAAATAATAAATTTCCCTTTAGTTTTTTTATTTCTTATTTTTGGGGTTCTGGTCAGAAGATACAAGTATACTATTTACTTGGCTGTGTCTCCTGGGAGCCAATGTCTATAAGTGAGTCCTAGACCCATTCACTCTTATGTCTATATATACATCACTGGTTTCAGCCCCTCTGATGATAGAGGAGGAGACAGAAGGCCAGAGTGGCCTGGTAATTTGCTAATGTAACTCACCTGACTAGTGGCAGGATCCAAGTGAGATTCCAAATCCATGCTTTTTCCACTGTAAGGTAACTAAGAGAGCTATTTGCCAGAGGGACAGCAGCCACAGTAATCAAAACAGTAAATACATTGAGTTGACAGATAAGGAAGTAAAATTTACATATTTTGCAGTTATGTATAAGACTTCTTATTGTGGTTTGATCGAGAAGGTCAGTAAATGGCAATGTGCACACCCAGCAAAGGCATTCAAGCCAATTGTTAAATCAAAGGGCTTGAGCTTGATTAGGAGAAAAACACTTTTCTATTTTGACACTGAAAAAAACCTGTTTTGTTCACATTCTAAGGTAGAATATGAAATAGCAAGACCGGAAAGGCAGTTCCCACAGTTTGTTCTACCCAGATTTATTTGTACTTAATTTTATTTTAATTTAAAAAATATGTTTTCAATGTTAAATACAGTATAATATGGAGATCTGAGGTCCCAGATTCACAGATCTTTATGACATGGATTCAGATAAAACATATTTCAAATTATGTTCCCCTCCCTTCTAACATATAAGTGATGATGGTTAGTGTAATGTAATGCTCCTGGGGTTGTAAGAGAAGGGTTAGCTCTTCTTCCTCATGCCAGATTTATAAAGTAAATGATTTTAACAATCATTTATTGAGCACCTGTCCTATCACTTAAGAACCGAGCCTAGCGTCTTTTCACATATAAAACTGCATCTGAAATCAACATGTGTCCCTGAAGTAAACCTTTATATTTATATTATTTATTATATTATATTTAGTATTTATGGCTTGTATGGTAATAGACTTGAAGTAACTAGAAGATTCCTGGAGAAAACTAATAATCACTGTTTTCTTATCTATCGTATCAATGGCCAATTAGAAAGTGGAGTTGTTGTCTTCTTTGCGGCTCCAAACAAAGACCAACGTGTGCGAAATACAATGACATGTTTTGACTCAACAATGTCACAGAAGAGCGAGGACTACCTTCTCTTCATTCTCTTCCTCATAAGTAAAGCATCCATGGAGGGAAAAGGAATATGCATGCACCTTCACATTTCCAAACCAACTTATTTTTATTTATACAAAACTCTGATTTTAAAGAACAATGTTAATGTAAATTCTCTCTTCCCTCCTCCCACTCCACCCCGGCAACCTTCAATCTTTCAGCAGGTATGTTTCTCTAACAGCCTGTCTGTGTCTCTCTCTCCCGTCTCTTAGGTTGCCTCTCCTGCTCAGTTTCTTCCCTTGCCTGGTTCAGAATTCTTGGAAGAAGATTGGACATCAGCAGCCAGGGATTAGCGAGGGAAATTCTGTAATAAAGCACTGGTCCCCCAATCTCGGGATTTGTTTAAAAATGCAGATTCTAGGGGTGCCTGGTGGCTCAGCTGGGTAAGTGTCCGACTTTGGCTCAGGTCATGATCTCATAGCTTGTGAGTTGGAGTGACATGTCAGGCTCTGTGCTGACAGCTCAGAGCCTGGAACCTGCTTCGGATTCTGTGTCTCCCTCTCTCTCTCTGCACCCCCACCCTTAAAAATAAACATTAAAAAAAATTCTAATGCAGATTCTAGGCACCATCCCACATTTAGTGATCCAGACCCCCAGGGGCAGAATACAACATGTGTATTTGTAACAAACTCCTGAAGGAATTCTGATAGAACAGGTTCAAGGACAGGTGTCTGGGAACCACTTTCATGAATACAGTGATTGTTTACGACCATAGATAAGACACACATTTCTCCTCTCTCATCTCCCTTTACCAAATGAAACCTAACCAAACATTACATTACAATAAACTTCTTTTTATTTATTTATTTTTTTGATGTTTATTCTTGAGAGAGAGAGAGAGAGAGAGAGAGAGAGACAGAGCATGAGAGAGGGAGGGGCAGAGAAAGAGAGGGAGGCACAGAATCCAAAGCAGGCTCCAGGCTCTGAGCTGTCAGCACAGAGCCTGACACGGGGCTGGAACTCATGAACTGTGAAATCATGACCTGAGCTGAAGTCGGACGCTGAACCAACTGAGCCACCCAGGCATCCCTAAACTTCTAATTCTATACACAAGCCCTATGAGAAACTTAAAATCCTGGTACCTAAATTTTAAAACTACTATTTGAAACAGTACTTTCCTGGGGCACCTGAGTGGCTCAGTCGGCTAAGCATTTGACCTTGGCTCAGGTCATAATCTCTCAGTCTGTGAGTCCGAGCCCTGTGTTGGGCTCTGTATTGACAGCTCAGAGCCTGGAGCCTGCTTCAGATTCTGTCACCTTGTCTCTCTGCCCCTCCCCCACTCACACTCTGTCTCTCTCTCTCTCTGTCTCTCCAAAATAAATAAACATTAAACAAAAAATTTTAAAAGAAAGAAACAGTACTTTCAGAGAAGAGGCTTTGCTTAAAACCCTATACTTACCTTACTTTTCTATAGTTCATGTAAGGTTGGAAACCCCACCTAGGCCAGATATTTGCATTAGTGAAGGCTTTTTAGGTCTCAAGCATCAGAAAAAAATAATCCAACCCATCTTACGCAGACGAGGAATTTACTGGCTCATGTTACTGAAAAGTCCAGATACTACTAGCTTCAGTCATGGCTTGATCCAGGAGCTCAAAATGTTATTTCAATTCCATTTCTCTCTATCTCTTAGCTTTGCTTCTTCTGGTCTGGCTCTGTTTTCAACAGAGTGTCTTCTCGAGGTTGTAAGAAGGTCACAGCAGCTCTACTTCACATCCTCCTGAAGTCAAGTCCAGCATGGAAGAGGCTTCCTTTCCCTCTGTAGTCTCAGAACTGATCTCATTATATGTCATTGATACGGATGGATCACACAGTCATTCTTGAACCAATGGCTATGCCCTGAGGAATGTGGTGCTCATCTGATCAGGTCTGAGTCAGTGGTACCTGCCCTCTGCTGAAGCTGATAGTGGGCTCAACACATGCAGACCAACTGTGATCAAGGTGGCTCTCCAAAAAGATACTGGGCACTGTCGCCAAAAGGATCCTGGACAGACAAAAATGGCAAATGTCCTTCCAAATAAATGATGATTTCAAGGTTATTTTGACTAATGTAAGAAACACTAGTAGGTTGCAAAACTGAAACCCAAACCAGAATTTTTAATATTTTTATGAACTTCACCATAGATAACTTCCCCAAATAAGATATCATGGTCTATTTTAACAAATTCAAAGCAAGATCATTATCCTCTCACATTTGAGGAGGGAGGGTTGTCTTTCTTATCTTCATATTCATTTTAAGCAACGAATCAAGCAATATGAAAAAGCTAAAAATAAAAAAATAGATCATGAATGTAAAATGTCATTAAATAATAATGATGCATTTTATGGTAGCTGATTGCGTGCAATACTTTCAACTTTGGAATAAGGTTACGTTTTTCACCTAAATGCTGTTAGAAGTTTTCAGGCCTGAATATACAGGGATCTAAGATGCATATTGATGCATATTCTGCATAAACAGAGTACGTGAAAACATGAAGAACATACCTACCATAAACCTAAACACTTAAAAATCACATTGTACATAAGAAAATGAACAGATTATCCAGTATATATATAGAACATCTAGAAAAAGATAAACAACCAACAGAAAATTGGGCAAAAACCCTGAATAGGCACATTTCACAAAAGAAGCTCTCTAAATAACCAATACACATATGGGGCACCTGGCTGACTCAGTTGGTGGAGCATGTGACCCTTGGTCTTGGGGTTGTGAGTTCAAGCCCCGTGATGGGAGTAGAGATCACTTTAAAAAAGAAAACAAATAACCGACACACATATAAAAAGGTGCTCAACTTTGTCATCAAGGAAATGCAAATTGAAAGCATAAAGTGATAGCATTACTCACCCGCTAGAAAATAACAAATGTTGGAAAGTACATACAGCAACCAGGATTCTCCTCCACTACTGTTGAGAGTGTAAATTAGCACAACCATTTGGAAAACTATCTGGCAGAACTTATTAACATGGAAATGTGCTTATTCTATGACAGCAATTTCACTCCTAAACATATGCCCAAAAGATATGATCAAGGATGTTCATGAGAAGCACAATTTGTGGTGGTCAAAAAGCAAAAACTACCAAAAGGCCCATCAACACTGGAATGGATCAATAAATTGTGTTATGGTTGCACAACTTGACACTGTGTAGCAGAATGAACAAACAGCATGGATGAGTCTCACAAACATAAAATTAAATCTAAGAAACCAGCCACAAAAAACATGCGGTAGCATTCGATTTCTATAAAAGCTAAGAACAAACTAAACTAATCTGTAAAGTTAGCAGACAAGACGCCAGGTAACCTTGGAAGGACAGGGACCTGAAGACTCGGGGGGTTTGTAATACTCCACTTCCTGATCTGCTGCCAGCTACGCAAGTATGTTAAGTTAGTGAAACTTCAGCTGGCTGACACTTATGTGCATTTCTCTGAATATATATTACACATTAAAGGTTAAAAATAGAAAAGGAAGAAATCAGTTAAGTCTCCCGCCTGTCATTTCCAGCCTATCTGTTCCTTCCATTACCAATTCCCCTGCTGTTTTGTAAAGTTGCCTTTGTGTGAAAATACTTGCTCCATTTTAACAAGTGGTGGGCGGTTGATGTGATTTCTCTATAAATAGTTTGTAGAGAAACTATTTATAACCACTGTAGTGGCTTGGAAAGCACAGTATAAATGTTAGTTTTAATCATCTGGGGATGTACACAATATTTTGTTCTCATAAGGATCATATTATTAAGTCATAGTATTTTTGCTCAGCTTTAGTTTATCTCTGGAGCACAGCACCCAGAAGCGCTCACGATTCCAGCTGCAGATGTCACCACACTTCATTCCTACGCAGATCACAGCTCTTGGAGACATGAAATTGAGGCAAGAATCAGAGAGAGCCTTCATTGTTGATCCTGTTGAGTCTTGTTGGAAATAATGAAGAAAATCTGAGAAGATGTGCTTTCTTCTTCGTTCTATTGCTACTTCCCGTCAGTAGCCCCGTACCCAAAACACACGGAATAACGAATGGTCGGGTTTTAAACAGAATCTGTTTCTCCAGCTTTCTCCCTGTGAGCCCACAAGTCGTTGATCCAACCAGAGCTCTTCTCCCTGTTGCAACTTCCTCTGTAAATAAAAGCAGAACAGTTCTGCGTAAATACAGGGGGAGGCTGGATTAACATTCACAATAAACAAGAGATCCTTATAAGCAGCATTCTGTTATTCAGAATAATGGAGCTCGTGGGCTATCTCACGCCATAAGAAAATCCAAAAAGAATACCAAAAAAAAAAAAAAAATGGTTCATCACAAAATAATGAGTTAATGGGGAGACATTTGTAAACAGACAAAATAGCAAAGGGGATGCATCAAGAAGTAAATCATTTTATTGTGAGGTCTCATAACAAATAGGCAGTGAAGAAGACTCACATCAGTAGCCCTTGATGTCATGTGTTAGGAAAATCAAGAAAACAGGTTTTGTTTCTTTTTTCCTTAAGCTCCATGCCCAAGGTGGGGCTTCAGCTTATGACCCTGAGATCAAGAGTCACATGCTCTACCCGCTAGGCCAGCCAGGCACCCCCAAGACAACAGTTTTTCTAACCCATAATGTTGAAAATACTAATTACTATCTTTTGGAAGTTGCTATCCTTTATTTTTGTTAGTATAATATGGGGACTCCAACGTTCTAAGAAATTATTAGGGCATTATTTTTTTGAGATTTCTCAGAACTACAGACTAACTTCTAAAGCTGAATGAAACATGAAATTTTACCTAACCTGATGGTCCTCAAGTCGTGCCATTGAGGAGCCCTGGGGCATCCTACTCAATATGTGAAAGGTGCCCAGGAATTGGTTGGATAAAGACCCAGAGAGAAATACTCAGGACTCTCCCCAAACCTGGGCCAACCTTATTTATTTATTTTTTATTGTTTATTTATTTTTGAGACAGAGAGACACAGCGTAAACAGGGGAGGGGCAGAGAGAGAGAGAGAGGGAGACAGAGAATCCCAAGCAGACTCTGAGCTGTCAGCACAGAGCCTGATGTGGGGCTCAAACTCACAAACCATGAGATCATGACCTGAGCTGAAGTCAGATGCTTAACCGACTGAGCCACCCAGATGCCCCTGGGCCAACTTTAGCAAGCAGACCAGCTCATTTTCTGTTTCCATAATGGGCTTCCACATGAGTTTTATGTGAAGAAATCATTCAACTATTTAAAAACAAGAAATAATAAATTTTTTTTAAATTTTGTTTATTTACGTATTTTGAGAGAGAGAGAGCATGAGCAGGGGAGGGGCAGAGAGAGAGAGGAAGAGACAGACAGAATCCCAAGCAGACTTCTTGCTATCAGCATGGAGCCTGATGCGGGGCTTGAACCCACAAAACGCGAGATCACGACCTGAGCGGAAAACGAAGAGTCGGCACTTAACCAACTGAACCACTCAGGCGCCCCAAGAAATAATAAAACATGTTGAAGTAGACAACTCATCTTCAAACTTAAGGGTTTATAAAAAGAAAAGTGAGAGGGCCACCTGGGTGGCTCAGTTGGTTAAGCATCCCACTTCGGCTCAGGTCATGATCTTGTAGTTCTGAGTTCAAGCCCTGCGTCGGGCTCTGTACTGACAGCTTGGAGCCTGGAGCCTGCTTCAGATTCTGTGTCTCCCTTTCTCTCTGCTCCTCCCCCGCTCATTCCCTCTCTCTCTCCTTCTCTTTTTCTCTCCCTTTCTTAAAAATAAATAAACATTGGGGCGCCTGGGTGGCGCAGTCGGTTAAGCGTCCGACTTCAGCCAGGTCACGATCTCGCGGTCCATGAGTTCGAGCCCCGCATCCGGCTCTGGGCTGATGGCTCGGAGCCTGGAGCCTGTTTCCGATTCTGTGTCTCCCTCTCACTCTGCCCCTCCCCTGTTCATGCTCTGTCTCTCTCTGTCCCAAAAATAAATAAAAAACGTTGAAAAAAAATTAAAAAAAAATAATAAATAAACATTAAGAAAAAGAAAAGAAAAGTGAGACCCAAGCAGATTAAATGACTTGCCCAAGATCTCAGATGCAATCAGGGGCAGGACTAGACTTGGACCTTTTGTTTTCTGATTCTGGTTTGAATGGACTTTCCAAACCACGATGTGCCCATCAAAGAGTTTCCACAGTTTCCAAAAAGAGGGGTTGGAAATCCCAAGTGGAAACTAGCATATGCTTATTTATCTAGCTTTTATAGATTCTTCTATTTTCAGTGTCAAAGTCCTTGATACAGAGGCCATCTGCATTTTTTAAATAATGCACAGCATGTCACACGAAATAATATGGGCAGCAGAACCAAGGCTAAAAGTCCACTGTCTGTTTACTCCCAAGTGCTATTTGCAAATGGAAGAAGAAATTAGTTGCTAAAAATGTTACATTGGTTATGATCTGGAATCCTTCGACAGAGTAAAGCTGCCATGGGAACTGACTAGCTGATTTTTAAAGCTTGAAACAGGCCTTTTTCATATACATATACATATACATATACATATACATATACATATACATATACATATTTATATATAGCAGAGTGTTTTTTCTTTAATGTCAGGATGTTTGTTCAAAAATGCTATATAATTAGATAACAGCTTTCTCTGTCATTCCAGCTGTATTTTCTAAAGAGAATATACTGCAATTTTTTTTAATCCAATTTGGTAGCTAAAGGGTTAATTAAAGAGAGGGCTTTCTATTTTTAGCTGTTACTATAGCCAGACTCTCATTCAGTCTAAAAACAGCCATGCCTTCTGCACCATTTTTAACCCTGCAAAGCTGAGACTCATGCCTATCCAAATTAAGGATAAGCTTAAATAGCCCATCCTCAGCCAAAACCATGGCAACCAGTACTCAGTACATGTCCTACATCTTACCCGGTAGTCCTTAACATTCTTTTATCACAACACAGGAAATCTGCTTTGTTTGGTTGTCATTTAAGGACAGCTTTACACTATAGAATGGCTAACCATTTGCTTTTATTTAGGGAAGAAATGGATTTATGATGGTGTGAGCTTTACAATTAGCTAAAGACAGGAATAATCTTTATATTATTTATTTACATATTTATATATTCACTGCCTCATTTCAAAAAGAGACCTGTAGTAACTCCCAAAACGTCCAAAAGGGGATATGGAGAACATGAGAAAATAATGGGAGTATGGGCTTTCTATAGTTATGACCATGAACACAACTGGTTTGGCAGTCAGGTTAAACAATAAAAAGAGGGGCGCCTGGGTGGCTCAGTTGCTTAAGTGTCCAACTCTTGATATCAGCTCAGGTTGTTATCTCACAGTTCATGAGGTCAAGCCCCACATCGGGCTCTGCACTGACAGCTCAGAGCCTGCTTGGGATTCCCTCACTCCCCCTCTCTCTCTGCCCTTCCCCTGCTTGCTCTCTCTCTCTGTCCCTCTCAAAATAAATAAATAAACTTTAAACACACAAACAAACAAATACAAAATAATAGATTCTGCACAGTGACACCACCCAAGTACCATTATCAAAATGGGAAATACAGGGGGCGCCTGGGAGTCTCAGTCAGTTAAGTGTCTAACTCTTGATTTCAGCTCAGGTCACGATCTCACCGTCCCTGTGTTCAAGCCCTGCATCAGGCTCTGCACTGACAGCGTGGATCCTCCTTGGGATTCTCTCTCTCTCCCTCTCTCTGTCCCTCCCCCACTTGTGCACTCACTTGCTCTCTCAAAAATAATTAAGTAAACATTTTTTTAAATGGGAAATACGGTCTTTATTGCCCTGAAAGACCTGAGAGGTCTTTATTTTTCTACCTTATTTCTAAATGAAAATAGCTTTGTGATTTTCTTCTGATAATAGCATCAGTACATGCTCAGGTAGACAATCCATGCATTTTAGAACGCTATAAAGAAGAGAGTAAAAATTAGCCTAAATGATGCAGAAGCAACTGTCGTGACCATGGTGACCGTCTTCCCATCTCTTTGTGCACTTTCATAAATGTACATAAAATGAAGTGCTACCCTGCATGATGCTCTGGGACCTGCTTTTCCTATTCACTTCGTTGCGAAAATCTTTCCATACAAATTAATATTGAATTGTGATACACTCTATCAAATAGGTGTATCATCATTTTTTTAACTAAGCCCCTATTTAGGAATATTAAGAGTGTTTTTAGCATCTCACTATTACAAACAACACTACAGTGAAGATTCTTTTACGAACATATCTTTGTTTAATTGGTCAATTACTTCCACAGGATAAATTCCTAGATGTGAGATTGCTACACCAAACAGCATATATATTTAAGCTTGTGGTTCCTATCATCCAGAAAAGTTGAGCACCCTGGAAAAGTTGAGCCAATCTATATACATGCTTGTTAAAGATGTGCATAAAGTTTCTCTACACCCTCACCAATATTTGGTATCTCGTTCTTTTTTATCTTTTTCTATCTAGTAGAAAAGATGTCATTATGTTTTGATGGGAGCAGCTCTTCTCCCATCAATTCATAACTCTAAGAAAAGGAGAATTATAATTAAATTGAATAAGATAGCTGAGCTACATGATTTTGAAAGGCTCTTCCAGTTTTAACATTCTATAATTCCAGTAGTGCAATTGCTAGATTGTAGAGCAGTTCTATTTTTAACTTTTTGGAAAACCTCCATACTGTTCCCCACAGTGGCGACACTAGTTTGCATTCTCACCAACAGTGCATGAGGGTTCCCCTTTCTCCACATCCTCACCAACACCTGATGTTTCCTGTGTTGTTAATTTTAGCCATTCTGACAAGTGTGAGGTGATGTCTCGTTGTTTTGACTTGTATTTCCCAGATGATGAGTGATGTTGAGCATCTTTTCATGTGTCTGTTGGCCATCTGGATGTCTTCTTTGGAATTCAAAGGGATACGTGCACCCTGATGTTTATAGCAGCATTATCAACAATAGCCACATTATGGAAAGAGCCCAAATGTCCATCAACAAAAGAATGGATAAAGAAGACATGGTACATATACACAATGAAATATTACTCAGCCATAAAAAAGAATGAGATATTGCCATTTGCAATGAAGTGGATAGAGCTAGAAAGTATTATGCTAAGTGAAACAAGTTCAGTCAGTGAAAGACAAATACTATATGATTTCACTCACATGCAGAATTGAAGAAACAAAACAAACAATCATGGGAAAAAAAGAGACAGAGAAATCAAGAAACAGACTCTTAACTATAGAGAACAAACTGATGGTTACCAGAGGGGAGGAGGGTGTGGGGATGGGTTAAATAGATGGTGGGGATTAAGGACGACACTTGTCGTGATAAGCACTAGGTGTTATTTGGAAGTATTGAATCACTAAATTGTACACCTGAAATTAAGATTACACTGTATGTTAACTAACTGGAATTTAAATAAAAACTAAAAAAAAAAAACAACTCTATAATTCTACAAAATGTCCCTAATTAATTTCTCTACCAAGCATCTATTATAAGCAAGATCCAAAGGGAAGAGAGGTTAACTGGGAGTCTCTAATGTGCATGAAAACAACCCTTTTAGATCACTGTTTATACTCATTTTATTTTTCTAAATTTTTTTAATGTTTATTTTTGAGAGACAGAAAGACAGTGCTAGCAGAGGAGAGGCAGAGAGGGAGGGAGACACAGAATCTGAAGCAGGCTCCAGGCTCTGAATTGTCAGCACAGAGCCCGATGCAGGGCTCAAACCCACAAACCACGAGACCATGACCCAAGCCGAAGTCAGACACTTAACCGACTGAGCCACCCAGGCACTCATGTTTATGCTCATTTTATACAGGAAAAATATGGGGCTCAGAAGGGGTTAAATAAGAGCAGAATCAGAGTAGGTCAAACTGACAAGGTTTTTTTTCCCTATAGCATGCTGTCATTCGGCGGGATTCCTGTCCTTCAGGAACGTACAGTTACCCTAAGGAAGGGATGTGAGTTGCAGAGAGACCACACTCACATAAAAATCATTCAAGTCACATCAGATTTCTAAGGTCAGGCCCTTGTCTTCCTCCACCCACCCCTACCACCACAACTTTGTATCATTCCCTTGGCACTTAATATGGTATTTCCCATAGAGTAAATGCTCAAAGAATACTGTCCATGCTCCTCCCTATCTGCCTGACTACTTGACTGGGAGGGGTAAAACCTTCTCATTGTGGACAAGATGGTCCTACTCCTTGTACCGTTTTATAGTGGCCTGGAAGCTAGAAAGCAATTAGCCTCAGACTGGTCATACACCTACCTGGTAGGCCCTCCCTCTACCCAGCCTGACCAGGCTTGGAGCCAAGAGCCCAGAGAAACAGAGCGGGCTCCAGAGATAGAAAGACACTCAGTTCCAGGGCACAAGTGAGATGAATTGTTCCCTTTCATAGTTCTGCTTTTGAACCTTTCTATACAATCTTAAATATTATCGTATCTTACAGCTTCGACATTTCATCTCTAGCTATTTGACATTTTAGAGTGTCTTTACACTTCATCAAGATTATTATCAGAAACAATCAACAAAACTAAAAGGCAACCTACTGAATCAGGGAAGATATTTGCAAATGACATATCTGATAAAGGGTTAGTGTCCAAAATAGATAAAGAACTTAGAAAATCTGACACCCCCCCAAAATCCCAAATAATCCAATTTAAAAATGGCAGAAGACATGAACAGACATTTCTCCAAAGAAGACATACAGATAGCCAACAGACACACTAAAAGATGCTCAACATCGCTTATTATCAGGGAAATACAAATCAAAACTGCAATGAGATATCACCTCATACCTGTCAGAATAGCCAAAATCAAAAACACACGAAACAACAGGTGTTAGCAAGAGTGTGGAGAAAAAGGAACCCTCATGCACTGTTGGTGGGAATGCAAACTGGTGCAAGTCACCGTGGAAAACTGTTTGGAGGTTCCTCAAAAAGTTGAAAATAGAACTACCTTATGATCCAGCAATCATATTACTGGATATTTACACAAAGAATACAAGAACACTAATTCGAAGGGATACATCTACCCCTGTTGCTTATAACAGCATTATTTACAACAGCCAAGATATGGAAGCAACCCAAGTGTCCATCGATCGGTGAATGGCTAAAGAAGATGTGGTGTATATATACAATGGAAAATTATGCAGGCATAAAAAAGAATGAAATCTTGCCATTTGCAATGACATGGGTGGAGCCAGAGAGTATAATGCTAAGCAAAAGAAGTCAGAGAAAGACAAATACCATATGCTTTCACTCATAAGGGAAATTTAAGAAACAAAACAAACGAGTGAAGGGGGGAAAAATAGGAGAGAGAGATTAGAGAGAGGGAGAGAGAGAGATACACTCACAAACCTAGAACCAGAATCTTAATTCTAGAGAACAAATTGATGGTGACCAGAGGGGAGGAGGATGAGAGGATGAATGAAAAAAGTGATAGGGGATCAAGGAGTTCATTTGTTATGATGAACACAGGGCGATATATGGAAGTGTTGAATCACTATATTTTATACCTGAAACTAATATTACACTGTATGTTAACTAACTGGAATTAAACTAAGAACTTAAAATAATACATACATACACAAATATTACAATTAAAAATATTTTAAAGAATATATCATCATTAGCATTATTGCTATCAATCACTAAACACGGACACTTCAAGTTTTTTATGGTTCAATGTTGTTGGTTTTTTTTTTTTTTATGTTTTTTTAATTTATTTTGAGAGACAGATAGAGAGGGAGAGAGCAGGGGAGGGGCAGAGAGAGAGGGAAAGAGAGAGAATCCCAAGCAGGCTCAATGCTGTCAGCACAGAGCCCATATTGGGCTCAATTCCATGAACATGAGATCATGATCTTAGCTGGAATCAGGAATCAGATGCTTAACCAACTGAGCCACCCAGGTGCCCCAGTTCAATGTTGGTTTAAAATGGTGCTTCTCAACTACTACTATTCTAGCTTAGTAGAACTCAATTAGTTATTGAGTTCTGAGAGCCAGCATATGGTGTGGGCAAAAGCTCAGGACTCAAAAGTCACTAAATTCTGATTGGTTGTGGTCAAAGGGCCAGCACTTGGGGTCGACAGGTACAAATGTTGGTGTTCATGTGCATTCACAATGGTCTAGGATCTAGACTCCATGTAACCACTCTTGCAAAGAAATCATATAATGTGCATTATATATTTCACATAGGTCTTCAATTTGCTTTGTGTCAATATATGACAAGCTGTAATTCAACACTTTCTGTAGATGAAATATTCTCAAAAATAACAGCTGGAAAGATGTGTACATTTACATTGTAAAATTTATACAAACCTCATCTGATACATGAAGCTAGACTACATGTTCGTAATGACTAAGTATTTCAGGTGCTTTGGGCAAGTTAAGAAAATATTTTTTTTTTTATATTCAAACAATACATCTTTATTATCTTATGTCACCACTGCGACTTTACATCTAATTTTATTATTTCATTATTAGATTACTAAAGTAGGGTTCTAACTACCCTTCTTGCCTCTGTATTTTTAAAATACCTCCAATGCCACTACCAACAAAAACAACAGCAGTAATAATAAAAACTGTTCATAATTACTGAGTGTTCATAAAGTGCCAGACACTTTTCTAAGTGTTTTATAAAGATCATCTAAGTTGTTCTGTACAATGGCCTTATATGGTAATATTCATATATCACTTTATAGGTGAAGGGATTGAGAAAGAGAGATAAAGTAAGTTATCCAAATCATCTACTTAATGGATGGATGAAGATCCAGTTCCCTGAAAAAGGAATTGTCTCCCTAAGATACAGCAAGAAAATGTTTATTTTGATCAATGCCTATAGTTTTTCCAGGCTCTTAGATATGACAAGCCCTCCACTGGGGCCTAGCTCACTGTAAGACTAGCCTCTCTGTAGGAGAGACAATGGCCATGGGCGAGAACACTTGGGCCTACAATGGCAGCCCATTCTCAGGAAGAAGAGTGGGCCTATTGTATTTGCTGCAGTAGAATCAGGCTCTTCTTTCTGATGTGCCATCTTTTTTTGTTTTCAAACAAATGTGTTCTTGCTCAACAACAAAGGGCCTGACAAGATGCCACAGACCTCACACTATCGAGCTACATAAAAGCAGGAGATGATGAATGTTAAGTGCATTCTGGCTTGGTTTGATTTAAAGAGATCACTTCCAAGAAACACTTGGAATCAGTACTTGAAGTATTAGAGATGTGCCCTGACAGCTGGGGTTTAGAGGAACAAGGGCAGCTTTGTTCTCTTTTATGTCCACTTGTTCCCATGCATTTGTTGTCAGGAACTGCTCATGCACAAGGCACAGGAGAAGAGGACACAACAGAGAGCAAAGAAGTGGGAGATTTTCTCCAACCAATGCTGAGGCAGAGGGATTGGCTGGAGTCTGCTTTTAGTAGTTGCTGCTGGGATTCTGAGTGCTGAGTCCAGCCCATCCATACAAATGACTTCATGTTCGGGCATCGACAGGCATGTGTACAACCAAACCCATAACCTCTTCTTCTCATGCACAAGGCTAGACTCTACTTCTCAGCCTCCCTTGAGAGTAGAGCTAGTGGAATGTAAGCAGAGGTGATGTGGGCCACCTCTGCACCTGGTGCATTAAAATTTCCATGGTAATTCTCCTCTTTCTTCCCTCATCTGCCAGCTGGTTATCCATGCCAAAGTACCCATGCAGCCATGTTTAAAGAATGATGGAGCCTCCATAGCCAGATCCTTGAATGATTACGTGAAGCTAAGCTTAGCAATACCAATACTCTCATGGACTGGAATTTATGAAAAGAAAATATAAACATCTATAGTATCAGGCTGCTGAAATGTGGGCAGGAGGTGGGGGAGGTTTGTTATAGCAGTTAGCATACTGTGACTTATATGGAGTATGCAAGAGCCCAGGGAAAGAATGGATGAGGCTCACTCTGAATGTGTTAGCTCTGACTGCCTTTCTGATCACCTTTCCTTTAGCCTCTCCACCTGCTTGCTGGGAAAAGATGAAGGAAAACACATTGGGTCATTACACACAAGCATGTTGGTGTGACTTTGGAAAAGTCTCTATGAAGATAGTGAAGAACTTACATTCTTTTTTTTTTTTTTTTTTTTTTTTTTTTTTTTTGGAGAGAGCAAAAGTATGTGCCATGGTGAGGAAGGGGCAGAGGGAGAAGGAGAGAGAGAATCTTAAGCAGGCTCTATGCCCAGCACAGAGCCTGACGCGGGGCTTGTTCTCTCAACCCTGAGATCATAACTTGAGCTGAAATCAAGAGCTGGATGCTTCACCAATTAAGCCACCCAGGTGCCCTGATAACTCACACTTTTGAGGAGAGAAATGCTATCCCAACCAACAAATGTTTATTGGACACATTCCCTAAAGAAATCATCTTGTTAGGTGCTGGGAATACAAAGATTCACCTCTACTTTGGAATTAAAACAAAGCAAAAAAGATAGTCCTATAAGCTTGAAAATTTGGGGAAACATGATTTAAAAGATAGTTGGGTAATAAAAAAAGACATGCTTTACAGTTAGATAGACCAGAGTTGAAACACTAGATATGACACTCATTAAAATTATGGAAAGTCACTTAATCACTTGGTGCCTCAGTATTTTCATCTTTGAACTGGGATAAAACCTACTAACCTGAGTAAAGTGGGTTTTTTTTTTTTCACTTTTTATTTGGAAATAATCTTCAACTTAGAGAAGAGTTGCAAGAATTCCCATCTACCCTTTTCCCAACTTCCCCTCAACGTCAACGATTTGCATGGCTATCATTTAATTATCAAAACTAGGAAATTAACATCGGTACAGAATAGCTAAATGACAGACTGTATTAGAATTTCTGTTTTTTTTTTTTTTCACTAATGTCCTTTCTCTGTTCCAGGATCCAATCCCAGGGGCCACATGTAGATCCTTCCATTTAGTTATCATGTCTCCTCAGTTACCTTTAGTCCAACACATTTACCTTGTTTTCCTTGCAGTTTATGACCTCACCACTTTGGAAGAGTAGTTGTAATATATCTTTCTAGAATGTCTCTCTCAATTTTAGTTTGTCTATGTTTTCTCCTGATTGGACCAAAGTTATAGATTCAAGGAAAAATATAGCATGAATTGCATTATTTCAGGAGGTACATGGTATTAACATGACTTACTACTGGTGATCACTTGGTGAAGGGGTATCCAAAAGATTTCCCCAGAGTAAAATTACTATTTTCCCCATTCAAGTAGAAGTGAGTCATCCTTATGTATTCTTTGGTAAGGTGTATAGAACTTTTGCCCATCTAGAAAAATCAGGTTGTTTGTTTTCTTATTACTTAGTTTTAGGAGTTCTTTATATATTCCGTAGCTAAGAACATTATCAGATATGTGATTTGAAAATATTTTTTCCAAGTCTATGGCTTTTCATTGTCCTAAAAGTGTCTTTTACAGACCAAGTATTTTTAATTTTAACAAATTGGAATTCATCAAAATTTTTTCTTTTATGGGCCATGCTCTTGGTGTCATGCTTTGTCAAATCAGGCAAGTTTTCTCCTAGAGGTTTTCTAGCTTTGGGTTTTACACTTAAGTCTAGAATTCATTTTGAATTAATTTTTGTAAAAGGTATGAGATAAATATCTAGTTCAGTTTTTTTTTTTTTACAGATGGACATTCAGTTGTTCCAGCACCATTTGTTGAAGGGGCAATTCTTTCTACATTGAATTGCCTTTGTAACTTTACAAAAAAAAGGCAGTGATTGTATTTGGATGAGTCTATTTCTGGACTCTCTCCTGTTGCATTTATCTGTGTTCTAAACTTTCACCAACACCATTTTGTCTTAACTACTGTGGCCTTATAGTAAGTCATGAAATAAGGTAACATGAGACCTCCCAACTTTTTCATTTTACAAAACCGTTTTAACTATTCCAGCTCCTTCCCTTCTCCATATAAATTTCAGGATCAGCTTGTTGAGATCAGAAAACAAGCATAGGAGTGCCTGGGTGGCTCACTTGGTTAGGCATCCAACTCTTGATTTTGGCTTGGGTCATGGAGATCGAGCCCCGAGTGGGGCTCTGTACTGACAGCACAGAGACTGCTTGGGATTCTCTCTCTCTCCCTCTCTCTCTGCCCCTCTCCTGTGCTCGCTCTCTCTCCCTCTTTTTCTCTGTCTCTCGAAATAAATAAATAAACTGAAAGAAAGAAAGAAAGAAAGAAAGAAAGAAAGAAAGCAAGCAAATAATTGGGTCTTTTAAATTTTTTTAGTGTTTATTTATTTGAGAGAGAGAGAGAGAGCAAGTGGAGGAGTGGCAGAGAGAGAAGGAGACACAGAATCCGAAGCAGTCTCCAGGCTCCGAGCTGCCAGCACAGAGCCTGATGCGGGGCTCGAACCCACGAGCAGCAAGATGGTGACCTGAGCCGAAATTGGATGCTTAACCATCTGAGCCACCCAGGTACCCCTGGATGCATCTCTTTTTAATGAGAGTCTACCTGCAAATGTATTATCCCACTTTACTTGTAGTATAAGCTTCTAACAGTATATCGCCAGTGCTTTTCAACCCTGCTGCACCTGAGAAGCACCAGAGGCGATGTGGAAAACAATACCAATGCCCAAGTTTAACCGAAAATAAATTTCATCAGAATCTGGGGTGAGGTTGGAGGTTGGGGGGAGTGCAAAGAATCATATTTTTCAAAGCTTCCTAGGAGATTCTTAATAAGCCACCAGATTGGGTCACTAATCCCTAAAGATCATGGGTTATCACTTAGTGCTTACGTGTGATGTACAGCCTGGGAATGAAAAGGCTTATGTCTGTCATTGAAAAGGCAAAGTACCTGAGCAGTGGTTATATCTGGTAGCAGTACCAGTGACTAAGCACCTATTGTCCTCATACATCTATGTCACCTGCCCACCCCCAGAAGGCTTTTGTGATTTCTAGTTTAGACTGTAGCCATTGGAAGACATTGAACTATGGTATACGGAATGTGTAAAAACATGTTTAATGGAAATGGGTAAAAAAGAAATCAATTTCTTATAGGTTTGATATAACATGTCTCAGTCCAATCCATCAGGGAAGCACCAAGCAGAGTAATTTACTTCCTCACCCTGAAACTCTTCGATTTTTATAGATGGTAATGTCAACAATCCGAGAGTCTGAATGTGATTTAAGACCATGAAAAATTCTCTAAGAACAAAGTATCAGTGAAATCACTGACACTAGATCTGCCATTTCCATAAGCAGCTTGATAGCAGAAGTCCTACAATAACTCCAAAGTTTAGAGGTTTAGCCTTTGTTAGAACACTAGGAAAAACCTATCTTTAAAACACCCAGTTTTTCATAGAAAAAGTACTGGAAACAACATTTGTTGCATTTTGACTCTCTTATTTTAAATGTTAGGAAGCTGAGAGCTGCCTGGGTGGCTCAGTCAGTTAAGCATTCAACTTCGACTCAGGTCATGATCTCATAGTCCATGAGTTCAAGCCTCACGTGAGCTCTGGGCTGACAGCTCTGAGCCTGGAGCCTGGCTTCAGATTCTGTGTCTCCCTCTCTCTCTCTCTCTCTCTGCCTCTCCCCCACTTGTGCTCTGTCTCTCTTTCTCAAAAATAAACATACATACATACATACATACATACATACATACATACATACAATGTTAGGAAATCTAGGTTCAGAGATGTGCTTTGTTCAAGGCCACACAACTAGCCAAGACCACACAGCCCAAAGGTTCTGATCTCATAAAGTCTTAATTCTACAATGCTTCCATGCTCTTGTAAAATGTATGCAACATTAGGGATGTGCCCATAAAGGAGGGAGAGTGCCCTTCTTTTTCCCTTTCCTCCTTTCATCACTAGAATGTGGATGTAATGGCAGGACCTGGAACAGCCATCTCAGACCATGACATGGTCCTGGGAATGAGGCAATGCTCAGTATGGTGACAGGCGAGATGGAGCACGAGTGTCTGACACTGTGGGGATTTGTACCAATCCTGGAATAGACCCCGTAGACACTAATCCTGGAGTCAGATATTCACAAAAGAGAATACTAAACTTTTGTGTTTTCTATTATTCACTGTTATACATAATCCTAACCAATCATAGTTAGGATTTTTATAGTCTCCAAACGAAGCTATGTAAATGGATCCTCCTAAAAGTAACTTTACTGCCACTTGGAAAAGTCAATGGAGCATAGCATTCTATTGTACACATTAACAAGAATTTTGTTACATGGGAATCCTTCTTGTGAGGGAAGATGAGAAACGTTTTGATTCCATATGGCCCAACCAAAACCTGGGAGTGCAATTATTATTTAAGGGAAAATAGGTATTGGGAGCAAGTAGTAGCCTCCAGTATAACTTGTGAGAGAATCTTTTGTTTGTTATATATTAATGAAAAACAGCATTCTCAATTGTCTGGAAAGCAAGATTTTTTTTTAATGACCATGCTAGGAGTTAATGGTGATGTTCCTTATTTATTTTTATTTATTTGCTTTTTTAGAGAGAGAGAGCACGTGCTCATGCTTGTGAACTGGGGAGGAGCAGGGGAGAGAAAGAGAGAATATGAATCAGGCTCCATGCCCAGCACAGAGCCCAGTGCAGGGCTCGATCTCACAAATGAGAGATTGTCAACTAAGCCTAAATCAAGAGGCGGACACTTAACCAACTGAGCCACCCAGACGCCCTGGTGATGTTCCTTTTTGGAATAGGATGGTGTTAGTGTTCAGTGGGATGGATTTTTTGCCCCTGGGCTCCCTGAATTGTAATCAAGATCAAAAATCAGAACAAAAAGAGATGGGTACTTGCATTGTTATTTCTGAGAAATGCTTGTCTTGGAGACAGTCATTGAGAGACAACATCTCATTCCGCTGTATTAGTTTCCCAGGACTGCTGTAACAAATTCTGGGTAGTCTAAAACAACAAAACTTTATTCTCTGACAGCTCTGGAGGCCTGAGTCTGAAATCAGTATCACTGGGCCAAAATCAAGATGGCAGCAGGGTCTCACTCCCTCTGGAGGTTCTAGGTGCTGACGATCTCTTGCCTTGCGGACCACATGCTCAGATCTCTGCCTCTATCTTCACATTGTCTTCTCTTCCATCTGTGTGACCTTCCTCCACTTCCCTCTTACAAGGACACTTGTGATTGTATTTAGGACCCACTCACATCATCCATGATCACCATCTCATCTCAAGATCCTTCATTTAACCACCTCTGCAGATACCCCTTTTCCTTATAAAATAACATTTATAGAATCCAGGGATTAGGACCTGATCTCTTTGGATGGCCATTATTCAGTGAACTACATCCACCCAAAAGAAAATGTGAAGATGATTGGAAAAAAAAAAAAAAAGAAAGAAGTCATCACCTTTTGGTGGAATCATCACCTCTTTTTTTTTTTTTTTTTTAAAGGGTTTTTTATTTTTGGGACTGGGAGGGACGGGGCATAGAGAGGGGGGGGGGAGAGAGAGAGGGAGGCACAGAATCGGAAACAGGCTCCAGGCTCTGAGCCATCAGCCCAGAGCCCGACGCGGGGCTCGAACTCACGGACCGCGAGATCGTGACCTGGCTGAAGTCAGACGCTTAACCGACTGCGCCACCCAGGCGCCCCGAATCATCACCTCTTCTTATAAGAAGCCATTTCCTGCCTCTCTTCTCTGTCATCAGGAAGAAAGTTGCATCCTTTCTTGGAAACCAAGGGAGGAAGATGCCAAGAGGATCATTCATTGGTGGATTCACAGGTGCCTACAGAAAGGGGAATTCTGATTCCACTCCCTGGTTACACACATGTCTATGTTAGCCTGTACATCTTCTCACTTGCCCCTGTGATCCAGGCAGAAGGGAATGAATTAAGGAGACAGTGCAGGGTGGAAAATGTGAAAATGTGAGTGGCACCTTGTCTACCTAATCTCTTTTTTTTTACTCTGAGGAAGCACGGATACCATTATACTAAGTGGGTGATTTCCAAATTTCAGTCTTTTATATGTCACCTACATGTCTTTTGCCACATTGTTACACCAGTAAACACTATTGTTTCCTTTGTAGTTTTCCTTTGAGTTTACTCACTTTTTACATTAAACATTTTTAAAAGAAAAACTATACCTCAGTTATAATTGGAAGAATAGTAGTAAGTACCATAAGCAAGCACCACAAAGACAAAGAAGGATGCCTCAAATACTATGGCCTGAAACTGAACTTCAGCCTTTGTTAAAAATGGAAGATTAGCTAAGATGACAGGTGTTAAAGCCATAGTAGGATCACACTGAGACTTTCCCCTTGATGTAATTAGGAGTGAAAGAATGGCAAAGGGAATAACTTTCTCATGGGGTAATCCAAAGTTATTCAATGCTGTGACTGAGAAATAAAGTATGAAACGCCAGAACCTCAAAGAAGAGGAAGGCTATTCCAGAATAGAAAGATACCGCCGATTCATACCTGCCTCCACCATCTTGCTAGCAGCTTTTATAACTACTTAGGAATTTACATTGGAAGAGGAGGTGTTAAAAGATGTCTTAGAATTGTAGAGCATGAAATGCTACAAATGTGTCCATGAGGATTCTTCCCTTGCATGTGAGAGTGAAGAATTTATTGGCTCCTAGAACTGGGAGGTCAGGTTCAGATGCTTCCACCAGAGCTGTATTGGGGGAGCTCAAATAATGTCTTCAGGATGTTTCCTTCTGTCTTCCTCCCTCTTCTCTCTCCCCCCCCTCCTCCTCTCTCTCTCTGTTTCCCCTTATCTGTTGTACCTGTGCTTTCCACAGAGAGTAAGAGAGCAGTCAGCAGCATAGGCCTCTATCTCGCAGCTCAGCAAACCCAGCAGAAAGAGTCAGTGCTAACAGCTGTAGAAGCTAGGTCCCAGAGAGGATGCTGATAGGACTGGATGCTGACTAGATTTCTGTGCCCATCTTTGAATCAATCCCATAGCCAGCTGGCTGGACACATTCTGGCCAGGCCAGAGTCACACTCCCCTTTCCTGTGATAAAGGAGGGGCAGGAGAAGAGGGGACTGAGAAGGAGGAAAAATGGAGACTATCACCCAAAGGACAAGGGATGTATTTCCTGACGGAAGAAAAGAGAAAGGATGCTGGGCAGACAAAAATAACAGGTGTTCACAACAAACGCCTTCTCTGTGCCAGTCGTATGCAATTTGAAAAGAACCCAAAAGCTTACTTAATGGTAATGATGTTTAAAAATACAAAGAGTAAATGTATGTTGAATGGCTACTGTCACCAGGAAAGTGGACCCTGTCAATGCCACTTCCTTGCTCGCCAATCCCAACTGCAACCGTGAGTGCCTGCACCTTATTGCCTAGAGCTTTCTCTGAACACGGAAGCCCACTTTACCTGCCCTTCAGGAATTACCCCCCACCCCGCCTCCAGCAGCCCTTAAACATGGTCTGACAGCAGGGTGGTGGATACATAGCCCAGCTCCCCACCCTTGGGTAGGATAACTCTGTGGTGTTCTGTTTCCCAGAGTTCTCTGGAGGGACTGAGCTCCAGTTATGCCTAGATAGAACCCTTTACAGCTTCCTTCCCTTCTCTGTCTCACTTATGTCCCCCTTATTGGTGTTTACTGGGATGACCTCCTAAATAAATGACTTGTACTTGAATCCTTGTCCCAGGGTCAGCTTCTGGGAAACCCAAACTATGGCAGCCAGGCAGGCACTTTGGCAAGCTATTTATTCATATTACCTCTGATCATACTCACAACAATCACATAAAGTAGACACTATTGTTATGCTCTGCTGTCTTACACAAGAAGAAATAGAGTCTTTGGTCAAGGTCACACAGCTAGGAAACAGCAAAGCCAGGATTCACAAGCAAGTGGATTCCAATACTTATTCTATGTTACCTGCCACTTTATATCTCTATAAATGCCCAGCTTCCAGGATCACTGTAAATGAACTAGAGAGAATATGGTTGTGTGTTGTAGAATCTGAAAGGAAAATGTGAGCTGAAGAGTCGTGGGTCTTGCTCATAGTAGGTGCTCATTAATGAGTTGGAATAACCCATTAATAAATTAAGGACTGAAATAACAGGTGACAGTTGTTTTTGTTTTTTTTTTAATTTTTTTTTTCAACGTTTTTTACTTATTTTTGGGACAGAGAGAGACACAGCATGAACGGGGGAGGGGCAGAGAGAGAGGGAGACACAGAATCGGAAACAGGCTCCAGGCTCCAAGCCATCAGCCCAGAGCCCGACGCGGGGCTGGAACTCACAGACCGCGAGATCATGACCTGGCTGAAGTCGGACACTTAACCGACTGCGCCACCCAGGCGCCCCAACAGGTGACAGTTTTTAGTTTACAGGAAGTTATTAGTGTTGTTCTTTTCTTCATCCTTGAAAAAGAGAAGCTGCCCCTTCTCAGAAATAATTCTCTAATATAGTTTTCTGGGGCACCAGGGGGCTGAGCCGGTTAAGCATCCAACTCTTGATTTCAACTCGGGTCATGATCTCATGGTTTGTGAGATCGAGCTCCGTGTGGGACTCTGTGCTGACAGTGCAGGAGCCTGCTTGGGATTCTCTCTCTCTGTCCCTCCCCTGCTTGCGTGCTCTCTCAAAATAAATAAATAATCTAAACTAAACTAAACTAAAATAAAATAAAACAAAATAAAACAAAATAAATAAAATGTTCCTAAACTCAATGTCAATGACAGTCTTTCTGGATTACGGCAAAGTAATCATCTTCGAGGTAGGAGAAAAACTGGGCTCAACTGAGCTCTATTTCATTTTGGAAGAATAATATATGTTAGCCTTTTAGAAAAAGATATGACTTTAAAATATACATACACTTATCTTAGCTTAGATACAGGTTTGCCTAAGAGAAAGGACTGAAGCAAAGTCTCATTTACCCTTCCCATTTTATATGTCCATGATTGCACATGAAAAAGATTTTTCCATTATTTTAGGTAGCACGTGCATAAAAGTGCAAATGGGCATAATGAAATGTCACTGAAATAATTGTCTAGCTGCCTATTTCTTGATTTAGTGGAATGAGCATTAAATCAAGAGTCAGAAAGCTGAGTTGTATAGGCTAATTATTTATCTTCTCTGTGCTCCAGTAGTTTTTTCTACAAGATGGATATTTTGGTTTAGGAATCACTGGCATCCTTCTAGCCCCCAAATTTTCTGAGGTGCAAAAAGAAATATTTGTTCCCTGTGAGGCTCATTTAAAAAGGAAATTAAGGGGGCGCCTGGGTGGCTCAGTAGGTTAAGCATCCGACTTCGGCTCAGGTCACGATCTCGCAGTCCGTGAGTTCGAGCCCCGTGTCGGGCTCTGTGCTGACAGCTCAGAGGCTGGAGCCTGTTTCAGATTCTGTTTCTCCCTCTCCTTCTCACCCTCCCCTGTTCATGCTCTGTCTCTCTCTGTCTCAAAAATAAATAAAACATTAAAAAAAATTTTTTTAATTAAATAAAATAAAAAGGAAATTAAGAAGGCTCAGAGAATCACTCAGTCTCTTATTTGTCTGTTTATCATATATAAACATCCACTCCACATGTTATAAATGACACAGAGGAAGTCTTTCTGTGCCCGGAGCACAACCAAAATTTCTAGACTGTGTCCTCACTGTGGGAAATGCCTCCTGAATGGCTGCCCTCAGACCTCTGGTGACATCCAAGATCATTAAAAAGAGAACCAAGGGGCCCCTGGGTGGCTCTGTTGGTTAAGCGTCCAAATCTTGATTTTGGCTCACGTCATGATCTCACAGTTTTGTAAGTTTGAGCCCCCTTGTCAGGCTCCCCTCTCACAGTGCTGGCCTGTTTGGGATTCTCTCTCTCCCTCTCTCTCTGCCCCTCCCCCACTCACACTGTCTCTGCCTCTCTCAAAATAAATAAATAACTTAAAAAAAAAAAAAAAAGACAGAAAGAGGGAGAACCAAGAGGGGCACCTGGGTGGTTCAGTCAGTTAAGTGCCAGAGTTTGGCTCAGGTCATGATCTCGTGGTTCGTGGGTTCGAGCCCCACATTGGGCTCTGCACTGACAGTATGGAGCCTGCTTGGGATTCTCTCTCTCTCTCTCTCTCTCTCTCTCTCTTTCTCTGCCCTTTCTCCACTTACATTCTCTCTTTCTCTCTTTCACTCTCTCTCCCTCTCTCAAAAAGAAAAAAAAAAAAAAAAAAAGACAGCTAAGAAGTTCATCTGGCACCAGTCAAACCAATATGTCAAAATTAAGCACAACTGACGGGAGACCCAGAGGCACTGACGATAGGGTGGGCAGAAGATTCAAGGGCCAGATCTGGATGCCCAACACCGGTTACGGGAGCAACAGGAAAACAAAGCACATGCTGCCCAGTGGCTTCCGGAAGTTCCTAGTCCACAAGGTCAAGGAGCTTGAAGTGCCGTGTGTGCAACAAATCTTACCGGGCAGAGATTACTCCCAACGTCTCCTCCAAGAACCGCAAAGCCGCTGTGGAAAGAGCAGTGCCACTGGCCGTCAGAGGCACCAATCCTGAAGCCAGGCTGCGCAGCGAAGAAAATGAATAGACAGTTTATGTGCCTGTCATATTTGTGTTAATAGAGCCATAAAACTAAAAAGAAAAGAAAGCACTGTCTCTATTTGACCACTTTTGATTTATAAAAGGGCAACTTTGGGTCATTCAGCCTAATAATTTAAAGTGTTTGGGGAGTATATTGCAGGCAGATACCCTAAAAGACAAAGTATGACGGGAGAGGAGGTTGAATCCCTAAGGAAAACTAGATAGGGCACAAATAAAGTATGGTTTTCATCGGTGGCTTAACAAAAACCTAGTTGTTGTTTTAATTGATTCGTGTGTGGTAGTTTGTGAATCACAGATGCACGTCTAAGAGCTTCACTGCAACTTTCCAAAATCCATTAATTGTTAAAACTCCGAACCCTGCTTTTTAAGTGAAACAAATATGACCAGGATAGACTGACAACTTGGTTATGTCCTTTGCTTTGCTTTGTTTTTAACGGTGAAGCCACTTGTAAACAGGGAATACGTTAGGCGGAGATTATCAAGCCTTTCGGCCAAGCATTGCCCCAATGTATTGTGGCAACTGATTGGCAGTGGAGAAGAGATAAAATGCTCTTCTTAAGCTATGGCAACAGGTTACCTAGTAACCACAGAATGATTAAATTCCATTCACAGAGACTTGTTCTCTTAATTGGAGGAAAAGATACAAAGAACACAGCTGGAGAGAAACAAGAGCAAAGGAAGACTGTGACAGGTATTAAGGGGCCTAATATCTGCAATTCTAGCAGCCTTCACTTAAGAGCCACACTATATGATTGACTCTTTTGTTAGTAATAACAAGCAGCTAAGCTGCCTATAGAGCCATAATTTCGTGTTCTTCTCCACTATAGGAAAAATGAAGATAAAGTATACAATGGAGCACATTAAATGCAGCACAAACTCCACAGGGTGCTATAGTTCTTAGAGTGACCACTTACCGTGTGCAAGATTACGCCTGTGCTGAGATACCAAAGTTCAATTCCTTACTAGAACTCAGAATGGTCACTTGGGATCAGTATATCCTGCGATCACTCTCTTCTGTCTGTTGGGCACATATTGCTTTATAGAGAATTATGGTCATGCCACTCTCTCCTGCTTTAAACAGTAAAATTAAGAAAAATCAAGCTCTAGATTGACAATGATGAGAATTTTTTTTAATCCATTAATTTTTTTCCTGTGCTCAAAAAAGAATTCACCATGTATGTCACTAACTATAGTTGGAAAAGTTCTACCTAAGGGTCACTTTTAAAAACGTTTTTCAGTTACATCTTATACTCCTTGAGTAAGATTTGTAGGTTAATATTGCCTCAGTTTGGCTGCTCTGCTCACAGGTATGCAGCTTAAAACTTTTTGGGGGCACCTGGGTAGCTCAGTTGGTTAAGCATCCAAATCCTGATTTCAGCTCAGGTCATGATCTCATGGTTTGTGAGATCGAGCCCCATGTGGGGCTCTGTGCTGACAGCATGGAGCCTGCTTGGGATTCTCTCTCTCTCTCTCTCTCTCTCTCTCTCTCTCTCTCTGCCCCCCCACCCCACTCGTGTGTGCGCACGCACACTGTCTCTCTCTCTCTCAAATAAATAAACATTAAAGAAAAAAAAAACTTTCTAAAAAAGAAAAACTTTCTTAAAGCCCCCTCTAGTGACAAACAACAAATTAATCCATTACTGTGTAACATGCTAACCCCTCCAAGGTCCAAGTTCTGTTTTCTCTTTTAGTATTAGATGAATCAGGAGCTGCAGTATTTTGATTGCAGAATGACTAAGGGCTAGTCAATGGCTCACATTCTTAAGTGCTCTTCAGTCACCAAAACCTAAGGGATTTTGTTTTAAAACTGGTCAACACAAAATGCACACACATCATGTAATTGTATTTCTTTTACTCCGCCCTGTTATATATTTCTTTAAAAATTTTTTCCTGTTTGTTTTTGTCCTTCAGGGACTTTCAGGATTAAAATACGTTCATGATAACACAATGAATGGAAAAAAAATTATCTTGGCCTTTTACGTCTTGTTGCTTTTATTGGACAATTTTCACCATGATGTTAAGCAGGTCCAAACAGACAAACATGAGTTCTAGGAATCCTCTGAATTATGAAACTAAGGGTTATCTATAAATATATAGACTAAATGTAGAAATGATTTTTAAAATATAAAATAAAATGCAGTAAATAAACTATTATATGTATTAGACTATATATTATGGTATGTGTGATACATAGTTTATTTTATTTATATCTCCAGTTCCAAAGGGCTTAGAGCTCCTCCAATAAAACAGAAGTTTAACTGAGTCATTAAAAAAACAAGAGTGGAATAAAAAAGCCACCTGCCTAATAAAGGCAATTAAAGGTAAATAGAAAAATAGGCTATGAATAATTATTGCAACTGAGCATACATTTTATTTATGCTTTCTATCAGCTAAGACAAAAAGGGAAACCCAATAGTAAAAGTAAGCATGCCAATTCATTAGGGCCAAAAAATAATTTCCTTCTAAAATGTAACATATAAATTTCTAGATATCAATAAAAAGTATACCATTGGAATAATTTCTTAATATGAAATTCATACTTAAATATTCAGTAAAAGGTCTTTAGGAATGGCCCCTCTCCAAGTCCATTGCACCTGGTGGTGATTCTTCCCAGTGGAGGGGTATTTCTGGGAACTAACTCTACCATAAGCCCATACTAGCTGTATGCATCCTGCCTATGATCATGGATTGCCTCCTGGGAATAGCAACCAGAAAGGACCTGTCTTTCTTGTTTATACACACAGAGTGAAAGCCAAGGACATATTAAATTGAACTTAGGATAACATGTTTGCTGCTAAAACTGGAGAGAGAAAGTAAATTTTTGAAAGAATTGGAACAAAATAAATAATGAGGATGGCTTCAATTGAAGTTGGGTACCAAGCAATGCTGTCTCTAGAACCCTCTCCTGATCTTGGAGATATTTAAAAGCAATATCCACTTTTTATATCCTAAAATGTACTTTCATAAGAGGACCTGGCATCACCTTCGTGTGAATCAAGTCACTGTGTTATCTTCCCAGGGGTGTTTGCCCTTTAAGCTTCAGCTCTAATTCAGTTTAACAAATGCTTACCAGAGACCTATTATATGCAAGGTATCTTCCAGATGCTAGTAGTGGAATAAAAGGCTTCATGTTCTTAGACAGGGATTTCAAGTATCAGTGAGTAGGTAGGCAAGAGAGTTTTTGTTCTCTGGGTAACACGTGACTCTCTACCCATGTTAGACCTTTGTTGTTGGGGCCACAGAGCCATCACACATCCTTCCACATTCCTCAGATTTTTAATCTAATGTTCTCCTTTCCCTAGTCTTAGCGAACCAGGAGTTCAGATGTTACTGTAACTGAATTTCTGGCTTATTCCCCTTTCCTTGTCATAGGATTCCTGACTTACTCCCTTACATCTGAATTTTTCTGATACCCCAGCTTTTCTGAGATAGGGTCTTACAAAGAGAGAAAACTATTATTTGTTGAAAGCCTCGTTTTATTTTCCAGGCAGTGGACTTATTAATCCTTGCAACTACAACATTAATAGCGTCTTTTACATTTTAGAAAAGAAGGACCTGTGCCTCAGAGAGGTTTCCAAAGGTCAAGTTGGCAAGTGGCAGAAAAGTTCCGCGTATCTGCCTCCAAAGCCAGTACTTTTTCCATTACAGCAATGGTTCTCAAAGGGGTTGCAATTTTGCCACCTACCCCTGGGAAATTTGGCAATATCTGGAGACAGGCTTGTCACAGCCAGAGGTGGAGAGGGTGGGTTACTAGTGTCATCTAGTGGGTAGAGACCATGGATGCTGCTAACACCCTACTAGGTACAGGGCACCTCCCACAACAAGGAATTATGCGCCCAGCCCAAAACGTCAGTGGTGCCACTAAGGAGAAGCACCAGGTTACAGAATGTTCCCTGCCCTATTATGATTTTATTTGCAAGGATCCAAAGCTAGGTAACTGCTTCCACATTAAACAAATTGTAGAAAGCCACAGATCAATCAAGGCCTTGTTCACACTGCAACTCTCTTCCAGCCTAAAGAAAAACATATTGGAGCCTTAAGATGAAAAAGGGTGGGGGTGGGGAGGGAAGAGTGGTAGTGCTCAGTAAGCAGAAAGGAAATGCAAACTGAT
The DNA here is from genome assembly GCF_014898765.1 of Herpailurus yagouaroundi. Taxonomy (NCBI): domain Eukaryota; kingdom Metazoa; phylum Chordata; class Mammalia; order Carnivora; family Felidae; genus Herpailurus; species Herpailurus yagouaroundi. Next base: position 61,251,487 of record NW_024412396.1, read on the forward strand.
TCTTGAGGTTAAAAATCAAGAGGTAAATATATAGATATCTTTCACCCCCAGGATTTTCACTAATCCCAATGTTCGCTCACTGCTCCGAAATTTAACTATTGGGAACTGGCTAAATGTTACCCTGACCTCAACCAACATTTGCTTTTGATTTTTTTCCGGGACCCAGGGGACGTGGATACCAGATGAGGCCACCTTGTCTCCCGCTCTTCCCGCAGGGACAAGACCTGCCAGGTGCTGGTGACTTACCGCCCGACAGGAGGCGGCTCTGTGGACGACTGGCAGGATCCCAGGGCCACAGACCGGTGTTTGGGACACTTTCCCCGCCCAGTAAAGGCCGCCTCCCCTCGTTCGCCACTCCACAATCCTCAATTGCTCTCCCCCTCCCTCCGCGTACCCCCGGGAGCTCGGCTGCGGGAGAGCACGTCCCTGCGCGGTGACGTCACAATCCCGGCGCCGCGGCCCCGGCCCTTAGCAACGGGCCTAGCGACGGTCTCCAGCGGCTGCCGCCCCGCGCCGGCTCCTGCGCGCCAGTCCCCTGCTGCGGGGGCTGACCCTGCCCGGGGAAGGACCTAAGGGGGTCCGGCGTGTCCTCACGGCGGCTGCAAGAGGATCTAAGCATGAATGGCAGCCGGAGAGGTAAAGGGAACTCTCAAGGGCGATCGCCGCCTCGCGCCGCCGCGTAACCGGGCCTGGGGTCCGGGATCCGTGGAGCGTGGGCGCGGGTCGGGGCTGCGCCCTGGGGGCTCCAGGTCCCCTGTTGACTCGCCACTTTTGGCCCCAGTGTTAACCCGCGCACAGGAGGACGAGGTCCTGCCTGCTCAGAATTTGTGGCCCTGACTGCTCGAGGCCCGGTCTCTTGAACTCGGCGGATGCAGCCTTTCTTACCTCGGTGGCTCCGAGACAGAGGAACTAAATTTAGGTCCCCCAGATCAAGCTCCCTTGCTCTCCGCAAGGACGACCCTCAATTTCCTCATCTCTCGAATGTGACAGTAAAATGTCCATGTCATAGAGTTCTTGAAGTTTCAATGCGGATAATATATAACTCCTGGCACATTTTAAGTAATCGGTTAAATACGAAATCTTCCCTTCTGTAACCACCGTCCTCCCCACAAAACAAATAACCCAGGGATTCTTTAACTTTAATGTGAATAGGAATCCCCTGGGAATCGTGTTAAAATGCAGATTATGGGGGCGCCTGGGTGGCTTAGTTGGTTAAGTTGGTCTCTTGATCTCGGCTCAGGTCGTGATCTCATGGTTTGTGGGATGGAGCCCCGCGTTGGGCGGTGCACTGTCAGTGCGAAGCCTGCTTGCTTGCGATTCTCTCTCCCTCTCTCTCTCCCTCCACCGCTCTCTCTCTCTCTCTCTCTCTCTCTCTCTCTCTCTCTCTCACACACACACACACACACACACACACAATAAATAAACTTAAAAAAACAGATTATGATTCAGTAGGTCTGCTGGGGGCTGAGATTTTGCATTTCTTGTATGTTTCCAAATGATGCAGTGTTGTTGGCTTCAGTGTTATCGGCAAAGGACTAATCCATAATCACTATATTCACCTACCCTTTATTGAATACTGTCTGGGTCAAGTGGACCCAGTATCTTTATTTATTTGTATATATTTTTAAGTCCTCTCTCCACCCAATGTGGAGCTCAAACTTACCACCCCAAGATCAAGAATCACATGCTCTACCCACTGAGCCAGCCAAGCACCCCCTAAAAGTATCTTTAAACCAAGCTGCTAGATGGTTCCTTGCAGTGTCTCGCTTTTGAATATGAGTGTGCTTTTATTACATAATCATTGGTCAAAATAAGTGCTGTTGTGAACATACGAGATTACTATCCATCGATAGCAAACTGTATATTCTGACACTGTCAACGTAAGTTCCAGAAAAAGCAAACCAACATGCTTTTATGTTTTTTAGAAATTTTACAACATAAGCTATCCTTGCTGTGTAACAGAAACAACTCCCAAGTTATCTCATTTTGTAATCCACAAAAACATCTTGATAGGTATTATCCTCATTTCACAGTAAATAAGAGGGTCATATATAACTTGCCAAGGTCATAGTAAGTGGCAGAACAGGCTTTGAATCCAGGTGAGGAATGTGAAACCTTAGAGCCATTATTTTTACATACTATCCCATGGCAGAGGTGGGAGCATGGGAAAGGATATATGTAAAATTTAAAGTCCAGAGGCATACCTCGGACATACTGCAGGGTCCGTTCCACCACAATAAAGCAAATATCTCAGTAAACTGAGTCAAATAAAATTTTTGGTTTCCCAGTGTATATAAAAGTTGTGTTGGGGCGCCTGGGTGGCGCAGTCGGTTGAGCGTCCGACTTCAGCCAGGTCACGATCTCGCGGTCCGTGGGTTCGAGCCCCGCATCGGGCTCTGGGCTGATGGCTCAGAGCCTGGAGCCTGTTTCCGATTCTGTGTCTCCCTCTCTCCCTCTGCCCCTCCCCTGTTCATGCTCTGTCTCTCTCTGTCCCAAAAATAAATAAACGTTGAAAAAAAAAAAAAAGTTGTGTTTACCCTACACTGTAGTCTATTAAGTATGCAGTAACATTATGTCTAAAAAATAATGTACATACCCTCATTTAAAAATACTTTGGGGCGCCTGGGTGGCTCAGTCGGTTGGGCGTCCGACTTCGGCTCAGGTCATGATCTCACGGTCCGTGAGTTCCAGCCCTGCGTCAGGCTCTGTGCTGACAGCTCAGAGCCTGAAGCCTGCTTCGGATTCTGTGTCTCCCTCTCTCTCTGCCCCTCCCCCACTTGCTCTCTGTCTCTCTCTGTCTCAAAAATAAATTAAAAAATATATATACTTTATTGCTAACCAATGCTAACCATCATCTGAGCGTTCAGCAAGTGGTGTTCTTTTTGCTGGTGGATGATCTTGCGTTGATGTTGATGGCTGCTGGCCAATCAGGGTGGTAGTTGCTGATAGTTGGGGTGACTGTGGTATTCCTTAAAATAAGACAACATTAAACATTGAACGTTGCCCTATCAGCTGACTCTTCCTTTCACGAACGATTTCTCTGTTCACGAACGATGCCTTTTGATAGCATTTTACCCACAGTAGAACTTCTTTCAAAACTGGAGTCAATCCTCCCAAACCTTGCCTCTGGTTATCAGCCAAGTTTATGTAATAGTCTAAATCCTGGGTTGTCATTTCAACAATCTTCACAGCATCTTTGCCAGGAATAGATTCCATCTCAAGAAACCACTTTGCTCATCTTTAAGAAGCAACTCCTCTGGGCACCTGGGTGACTTAGTCGTTTAAGCGGTTGACTTTAGTTCAGATTATGATCTCACAGTCTGTGGGTTCAAGCCCTATGTCGGGCTCTGTGCTGACAGCTCAGAGCCTGGAGCCTGCTTTGGATTCTCTCTCTCTCTGTCTCTCTCTCGTTCTCTCTGTCTCTGTGCCTCTCCCCCACTTGCCTCTCTCTCTCTCTCTCTCTCTCTCTCTCTCAAAAATAAACAAACATTAAAAAATTTAAAAAAAAAAGCAACTCCTCATCCGTTCAAGTTTTATTGTAAGATTGCATTCAGTCTCGTCTTCAGGCTCCACTTCTAATTCTAGGTTTCTTATTTCTATCACATCTGCAGGTACTTCCTCCACCGAAGTCCTAAACCCCTCAAAGTCATCCGTGAGGGTTGGAATCAGCTTCTTCCAAACTTACTAATGTTGATATTTTGACTTCTTCCTATGAATCACAAACTTTCTCAATGGTATCTAGAATGGTGAATACTTTCCAGAAGATTTTCAATTTCTGTTGCCCAGAACCATCAGAGGAATGACAGCTAAAGCTTTACGAAATGTATTTCTTAGATAATAAGACTCGAAGGTTGAAATTACTCCTTGATCCCTGGGCTGCAGAATGGATAATGTGTTAGCAGGCATGAAAGCAACATTAATCTAATTGTACATCTCCATTAGAGCTCTTGGATGAACAGGTGCATTGTCAGTTAGCAGTAATATTTTGAAAGGAATCTTTTTCTGAGCAGTAGACCTCAAAACAGTGGGCTTAAAATATCCATCGAGCCCACCCAGGAACACCAAGGTAGGTAGGTAGGTAGGTAGATAGATAGATAGATAGATATTCAGCAAACCATGTTGTAAACAGGAGTGCTGTCACCTAGGCTTTGCTGTTCCATTTATAGAGCACAGTAGATTTAGCATAACTCTTAAGGGCCCTAGGATTTTTGAAATGGTAAATGAGCATTGGCTCCAATTTAAAGTCACCAGCTGCTTTAGCCTCTAACAAGAGTCATCCTGTCCTTTGAAGCATTGAAGCCAGGAACTTCTCTCTAGCTATGAAAGTCCTTGATGTCATCTTCTTCTAATGTAAAGCTGTTTCATCTACGTTGAAAATCTGTTTAATGTAGCCATCCTTATTAATTATCTTAGCTAGATCTTCTGGGTAACTTGCTGCTTCACTTTATACTTTTATGCTATGGAGATGGCTTCTTTTCCTTAAACCTCCTGAACCAACCTATGCTAGCCTCAAGCTTCTTTTCTGCAGCTCCTTTACCCCTCTTAGTCCATAGAAATGAAGAGGGTTGGGGCCTTGCTCTGGATTAGGCTTTGGCTTAAGGGACTGTTGTAGCTGGTTTGATCTTCTCTCAAGACCACTAATACTTTCTATGTGTCAGCAATAAGGCTGTTTCACTTTCTTATCATTTATGTGTTTCTTGGAGCAGCACTTTTAATTTCTTTCAAGAACGTTTCCTTTGCATTTTTATAACTTAGCTAAGTGTTTGATACAAGGGGCCTAGATTTGGCCTGTCGAGGTTTTCAACATGCCTTCCTCACTGAGCTTTGTCATTTCTAACTTGATTTAAAGTGAGAGATACGTAACTGTCCTTTCACTTGAGCACTTAGAGGATATTGTAGGGTTATTAATTGGCCTAATTTCAATATCATTGTTTCTCAGGGAACAGAGAGGCCCGAGAGAGAGAGAGAGAGAGAGAGAGAGAGAGAGAGAGATGGAGGAATGGCTGGTCAGTGGAACAGTCAGAACACATAACATTTATCAGGTTCCCCTGGATTGAGATCCACAAACTCTGAATCTGTTACACATAGTTGCTGTGTAATCGTGGGCAAATTACATGCTTTACTTCATTGTGCTTCATCTATAAAGTGGGACAATGATAATACCTGTCTCATTGGATTGTTGTAAGGATCAAGTACATTTGTAGCTACCAAGTGTTTAGAACAGTATCTGGCACGGTTAGTATTCAATAAATTAACTTTTGACTACAAGTGAAGAAACCCAATTCAAACTGGCTTAGAGAATTTTTAGCTCCTATAAAGAAAAGTCTGGTAAGGGTAGAGCTTCAGTTAGATCCAGAGACTCAAGCAATATCACCAGGAATCTCTCTGTCTTCCACTTTTCTCCAGGTAGGTTTCATTCTCAGATAGGTCTCCCTTGTATGGTGCAAGATGGCCACCAGAAGTTCCAGGCTGATTTCTGTCTTGCTCTGGGCTCTAGCCCAGTGGAAAGAATGTCTCTTTCCTAATGGTTCCAGTAAAAGTCCCAGGATTGTGTGTCATTGGCTGGACCTGGGTCACATAGTCATTCCTGATTCACTCAGCATAGCTGGTCAGATTTGGATTATATGCCCACCTCTGAGCAGTAGAATAAGCTGTACTTGAACCACTTGGACTAAAAGTGAAGGGCTAGTGGTTCCCCAAGGGCAAGTTGAGGTCCTGTCTCCACATACAGGGGCATTGGGTTCTGGGCAGGCAAAAAGTGAAACACTTATTTTTCCTCCATAGACACAAGGTCTGCTTGAGAGTTTTTGTTGGTTAATTTGCTTTTTTGTGTGTTTAGGTTTCAGACCCCCTTCTTTCCTGGTAGAAACAAACTATGCTAATTTCATGACTGTCATTACCAATTCAAATGGTGTAATCTTGATCTCTCTTGTCCTAAATAACAAGTTAATTTTTTTCCTTCCTGCTCTCTGGCCTGTGATACAGAAGGATCTTCTCAGACATTCTGATGTCAACTTGTTTTTGTATTTTAGTCTCTTTTAGCAGACTTTGTTCTCTGGTCCTGGATTTTAGTTCTATCTAGACACCTCTTTTTCTATTTTCAGTCATCTATATTTCTTCCAGACTTTGTGCCCCCTCCACGCCTTTATAGCTTATAGCAGCCCACCTGATGGCAGACTGACCATTTTATACACTTAAAACATGTCTTAGTGATACAGTATTCATATTTTGCATGTTAAATCCCATTAAACTCTGTAACTCAGCCTTCTTATCTTGAAGGTTACCCCTCAATACACAATCTACTTTTAGAGGAAATAAATTAATTTTGTGAGGAGGTTGATGTCTAATTTTCCATCCATCTGGTCTGAAAGATGAGACACTGACTTTAGGGGAGATAGGATCCAGACAAGAGTGTAAGTAAGTTGGACTAGATGAACTTTAAGACATCTTTTAATAATTAAGTTCTGGGGCGCCCGGGTGGCGCAGTCGGTTAAGCGTCCGGCTTCAGCCAGGTCACGGTCTCGCGGTCCGTGAGTTCGAGCCCCGCGTCAGGCTCTGGGCTGATGGCTCAGAGCCTGGAGCCTGTTTCCGATTCTGTGTCTCCCTCTCTCTCTGCCCCTCCCCCGTTCATGCTCTGTCTCTCTCTGTCCCAAAAATAAATAAACGTTGAAAAAAAAAAAAGAAAAAAAGAAAAAATATAATTAAGTTCTGATTCTGACATTTTTATATATCTTCTACATAGTGACATTATATTATATAATTTCTAATTTATTAAACTGCTTTGTAAGGGGATTACTTTTTATTTTAATTTTTTTCACATTTATTTATTTTTGAGAGATAGAATGTGAGTGGGAGAGGGGCAGAGAGGGAGGGAGACACAGAATCCAAAGCAGGCTCCAGGCTCCCAGCTGTCAGCACAGAGCCCGACGCAGGGCTCAAACTCACGAACCGTGAGATCATGACCTGAGCTGAAGTTGGACGCTCAACTGACTGAACCACCCAGGTGCCCCGGGGATTACTTTCTTAAAATTATTGTTAAGGACAGACTGACCTATGATTAACTAAATAATTAATACATATGTATTAACTCAAAATCTCATTTCAACTGTATCTGAAAATCATTAAAAAATCTGGTAGGTCAGTGGTATACAGAATAAAATTAATATGTATCAGATAACATAATTGATATAGTTATCATTTTATCCAGTGAAACTGAAGTCTCAAGGTACACCTGTTCTGGAAACAACTTACTTTGTTAAAAGAGAAGGCCTTTTATCTATGGCAGAAGAATTTTTGTCTGTCTGATGTATCATTGCTGGTTAGTAATATGATTGAATAAAATTTTAACAATTCTGAGGGGCGCCTGGGTGGCTCAGTCAGGTAAGGGTCCGACTCTTGATCTCAGCTCAGCTGTTGATCTCGGTTGTGAGTTCAACCCCCACGTTGGGTTTCGTGCTGGGCGTGAAGCCTACTTAAAAATAAATAAACAAAATAAAACAATTCTGATATTTAAAATCAAAGGTAGATTTATTATTTTTAAATGCTCAGTATTTTTGTTTTCGTGAAAGATGTGTTTTACTTATCCTAATTTATATTTTTTTGTTAAAAGTCAGAGCAACCTCTGTCCTTCCCAGATATGGTTCACCATGCCTATTTAAAGGACACTTGAGCACCAAAAGTAATGGTAAGTGAGGTGTTTAAATGGTAAAAGATTATTTGTTAAAACGTTGACTGTTTGTTTCCTTTATTTGTAAATTGTATGACATGATGAAAAATTACTTCATGTAACCAATATTGAACCTCGTATTGTTAATTATAATTAAATAGTATAGAAATTCTTGAGAAAATTTAGGAGGCCATCATTTCACACTACTATTGTGCCCAGGACGTGGACCTGGTCGCCTCCCACTCCCTGCTGTATCTCCGGCCCAGCTCTACTCTTTGCTGGCAGACCACCCTGGCATACAGCTTACCTTTCTTGTTAAAATGGAGGTCAGGAGGTTATTAAAGACACTGGTACTGAAAGGGAAGAGCACTTGAAAAATGCAATTTGTATCCGGAGTAAACACCGATGGGCCTCTTTTCCAACTGGAGTTCTCGATCCTATGAAAAGGAAATCTGAATTTTCTGTGTTTTCACACTTTAAAGGCTTTAAATTTTTAACATGAACTTAAAATATATTTTTATAATTATAGCTTCAAATTTTAAACTGCATTTTTAGGCAAAATAATTGAAAACCTTTTTTTCCTTACTTACATGAAAAGTCTTTGATTCTGGTTCCTCTAAAGTGAAAGACGGATCGCATTTTCAATTAACTTACTTATTTCTGGTAATAAAGTATATATACACATAAAGCAGAGTCATAAACGTTGAAAAATTATTTTTAACTAAAAATTTTAAACTAGATGTAAAGTATACATACATTAGAAAAACAGGATGAAGAACAACAATATGTAGTTTGCTAAAATTTTTTTTTAAGAATATATGTGTGGAGCTGCTGTAGGTATAGTGGTTCTAGGTATGAAGCTGATTTGGTTCACATCTAAACTGCGTCCTTTATCAGCTGTGCGACCTTGAAGACCTTATTCACATCTCTCTTGGTCTCCACTTCTTTTAAATGGTAATAATGACTAAATGGCTTTTACATGTGAAGAGTCTAGAACAGTGCATGCACGGTACCTATTCAATAAATTTTAATTGTAGTACAAGTATCAAGCTTATCGTTACTGTATATGTTTGTATTATGCATAGAATTTCCCTAGAAGGATGCATAAAAATGGTAGTAGAGTATACTTCTGGGAGGGGAGGCTAGGGGTCATGACAGGATATTCACTTACTTTTCAATCTTTATATGCCATTTTAGCTGTTGGTTTTGTTTAACTATATGTATGTATTCTCAAAAATGGTTTTTAATGTTTAAAAAGTTATGCCTAGATTTATTTACATTTTATACACTCATATATAAGTGCTTAATTATTTCTAAGGTATCTTTTAAACAGTTTAGATGAGATTGAGAAGCTTATGGAATTTCTATATGATCGTATTTGTCTTAATATATTCCTAATACTTCAAAAAGAGTGCAGTAAACTGATCGTGTTTTCAGGTGTAAAATTAGAAGTCGCCCCTCAGAAAAGAATCTTTGCAGAGAATTTTAGAGTTTTGGATTTGTTTGACTTACTCAACTATTAACAATGCTAACATTATTTTATAATCAGGCAAGCAAGCTAAACGCTGTTAGTTATGAGATTAATGTCTGTCAATAAGAAATAGTTTTGTAAATGTAATGATAATAGATTATATTCCAGAATCTCTTCCCAAACTCTCAGTCTTAGAAAGGCTTGAACCCAAGTAGTCAAGAGCTTGTCAGTTACCAGTGCAAGGTGAAGGCTAGGACATACCCAGCATCACAGATATGTCATTATGTTAATTTTCAGGACATTTTATAAAAATGAGCTTAATAATCAATATCTTGTTTTTCTCATAACTTGATATTAATTCTAAATATATAATGATTAAATATGTTTTAATTTTTAGCTTTTTGCACTGACTCCTCCTCTCTCAGACTAAGTACTCTCCACCTGGTCAAGAATCACATGGCTGCTCACTATAATAAAATCCTTTCAGCCAAAGGTAAAAATGTGCAAATGTGAACCTTCTATATCCAATTTAAATCCTCAGCTTCACTTCTAGTTAGGGTAAATCTGTGGCAGAAATGAATATATTATATATAAATGTATTTATGTTTCATGTAGCAAGATATCACCTGTTAACTATAACTTCTATACATAGAAAATTCAGAATGCCATTTTTGTTAACTCTATGTGATATCTATATAATAACTACTTATTTCATTTTACCTGTGTTATCCCTAATACATTTTTGTGGTTAGATACTGATGTTAATATAATGAAAGTTTATAATCTGCTTTTGTTTTCACATCTAAAGAAATTGTACAAAGAAGATACCAGCTGCTCTTTTTTTTCTTTTTGGTTGCTTTGTTGAGATAATAACTTATATATAATAAAATGACTAATTTTAAGTGTACAGTTAAGTATCTGTGTTTTGGAACATATATCCATTTGTATGATCACCACAACAATCATTCTTTAACAGGGACTAGCCAACTACAGCTTGTTGGTCAGACCCTCCCACCACCTATTTTTGTACAGGTCTTGAACTAGAAATAATATTTATATTTATATTTTTAAGTGGTCAGAAAAAAATCAAAAGAGCAATATTTTGTAACATGTGAAAGTCACATAAAATTCAACTTTCATTGTCCAGATATAAAGGCAATCGTGTTCATTCTTGGACATATCGTCTATGGTGGTTTTTGCACTAAAAGGCAGAGTCGACTAGCTGTGACAGAGACCATATCACTCTGCGAAGCCTGAAAAGTTTACCATCTGTCCCTTTACAGAAAACGTTCACTGACCCCTGATGTAGAATATTTCCATCATCCTAAAAAGTTCTCCCTAGTCCTTTGCAATCAGTCTCCTCCTTCAATCCCTGGCAACCACTGATCTGCTTTCTATGACTATAGTTTTCCTTTCCTAGAATTTCATATAAGTGGAATCATACAGTATGAATCATTTTGTGTCTAGCTTCTTTGAATTAGCTAACGCTTTGGAGACTAATCCATGTTGGTGTGTGCATCGGTAGTTCTTTTTATTGCTAAGTAGTTTTCCAGTCAGTGACTATACCGTAATTTGTTTATGTATTCATCAGTTGGTGGATATTTGGATTGTTTTGACTCACTTTTGGCCATTAGGAATAAAGCATACAATCTTCACATACAGTCTTTGAACACATGCTTCCATTTTACTTGATTAAATTTATTCACTAGGAGTGGAATTGTGGGGTAAAATGGTAAGTACATGTTTAACTTTGTAAGAAACTGCCAAACTGTTTTCCAGAGTGACTGCCATTGTGTATTTCTGTCACTTGTACATCCTCACCAGAACAGTACTTCCTTTCGTAGCCATTCTAGTGGAGACATAGTGGTGGCTCATCAGGTTTTAGCTTGTATTTCTCTAATGCCTATGATGTTGAACAACTTTTCTTGTGCTTATTTTCCTTTTTTTTTTTTTAACATATTTTATTTTATTTTTTTTTTATTTTTTTTTTCAACGTTTTTTATTTATTTTTGGGACAGAGAGAGACAGAGCATGAACGGGGGAGGGGCAGAGAGAGAGGGAGACACAGAATCGGAAACAGGCTCCAGGCTCCGAGCCATCAGCCCAGAGCCTGACGCGGGGCTCGAACTCACGGACCACAAGATCGTGACCTGGCTGAAGTCGGACGCTTAACCGACTGCGCCACCCAGGCGCCCCAACATATTTTATTTTATATTTGAGAGAGAGAGAGAGACAGAGCATGAGCAGGGGAGGGGCAGAGAGGCTCCTAGCTGTCAGCACAGAACCCGATGTAGGTCTCGAACTCACGAGCAGTGAAATCATGACCTGAGCCGAAGTAAAATGCCCAACCAACTAAGCTACCCAGGCGCCCCTCTTGTGCTTATTTTCTATTTGTAAATCTTCTTCGGTGAAATATCTGTTCAAATTTTTGGCCCATTTTTAAAGATAAGTTATTTGTCTTCTTAATACTAAGTTGTGAGAGTTCTTTATGTATTAAAAACAGGTCGTATATCAGATATATTTTCTTCCTGAGACTTACCTTTTCATATTCTTTAAAAAATATTTATTGTGAAATTGTTTTAGACTTATAGAAAAATTGCAAAAACAGTACGGTGTCACAGAAACTCTTCACCCAGCTCTCCCTAATGTTAAAATCTTATATAACCATAGTAGTTATTAAAACTAACAAGTGACTATTGATAGAATACTAGTAACTACTGACTTTTTTGAATTTCACCAATTTTTCATTAATGTCTTCTAAAAAAGTTTTTATCTTCTCATTTGAAGAGCTAAAGTTTGTGTTTTTTATTTTTTTTAATATTTATTTTGAGAGAGAGAGAAAGAGCACACGTGAGTTGCGGGGCAGGGGGCCGGGGGGGGGGGGGGGAAAAAATCCAAGCTGATTGCGCAGAGCCTGATGCAGGGCTTAATCTCACAAATGCTGAGATCATGACCTGAGCTGAAATCAAGAGTTGGACGCTTAACCAACTGAGCCATCCAGGTGCCTGGAAGAGCTAAAGTTTTAAATTTTAGTTAATGTTTTATGAAGTTTATGTTTTATTTATTTATTTTATTTTGTTTTGTTTTATTTTTTTTAACATTTATTCATTTTTGAGAGAGCATGAGCAGAGGAGGGGCAGAGAGAGGGAGACACAGAATCGGAAGCAGGCTCTGAGCTGTCAGCACGGAGCCCGATGTGGGGCTCGAACCCACAAACTGTGAGATCATGACCTGAGCCAAAATTGGTTGCTTAACCAACTGAGCCACCGAGGTGCCCCTGAAGTTTATATTTTAAATGATTGAGAAATCTAGAGAAAAATTATATTTTGTGACATGTGAAATCAAGTTCAGTTTTTCGATTGTTTTAATAGTTTAACTTTTCAGGGGTGCCTGGGTAATTCAGTCAGTCAAACATCCAACTCTTGATTTTGGATCAGATCGTTATCTCAGTTTCATGAGTTTGAGCTCCTCATCAGGCTCTGCGCTGACAGCACATAGAGCCTGCTTGGGATTCTCCCTTTCTTTCTGCCCCTTCCCTGCTCACCTTCTTCTGTCTCTCCAAAATAAGTAAATAAACTTAAAAAAAATTAAAAAATAGTAGTTTATACTTTTCATATCCTGTTTAAGAAATCTTTTCCGGGGTGCCTGGGTGGCGCAGTCGGTTAAGCGTCTGACTTCAGCCAGGTCACGATCTCGCGGTCCGTGAGTTCGAGCCCCGCGTCAGGCTCTGGGCTGATGGCTCAGAGCCTGGAGCCTGTTTCCGATTCTGTGTCTCCCTCTCTCTCTGCCCCTCCCCCGTTCATGCTCTGTCTCTGTCTGTCCCAAAAATAAATAAACATTGAAAAAAAAAAAAAGATCTTTTCCTGGGGTGCTTGGGTGGCTCAGTTGGTTGACCAGCCAGCTTTGGCTCATGTCCTGATCTTGCAGCATATGAGTTCAAGCCCCACATTGGGCTCAGAGTGTGCTAGTGTGGATCCCACTTTGGATCCTTTGTCCCTCTCTCTTTCTGTCCCTCCCCTGCTTGCGCGCTCTCTCTCTCTCTCTCTCAAAAATAAAACAAAAAAAATTTTTTTTAATCTTTCATTAATTTTAGGTCACTAGGATTTTCTTTGTCTTTTAGAAGTGTAAGTTTTAGTTCCTACATTTTTTTTTTAAGTTTGTGATCCGTTTTGAGTGACTTTGTATATATGATATAAGGAGTAATTTTTTTTTTTTGCCTATGAATATCCAAATACTTCCAGTATCATTTGTTGAAAAGATTGTCCTTTTTTTTCATTTGTTTTTTGTTATTCTTTAATTTTAGACAAAGAGAGAGAGAGAGTACAGGCAGGGGAGAGGGGTAGAGGGAGAGAATGAGAGAGACAGAGAGTCTTAAGGGGGCTTCACGCTCAGCATTGAGCCTGATACAGGGCTCGATTCCATGACCAAAATCAAGAGTGGTGGGCTCAACCAGCAAGCCACCCAAGCTCCCCAAGATTGTCCTTTCTATGTTGAATTGCCTTGGCAGTTTTTGAAAGACAGGTGACCATATTTGAGGGTATATTTCTGGACTTACTCTTCAGTTCCATTGATCTTCTGTGTCTTTATTATATTAGCATATTGCTTAGTTACTATAGCATTACAGTAAATCTTGAAATCAGGTGGTGTAGGGCGTCTAATTTTGCTTTTTTGGAGGAACTTGTTTTGGGACTCCCAATTACAGGTATGTTAAGTGCATGATTCAGGTAGGTTAGGTCAGGGACGCTCTGTGCATTTATTTTCCAGTCTTCCTTTACTCCGTTTCATTTTGAATAGTTTATATTGCTATGTTTTTAAGTTCACTAATATTTCCTTCTGCAGTATCCAATGAGCTGTTAATCCCAACCAGTGTTTTTTGTTTTTTTTTTTTTTCTCAAGGATATTATGTTTTTCTCTTCTAGAGGTACCATAAAAATCAAAACAAGGAACTGCAAATTCTGGAACTTTTTGTGATTTCCACATTTGATATTTGTTGTCATTTATAAATGTTAAGAATATACTGAACAACTGATTTTTTTCTTTCAGCTGCCGTAGACTGCTCAGTTCCATTAAGCATGAGTGCCAGCATCAAGTGTAAGTAATTTTTGACATGTTGACTTTTTTTTTTTTTAATTTTTTTTTCAACATTTATTTATTTTTGGGACAGAGAGAGACAGAGCATGAACAGGGGAGGGGCAGAGAGAGAGGGAGACACAGAATCGGAAACAGGCTCCAGGCTCCGAGCCACCAGCCCAGAGCCCGACGCGGGGCTCGAACTCACGGACCGCGAGATCGTGACCTGGCTGAAGTCGGACGCTTAACCGACTGCGCCACCCAGGCGCCCCTGACATGTTGACTTTTGAACTAAACTACACATAACATAAAATTTACCATCATAACAATTTTTAAGTCTAACCATCTTAACCATTTCAGTGGCATTAGCCGCGTTCATATTTCGGTACAACCGTCCACCGTCCATTTCTAAAATCCTTTTTATCTTGCAAAACTGAAACTTCGTACCCGGCAGAATAACTGCTCCAAACCCCCCTTGCTACCATTCTATTTTCTGTCTCTCTGAATTTGACTACTCTGGTACATCACGTAAGTGCAACCATCCAGTAGTTTTCCTTTTGTGGATGGCTTATTTTACTTAGCATAATGTGCTTGAATTTCATCCATGTTGTAACATATGTTAGAATCTCCTTTCTTTTTAAAGATTTTTTGTTGATACAATCGTAAGTCGGTAAACACTTGGGTTGTTTCCACCTTTTGCTTAGTGTGAATAATTCTGTGGGTGTGGATGTACAAATATCTCTTTGACACTCTGCTTTCAGTTCTTTTGCATATATACCCAGAGGTGAACTTGCTAGATCATATGGTAATTCTATTTTTAATTTTTTTTTTCAACGTTTATTTATTTTTGGGACAGAGAGAGACAGAGCATGAACGGGGGAGGGGCAGAGAGAGGGGGAGACACAGAATCGGAAACAGGCTCCAGCCTCTGAGCCATCAGCCCAGAGCCTGACGTGGGGTTCGAACTCACGGACTGCGAGATTGTGACCTGGCTGAAGTCGGACGCGTAACCGACTGCGCCACCCAGGCGCCCCTCTATTTTTAATTTTGTGAAAAAACCCCCATGGTATTTTTGTATACCAGCTACATCATTTTACATTTCCACCAATAGTGTACAAGTGTTCCAGTTTTTCCACATCCTTCCCAACACTTGTTATTTTCTTTTGACAGTAGATATCCTAATGGGTGTTGATATATTGCCTTTTGAGGAAGCATTTTCTAACTTTTAAAAATTATCTGTAAATAAAAGAAGCTTGTATTTCAAAGTTTGGAACTTAGAATTCAGCCCAGGCTTTGCCACTGAATTGCTGTGTGACTTTAGATAAATTATTTAACTTTTCTGGATTTCATTCCTACGTATAAAAATTAAGGTAGTACTTCCCATATCTATAAAGAACTTATCAAACTCAACACCCAAAAAACAAATAATCCAGTGAAGAAATGGGCAAAAGACATGAATAGACACTTTTCCAAGGAAGACATCCAGATGGCCAACCGACACACGAAAAAATGCTCAACATCACTCATCAACAGGGAAATACAAATCAAAACCACAATGAGATACCACCTCACACCTGTCAGAATGGCTAAAATTAATAACTCAGGAAACAAAGATGTTGGTGAGGATGTGGAAAAAGAGGAACCCTATTGTGCTATTGGTGGGAATGCAAACTCATGCAGCCACTCTGGAAAACAGTATGGAGGTTCCTCAAAAACTTAAAAATAGAACTACCCTATGATCTAGCGATTGCACTACTAGGTATTTATGCAAAGGATACAGGAGTGCTGATTCATAGGGGCACATGTACCCCAATGTTTATAGTAACACTATCGACAATAGCCAAAGTATGGAAAGAGCCCAAATGTCCATCGACTGATGAATGGATAAAGAAGATGTGTGTGTGTGTGTGTGTGTGTGTGTATAAATTATATACATACAAATATATATATGTGTGTATGTATATAAAATATATAAATATATACATATATAATGGAGTATTACTTGACAATCAAAAAGAATGAAATCTGGACATTTGCAACAACATGGATAGAACTAGAGGGTATTATGCTAAGCAAAATTAGTCTTGACTAATTTCACATATATCATGTGACTCCACTCCTATGTGGAATTTAAGATACAAAACAGATGAAATAGGGGAAGGGAAGCAAAAATAATATAAAAACAGGGAGGGGGCAAATCGTAAGAGACTCTTAAATATAGAGAACAAATAGGGTTGCTGGAGGGGTGTTGGGTGGGGGGTGGGCTAAATGGGTAAGGGGCATTGAGGAAGACACTTGTTGGAATGGGCACTGGGTGTTATATGTAGGGGATGAATCACTGAATCTACTCCTGAAATCATTATTGCTCTGTATGCTAACTAACTTGGATATAAATTAAAAAAAAAAAAAAATTAAGTAGTTCTAAAGGGCTTGCCAAGGATTCTCATTTCCCTTGGCTTTTTAAGGTTAGTGAATGATTCATTAAACTACCATAACCAGCATTTTTCTCCAGATAGATATTGTCTACTATTTGTATCCTAATAGCTTAACTGATAAGCTTGATAGTTCTATGTATGTGAAAAGCTATAGTGACCCAAGATTTCTAAATAATCTTTACTAAGGAAATAATCAGATCACAAAATTTGAAATTCCTATTTAAAATGTTCTAAAAGATACCATTTGAAGTCTTTGAGTTCAAATCAGGAAATATATACTTAAAAATAGCCAAAGGACATGGCCTGTGCTTGTCTAGTAGTAGATCATTAGTATTACTAGTAATTCAGTATTACTAATAAGACAAAATCAGAGAGGATTTCCATATTAAAAAATAAGTATCAGCCCAAGGTAGTGCATCCTAAGTGATGAACGAATGAGACCATAGGTAGGGAAATGCCCCTTAGGTGCAACCTGGGAAAGATCAAAGACTGCAGGATCGTTTGAACCCGGTCTCTTCTTGGATATCTTCTTAGTGGAACGAGAGGACCTTTAAGCTGAGCCAATTGCCACCAGCTGCCATTCAGTGAGCACAGTGTCTTTGCAGGTCCTGTACCTGGCACTTTTTATTCTCCTCCTTCTGTGTATTCCCTTATGTACAAACGTAAGTTTGTAACAGGCCCTACTGTAGGCTCTCATATCTTTGAAGGAATCTTGGAGTTCAAATAATTTTATAAGAGGAGTAAAGGCGTTTTAGGTAAGAGTACAGAATTAAGTATGTTTTTACAGACTAAATTGACCACAGCATTCAAGTTATGTGGGCAAGTCATTTTATTTCTTACCCTCCACTCTTGTAAAATGAAAGGTAATTAGATAATCTCTAAGATCTGTCCAGATTTTTAATTTCTGTGGTGTATATTTTTTCTTCTGTATCATATTAATGATGTTTTATAGCACAAAAAACTGGCTTAGTATTTACCAGCTTAAAAAAATCTGAATCATTTGGGGCACCTGGCTGGCTCAGTTGGTAGAACACGTGACTCTTATCTCAGGGGTCATGAGTTTGACCCCCTGTTAGGTATAGAGATCACACACACACAAGAAAATGAAATAATAGCTAGATAGCTAAATTGAATCTTTTTTAAAAATCTGAATCATTTGCACTAAGATGTTTTTACCTGGAGCATCTGGGTGGCTCAGTCGATTAAGTGTCCGACTCTTGGTTTCAGCTCAGGTCATGATCCCAGGGTTGTGGGATCGAGCCACATGTTGACCTCTGCACTGGGCATGGAGCCTGCTTAAGATTCTTTTTGTTCCTCTCCCTCTGCCCTTCCTCTGCTCTCGCTCTCACTCTCTCTCTCAAAAAAAAAAAAAAAAAAAAAAGATGTTTTTACCCAATTGTCATTATCAGACAATCCTATTTAACTAGAATCACCTCTAAATGGGAAAGTTTTGCTTAGCTTTCATACAGATATTAATTTCCTGAACAATAAATATATAAAATAAGATTATCTCTTTTTTATTTAGTTTAAGTAATAAAAAGCCTGCCTGAATATATGTATTAATCCCCTTACTGAACCAAACCCTGGGATCTAAAATCCATATTCACCAATTTAAAATAATCAGGTACTTTGCATAATATGTTGTTTAGTTCACTAGAATTTATTCGTTGATTAATTCAGCAAATATTTATTAGGTACCTACTATGTGCTGGATACTGTTCTACCTGCTTTTATAGAACTTGCATTCTAGTTGAAGGAGACAATAAGTAAATACAAAGAAAAAAGTAAATACAGAATATGTCAGAAGGTAATAAATGCAATAGAAAAAAATCAAGCAGGATAAGAGACATTGAGAGTCTGCTGGAGAATGCCTCACTGACAAAATGAGCAGAAACCTGAAAGAATTAAAGGAGAGGCAAGTGGGTAAATGGGGGAAGAAGAACAGTCAAGACCAAGGAAATAGCAATTACAAAAGCCTTGAAATGGCATCGTGATCTGTGTGTTCAGGGAACAGCAAGGAAAGCTACATAGCTGATGTGAAATGGGCCTGCTGAAGAGTGCTCGGAGGGGAAGTTATTGAGGTGGGACAGGGAGAGCAGACCTGGTGGGCTATGGCCATTGTGAGCACTTTGGCTTTCACTCTGGATGAAATTGGAAGCCATTGGAGGGTCTTGAGTAGAACAGTAATAGAGCCAGTTTAACTTTTAAAAGCACCTCTGGCTACTGAATTGAGAACAGTCTGTAAGGGGCAATGGTAGAAGCAGAATGACTAGTTAGGAGACAGGAATGCAGATAAGAAATAATGGTGACTTGGGGCACCTAGCTGACTCAGTAGGGCATGCGACTCTTCATCTTGGGGTCGCGAGTTCAAGCCCCACTTTGGGTGTAGAGCTTGCTTGAATGAATGAATGAACGAATGAATGAATGAAAAGAAAGAAGAAAGGAAAGAAAGAAAAAAGGGAGAAAGAGAGGGAAGGAAGGAAGGAAAGAAAAGAAAAGAAAAGAAAAGAAAGAAAAGAAAAGAAATAATGGTGACTTGGACCAAAGTGGTTGCAGTAGAGGAAGTGTGAAATGGCTGCATTCTGGAAACATTTCAAATGCATGTCAACAGTACTGACTGATAGATTGGATGTGGATAGGGTATGAGGAAAAAGAGGAGTCAAGGAGGACTCCCAACATTTAGAGCCTGTCAATCAAAATAGGTTCTAATTTACTGAAATGAGGGATATGATAGGAAGAGATTTGGGGGAGGAAGTGAATCAAGAGCTCACTCGTGGTCGTTATAATAGTTTGAAATAAATATCTATTAGATAGCCAAATGGAGATCTTAAGGAGGTAGTCGGAGTTTGAGTCTGGAGTTCAGGAGAGAGGTCCAGGATGCAGAAAAAAATTTAAGAGTTGACAGCATCTAGGTTGTATTTAAAGAATTGCTCCTATTTTTGGTTTTTGGAATTTAGAGTTAGCTAGTGCTTATTTATCACACGGTATTTTCTGCTTTCAGTCATTTGAGACAAGAGGTTTTCTTTTTTGCCATGTCAGTGAAGAAAATTGTGATGGCCAGAAGAATTACAAAGATTGTTATCCCCAAACTAAAGTGTAATTAGTATTCATTATTGTTGTGTTATAGAGCTGATGCTCATTATAATTAATATAACTTAGAAACACATTTTATAGACACTTTTTAAAAAGGAAATCTCTGGGTTTAAGCCATCTGTTTTTATAAGATACATTCTATCTAACAGACTACTACTGATTTGATCATTTCAATCTTCATAGTATCTACACTAGAATAGCTCTACAGAGTTTGTTGAATTGATCAAATAGTCCCATTTATAAATCGAATGCATTAAAAGTCTTTACTTTTTATAGCAGTTTTATTGACAAATGATTTGCATACCATAAAATTCACTGATTTTTACTAAGTTTAAAAATTGCATAGGGGCACCTGGGTGGCTTAGTCGGTTAAGCCTCTGACTTTGGCTCAGGTTACGATCTCAGTTTGTGAGTTTTAGCCCCCCCCCCCCCCCACATTGGGCTCTATGCTGACAGCTGAGAGTCTGGAGCCTGTTTCAGATTCTGTGTCTCCCTCGCTCTCTGTAACCCCCCACTCACACTCTGTCTCTCTTTCTCTCAAAAAATGAATAAATGTTAAAAAAATTTTTTTAATTTTACAGGCATTAGCACAAACCACTTTTAGAACATTTATGTCAGCCCAGAAAGATCTTTTGTACCCATTTGCAGCTGCTTTCTATGGCCACCCCTAGCCTCAGGAAACTACTAATCTATAGATTTTTCTTTTTTGGACATTTCATAGAAACTGAATCACTCTGGTTTTTTACATTAGACTTCTCACTTAGCATAATGTTTTCTAGATTCACCTTTTCCTTAGATTGTATCAGTACTTCATTTAATTGCTAAGTAGTATTAGTATTGGTATAGTATTGCTAAATTGTATAGATAATACCACATTTTGTCTGGTATCAGCTGATGGATATTTGCATCATTTCTGGGTTTTTGGCTATTATGAGTAGCACTGCTAAGAACATTCATGTACCAGTCTTTTGTGTAGACATAAGTTTTCATCTCTTTTGAGTATATACCGGAGGGTGGAATTGCTGGGTCATAGGTAAAATTATATTTAACTTTTTTAATGATTTTTTTAAGTTTATTTATTTTGAGAGAGAATGCACATGTGCGAATGGGGGAGGGGCAGAGTGAGAGGGAGAGAGAGAGACTCCCAAACAGGCTCTGCAGAGCCTGACTTGGGGCTTGAACCCACAAACCATGCAATCATGACCTGAGCCACAATCAAGAGTTGGATGCTTAGCCGACTGAGCCACCCAGGTGCCCCAAAGTATATTCAATTCTTAAAGAAACTGCCAAACTGTTTTCCAAAGGGGCTGTGCCTTTTTACATTCTTACCTCCAACACATTAGGATTTCAGTTATGCCACATCCTTGCTAACGCTTGTTTTGGGCTCCCCGCTTTTTTTTTTTAAGTTTTTTTTCTTTTTTTTAGTAATCTCTACACTTAATGTGGGGCTCAAACTCATGACCCTGAGGTCAAGAGAGTCACATGCTCTTCCAACTGAGAGCCAGCCAGGCACCTGCCCCTTTTGACTCCCTTTTTCATTATAGCCATCTAGTGGGTGTGAAGGTGGTATCTTATTATGGTTTAAATTTGCATTTTCCTCATGATTAATGATGTAGAGCCTTTTTTCTGTATGCTTATTAGCCATTTGTATGTCTTTGGTAAATATTCAGATCTTTTGTCCAATTTTTAATTGGGTTGTCTTATTAATGAGTTGTATATTATTTATATATTTTGCATGCAATCCCTTATTAACTATATGATTTGCAAGTATTTTTCCCCATCTGTGACTTGCCTTTTTATTTTCTTAGGATTTGTCTTTCGAAAAAGTATAAAAATTTTTCATTTTGACTAAATAATTTTTTTTTAGTTTCTTGTGCTTTTTGGTTGTTGTGTCTAAGAAATCTGACTAACCCAAGGTCCTGAAGATTTACACTTCTGTCTTCTTCTAAGAGTTTTATAGTTTAAGCTCTAACATTTAGGTCTGTGAGTTGTTTTTGTATATGGTATTAGAAGGCTTTACTTAAATGAACAGGTTGGACAGATTTGGTAATATGAAAGTATTTAAAAATTGATAGTGTTAGGGACTCTGTTGTCATATTTTTTTACTCCTTTTACCTATGAGTAAGATAATAGATCTGAGAAAGTTCTATTTATTTCACTCTACAGACGTCATCTGCTTTAATGTAGTTAATACATTCATTAAGCAAGTATTTGAGGATAGAATAAGCTGAAAGTAATAAGTTGTCCCTTAAGCAATGTGGGGTTTAGGGTACCAACCCCCTGACATAGTCAAAAATCCCTGTATAACTTGTGACTCCCCAAAAACTTTACTAAGAGTCTACTGTTGACGTTACTGATAACATAGTCAATTAACACATACTTTGTGTGTTACCTGTATTATATACTGTATTGCTACAATAAAGTAAGCTAGAGAGAAAATATTATTAAGAAAATCACAAGGTAGGGGGAACCTGGCTGGTTCAGTCGGTAGAGCATGCAACTCTTCATCTTGGGGTTGTAAGTTTGAGTCCCACATTGGGTGTAGAGTTTACTTAAAAATAAAAAATCATTTTAAAAAATGGCCAAATTACTAATTAGGTTTAAAAAAGAAATCACAAGGGAGAGAAAAGACATTTACATTACTGTATTGCACAAAATCCATGTACAAGTGGACCCATGCCATTGTTCAAGAGTCATCTATATTTCACTCTACATTTTAAATAATAAATATATTTACTTTAGCATGCTTGTAATTTTTAAAAATTTTTTTAAATTTATTTATTTTTGAGAGAGAGAGACAGAGAGCAAGTAGGAAAGGGGCAGAAAGAGAGAGAGAGAGAGAGAGAGAGAGAGAGAATCCCAAGTAGGCTTCGCACTGTCAGCATGGAGCCCGATGCGGGGCTCAAACTCAGGAACCATGAGATCATGACCTGAGCTGAAGTCAGACGCTCAACCGAATGAGCCACCCAGGTGTCCCTAGTTCAAACTTTAAATATACATATAAATTACCTTTGTTTTTTAAGCTTATAGAAATTTTTTATAAATTCTGATTCAAATCAGAGTGATTTGAAACTTGAAATTATACTGTCCATTAAATTGGGATAAGTTCCAATAAAAAGTATATGTTAAATTTTTAATTTTCTATGAAAATACAATTTCATTTTGTTTATATTTAACTCTGAAATTTGACTAGCTTTCATTTTGCTATTTTCAGCCTTTATACAATGATAAATCTTTGATAACAACTCAGTACTTGACTTGCATCCTAAAGTGTGAAACCACTGTTTTCATTTATATTTTCAAATAATAGCAGTTAAGAGAAGTAGAAATCCGTTATCCTGATTGCAAATAATGTTATTTTTTAAGTCATTTATAAAACTTAAATTTGTATGTGATAGTATTGACAATAATACTGCATTTGGCTGAGTCTGTGGATCAACTCAGACTCTGCATTTAGTAACGACAGAGTCACAACACATCAAGCTTTCTAACTTTCATATCTCTGAATATCAGCTAGGAATTGCTTTCTTGAGCTCTTAGGCTTAACCAGGAGCCAAAATGTCACATCTTGTTTATGCTATTTAAATAGTTAATGCAGGGGCACCTGGGTGGCTCAGTCAGTTAAGCATCTAACTCTTGATTTCGCCTCAGGTCATGATCTTAGGCTTGTGAGATCAAACCCTGCATTGGGCGTTGCACTGAGCCTGGAGCCTGCTTAGGATTCTCTCTCTTTCTGTCTGTCTCTCTGTCTCTCTCTCTCTCTCTCTCTCTGTCTACCCCTTCCCCACTTGCTTGCACACACATGTGCGCTCTCTCTCTCAATAAATAAACACTTTTTAAAAATAGCTAATGCACTTACAGTTTCTGTAAATTAAGTATTTGTTAGCTTCTCTATACAGAAACGTATTTGGATTTTTATTTATATATCAATAGTGTAAACATTTTTTAGCAAAAAAAAAAAAAAGTGCCCTTTATGCCTCTTCCACGACCAAGACCTTAATTTTTCCATTTTGTTCTACATTTTAAAAGATTTGTTTTCCCCCTCAGATGCAGACCAACAACGAAGAGAGAAACTCAAAAAGGAATTGGCAAGATGTGAAAAGGAGTTGAAATTAAATAAGACAGCAGTGCCGGCCAATTCTAAAAATAGTTCCAAGTCATTATTTACCACTCTACAAAAGGTAAGATAGTATTTTCACCTTTTAAAAGTGGATGTTTCCAAGCTACTCCATCAGTGGTACAACCTGATTTTGTGGTAGCGTGTTTGCCATATGTCAGAATCGGTAAACTTCGCCTATAAAGAGCCAGATAGTAAATATTTTAGGCTTTTCAGGCCACGGTCGCTCATGACCCTTGTGCCATTGGATAGTAGCCACAGACACTATATAAATGAACAGGCACGGCTGTGTTCCAGTAAAACTTTATTAAGAAAGCAGCAGTGCAAGGGTGCCTGGGTGGCTCATTCGGTTGAGTGTGTGACCTCGTCTCAGGTCATGATCTCAAGGTTCGTCAACTTGAGCCCCACACTGAGTGAGGCTTTCTGCTGTTAGCGAGAAACAGCTCTCTCTCTTTCTCTCTCTCAGAAATAAATAAACATTAAAGAAGAAGAAGAAGAAGAAAAGAAAGACAGTAGGCCAGGGGTGCCTGGGTGGCTCAGTTGGTTAAGCACCCAACTCTTGATTTCAGCTTAGTCGTGATCTCACGTTGTGTGGGATCCAGCCGTGCGTTGGGCACTGTGCTGACAGCGTGGAAATGACTTGGGATTCTCTCTCTCTTTCCCTCTGCCCCTTTCTCTCTCTCTCTCTCAAAATAAATAAACATTAAAAAAAAATCGAGCAGATTTGGCTGCAGGCTATAGCTTACTGACCCCTGCTATTAGTGTTCTGGGACACCCTTTAACATCTGATGGAGGATTTGTTTTTCCTTTCTCATGAATGCATGTTAATTTTATCAGATACTCTTTCTGCATTTTTTGAAAAGGTGATATCATTTTTCTTTTAAATGTGTTTATGTAGTGAATTACAGTCAAGTTTCTAATGTTAAAACAACTTTGCATTCCTAGTATAAACATAGCCTTGTCATGGTGCAATACCTTTTTTATACATAGTAGAGTTGCTAAGACTTTGTTTAGGATTTTAGCATCTACCTCCGTTATCAATACTGACCTATAATTTTCCTTCTTCTCTACTCATGTCTATGTGCTATTTCCTGTAGAATAATTTATATGAATTTAGAACTATTTATTCCTTGAATTTGATGGAACTCAACATTAAAATTATCTGGGTGCCTAGAGTTTTCTTTTTGAGAAGATTTTTGACCCCTATTTCAATGTTTTGAATCATTGTAGAACTATTTTTTAATGTATTTATGTCAGAAGTTGTCCATTTCATCTAAATTTTCAAATTTTTGGCAGAGACTTGTTTAAATATAATCTCTTAATCTCTCCTGAATGTGTATTATTTCCCCCTTTTATTCCTCATGTTGTTTGTTTGTGCCTTTATTTTCTCTCTGATTTTTCTCACCAGAGATTTGTCAGTTTTTAAAGTCTTTTTAAAAAGGGCATATTTTTTACTTCATTAATTTTCTCTGTTGTATTTTGTTTTCTATTTTATTAATGTTTGCTCTTACCTTTTCCCCTTTTGGTTTTCTTTGGGTTTATTTTGCATTACTTTTCCTACTTTTGCTTAGCTTATTCTCATCCTCACTTCTGGGACGGTATAAGCATATTTAAGATTATATATTTTCCTCCACATGCTGCTTTAGCTGTATCCCACAAGTTTTGATATGGGGTATTTTTATTACAATGCAATTGAGAGTATTTTCCATTATTTCTTTTTTAACCCAAGAGTCATTAGAAGTATTTCTTAATATCTGTATGTATTTTTTCCCTAGTTTTTTTCTTTGTTCCAGATTTCTAGCCTAATCATACTGTGGTCAGGGAACATCTATATGATACCCATTCTTGAAATTTGTTGAGAAATTTGTTTTATGGCCCAGTAGGGAGGCAGATTTCTTAAAATGCACCGTGTCATTATGTGTTTGAAAAGAAAATATATTCCGTAGTTGCTGTGTGCAGTATTTAATATACTCTGTATTCATTGGATTAAACTTCATATCTTTTATATATTCAAATCTTATTGATTTTTTTGTCTTGTCTATCATTTATTAAGAGAAGTATTCCACATGATTATGTATTTAGCTATTTCTCTAAAAATTAGTACTACTAATTTTTGTTTTGTAGATTTTAAGTATATTATTCTATATATACAGATTAAGAGATGATATATTTTCTTGGTGAATCAAATCAAACCTATTATCACTGTGCTTTGAACTTCTTTATCTTAATATTTTTTGTATTAAAGTGTTTCCTTTTTTTAAAAGATTTTTTTTTTTTTTAAGATTATTTATTTTGAGAGAGAGAGCAAGAGTGAGGGAGGGGCAGAGGGAGATCAAGAATCCCAATCAGGCCTGCACTGTTAGCAAGGAACCTGACACGGGGCTCGCTCTGAGAAACCATGAGATTATGACCTGAGCCGAAATCAAGAGTCCGCGCTTAATAGACTGAGCCACCCAGATGCCCCACAAGTTACTGTGAATTCTAAGTGGACAAAAACTATATACAAACAACACAGAGCCTGCTTGGGATTCTCTCTCCCTCTTTTTCTTTTTTTTTTTTTTTTTTTTTCTTTTTTTTTTTTTCAACGTTTATTTATTTTTGGGACAGAGAGAGACAGAGCATGAACGGGGGAGGGGCAGAGAGAGAGGGAGACACAGAATCGGAAACAGGCTCCAGGCTCCGAGCCATCAGCCCAGAGCCTGACGCGGGGCTCGAACTCCCGGACCGCAAGATCGTGACCTGGCTGAAGTCGGACGCTTAACCGACTGCGCCACCCAGGCGCCCCATCTCCCCCTCTTTTTCTGTCCCTCCCCTATGCAAGCGCAAGTGCACTCTCTTTCTCTGAAAATAAATAAAAATTACAAAAAAAAAAAAATTCACAGTAACTTGCAATTTGCAAACATTTTTTATAAGCCTTGATAAACATTTAGACGAATTCAGATTCAAATTATTATTTTGGGTATACTATTTTAATAATTGGGCTTTATGGTTAATAGACACCTATCCTAGTTATAATCTGCATATCCTGAAAAGTTTGCTACAATTAAAAAGAACATGCTAACTTTAGCCTCTGAACATATTAGCCATTTATATATGTGAGATCATATAATCAAAAACCGTTTCTTCTAATTGTACAGACACTCATACTGTTCTTTCTCTCACACTCTGACTCACATGCTGTCACCTCAGGAGCCTCCAGTGTGTTTCCAGTCTGTACCCTGTAACCCCACACAGTTATTCACCAGTCATTCACATCACTGGTACAGCACCTACTGTGTGCTGTTAGTATTAATTGAATATGTGAATGTGACCCATACTCCTAAATAAATCTAGGAAATTTTTTTAGAGAGAGAGAGCACAAGCAGGGGAGAGGGACAGAGGGAAAGGAAGGAGAGAGAGAGAGAGGGAGGGAGGGAAGGAGGGAATCTTAAGTAGGCTCCATGCTTAGTGGGCTTGATTCTACGACCCTGGGATCATGACCTGAGCCAAAATCAAGAGTCATAGGCTCAACTGACTGAGCCACCCAGGCATCCCTGAAACATTTTTAAAGCAATATAAAACAATGAAAAACAAGAGCTATCAGTTTCTATTTTAAACTAGAATTTGAAACTTTTTTGCAAAACAAATGTTAATCAGATTTTTAAATAATTTGTACCCATCCTATTCTGCAATTGAAATGATTCCTCGACTGTTTTAAAATCTGACAATTGCAAAATCTTTGTGTGCTGTTTCTTCTGACATCGTCCCTGAAAAAATTTAGTACTCAGTTCTGTGATTGTAAAAGTTGGGTACGTGTTCTTGACGTGAAAACATGATGAGTGTATAAGCTGGGCAACGATTATCACTTTATATAAATTCTTAAATCACAGTTCACAACAAATCACATTGAACTGTAAAGCTGACTTAAGAAATGAAAGCGGTCAGATTACAACCAGAATTTTTGTTCTATTCACATATAATTGATAAACCCTTCTCTGATTTTAGAACTTTACAGTTACCTGTTGTTCAGATTTTGGTGAATTTACCAGTGTGTTATTTATTTTCTGTGAAAATTATATCCATCCAAGCTTTCCAATATTCGTACCTACAGGAAACCGTTATATAATCTCAAAAAGCAGATTGGTACAATTGATTTCATACTATGTCCTACAGGTTTCCAAGGAAAGAAAAAGTGTAGGATGCAAGGTTGGAATTATGATACCTAAAAATAGAGAAGTTTCTTGCCTTCAGTCAGTTCAAAAGCAGTTTTTCCAGCCCATTTGAGACAGATGAGAGTATATTTCTGCCTTTAAAGACTTCCTTTGAGGGGGCACCTGGGTGGCTCAGTCGGTTGAGTGTCTGACCCTTGATTTCAGCTCAGGTCATGATCCCAGGGTTGTGGGATCGAGCCCGGCGTCAGGCTCCATGCTGAGTGTGGAGCCTGCTTAGGATTCTCCCTCCCCCTCCTCTCCCCCCTCCCTCCGCCCCTCTCTTCTGCTTGTGTACACTCTCTCTAAAATTAAAAAAAAAAAATATGTAAAGACTTTCTTTGGTGTTTCGTTTTGTTTATTAAATAACCATTACTGATAACAGTTTTCTTGCAGGCAGTCTAATGCTTTATGCATTTCTGCCGCCTCTGATCTCAGCTTGTACAGTTCCTCTAAGTATAAATAATTCCTGTGATTATTATTTAATAGCCCTGTAAGATTTTTCAGATCGTACTTAGAAATTTTTTCCCGGGAGCCAAACTCTTCTGGTATATAAGCTGCGAGTCTTGTTTGGGAGTGCTTTTTAAAACTAATATATTGGAATCATTAAAAAAGGACCCTAGTGACTCAGAATTTAATGCCAAAATATTTCCTTGCTTTGAGTAATTTTGCCTTGTATTTGAGATCAGGTTAGAAAGCACTTGGAAAGGAAATCGGTGACTTTGCCTTTAGTTACACTATTCAGTTATCTGCAGTTTTCTTACTTAGATGAATCAGTTCTTAGGTTAGCTGACTGGTTCACCATCAGGCAAAGAGTTAAAATCAGTTTAAAATTCCTCATGGTGTAAAAAATCTAAAATACGGGGACACCTGCCTGGCTCAGTCAGTACAGCATGCAACTCTTGATCTTGGGGTCATGAGTTCGAGCCCCACGTTGGGTGTAGAGTTTATTTTTTAAAAACCTGAAATATATAATTTTCAATTGTGTCTTTATAATAGATAATATGATGTCATCGTGGAGAGCATAAGCTCAGCCTGGGTTCAAATCTGTGAGACCCTGCACGGCCTCATTTTCTTCATCTCTGAAATAAAAGTAGTATTTGGGGCACCTGGGTGGCTCAGTCGGTTAAGCGTCCGACTTCGGCTCAAGTCATGATCTCACGGTTTGTGAGTTCGAGCCCAGTGTCAGGCTCTGTGCTGACAGCTCGGAGCCTGGAGCCGGCTTCGGATTCTGTGTCTCCCTCTCTCTCTGACCCTCCCCTGCTCATGCTGTGTCTCTGTCTCAAAAATAAATAAATGTTAAAAAAAATTTTTTAAGTAGTATTTGTATTACCACCCAGAAGTTGATGTGAGGATGAAATGAGTTGTGCATGTAAATTAATTAGAACTATACCTTACACATCGTAAGCATAGTAACCCACTAGCAGCAGTGATAGAAGTTCTAATCGTTCTCTTTTATTCTACTCAATGGCAAGAACAGTACCTTGCACACAAGAAGCACTCAGCTATTCTCTTACTCGGCTTATTCACCTTTCTCTTGTTTTTCTCCCCATGAGCTTGTAGGACAGATGTAACAGCTAAATCCTAGTCATTGTCACCTCAGAATCCGTGACTTCTATGTAACTTCCCCTCTACCTAATAAAGTGCCTCAAAGTTCTGTAATGCATACACAGGTGTCCATAAAGTCTGGAATCATAGACCGAGCTTCTTGGACATCCAACCTGTAAAAGAATAAAATATTATCTATGTTTTAAGATTTTCTGGATACCCTGTAGAAATGGTTCTTCCAAAATTAAACCAAAAAGAAATGGAGCAGTCCAAAACACCTTCCCTTTCGGCTCTCCCCACTTGTGAGGAGAAGTGGAGAGAAGTTCCTTTTCATTTCTTCAAAGCCTTCAAGTCTGAGGTGCCGCTGGCCCCGGAGATTGCCCTAAAGGCCCGATGGGAAGGGGGGTGCTGCCACCAGCAGTGGTTAAGAAGGGGATTGGTGCACACAGGTGGTTTGGAAACCTTCAGATAAAGCTGAGATCTACCTGTAGATCTCAATGTACAAGTTCAAGACCAGATATAGGTAGATGTGAATAATTGCTTTTTTTTAGTTTCAGAAAGAAAAATGACTGGTCTTACTTATGTTTAGAATTATATTTTTATATATTAATAATTCAAAACCTTGAATAGAAGTTCATATCAGTGCTAACACCTTCAGGAATATATGGTTCTCTAGACCTCCTAAGGCAACCATTTTTGGGTATATAATCTGGAGAGATCCCCAGTTATGAGAATTTGTAGCAAACCAAATGTTTTTAGCCTTCAGGGGAACCACAAGATGAAGACGTGTTAATCGGAGAAGTGAATGGATTTCCATCCTTCACAAGGTCACCAGTAACTTCTTCAGAGAGACTGCAGTTGAATATACCTAAATCTGATAAAGTCCTCACAAATGGTACTCAGAAGAACTCCGGTTCCCCCGTGTTCAACGTGGACTACACCCCCTCTGGGCCTAGGAAACCGTGCTCTGGAACTCCGTATGGCAGAGGGCCCAGGAGCACACGCCCAAATACCCATCGGTTTCAGTTAGTTATTTCAAAAGCACCGAGTGGGGACCTTTTGGATAAACACTCTGAGCTCTTTTCCAACAGACAGTTGCCATTCACTCCACGCACTTTAAAAACAGAAGCAAAATCTTTCCTGTCGCATTACCGATATTATACACCTGCCAAAAGAAAAAAGGAATTTACGGATCAGCGGATAGAAGCAGAAACCCAGACTGATTTAAGCAGGTATGGCCCATTCACAGCCAACAGTAAGTCCTTCAGGGTGTTGTAGAAATTAAATAGTAATAATATTCCTTATTTTACACCATGTACCTAACATGCCCGACTGAAGGTCTGGGAGTGCCTTTTTGATGAGAATGAGATTAATGTCTTTTCCTTTTGCATGTGTCACTAGAACTACCCAAGTCATTGTTGAAAAGTACCTATTAAACTTGTCAAGCTTTCCTTACAAACAGGAATGTTACATAGTTTAATTTATTGTTTCAAACATGGTATGTGCTTTTAAATATACTTTCAGAGAATCCTTAAAGTATGTCATCAAGTAGCATTTGTGTAAATATGTCTATTGCTTCATTTTAAAAATGGCAAAACAGTGGGCTAGAGAGGGAAAGAGGACAGCTGATTCTCTGACTCTCCCTGGGTTCCCTTCCCTGCAAATATTCAACTCCACTGTTACATAGGAGCAACTCCCCAGGAATAATTCAGGCAATTGGGGTAACTTCTGGAAATTCCATAGATTTTGCCTCAATAATGTTTTCATATATGATAGTGCCTAGCACATAATGAATATTCAGTAAAAGTTTGCCAAATGATTGAAGAAACAAACAAATCTTATAAAGTATTTAGTGTTAGCTGACTTGTGATGGTTTTTCCTGGTGCTATATAAACAGCTATTTACCTCATCCTAAGTATTAGTTAATTTTAGAAAGCAAAAAACAATTTAGCTCTAGTATTCTTTTCTCTAGGTACAGATAAGAGGTACAGAAATATCAGATGAGTCTGCGTACGTTTAATCCCAAGGATTAAAGAGTGGAGGGGAATGAGGAAAGCAAGCATATCATATCCTTTTCTGATTGTATTTATGACCACTTTGGAGGATAATAGTTCCCATGTCCCTGGTCCCTTTCTATCCAGCTGAAATCTAGCTGCTACTGAAAGAAAGGAAAAGGAAGCTGTGTAATCCAAACCATATCTGTTTCCTGATTATATAATCAGAAATTACCCATTTTATAAGAATAGATGGATTTCATCTCTTAGTTTGAGGGGTTTTTCAGACAGTAAACTTGTTATTATATCACGGTATTTGTATTTTGAAAGCTTGACAACTATTCCTTTTAAAATATTACAGCTTTAAATCTGATTTTGAGGCATTTGAGACCAAGAACTTCACAGATTCAGAAAAGAACATAAAGCAGGTAATAAAAATGAGATCTCTCTGTGGGCTGCATTGGAATTACAGCCACTTTCCCTTAATAGGATATGTATAGCTATTTGGACTTCAAGAATCTCTCAGTGACACTTCTCACATATGATGTCGCCAGCATGGAGAAAGACTACCTATTTACAAAGGCCTGTTGCTCCTTTTGAGTGGCCAGATGTATCCTGCCCCGTCTGAGAAGTCATTTGTTGTTAGCATCTTTTCTAGATGGTTGATTGGCCTGCTAGATAGAGGAATGGGTGAATAAAATACCTTAAACGTTGCTTCAAAGATGCAGATTTGGATACTAAAGGAACCAGAAAAGCTGTATAGAAGTCATTTTAATTTCTATGCCTGTAATTTCTCTTTTGAAGAATTGCCACTGATTATATTATTGGAAATTACACATTTTATGAGAATAGGTGGATATCACCCCTTACATTTGCTTTTACTTTTTTCTGGACCATAGGCTCTGTTTTACACTGTGTATGTTTTGAGTGTTCAGCAGTCATTTCTTTTATTTTCTTAAGCATGTTTATTTATTTGGAGAGAGAAAATGTGAACACAAGCTGGGGAGGGGCAAGAGAGAGAGGACAAAGAGAGAATCCCAAGTAGGCTCTTCATTGTCAGCACAGAGCCCAACGCAGGGCTTGAACCCACGAACCACAAGACCATGACCTGTGCCGAAATCAAGAATCTGACGCTTAACCAACTGAGACACCCGGGCGACCCAGCAGTCATTTCTTTTAAAATATTACAGCTTTATGGGGCGCCTGGGTGGCGCAGTCGGTTAAGCGTCCGACTTCAGCCAGGTCACGATCTCACGGTCCGGGAGTTCGAGCCCCGCGTCAGGCTCTGGGCTGATGGCTCAGAGCGTGGAGCCTGTTTCTGATTCTGTGTCTCCCTCTCTCTCTGCCCCTCCCCCGTTCATGCTCTGTCTCTCTCTGTCGCAAAAATAAATAAACGTTGAAAAAAAAATTAAAAAAAATATTGCAGCTTTAAGTCTGATCTTCACATAAACTGATTGTTTTTATTTTTTATTTTGGGAGTGTTAATCATACACTTGTATCCTAATTTATATTTGTTTGCAAAAACAGTTTGTCTATTAAAATGTCAAACACAGACTCGAAAATAAGAGAATAAAATATAGGGGTGCCTGGGTGGCTCAGTTGGTTAAGCATCCAACTTCAGTTAAGGTCATGATCTCACAGTTCGTCAGTTTGAGCCCCATGTCAGGCTCTGCACTGACAGTGCAGAGTCTGCTTGGGATTCTCTCTCTCTGCCTCTCTCTCTCTCTCTCTCTCTCTCTCTCTCTCTCAAAATAAATAAATGAACTTAAAAAAAAAAGAATAAAATATAATCAACTGAACTTCCATCTTCCCTTCTGAATACGAATTGTAGGTTTCCATGTCAGCCATTCATACCTGTTTGACATGGGCCCTGCCACTCAGAGCCCAAAGGCAAATCCCTTATCCTCTGAGAGCGGAGTTTTGCATCAAGAGAAACTGTACTTACCGTGCAGGGTCACTTATCAAGGAATAATTGATATAGGTAAAGTGCCTTGCCCGAGAAGGGGTCAGTAGAGGAGGACTGTGACTGGCTTGAGATTTAGGAAGAGAGTTAGCTCAGTAGGTAGCTAAATAAATGAAGTAAGTGCATTTTCATGATGTTGTGCTCCAAATGCTTGTCCATAACCTGGTAAGGAAATGGTGTGTCCCGTTACTCCATAATCCTTGCCCCCAGCAGTCTGCTTGAAGGTCATGAGGATCAGACCAAATTCTAGCAGCACTGTGCATGAATGAGCACCGTAAAGACTCATCTAATATTGCAAGGAAATGCTCGCCACAGATGCAGCTCGTAGTAAGGGTTCTATAAAAATAAGCTGCCGATATTTGTGTGTGTTAATAGTATTGACGGAACCACCAGAACTACCACTGCTTCTCCGTAGTTGATACATGGACATTTGACACGAATGAGCTGTTTGAATTTGTTATAATGGGATATTTTTTTCTCAGGTTTACTTAAAACTTGCACATTTGCTTCATTTTTCTCTTTGCATGTTTATTTGTGGTAATTCCTTAACAGATTTAAAATATCCCTCAAGGGGCGCCTGGGTGGCGCAGTCGGTTAAGCGTCCGACTTCAGCCAGGTCACGATCTCGCGGTCCGTGAGTTCGAGCCCCGCGTCAGGCTCTGGGCGATGGCTCGGAGCCTGGAGCCTGTTTCCGATTCTGTGTCTCCCTCTCTCTCTGCCCCTCCCCTGTTCATGCTCTGTCTCTCTCTGTCCCAAAAATAAATAAAAAACGTTGAAAAAAAAAATTTAAAATATCCCTCATTAAGACTCTCGAATATAGAGAATAACCTGAGGGTAGATGGAGGGAGGTGGGTAGGGGTTGGACTAGATGGGTGATGGGCACTAAGGAGGACACTTGTTGGGATGAGCACTGGGTGTTGTATGTAAGTGATGAATCATTAAATTCTCCTGAAATCATTATTACACTATATGTTAACTAACTTGGATTTAAATAAAATTTAAAAATTAAAAAAATATATATCCCTCATTAAAATGTAAGAAATAAGCAGTTGTCTTACCTTACTTTAAATAAACTTAAGAAAGAAGTCTTAATTGGGTAGAAAATGTATTCTAAAAACATCCTTTGTTATAATATAGCAGTCACTTTTATTTACTGGATGTCTCCACTTTGTTTCCTTGACTTTTTTTTTTTTTTTAAGTTGATTTTGAGAGAGAGAGCGTGAACGGGGAAGGGGCACAAAGAGAGGGAGAGAGAGAATCCCAGCGCCCCTCCTTGGCTTTTTTGAAGTTTGCTGTTTTGCTTTATTTCTGCTTTCATAATGTATTCTTGAAGCAAAATAAAGATCGATTCTTCTCATTCCCAGGCATCTAATTGTATGACATATGATACCAAAGGAAAAATAACTCCTTTACCCTTACAAGGGCATGACTTACCATGGGATGAGATTAAAGGTGGAATTTTCCAGTGTTCCTCACCAAGGTAAACAATTTACAGAAGTCATTTCAACTGTAGATTTAACTGCTTTCCTGTGTAACAGACATACGATATTTGCAACATAAGTACTATTTTAATTACGTGAACTCTAATCTATTTTGGTGTTATACAATTCAGTAGCAGTGTTAGTTTTACTAATGAAATTTTACAAAGTAGGTACTCAGTAAAAGTTTAAACGAATTTATTTTGCTAATTCATTAATGAAAAAAGCGGGGGCACTGGCTTGTTTTATATGCCATTGCTCTTCGTAGAAAAAAGGATTTTTTCCTTAAGGCAAATCCTCTAGCAGTGATGCTAACCAGTTTACATGGCAGAAATAATACTGAAGAACCTCACAATCTGAGGACTCCTAATTCATGATTGTGAATATTCACCATGTGCTGGGGTTTTATCTGTCCCTGCTATGTATTGGGCACTGTTTTTCAGACTACCCATCGTATTTAGTAATCACGGAATACAGCACCTAAACAAAAATGATGGCTTAGCAAAAATGCCTTTGACAGTTTCAGCTGTCAAATGCATTTCCAGAGTCAGAGATTATATATGAGATGAAGAAGGTGGAAGTAAAAAAGGGGTAGAGATTAAAAACAGGCAAGAATGAGGTGTCATACAGCCGACCAGAAGGCAAGCCCTTGTGATCTCTCAGAGCCCAGGCCCTTCCCCCAGGGAGATGGTGCCTGCAAGGCTGTGGGCAGTTCACCGCTGACCTTCATGATGCCTCAGTGCTCAGAAGATTTATAAGCTAACTCTTAAGCGTCTCTGCAATGGACATAAAGAATGCCCTAAAGAAAGGAATATTTATCTTTTCTAGTAGTTTCTATCTAAAAAGTAAAATATTTTAATTGAGCATACCTAAATAAAAAGCTTGGAATTAACTAATGATGATAAAACTAAATAATGACAAAATTTAGTATAATAATCAGCTTAAAAAACAGTTCTTCATAGGGAAATATCTGCCTCCAGCATTATTTACATGTTAACTGTAGTCAAAGTAAAATTATGTATCCTAGATAAGTGCTGTAGTCCAGTTTTAATTTTTAATTTTTTTTTCAATGTTTATTTATTTTTGGGACAGAGAGAGACAGAGCATGAACGGGGGAGGGGCAGAGAGAGAGGGAGACACAGAATCGGAAACAGGCTCCAGGCTCTGAGCCATCAGCCCAGAGCCTGACGCGGGGCTGGAACTCACGGACCGCGAGATCGTGACCTGGCTGAAGTCGGACGCTTAACCGACTGCGCCACCCAGGCGCCCCATGTAGTCCAGTTTTAAAAAGGATTGTGAATTTGTAGTTCCCAAGACTAGTTCAAAATATCTCTGCTACTTACTAACAACATGACTTCAGTAAGTTACCCAACCTTTCTGCCCCCTGGTGAACTCATCAGTCAGTGGGAAGATAATACCAACCCCATATACCAAACAGGGCTGTTCTGAAGATGAGATCGTATCACGGATATGAAAGTACTTTAAAAATTCTACAATCTAGGGGCGCCTGGGTGGCGCAGTCGGTTAAGCGTCCGACTTCAACCAGGTCACGATCTCACGGTCCGTGAGTTCGAGCCCCGCGTCGGGCTCTGGGCTGATGGCTCGGAGCCTGGAGCCTGTTTCCGATTCTGTGTCTCCCTCTCTCTCTGCCCCTCCCCCATTCATGCTCTGTCTCTCTCTGTCCCAAAAATAAATAAACGTTGAAAAAAAAAAATTCTACAATCTATTATTACTGATATATAATATTACTGAATACTTACTGCATGCCAATCATTGTTTTGTTCAAATATTGTCATTTTCTCTTTCCAGGGCAGTATGTCAGTATTCTTTGCAGTTTCCTCCAGAGAGAAAACTCCACTCTGAGTAAGATCTTTTTGACCTCTTCATTGTGCCTAGGGAAAATCAAGAATTAAGAATCATGGGGCACCTGGGTGGTTCAGTCAGTTAAGAGATCTACTCTTGGTTTTGGCTCAGCTCGTGATATCCCAGTTCATGGGATCGAGCCCCACGTCGGGCTCTGGGCTGGCAGTGCAGAGCCTGCTTGGGATTCTTTCTCTCTCTGCTCCTCCCCTACTCGCACTGTCTCTGTCTCTCTCAAAATAAATAAATAAATAAACAAAAAAGAGAATCACGCAAACTATTATTAGATCAGTCAGGACTGAATGCTAATTTTTCTTACAATTCGCTCCCCCTCTCTCTCCGCCCCTTCCCTGCTTATGCTCTATCTCTCTCTCAAAAATAAATAAACATTAATATATATATATTATATATAATATCATATATATATAATATATATTATATATATTATGTATAATATATATATTATATATATTATATATTATTATATATTATATAGATATAATTATATATATAATATATATAATATATAATATATATATATATATATATATATATATATATATGATGGGGCCCCTGGGTGGCTCATTCACTTAAGCATCCAACTTCGGCTCAGGTCATGATCTCACAGTTTGTGAGTTCGAGCCCCGCATCAGGCTCTGTGCTGACAGCTTCAAGCCTGGAGCCTGCTTCGGATTCTGTGTCTCCCTCTCTCTCTGCCTCTCTCTCAAAAATAAACATTAAAAAAAAATAGAAGATAGACATAGTTTGTTTTATATTATTCCTCTTAGTAATATGAGATAGCAGTACATTTGTCATAGCAGAGATAGATGTTCCTAATTAAGTACTCATATTTCCTTAGTTTTCAGAGTAAGTAGGAAATAATTATATGCTGTGTACTGCTTTGTCTTCACAGTGAGGAAGAACTGTTGTATCTGAGTTTCATTGAAGATGTAACAGATGAAATTCTGAAACTTGGTTTATTTTCAAACAGGTTAGATTTTTTAATTATGGCGGTCGAACAGTACATTAAATACTCTTCTTTATGAGGTTAATTTTTTTTAAGTTATTTCCGCATCCTAGGAAATGAAAAATTATAGTGCTTTCTTGGGGGGACATAATCTTATAACTGGTAGCAAATTGTCAAGAATGTTTAATTCACACTATATGAGGCAAGTTCACAGTTTGGGGAGTTATAGGAGAGAACAGAGGTTTTACTCATTTAAATATGGTTATATCTCTTAGACGCAGAGAGCAGCTTGGCGGTTGCCAGGGTGGGGGCGGGCAAAATGGGTAAAAGTGGTCAAAGGTACAACTCCCAGTTATAACATAAATAAGTCATGGGGATATAATACATGTACAGGGCGGTGGGTATAGTTATTAGCACTGTGTTGCATATTTGAAAGCTGCTGAGAGAATAAATCTTAAAAGTTCTCATCACAAGGAAAAAATTCTGTAACGGTGTGGTAATGGATGTTCAGTAGACTTATTTGGGTGATCATTTTACAATACATACAAATATGGAATCATTATGTTGTACACCTGACACCAATATAACGTATGTCAGTTATACTTCAATTTAAAAGATCTATCACAAAAAAAAGAAAAAGAAGAAAAATTATATCCTTATTTGAAAGAAAGACGTAAAACTGTCTTTATTCATAGACAACATTGTCATCCATGTAAAAATCCCATAGAGTCTACATAAAAACAAAAATTACTATTTTATATCTCTTAGTTATATAGACTAGTGAACTGAATTTTTGCTTCTTATTTGCAAAGATCCATTACCTCATTTTACTATTTGAAACTTGTCACAAGAATCCAAAGCAAGCATTTTTGTTAACAACTGTTACTAGTAAAGTGAGCACAAATTAAAGGCTAGGTTTACACACTGTAAGTGAAATGGAAAGTTTGCAAAACCAGATTCGATATTGCACATCTTAAGGAAACTGTGTGATCCTGGGTCAGCTTGAACATTTATTCATCTAAAGTTCACTGGGCAGTGAGGTGCACTTTATGTTGCATATCTTAGAATTCCATGTTGTGTACATGCTTTCTCTGTTGTATTATGTCAAGTACAACATTTCTAATGAATTATTTCTATTCTTATGTGAAGTTTTTTTTTAATTAAAGCAAACATTTTTTATTGCTATAAAAAGATATACCAAAAAGAGCTAAGTTTTTTTTTAAATATAGTATTCTGTTTACTTCTTTCATTTAAAAAAAGTCGTTATGGGGGGGCACCCAGGTGGCTCAGTTGATTAAGCATCCAACTGTTGATTTTAGCTCAGGACCTGATCTTATGGTTCATGGGATCGAGCCCTGCGTCAGGCTCCATGCTGTCAGCGTAGGATTCTCTCTCTTTCTGCTCCTCTTCCCACTCACACGCATTCTGTCTCTCTGTCTCAAAATAAATAAATTAAAAAAAATTTTTTTAAGTGGGTAAAAATGTTTTCAGGGGGCGCCTGGGTGGCTCAGTCGGTTGAGTGTCCAACTCTTAATCTCAGCTGGGGCCATGATCTAGTGATTTGTGGGATCGAGCCCCCATTGGACTCTGCACTAACACCATGGAGCCTGCTTGGGATTCATTCTCTCTCTCTCTCTCTCTCTCCCTCCCTCCCTCCCTCCCTCCCTCCCTCCCTCCCTCTCTCCCCCTCCCCCACTTGTACTCCTTCTCTCTCTCAAAATAAATAAACTTTTAAAAAAATGAAGTGAATTTATTGATACAAAAGGATGTTAAAAATATATAGTTGATTAGAAAAACAAAATTGATACCCAAACAGTATGTATTGTTTGTAAAGGATAGAATATGGATTCCTTGGGCTTTTTAAAAACGGCTAAGTAATTCAGAACTACTAAATCTAAGATTAGCTAATTTCATTGAAAATAAAAATGGCAACAAATGAGTTTTCAGCAAAGGTATAGACACATTCATATGATAGCACCACAAGTGTGGTATAGTTGTGAGAAGATTTTCTCTGGAGCCAGACACATCTGGGTTAAATTCTCTTAATGGTTTTGGACCTTAGGAGAGAGGAAATTATCATCTTAGATTATTTTCTCATCTTTAAAATGATCTTTACAATACCTTTCTCCCAATATTGGTCATGATTAGGGGTATAATGATTATGTGTCTAGCACAAATGTCTAGCCCTTAGTGGTACTTAATAAGTGATAGCTTTTAGGTTATTATGTGGATTTACCATCAGTGGAATTTTTTTCAAGTATAATTTAGGAAGCATTATAAAATAATTCCATGTAAGAGAATTTTCTTTAGGGTTTGGTTTGGGGGGGGGGGTTGTGGATGTGAGACACAAGGGGAGGAAAAGGCATTTGTTGTGTGCATATGTGGGTGAGAGAAAAAAGAAAAAAGTTTTTGTTTTGTGGCGGGGGCAGAGGGAAGGGAACTGTTGGACCTCATTTAAAATATTCACAGATGGGGCGCCTGGGTGGCGCAGTCGGTTAAGCGTCCGACTTCAGCCAGGTCACGATCTCGCGGTCCGTGAATTCGAGCCCCGCGTCGGGCTCTAGGCTGATGGCTCAGAGCCTGGAGCCTGTTTCCGATTCTGTGTCTCCCTCTCTCTCTGCCCCTCCCCCGTTCATGCTCTGTCTCTCTCTGTCCCAAAAATAAATAAACGTTGAAAAAAAAAATTTTAAATATTCACAGAATAAGCCATACAGAGAAAGACAGATACTATATGGTTTCACTCTTATGTGGATCCTGAGAAACTTAACAGGAACCCATGGGGGAGGGGAAGGAAAAAAAAAAAAGAGGTTAGAGTGGAAGAGAGCCAAAGCATAAGAGACTCTTAAAAACTGAGAACAAACTGAGGGTTGATGGGGGGTG
>NW_024412396.1:61292315-61337611 GCF_014898765.1 Herpailurus yagouaroundi
GCGGGTGATGGGTATTGAGGAAGGCACCTTTTGGGATGAGCACTGGGTGTTGTATGGAAAGCAATTTGACAATAAACTTCATATATTGAAAAATAAATAAATAAATAAAACACACACAAAAAATAAAATATTCACAGAAGTATAAGTGGTATATACTCTTTCAGAAACAATGGCGTCTGTAATATAACTTAAGACCCATACTAGCTCCCAAATCAGAGAACTTGACAGAACAGGGAAGGATTAGTGTTTAGTTTTGCAAAGAAAAAGAATAATCTGAAAAATATTTTCCAACCTTTAGCAGTTTTGTTATTGCGTGACCATTTTGTATTTGGTTGATTTTATGATTTTGAGACATTAACATTTCTATTTATCTTTCAGGTTTTTAGAACGACTATTTGAGCGACACATAAAACAAAATAAACATCATTTGGAGGAGGTTTGTCTTTCTTCAGACATTCGTTAGAAAAATTCTAATATAGAAAGAATTTTGAAGTTTTTCCATAGCCTCAAAGAATGCATTAAAAACAAGAGCGGTTTTGCCCTTGTACCTTTTGTGTGCGTGGCGGGGGCGGGGAGCGTGCGTGAAGTAAGTATTAATCCTGCTGAGATTAACAGCACTGCCCACAAAAGTAGTTCAGTGTGACTAGCTCAGCTAATGTCATTATTCTTGTCTTAATCCTAGGGAAAAATGCGCCACCTGCTGCGTATCCTGAAGGTGGACTTAGGCTGCACATCCAAGGAAAACTTAGTAAAGCTGGATGATGTCGATATGCTGAATTTACTGGGTTTTGAACAGGCTGAGGACTCAGAAGAAAACGATCATAAAAGTAACCACGATGCCACAATTCAACAGGAGCGTCAGCAATACCAAAAAGCTTTGGATATGTTACTATCCGTACCAAAGGGTGAGAACGAGAAACTCTCCTCACCGGATGAATTTTTCCTGCCCGTCTACAAATCGAAGTATTCAGAAGGGGTTATAATTCAGCAAGTGAATGATGAAGCAAATCCCGGACCTTCAATTTCGGATGAAAAAAATTCAAGTGTCTCAGACAGTTTAACAGACCAAGAAACCTCTGTGAATGTCATTGAAGGCGACAGTGACAATGAAAAGGTGGAGACCTCGAATGAATTATGTTGTCTGAGCCCGGAACTCTCCCCGTCCCTTCAGCTTCACGGTGTCCAAGGTGACAACAGTCGTGACATGGAAGGACCAACTCTTAAAATCATGGAAATGAGCATTGAGGATTGCCCTTTGGATATTTGATCTTCATTAATAAATATCCCAAATGACCAATCATCCAGTGTTCCTTTTCTCCCATTTTTTTCTCTTTTATATATTAAGATTTCTGTATTTGCTTTCTATGCTCCATAATAAATTACCATAAATTTAGCAGCATCAAACTACACACATGTATTATTTATCCCACAATGGGTGTGGATCAAGAGTCTACACAACTTAGACGTGCCTGCTCTGGGTCTTTCGAGGCTACAATTCAGGCGTCAGTTGGGCCTGTGGGCTAATTTGGAGGCTTGACTGGGGCAAGAATCTGCTTCAAACTCCTTTCAGTTGTTGGCAGAATTCCTGCCCCTTTGGCCATCAGCTGCCCTCAGCTTCTAGAGGCTGTCCACCATTCCCTCCCACTCGGCCCCTTCTGCAGGCAGCTCACAACGTGGCTGCTTGCTTCTTTAAGGCTAACGGGAGAGAGACTGCTAGTGAGAGTCCCATGTCAACAATGCAACCACAGGAATGACCTGCCATCATTAGAAGGAAGTCATAGGTGCTGCCCACACTTGAGGGGTGCAGATATTATACACGGGTATGGAAGGGGTGAGAATCACTGCGGTCTCCCTAGGATCTGTTGGCCCCAATTTCTAAAGTTGCTTTTCGGGGGAGCGTGTTTCACCCAGACCTAAGTGATTTTGTATGCAGTGGGAAATGGTTTATGATCTGGCACGGATCTCGAAACATTAAGCCTGGTCTCTAATCTCTTTAATTTCTTCTTTCTCACTTTCCTGCAGTATCTAAAGCTTCAAGGACTTTCTAGTTATCAGTGAACTAGAACAGTGTGTCATCTATGTGAAAAAGTGTCCCTTCTTACGAGGGCAAACATTCTATCAACCTAGTCTGATACTCTCCTCTCGCTTTTGTACCCATGAGTGGGGATCTTGGCTATTAAGATCTGCCTCAGAAGACTTACCTCTTTTCATGTCTTTTCAGCCGCTTACAATAATGTAAGTGAATAATGATAACCCAGATGTTCTTTTCTTTCTTTCTTTCTTTTTTTTACGTTTATTCAGTTTTAAATTTTTTTTTTCCAACCTTTATTTATTTTTGGGACAGAGAGAGACAGAGCATGAACGGGGGAGGGTCAGAGAGAGAGGGAGACACAGAATCGGAAACAGGCTCCAGGCTCTGAGCCATCAGCCCAGAGCCTGACGCGGGGCTCGAACTCACAGACCGCGAGATGGTGACCTGGCTGAAGTCGGACGCTTAACCGACTGCGCTTAACCGACTGCTTAACCCAGGTGCCCCTACGTTTATTCAGTTTTAAGAGACAGAGTACACGCGCAGGAGGAGCAGAGAGGGAGACAGAATCTGAAGCAGGCTCCAGCCACTGAGCTGTCAGCACAGAGCCCGAAGCGGGGCTCAAACCCACGAACCGTGAGATCGTGACCTGAATCGAAGTTGGCCCCTTAACCAACCGAGCCACTCAGGCGCCCCAATCACCCAGATGTTCTAAAAACTTAGCACCGGCCTCTAAGCATCCTGGTCTTTAACTCGGGCTTTTATCATCCCCTGTCCAGACCAGTGTTTCCACAAAGGTAGTGCACACCACTGAGGTATTCGAGCTGATTTCTGGTGCCACGTGGGTGACAGGTCTGTCTCGCTCATGGGAAGCTGTCACCGCTGTGTTCACGATTCAGGCTCAGGGACAAGCTGCAAAGTGCAACCCGGTGGGGCTGAGCACCCAACCCACTTCCCCCTAGTGTCTTATGCCTCCCCCTCCGCTCCCACCTGTGCAGTTCTTCCCCTTAACCTTCTGAGCAACGCCTCCCTTTCCCATCCCACAGTCCTCTTCGACCTCCTGAAATATCCTCAACCCTAGGCCTGGCTCCCAGCCTGGGCCTCCCCATCAGTCATCTCTCCCCCCCTCCATTCTTGGGTGCCATCCCTCTCTCGGCCTCCAGGGCTCCTTTCTTGAGTCCCAGCCTCCCCGCCACAAATCCCTTACCCCACGACCCAGGCAGCTACCTCAGACTCGCGGCCCCGCCTCAAGTCCTCCCTTTGCTGCAGCTGCCATCCTGCTGGCGCTCCACTTTGGGAGCCTTGGGCCCGGCCCTGTCGCTGCCTGCCTGCTTTGCCAGATCTGCTCTTCTCCGCCAAGTCTGGGCACAGCTTTTTGTCTCTAGGACCATCACCCAT
This sequence comes from Herpailurus yagouaroundi, assembly GCF_014898765.1. Taxonomy (NCBI): domain Eukaryota; kingdom Metazoa; phylum Chordata; class Mammalia; order Carnivora; family Felidae; genus Herpailurus; species Herpailurus yagouaroundi. The sequence goes on from NW_024412396.1 coordinate 61,295,743, forward strand.
CCTAATTTTTGTACTTTTTAGGGTGTTTTGTTGTCGTAATCCTCGGGTTTCTCTTTAAAATTCAAGTGTAGAGGGGCGCCTGGGTGGCTCAGTGGGTTAAGCACCTGACTCTTGACCTCAGCTCAGGTTTCGAGCTCAGGGGTCGTGAGTTTAAGCCCTGCGTTGGGCTCTGTGCTGCACATGGGGCCCACTTGAATGATACTAAAATAAAATGCAGGTTGAGAAAGATTTGTTGGTTTAAATTTTTTTTTTTCAACGTTTATTTATTTTTGGGACAGAGAGAGACAGAGCATGAACGGGGGAGGGGCAGAGAGAGAGGGAGACACAGAATCAGAAACAGGCTCCAGGCTCTGAGCCATCAGCCCAGAGCCTGACGTGGGGCTCGAACTCACGGACCGCGAGATAGTGACCTGGCTGAAGTCGGACGCTTAACCGACTGCGCCACCCAGGCGCCCCAAGATTTGTTGGTTTAAAGAAATAGCAAGAATGGTTCTTGGATACGGTAAAAGTCGTGCAAAGGTGAGAAGTGAATGTTAAGTTTGGGAAACACTGGCTTAGCATCCTTGGCTCTGCCTCCTCCCGCAGTCCATCCTCCTCTCTGCTCGCAGAGGCTCAATGGGTGAGCCTTTCAACACAGACTGCCTGGGGTTTGATCCTTGGGAGCTGTGACCAGAACCCAGGGCGGCCTCGGTGGTTGACCGCGGTGAACTTACAGGGCCTTCGCTGCAAGGCTGTAAGAACTAAATAGGTCGTGTGAGAAATATTCAGTCGCTGTCACCCTAAAACAGACCGTGTCACCACTCCCTTCAACAACAAAAACCTTTGAGAGTTTCGTCTTGCCAACAACATAAAGCCCAGGTCCCTTCGCATTTTTTACAAGTTATGTCTTCCTTCCCAGCTCATCCCTTGCCATCGTCCACCAAGTATCCTAAGTGTCTAGAACATCAAATGACTTGTTCTTTATTGCAAAGCTTCTCTCTCTGTCTCTCTCTCCCCCCTGCCTCCCTCCCTCTCCCACCCTTTGTTCTCGCTACCTGCTCTGAATGCCATTTCCCCTGTGCTGCTCTCTTGGGCCTTCCCTGACAGTCCAGATTGTAACACAGGGAGACCCTGCCCGATTTCCCCATTTGTCCCACCTGCTGTGGGGTCCGGGCTGTCTCAGATCTATAGCGGGAATTGTCATGCTGTTTATGTCCCCAGTTTCTCTTCCATCTAGACTGTGGACTTCTCAAGACAAGGGACTCACTTCTCTTTGGATCCCAGGTCTTTGTCTCCGCTTGAGAATGAATGTATTTGTTCATGGAGGGAGACAGTTGGAGCTAGAGGACAGGGTTGGCCACAGGTGAGAACAGGACAGACCTTTCCTCTCTCCTCTTTACACTCAGAAAGTGTCAATTCCCCATGGAAGGGAGAATGTAGCAAATTGCTAAATTACAAGAAAATGTCCTCATTTGCTCACATTTTAGATGGTATAAAATGTAAACTAGCATCTTCCCTTTAAAAACTCACATTTCTTCCCCCCACCCAGTGAAGCCACTCAGAAAAGACTTGGAGCAGCTTTTATGGGGCAAGACTATGATTTGCCAAGTGGATCAATCAGCTGCCAGTGACTTAATTTACCCTGGGCCCTGGTTTAAGAGTTTGGACTAGATGAGACAAAGGTTTTAGTTTTAATATGCCCAAGTTAGCCTTGGCTTAATTCTTCAGGGCTTTAGAAATTATAATTGAAAGAATATCTTGGGGGCACCTGGGTGGCTCGGTTGGTTAAGCGTCCAACTCTTGATCTCAGTTCAGGTCACAATCTCGTGGTTTGTGAGTTTGAGCCCCACACCGGGCTCTGAGCTGATGGTGCAGACCCTGCTTGGGATTGTGTCTCCTGTCTGCCTCTCTGCTCTCTCAAAATAAATAAATAAACATTTAACAATTTTTAATTAAAAAAAAGCCACGTAAGATCTAAAAGCAGTGGTAACTGTTGACCCTTCCTTCACGTGCTAATATGGATGGCCCTGGACACAGGACACCGCCTAATAAGTTGCTTTTCCCAGATGTTTTAAAAGCAGCAGATTCAGCTAATGATGACATAGCCCCAAAGAACAAATCCACGTTTAATTTTCGGCCAGGAAGAAGATACTTTTGAGATGACATAAGTAAAGGTTTGCTCCAAAGCCAACCTTTTGCCTCAGGAATTCCGTCTTGCGCCAACATTCAAGTTAGGAGACGAAAACACCCATATCCACCTAGTTCTTTCAAGATTCTACAATCGGTGAGCTGATTTCCCCCCGAGAGGAAGAATGTACTATTGTGCTCATTTTCTTTTGCTGCTGTAACACGTCACCACAAACTTAGTGGCTTAAAGAAAGCTTTATCGGGGCGCCTGGGTGGCACAGTCGGTTAAGCGTCCGACTTCAGCCAGGTCACGATCTCGCGGTCCGTGAGTTCGAGCCCCGCGTCGGGCTCTGGGCTGATGGCTCGGAGCCTGGAGCCTGTTTCCGATTCTGTGTCTCCCTCTCTCTCTGCCCCTCCCCCGTTCATGCTCTGTCTCTCTGTCCCGAAAATAAATAAAAACGTGGAAAAAAAAATAGTTTAAAGAAAGCTTTATCATCTTACAGTTCTGGAAACTGCTGCCGGGGCTGACCTCTTCTTGCAGGCTGTAGGGGAGACTGTCGCCTCGCTTCTTCCAGCTTCCAGAGGCCGCCCACCCCTCCTCCACTTGCAACCCCTTCCCGCATCTTGCAGACCAGCTGCGTGGCATCTTCAACCCTCCCGCACCCTCCTCTGCTTCTGTCACCACATCTCACACTGTGGCTCTCCTGCCTCCCGCTTAGTCCCTTGTGGCTAGTTTGGGCCCACCCGGATGACCCGTCTCCCCATCTCAAGGACCTTAACCACATCTGTGAAGTCCCTTTTGCCATGGAGGAAGTCCCTTTTGCCATTACATCCCGTTTGCCTGGATAAGGAATACCGACCTGAGGGGCTGTGGACCACCTGCGGCTTTTTAAAGCCCTGAAGGGGGCGGTTTTCACCCTTTGATGTACATCAGAATCACCTGGAGAATTTGGGCCCCATCTCCCTAGCTTCGGGTTCGGAATTTTCGGACCTGGGATGACCTTTGAGAATTTGAATTTCTAGTAAGTTTCCAGCGCTGCTGTTGCTGGTCTAGGGAAAAAAAAAAACAACCCAGTAACAAATGCGGTGGACATTTGACAAATAACATCAAGTTCCACTACAGGGGAGCTCTGTCAGCCTGCTGGGAAGTGGATATCATTGGGAGGCACGTCAACAAATTTTTTTTTTAACGTTTATTTATTTTTTGAGAGACAGAGACAGAACATTAGCAGGGGAGGGGCAGAGAGAGAGGGAGTCACAGATTCCAAAGCAGGATCCAGGCTCTGAGCTGTCAGCACAGACCCCGATGCGGGGCTCGAACTCACGAGCCACGAGATCATGATCTGAGTCGACGTCAGACACTTAACCGACTGAGCCACCCAGGTGGCCCAACAAATGTTTATTCTTCAAGTATATTAATTGTTCCATAAATGCCCTGGTTAGTGAAGCTGGCTATTTGGCAAGATGCACTGTAAACATTTTTTTTTTTTTTTTTTTTTAAGAGAGCATGAGCAGGGCTGAGGGGCATAGGGGGAGAGAGAGAGAGGGAAAGAGTGAGAGAGCAAGAGAGCAAGAGAGCAAGAGCGACAGAGAACCTTAGGCTCCACATTCAGTGCGGGTGACCCTAGGAACATGACCCTCAGCTGAAATCAAGAGTCAGACGCTCAACCCACCGAGCCACCCGGGTGCCCCAGCAAGATGCATTCTGTCTCCTAAGTGATCCATTACTGCGGAGATAGGTGATGACAGACTGGCATCTACTCCCAGAAACATCTAAGGTTTGGTACCTTATTTGAAATAACCCAATGGGGAAATGGGACTAATTATGTGCCTCTATGCAATAAGATCTAAAGTGAAAAAAACTCCAGCAAAATAGCCTTAATTGTACTAATATAATCACACGTGAGTTGTATCTTCAATATTTATTTTTATGGCAAAAACACACTAATACATTCATTTCACATATATTACAGTCATCCAAACTTTTTGCCCATTAAATGTACACAATTTTACAAACCAATGAGTTTAGAAGAATTAAGCTCTTCTGATTATACATTTTTACATTATTGATCTTCAGACAGCACTTAAAATTGCTTTTTAAACCAGAAAACAATACTAGGCAACTCTTTATACTCACGTCAGAAAGGTGCAATTTCCCAGTGCATTGCTTGAATTAGAGGGCAACTTTCTAAGAAAATGTTACTTCATATAAATTTCCTCCAAATTTTGGGTTTATTAGGTCTGTTAAGCCATATTAACGTCTGTTGGAATTTTTACTTAAATAGACGTGTTATCTAGATGTTTATTTTTAAACTATGCTCTGCTAAATTTACTATGGGTAGAGTTTGGATTGCTTTCGTTTTTAACCAGATCATACAACTCAGAAATATACAACAAATTTCTGGCTTGTTACAGTGTATTTCTTCACCTGAGCCAAACAGCATCTTTATAATTCAGAATATTTCCTTCAATTAAGCACAATAGAATTAAACATGGGCATTTTCATAGGAAAATATTTAACATTTGACTGATAAAAATCTGTTTTATATCATAAATGTAAAAAATTACATGAGACTACAGTAAAAAATATGTATTCCAATGGCCCAGTGACAATCTTTTGAGTAAGGTGTGTATCCAAGCTTTTAAAAAGGCTTGAGGGGCGCCTGGGTGGCTCGGTCAGTTGGGCGTCCGACTTAGGCTCAGGTCATGATTTGGAGGCCCGTGAGTTCGAGCCCCGTGTTGGGCTCTGTGCTGACAGCTCAGAGCCTGGAGCCTGTTTCGGATTCTGTGTCTCTCTCTCTCTCTCTGCCCCTCCCCTGTTCATGCTCTGTCTCTCTCTGTCTCAAAAATAAATAAACGTTAAAAAAAAATTTTTTTAAAAGGCTTGATATATTAACAAATATTTTTATTTTCCTCCCTCATTTTGTATTTCTTAGAAATTGCATATACTTCTAACAGTGTAATAGCTCAATTCTATAAGAAATTAAGCTGCCTACTTTTAATATAGAATTGAGAAACTCTAATATGGAAGGGTCCAAGCTGATACTAACAAAATTTGCAAAAACATTAAGAATCATCCCTACACAATAATTACTGCTTTAATTTCTCTGTCCTGCCAGAAACCAGATTATGCAAATAAAACCATTAGAGCTCTATCCGCCTACAAGTTGTTACAAATTATAGTATCTTTTCTCTTCTGTTTTTTTTTTCTTTCACTCTGTTTAACTCAAGTGAGTTTTGTATTATTTTTAACCTGGTGGGTTTGTTTTTGTTTTTTTAAATCCAATCTAGGGGCGCCTGGGTGGCTCAATCGGTTGAGCTGCCGACTTCAGCTCAGGTCATGATCTCGCAGTCTGTGAGTTCAAGCCCTGCGTCGGGCTGTGCTAACAGCTGAGCCTGGAGCCTGCATCCGATTCTGTGCCTCTCTCTCTGCCCCTCCTCCGCTCATGCTCTCCCTCTCTCTCTGCCCCTCCCCTACTCATGCTCTGTCTCTCTCTGTCAAAAATAAACATTAAAAAATTTTTTTTTAATCCAGTCTGTCCAAGTTTGTCACCTCTGGAGAATAGTTTTTCAGGCTATTTGTTGGGCTGAACCAGTATTTGCACTGGTTTTTATTCCAGTAAAACTGCAAAACCTTTAGATCCTTTCAGGATATTTAAGATCAAATTACATTTTGAAAAATACAATGACAAAATAAGTAAAAAGCTTTGTCTCGTTCAGGGGTCCATTAATTTGAAGTGATTTCTAATAGTGTGATAGCATATGACCTGTGCTATTTTTTCCACTGCAAAATGAATGACTGAGTTTATACCCCTCATTCATTTGTTTAGATTTGCTCAGCTGACAAACGAGCGGGTTGACATGGAAAGCCAGTTGTCATTAATTCTGTACTAGTCTCATTAACCTCATTAACCCAAATTGAGGCCAGATTCATGTTCTGGTTAAACCGGATAATCCACCCTTCTGAATTTCTCTGGCAGTCACACGCTTGCTCCTAAGAGCGAATACTGTCGACTTTTTCCCACGAGGTTTTAGAGTGTGAATTTAAGATCCACATGCACACTTAAAATGTCCATAGTACACACATTTGACAACTTACGTAGGGTAGTGGGGTTTTTGCACAGCTGAAGAACGAACCAGTTCAGTGCAAATTGCACGTTTATTAGCGTGACATCGTGTCCTGCTGTAGCCAGTGGAGGATACGCTATATTCTAGATTTAGAGCCAAGGGCTTTTAGAGATTTTAAGTCTTTTTACGATACAGACCACAAAGTCGTTTAATGGAAGCCAAAGAATAACGATCAAAAGATTTACACAGCTAGTTAGTAATTTTCAAAAATTCACAGCCAGTACGTACTGCCAGTTCTGCAGCTAGAAGTTCAATTATTCCTTTCTTGTCATCCATTTGTACTTATTTATAATATTAAAGCGTAATTTAAAATAAGGAAATGGTTCCTGGCCCTTAACCTGCCAACATACTGAAAAAAGTCCAGCTTTACCCTAGATTTTTGAAAACTCTTTTAATTTCTCAAATACACAGGGTCATTTGGAAACACGACGTGTAGCCAGACCCTACGTTACGTATACCCTTTGCGTGGGAATATTAGCCTCGGAACTGCTGCCTCCTGAGCTGGGTGCTGCAGACCTTGAACTTCCCTCTTGGCCCATCCTCTGCTTCCCATGACAATAAAGGGAGGACATTTAAGGGGCGACAGGAAAGGCAGGGGAGTGTATTGCCAATTCACTCCCCTTCACCCCTGCTTGCCTCACGGGTGGTTTCACAGGGGGCATCCCTGCTCCGTCCCGTTCCGTCCCTTTCCATCCCGCGCCCTACGCTTCACGGGCCATCCAAGTTTCCGTAACACCGGATGGGACAGTCACTTCTGTGGAGTTCTCTCAGCAAACACTGATCCAGCTGACAACTGCTTGCTGAGTGAGGCTCAGTCCCCACCGAGAGGCAGAGAACTCCTTCTCCGATCTCACCACCAGGGTGCAGCAGGGAGGAAGACTACTCTCTCCTCAGAGCTCAGATTATGGCCCTTGGCTTCTCCACCACGGTTCACCTTTCAGAGCCCTGACAGTTTCAGCAAGCTTTGGGAGGACAAGCTGAGAAAGTTAACACCCACTTGGAATATGGCTTACAAGGGGGAAATATTACTGTATTTCTCAATAATTCAACACACATACATCTGAACTTTTAGAGCACGATTTTTATTTGGGAACTGCCTGTACTATACAGAAAAGGATGCCACCTTAAACCATCCAAGGACCCATTCAACTGTTTCTGAGAATCCTTTATCCAATGCGTGCACACCTTAAGCAACTGCACTTTCCGATTTTTCCTGGTTTTTCTAGAATTGTAGATACTGGAACAGAGCCCTCGTCTAGAGGAATTTGAAAAACTCATGTTCTTTTGAGCAATGTCTTTTCCAGGCAAATTGTTAATGTCCCTATTCCTCTATTTTTGAGATGTCTATCCCTCAGCTCAATAAAAAGCCCCCTCCAATTTAATTTTTTTTAGTAGACTTTAAACTGGAAAAAGATAGTTTTAGCTTATTCCACATGAAATCCTGATGGGAAACAAGTTCCCTAAATTTATATACCAAAGAATTCCCTTTAAAAATCTGATTTTAGGGACACCTGGCTGGCTCAGAGGAGCATGTGACTCTTGATCTCAGGGTTGTGAGTTTGAGCCCCATGTTGGGTGCAGAGATCACTTGAATTAAGTAAACTTTTTAACAAGCCTGATTTTAAAAATGATTTACAATAAACAGTAATTCTTGTTTCCATTTGTTCGTGCAAATATCGAGCCTGTTCCTAAGGTACAGCTGACCTCCAATTGTAGATTTTAAAACATACAAAGTTTTATATTATATATGTTATATATGTACATTTGTATTTTCTTAATGTTGTGAATAGTAACATGTCAACCCATTTGAAGGGGCTGTTTTCTTGTGACGACAAAAGCTTCAGGGGCGCCTGGGTGGCTCAGTCGGTTGAGCATCTGACTTCAGCTCAGGTCATGATCTCACGGTTCATGAGTTCGAGCCCCGCATCGGGCTCTGTACTGACAACTTGGAGCCTGGAGCCTGCTTCCGATTCTGTGTCTCCCTCTCTCTATCCCTCTCCCCTCACGCTCTCTTTCTCTCAAAAATAAATAAACATTAAAATTTAAACAAAGCTTCAAAAAAAAGTTAGCTCTGCTCTGCTGCTCTCATCACTCGGTCCTACAGCCTGACACTCCCCTCCTTTGTGTTTCTGTTTAGACCTTGCTCTTTCTGGGAGCTTCTAAGGAAGCCTAAGTCCACCTTCTGTTTTATTTCTGCCAAAGGGTTTTAAAGGCTAAATACTAGGGCTTTCAGGGTATTTCACAGTAGGTGTTCCAGGAAAAAAGTGATTAATCGTGACTACAATTAACTTTCCAAATGAATACTTTCTGTGCTCAAAACTCTCAGGGAGAACATTTCATCAAGAGACTATGGGCGCCTGGCTGGTCCAGTCGGGAGGAGTGTGTGGCTCTTGGTCTCGGGGTCGTAAGTTTGAGCCCCACGTTGGGTGTAGAGATTACTTAAAAATCTTTTTTAAAGACCCCACTAATCAGGAAGACTGATGCCAGAGATGCCAACATCGATCTTCTGGGAAACACCGGCTCATAACTTGCTTTTTGGGGAAATGTACATTTTGGTAATTTTGACATGAAACGTAGAACCTCAAGGGACTAAAAGACACTGAGATACTAAAGCACCGCGGAGGCTTGGCAGATGGCAACATCCTACCAAGTGTCCATGTTACACAGTTCACTCTGGAAAATCACATCATTTCCGAGTCCAGTAATGTAGATTTATTTTTATCTAGAAGTACTTTGACATTCACTAACTGGAAAAGTTTATTCAAAAGGGACAATAAATTACATGGATCTTAGAAGCTATGTCAAACATGCGACGTTTTAAGAGTGACATTTAAACGGTATGACGTAGCCCTCAAAAGTAATTTTCTTACAGTTATTACAACTGGACGACAAATATACCATATATTACTCTTCGGATTTTTGTTTTACAGTATGTTCTTGTCATTGGGACACTTCAAAATGTGTAAACCTGACAGAAAAGCATTTAAAAAAAAACGTACCGCGGGAGAAAAGAAAGCACTACAAACGTTCCTGTCCTTTACATGGTGTGGAGACGGGAAACACGACCATAAAAAACTCTTATTCCGTTCTTCTGGGAGCTCTTTGTCAATATTCACACTTGGGTCTACTGTTATTTAAACAGGACTCTTCAACGTTTATTTATTTTTGGGACAGAGAGAGACAGAGCATGAACGGGGGAGGGGCAGAGAGAGGGGGAGACACAGAATCGGAAACAGGCTCCAGGCTCTGAGCCATCAGCCCAGAGCCCGACGCGGGGCTCGAACTCACAGACCGCGAGATCGTGACCTGGCTGAAGTCGGACGCTTAACCAACTGCGCCACCCAGGCGCCCCTTAAACAGGACTCTTAAAACAACTTCCGGTTTAAAAGGAACATTTTGTCCCTAAGTGAGCGCTTGTGTCCACTTCCACCTCTCGCTTTCATTAGTATCTTGTGAATTTTCCTCTTCGGTGGGTGGTTTCTGGGTGACTTAGAGATGGGCAGATCCACACCGTATGAAGGAAATCCTGCCTCCCAGGTGACCACACACACTCCGTGGTCACCACAGTGACTTACGCTGCTTTAGGGGTGAACGGAGGAATCGGAACCACCCCTAGGAGATCCTAAGTAGGGGCAGAACCCTGCATGTGACATTGTGGAAGCTGTGCATTGTACAGACGCAGCCTCAGAAGGAAATACGAGATGGTTCCTCAGGTAAATGTTCCAATTAGTCCTCAGACCTACTCAAGTCCCTCCGTGACAAGGCCATCTTAGCCCGGACCAAAGGCGACACTCTCCCTTCTCTAACTCAGCCTGGTTCTGCCCACCGGCACTCGGTGCATCTGAAAAGGATGGGGGCTGGGAGGGGGAGGGGGGCCCAAGAAGATAAAACTGACCTCAGGGGTGAAGTCAGGAGGTTGGGGAGCTAAAACCCGAGCACCTCCTGAATACCACAGCAATCCCGGGTGGCCCCACAAGTATGGGCACAGTTTTGGGAAATGAGGTGAAACTATTAGCAACTCTTCCCTTCTTTCAACCAAAAGAAAAGAAAGCCCCTTCAAGGCTTTTGATGGTCACAGAAACCTGACTTTATTTATTAGAAAAGGAGTTGAGGTATAAGAAACTCCAGGGAAAGAGTCACTGACAGGGATGGCTCTTGAATTTCCCGGGGATACCCACCGTCTGGGGGCGGCTCGGCCCCCAACCTCCCAAGCTCCCCCTCTCTCCACCCCAGCCTCGCAGTCCGAGTATAGTTAATACTGTACTTTGGCCAAAGGCATCTTGTACTTATGCCACACTCATCTTGCCCCAACCATCCTACATACACTTATTCCTCAGCTCTTCCAAAACACTCCTTCTGGAGCAATGTCCACTGTTACTGTTTCGTCTGTAAAGCAGCACATGTCAAAACTCAGATCTGTTTTTAATAAAAAAAAAAGTGCTTAAAACCATCCGATGCAATGGTTTTTCAATTCATTTTCAACCAATGAAAAATCGAACTCGTTTGGGTTTACAAATAATACTGAATAAAACGGTGAATCCAATTATTCTCTTACATTTTCAATCATGTGCCTTCATTCATTTCAGTACCTTAATGAGTTGAGATGAACTCTCGTCTGGAAAAAATAGAAGGTACAAATATATAGAATTTTTAGGATAAGAAATTTTCTGAATATAAAAATGCTTTCTATGTTTGAAAATAACACTTTTAGATTCTTCTCGTAGTTTCGGATTTGGTAACTAAACTGTTAAGTACCCAAGATTTTTAAGAAGTAACGAGAAACAGCAACATGGTTTTAAATACAAACTTATACAGGAACCAATCACACCTGTGGACCATCCACCTAGAAAGTTCAAATACTTTAGTCATAAAATAAAATTCCATTATCAAAAACTAGTTTAAGATAGAAATCTATGCGCCTTAATGATTGCCAGAGTTGCCCAGCATAGCTTCAGTAAAACAGAGAACTGTCTGGAAAACACAATCTCCACAAAGTGTGCAAGTACCGCAAATGGGACAGACCGGAGCCGGGCGAGGCCCTGGGAACCGAGTCCTTCTCCCTCAGCATCCTTCCCGGGCCAAGCCTCCCGACTTTGGCCTCCTGCTCGGCACAGTGCCTTCAGTGCCCGTCATCCATTCACATGGTCTCTGGCGGCCCAGGGTGCCGGAGGAAGTAGGAGTTAGGCAAGCACTTCTTTTCGCTGTAAACGCTTCCCATGATCCATCGGTCCCCGTGACGAGCTGTGGGAGCTCATATGAGCCTTGAGCTTTTCAGGAACTGAATGAGCACTCGGTACACGAACGTGTACTGGCAGAGGGTCTGCACCATCATCATCCTCTGTCGCCTCAGCATGTCCAGCACCCTTGGGATGTCCACCACCTGGATGGGGAGACAGCCATGAGGGGAATGCACTCCCCCGTGGAGACGGGCGGGTGGGGGAGCCTGCGCAGAGATCTGGTCAGGAGACGGACACAGACGCTCTTTGCTACCTCAGCATCTTCTAGAAGAAGCCCCCTGGGTACTTGTTCAGAAAGAACTATTAGGCCACTGGGTCCTTTCTTCCCCTGGCCTTGGGCCCTGCCCACTTCTCCCCCAGCCGAAGAAGGACAGCAATACCTCGTTGTGTTCCAGACAGGCGATCATGATCTCCGACAAGATGACGACGCCAGTCCTTCCCACCCCTGCGCTGCAATGGACCAGCAAGGGAGGGTTGGGGCTTTTTGGTTCACTGGTACTATTTGTATGGCGTCGAACAGACTGGATCTCTTCGAGGTATGCTGTGAGATGCCAGAAACAGAAACATAATCGGGGATTAAGGCCCATCAAATTGACAATTTTCAGATTATCATCACTGACTGGGAGGACTCTGGATAAAGAGCACCGCAACCACCAACAGACAGCGTGACTTTGGGCGAGTCACTGCCCCTGCCTGGGCTTCCATTTTCTCATTTACAAAATGAAACAGAGGAGGCGGTCTCTCTGAAGCCTCCCCTAAACACGTAAAACCGTTATTTTAAAGCAAGTCCAGGAGCACCTGGGTGACTCAGTCAGTTAAGCGTCCGACTTCGGCTCAGGTCATGATCTCCCTGCTTGTGAGTTCAAGCCCCACGTTGGGCTCTGTGCTGACAGCTCAGAGTCTGGAGCCTGCTTCGGATTCTGTGACTCCTTCTCTCTCTCCCCCTCCCCTGCTTGTGCTCTGTCTCACTGTGTCTCTCAAAAATAAATAAATGTAAAAACACAAAAAAATTTAATAATAAGCAGAGGCTGTGCTGGGAATGAAGACACTTACACAAAAACCCCTTGAGGTCTTCCGGACAGCCGTGCTCAGGCCAGTCTGTGTACTGGAGATGCCACACTGTCCTCTCCTGCCCCGTGAGCAGGTGCTTCATCTTTAAGCCGGTGGTGGCATAGCAGCCAGAGTCCGTGCGGAACCGGGTTGTGATCTTAAACCTCCCGTAGGTGACGGTGTTGTGCCTGGAGCCAAGTCGTGGCCAATACCTGAAGCTCTTCTCCCTTCCGCCCTCCTGGGAAAGACAAGTACGGTCAGGGGCGCCTGGGTCGGCTTCAGCTCGGGTCATGATCTCACGGTTCATGGGTTCAGGCCCCATGTCGGGCTCTGCACTGACAGTGCAGATCCTGCTTGGGATTCTCTCTCTCTCTGCCCTCTCCCCCGCTCTCGCTCTCTCAAAAACAAACGTTAAAAAACAGACAGACAAACAACAACAACAACAAAACGACAAGTAATGCCAAAACCCAACACAAGATCCAGCAGCGAAGGCACTTCCGTACACGCAGCGTGTCCGAAGTGCAGGGTTAGGGTCCCAGCCCGCCGCCTCCTCTCAGGGTCAGGACTCCCCACGACCCACAATGACTGTTCTCTGGGGGCTGAGGAAATCAATTAGGAGAAAAGAGCACTCACCTCTTCCGCTGTCACCATGGCTATAATGGCAATTCCCTGTTCCCACACCATCTGCCAGAAATCCTGACAGGTATTCTGTAATGGTCCCTGTGTGGCGATATAATCCCACTCAATTCCACTGACAGAGACCTGAAATTAGAAAAGATTTTTAAAAAATCACTCCGTGTGGACATATATGATGTATGCACACACGCGTGCATGTAGTTCACGGTGCTACTAAAGAATGAATGGAATTATTCAGAATAAAGACTTTTATTCTTTTTTTTTTCCTTATTAATACAATTCCCATGACTACCTGTTTTATAAACCCATGCACTTGAATTCACGTAATATTTTTGTGGCCTGGGGCAATCTACTTAACCTGACTCTCTGTTCTCATGTGTAAAATAAAAATATCACATACCCTCATAGTGATTAGATGAGTCACCTGGCAGGATTAGCTGAGTCAATATATACGGTGCCTGCACATAATAGGTTCTCAATAAACAGTGGTTATTGCTGCTGTTACGGTTCTTCTTCTTATAAAAATAGTCTCAACATAATAGGATCCTAAAATTCAAACAGTGCTAAACCATGAAGTGCTAAACACGTTGGGAAAAACATTAACAATGAAGCCAAAACTGAGGTTAAATGCCAAATTTCTAGAGAAGAAAAAATATTCCTGCTCAAAGTGGTCTCACCTCTGAACCTGAGTCAAGATCACCCTCCAGAATGACACATAATTTGCACCTAAGATTGCACCTCCTTGGGAACAGGCTAAGGTAACACAGTCAGGAGATCTGGGTTATTAGACCCCACACGCCCTGACGTCCGGTGACCACAGTGACTGTTTCCCAAGTGCCTGGTGCTATGCTGCCCACACCCTCATAAAATCACAGGCACATCCCCTCACTGAGGGCTCACTCACATGGTGGCAGGTGCCCTGGGAGCTACCAGTCACCACAGTGAATAGCTGTTGGGGGGCGGGGGTTCTGATGGACAGCCTGAGGGGGACGCGTCAGCACTTCTTTATTCAGAGGAAAGTACAAGCAGGTCCCAGGTCCCATGCTAGTAAGTGGGACATCCAGGAATTCTGAAGCTCAGGCACCTTCCTTAGTTCCTCAGCTGGTGTCTGAAGACTTTGAAATACCCCCACAGGACGACGACTTCACTCAGTTCTCATCCATCCAGTCATGAGACTAGATGAGTTATTCCACAGAAATGCTCAGTTTTTAAATAAACCATACCCACGTTACAAAGCACGTGCATAGATTCCCAAAGACCATCAAGGGTACCGGCCTGCGTGAGCAGATGGTCAGGTCTCTTTTAAAAGCCACCCGTGGGAAGCTGCTTACATCGAATATCACTTGTAAACGAAATAAAATGTGGGAAAGAAGAAAAACACCTGGCCATGGACACTTCCTCCTTCTGTATTAGGAAACTTCTCTTTCCCAAAATGCAAGAACTGGACCTCTAGCCAGCAGAAAACAAAAGGTACGATGACGCAGGAGAGACAGCACTGGCCTTCCTCGCCTGCCAGCTGGGAATCCTCACTTTTTCCCATTTTAATGGGTGTAACATTAGCCCGGTCAGACAGTGTTACTCGGCTTCTAGGGAAAAGGTGTAACTGCTTCTCCCGAGAACAAAATGATGTGCCAAAGCGACTACAGGGAATATGCAGAGAACAGACAGCAGCCTCACGGGGAAAAGCTTCGGCGACACCACCATCAAAATACCCAGACACTCTTGTCATGTGAGAATTAACGGATATATGTGATCAGGAAAAACTAGCAATTCTGCCACTCTGGAGAGAATTTAGGAGCCAGAAAGAGGCCTGCAGATTTAGAAGAACAAAGTCCCAAGGTCAGGGCAAGGAGTGCTCCTTGGGTCCCGGCAATAGTGTTGGGGGTGGAGTGGTTCACCAAAGGGGAAGGGCACATGTGGCCTGGGCTCCAGTGGTAAATACTTCCTACCCAGCCGGGGGAAATGGACTTCCCAGTTTAGACATAATTTGTTACGATGGTTCAAACTAGGCTGATTTTAGAATACACACACGAATACAATTCTTATCATTCTTGTGATTCAACTCACAAATTCACGGCCCGTTTATCACCCTACCCGCTCTGCTCACCTTAATATGAGACGCATTGATGTAGCCGGTATTGTTTTCTTTAGTTGGGACCAGCTCCACTCGGGCATCGTCATAGGGAAGGACATCTTGGAATCGATTTCTTTCTGCATTTTCAGGGAGTCGTGCTGTTGAGCACTCCCCATCAACTAGCCGTTTTTTAAGAATTTTTTCATATTCTGTGAATACCATTCCCTGTTCTAACCGCTGTTCCAGAATTTTACACTGTAAAACAGAATATGTGGAATAAGTGTAGTCACATGTCTAAGCTGCACTCTGATGGCGCATCTGAAATCTTGTTCTCTGCTTCAAGTCTAGCATTATCTGATATTGAAAAGTCTAGGTGAAACCAAAGCTAACTTTTTAACAAGACATAACAATAAGAGTTAAAATAACAAATGAGGGGCACCTGGGTGGCTCAGCTGATTGAGCTTTGGACTCTTGATGTCAGCTTGGGTCATGATCTCACCGTTTGTGAGTTTGAGCCCCGTGATGGGCTCTGTGCCACCAACGCGGAGCCTACTTGGGATTCTGTCTCCAGCTCTCTCTGCCCCTCCCCCACTCTGTCTCTATCTCTGTCAAGATAAATAAACTTTTTTTTTTTTAATGTTTATTAAGAGAGAGAGAGACACAGAATCTGAAACAGGCCCCACGCTCTGACCTGTCACCATAGACACAGGGCTCGAACTCTGAATGGTGAGATCACGACTTGAGCTGACGTTGGATGCTCAACCAACTGAGCCACCTGGGCGCCCCAAAAAAATAAACTTAAAAAAAATAAATAAATAACAAATGAAATAACCTTGTTGGTGAGAAGCAGAATGCAGAGTTCTGTTTAAAGGTGAAAACTGGCCTAACATAATTTGTTGAACTCATTTTCTCTAAATCTACGGTTGATTTTGCAATTCCTAAGAGACAGAAACATTCTCCTGGAGAACAGTAAACCCTAGAGTAGACGAATCAATTCCAATCTCTATGAACAAATGCTTCAATGTTCTAATCAACGATACACAAAAACTGAAAAAAAAAGAATATTCAAAATTATCTCCATGGTCCAGTTGTAAGCAAAGGAATCTTTTTACTTAGCATTAATTCATGCCTGTCTGATTTTGATGTAATAAAACCTCACAGCAAATATTATGTTGGTCACAAAGAAAGTCGTGAAACATTCAGTAACTGCTTACTCTTGAGGTACATTTTCAGTACAATGAAAGCAATCAGAGTCTCATGTGCACATGTACTGGTAGATCTCCTCTAATTTAAAGCCATCAAATATCAAGACTGCTGTAGATGGCTGGAAGAAGGTCAAGAATAACATTCAGAAACAAGCAAAATCAACATTTACTCTAAAGTTATCTGTTAGATTTGCCTCAGTAACACTCATTTGTGATGATTAAACGTATTCGAAAATTCACTAACATCTCAAGAAGGCACTCTTGTAGCATTATATGGATGGCCCCAGGACGCATGCCGGGTCCATATGTCTCGTACGTACCCTCTCGTCATTGGTGGCTCTGGCAGACACTTCCTTTCCTTCGTCCGGCAGAGGCAGTCGAGACAGGGAGAGTCCATTTAGGGCAGCCAATTTGAGAGGACCAATTTTTTTTGCATCTACCCGGCTCTTTTTCATTCCCTATAAAAATATTTGTATGTATATATGAAATATACACAAATACAACCCCCTTGAAAAGAAATTCCAACGGACCGAAGACTGGAAACAAATGGAAGGAGTGTTCAACCAGAGGAGAGATTATACTCCACACACACACACAACAAACATTGGGAGGAAGACATTCCTTTCAAGGCCAGAGCCCTGATAAGTCTTCCAGATAGATTTTGAAATGCAATTGGTTTCAAGGCTCTGTTGTAATGTAAGGTGAGGCTCCAGGCAGACAGCATTCCTTCAAAGAGCTCCCAAATTTCAAAACATGACACACACACAAATCAGTGGCCGTCCACAAAAAGGGTTTTAAATGCAGTTGTGTGATTGCCAATAGGCTTCCGTAATTTTTTAAAAATATGTATTAGCTCTTTAAATCATTCTGAAAAAATTACATGTTTTCTGCGCTCACCCTCTCTATTCTATTCTACCTTCTGCTGCAGACTTGTGTGACCTAGGCTGGATCACGACACCTCTCAGAACTGCACGTTTTTAACCAGGAAAATAAAACAGCACCGAGAGCTCCATCGTGTCACGCCAGGGGGCTGGGGGGCACAGGACAGGCTATCTGCCTCCTGAAAATGTGTGTTTCCTAAAGTGACTACTAACATAATGATCTTCCTCTCTAAGGCAGACAAGCCCGGGACCACCAAGTCTACTCAGGTATTTTCTACACCCCCTCAGAAGCCATAATAATTACAACAGTGGCTCTCGTTTGACAGAAATGGTTTTCTCAGTTGTCTCACCAGGAAATGAGTTTTATTCCAGCTCTACCAGCCAGGGAGGGAGAGGAGGGGAGGGAGGAAGGCTAAAAGGCCGCTGCATAGGCTAAAATGTCAGGATTCTGCCTTGTGCAGGAAACCCCAGGATGCTGCTGTCTAACAAATGGCAGGGGGGCTGGGGAGGGGCTTATAAAGTCTGCAAGTTTCCATGGTGCAAATACTCCCACCACGGCCAATTTCAAGCTGCCAACATAACATCAAGTGGCTCACAAGACTCCTGAAAATTCAAGCCGGCTCTCGCCAGCCAGTACGAGGTGGCTCCAGCTGTCCTCTGCCTGAGAATGAGCCAGAAGGGCCCACTGCACCACATGCCGGATAAAACTGACTGCGTGGAAGGTCAGTTCCAAAGCCAGTATTTGAAGAAAGGCGCACAGAGTCTAAGCTAGTACTGTCCTCAGAGTACAGACACGTGTTCGGGGCACAGCCACCCCATGGTTTGTGTGAGAACCGCCACCCACACTGGGGCTGCACGGGAGGAAAATCTGTCCCTAGCTATGGGAGCACTCCAACCCGTCCACTGGTTTTCAGATAACAATCAAGTTCCTGGAGGTGGAGAAGGGTGGAGAACTCTCAAATGTTTCTGCTTGTCTGCAATTTAGTTCATTGTTTTTAATATTAATACTAAACTCCTGTAACCTCAATTCTCATTGGGATGTGGACTCAGTTTGTTGGATGATGAAGATAATGGCAACCCCACGTTACTATGGGGAGTCTCAGGGGCTTAGCAGGGGCTAGAGTTCTCCAATTCTTAGGAAGTCAGTATGATGCAACCTCCCAGTAATAAGCTAACTTCGACTGAGCATTTTCTATGCTCTAGGACCTCAGTTTATCCCACAACAACTCTCTGGGGCCAGCTTCAGTTACAAGTGAAAAAATAAGTCAGAGAGAAGCAGCTTGCTCAAGGTCACATAGATGCCTTTTCATATATGGTCATCAGTGTCAGAACAATAAAAAATTTTCTTTGAAGTCAGTTATGCCCCATCATAGAATTTAGAAAGCATTTTTCAGGCCTAACCTTACGTGGGACTTAGCAGGCAGAGCAGAGGTGACCGTACCCATGCTACAGATGAAGAAGATGAGATTCTGGTGCTGCCGGGTCCAGCCCACTGGGCAGTGAACTAATAAATGGAAGGATCTAGCCTCAGATCCAAATTCTTCCACTCTTAGGTCCTACACCTTTCCCCCAAGCCATAGCTGCCCTACACACTCTTCCAGTAAAGGAGAATCCGTTATGCCAAAGAAATAATCCAGTCACAGATCTGTACTAATACTAGGGGCCTTACAAGTCAAAGAGGAAAGGGTGCATGGGGGCTCAGTCGGTTAAGTGTTTGACTTTGGCTCACGTCATGATCTCATGGTTGATGAGTTCAAGCCTCGAGTCGGGCTCTGTGCTGACAGCTTGGAGCTTGGAGCCTGCTTCGGATTCTGTGTCTCCTTCTCTCTCTCTGCCCCTCCCCTGCTCATGCTCTCTCTCTCTCTCTCTCTCTCTCAAAAATAAAAAATAAACATTAAAAAAAAAGTCAACAAGGAAGAAAACTTGTAATTTTAGAGAAGCAAGCTGATCAAAGTCCTCAGATTTAGGGGATCTTACTAGATCCCATTCAAAAGGGACAATAAGCTTGCATAGTGGACTCACTCAAAACAAGTATCATTTGGAGAAGTGACTCAGGTCACACCTAAAAATGATGGAAAATTCTGGGGTGCCTGGGTGGCTCAGTTAGGCGTCTAACTTTGGCTCAGGTCATGATCTCACCCTCTGTGAGTTCAAGCCCTGCATCAGGCTCTGTGCCGACAGCTTAGAGCCTAGAGCCTGCTTCGGATTCTGTGTCTCCCTCGCTCTCTGCCCCTTCCCTCTCTCTCAAAAAAAATAAACATTAAAAAAAAAATGATGGAAAATTCTCAATATAATTAGGGAAAGAGGATTAAGTATGAAAGGGCCCTGTCCAGCTGGCTCAGGGACTTGGGTAGCATTACCTTTTGGAGACACATCCACACCCAGCCCCCACCGTGAATCACTGATCATGAACCCTTACCTTCCACTCCAGCTGACCTGAGACATTGGTCTTTACTGCTCAGGTAGATACAAATGTAATCTTAAGAAAAATTGAAAATAAGCTTAAAATTCAAACCCCCGATTCATTAAAAGCAAACACACTCTTGTCAAGTAGCTTCAGTCTACCTCTGCTAATCTATTTCATACGCACTGTAAAATTGTGTGGATTTTCTTCCCAGTTTATGAAGATCCTACTATACTTGTGCTGGGTCCTGAAGTCTGCATATGCAAACTATCAGAGGTGGGGGAGGAGTCCTAGCTGCTGGGCGCTGACAGGAACTGGGAGACAGGATGGACAGGCTAATTAATGGCTTTTGCCAGATCCGAGGGCAGGGCCAGGGGAGGGCGTGCAGGCAGTGAGGGGCCAGAAGCCTGAGCGATGAAGCAAAAGGATTTAGAGCCACCACGCTTCCATGACAAAAGCACGAATGCATGGCCAAGGCTTGGGGACTCAGAAAGTTTCCGTGGAAAGCCAGAAAACAGCAAGGCTTAGAAAAACAATAGCTACTTAATAAAATATTATATACATTATACCTCAATGCAGAACAGCATAACCGACAAGAAAATAGGTTGCAGAGATATGCATGGGTTAAAATTCCAGTTCAGCCACCCACTAGCTGTGTAACCTTGGAAAAGTTACTAAACATCTCAGAGTCTGTTCTCTCTTCTGAAGGAACAATAGGCCTGTTGTAAACCAGAGAGGCCTCGGCACATGGCAAGTGCTCAGGGGATGGCAGCTAGAGATGATGTTATATATGCTCTTTTATATTTTGCCCCACATAAGCAAGTGCTTAACTGCAGGTTATTTGCTATACTGAGTATCAAAGAGCTGCATTTTCTCCAAGGGACCTTCCTGGGATCCTCGTTCACTTAATCTTTCTTTGAAAGAGACCTGGGGCTTTCGGGGGCCTGGGTGGCTCATTCAGGTAAGCATCTGACTTTTGGTTTCAGCTCAGGTCATGATCTCACGACCGGTTTGTGGGTTCCAGCCTGGCATGGTGCTCCAGGCTGACAGTGTGGCGCCTGCTTGGGCTTCTCTCTCTTTCTGCCCCTTCCCTGCTGGCTCGCTCTCTCACTCTCTCTCTCTCAAAATAAATACGCGTTCTTAAAAAATTAAAAAAATAAAGACCTGGAGCTTTCAAGGGTTTTGTCTTGACAAAGTGCCACCTTCCTAACTCCAGAATCACTCTTCAGCCCTCAGAGATCACACACACGGAATTCAAGCAGTATCCACACACTCGGACATCAGCAACACTTCTCTCCAGGGATGCTGCTCTCAGACACCATGCAGCCCCCCGCTGCTGCATCAGCACAGTGTTTCTAACAAGTGGCTAACAAAGCAACCTCGCCTAAAGCGGGTGAAAGCTTAACTTCCTTTTCCTTAAGGCTGCATTGGCCAAACCTTTCATTTATTCTTTCCTCTCCATTCCAGAGCCTCTCGCGTTAACATTTTCACTTCACCTAATTATCTCCAGCAAAACCACTAAAATTCTAACCGATCCAACTGATCCCCCTCATTTCCATAGATAATCCTCAAACTCAATGTATTCCAAATAGGTCCAGAAATAGTGCATGGGGTGGGAGGCATGGGGGGATGAGAAGAACTCCAAGAGACAAAGCCGAACTGCCAGGAGTCAGTCACGGACAGGACCCGGCCACACACTCGCCACACATTCATCTTACCCCTAGCGGCGGAAGGCCTTCCACGACGTTCTTCTTTCCGGAGAGGAGATCTGACACCGGCCGCTGCTTCAGGGAGTCCCTCCTGGCTCGGTAGCGCCCCGACGTGGTGAGATCAGATTCGGACATGGAGGGCGTGAGCAGCCCCTCTCTGCGGGGTCGAAGGGCCTCCCCGAGATGGGGCCCGGGCTCGCGGCTGTGCAGGGGGCCCGGGCCCAGAGCGGCAGGGACCGGGGCGCAGGGCCCACCGGCCGGGCCAGGCGGAGGCTCGGGGGAGTGGCGGCCCCGCGGCGCGCGGGCCGGCAGCAGGGGCACCTCCAGCACGGCCACGTCCTCCTCCGGGTCCTCCTCGTCCTCGCTGCTGTGGATCAGCATGGTGGCGTCCGAGAGAGACTTCTTGTGGCCATAGCCCAGGCCTCCCCGCTCCTCCACCTCGTCCCGCTCGGCCCTCTCGGGGAAGCCGCTGGGCTGGGAGCCCGCGGAGACAGGCCGCGGCGGCGGCGGGTCGGCGGCCGAGGCGGACAGCGTGCGCTCCTTCAGCCGCAGGCCCTCGAGGCTGTGCGCCAGCCCGGCCACCTCGATGCTGTTCCTCTTGTGCAGGTGCGCGCGCCGGGCGGCCGTGAGCGGCTCGCTGACCTCCTGCAGGGAGTGCGCCACCGGCAGGCTGGCCTCCTGGAACGTCTGCACCGAATGGTGCACGCGCCTGGTGATGAGGTCGGGGTTGCTGCTGCTGATGTATGGGTGGCGGGACAGGTCCGGGGTGCTGTTGGCCGGCCGCGGGGGCGGGTAGGGCGGGGGCGGGCGGTACACCTGCGTGCGCATGATGTTAGGGGCCGGGTAGTCCTGCGCCTGCAGCTGCACGTTGGTCAGCTCGGGCACGCTGACGGCGCCCGCCACGGGCCGCCGCTCGGCGGGGTGCGGGTACGGGGACGGGCTGTGGAAACTGTAGTTGAGGCTGAACGGGTAGTGCGCCGACTGCGGGGAGGCGAAGTGCGCGTGCTCCCGAATCTCCGGCTGGCTGTAGACCAGCGCGTCGGGCCGGCTGTAGGCGTACGAGTTGCCGATGTTGAGGTTTCGCAGCGAGCGGCTCTGCCTTTCGGCGGGCACCATTCCCCGGTTGAGCTGCTTCATGACCGTCTCGTAATCCGGGGTCGGGCGGTACGACGGCGGGATCAGGGCACTGTGGCGGTGTGACGGCACGTAGTCGGGCCTCATGACGTCACTCCCAGTGATGCTCGGGTTGGAGGACATGGGGGAGGGCTGCAGGTAGGGCTGAGGGTTGTTCAGGGAGTTGGTGCTGTGCGCGCTGTATACGCTGCCGTTTCGGATCCGACCGCTGAGGTCAATCTGGGCTCGATCCAGACTCGTCTGGGAGTGGCAATAGTATCCATTCTGATTGGTGGCAAAGAGGTTATCTGGGAAACAAACACATTTAAAGCGAATGAGCTGGACCAGTTACTCTAGGCGGAAACTGAGATGTGCCCTGAACGCTGCTGACATTTTCGGTGTCGTTTACAAAAATCCATGCAGAAATAACCTGGCTTTACCCGGACTATCTGAATGACCGTGGGCACACTTTCTGGAGCCCGGGTGTCCTCATCTGTAGAATGGTGATAGTTCTGCCTGCTCTAAGGGTGGTACTCAGCATCTCAACACCCACCCCCCACCCCGCCCCAGTAAAGATTAACCAAATCTAAGTCCAATATTAAGAGTGCAGTTGTCTTTTTCTGAAAATCAAAAATGTGTTTTACTAGAGATGAAACAGACTTTCTGGAATTCTGGGTAGCTGGAGGCAGAGACACTGTTCAGGGCATTGGGCCACTAACTGCTCCCTTCCCCTGGTGGGGATGTGGCCTTGCTGATGTTGAGCTAGTTCAAGTACCAACCATCTATAAATACCTCCTTAAGTGGAATTCTAGGTTGTTTATGGGTTCTTCTAGAATGAAGACAGAAAGACAAGAACTCTGCGGGTTCTGCTTCTGCAGGTCCAACAGTGTCATCAGTTGCTATATACCTCACCAGGGCCCAGAAGCCAGGGAGAATCATCCTAAGCTAGTCACCCCTCTCCCCCACTGCCCGCTCTAGCCCCCGTGCTCCAGTGAGATGGGGATCCACAGCTAGCAGAATCAGGAGCACCATCTCTTCTACAATGGCTGCCTGTCTGCCAGGTAAGGCTGGATGGAGGCATGTTTCTTCTGTCCAATCTGTGGTTCACTGGAAACACCATCACTATTGAGGGTGATTTCTCATGCTTCAAAGAGCAGCAGTCAGGTCCGTCAGGGAACAGTTGGCTTTGAAAAGTATTATTTTTGGGATTACAGAGCTGTGTGATGGTTTAGTGACTAGTGGTTATCGAAGTGAATATGTCACTCTAGCGTATGGACTTTCCTCGGGTGGCACGCAAGCCAAGTAGAAACAGGGCTCAAACACACACTGTATTCTCCCTGCTGACACGGGTACCTCACCGTCCTGCACTCTTCCCACACCTGGAATGCTTTGCGACCTCGGAGTCCCTGGAGTCACTGGCACCACAGCCTCTCCCTGGTCCTTACTCCAGCCTGTCTGCACTGGCCTGATACCCACCCCTTCTGGTCTCCCTGCCTGCAGGCTCCTCCCTGCACCCCACAGGACATCCCTTTGGGAGCCCGTGTGTGCAGAAGACTATGCTGAGCACTGATGTGGGTAAAAGATGGGAATCCAGGTGAGTAAAGGGGAAAAATGTATATGAAAGTCACAATTCAAGGACATGTTACACTACGAGGAGATAAGTGTGACGGGTCCACGCGGGAGGAGAGAAGGATCACTTCCAGCTTGGGCTGGGTTGATGGGGACAGGGAGGAGAGAATCAAGAACACCCTCACAAAAAATACAGCATTCAAGTGGCCTTTGGGGCAGTGGGGAGGGCCTGCCTGGCTTTCAGCAGCAGCCAGTCAGCCAGTGGGTGCAGGATTACCCTTCCTCATCCCATGGCCTATGCCAGGCATGGTCATATGACTAGCAGAGCTCAAGGGAAAGGGAGCAGAAGATTGAGAGACAGTTTCCATGCCCCCGTGCCCCCACCACCCTGACCAGTGTTCTAGATGGAAGAGGCCCCTCCAGCAGGAACACAGGGGCAGGCAGGTGGGGAGCAGAGCCCTCCTGCCTGTGCACGACAGCCAGGTAACCTGAGCAAGAAGTCACCTTTACTGCATGGGCCACAAGAGTTCCCACAGCCCAGCCTCACCGACCCGATGGGAACCAGGAACATGGGCAGGAGAGTACACTACAGGGTCGTGTCAGGGCAAAGGGCGTTCTGAGTGACAGGGCAGCTCGGACAAGGCTGGGAGACCACTTGTGGAGGGCATCCTCGGTTCGGCTGGAGCACAGGAAGACTGGAAAAGGAGTGTTGGGAATCTGCATGGAGAGGGTGGCACCCCAGGCAGAGGAATGAGAGGAATGGGGAGATGAGAAGAGCCCGGCACTCTCGTGTCCAGCAAACTGGGGAGAGTGCAGGCTGAAGATGGGGCTACAGCTAGCCATGGGGCTGGACTAAACCAGGAGAAGAAGGCCAGGGAGACGGAAGGGATATATGGAGCTAGAGGCAAAAGCATGTGTAACGACTGGGTGTTGAGGGCAAAAAAAAAAAAAAAAAGGCCAAATTACATGCAGTTTGGCATCCAAGTAACCAGGACAGCGACTTCATCACAAAGATGAAATAAGGACAAGGGGGAGAGGGACAGGCTTATGGGGTAGAGTGATGAGCTGAAATTTAACGTTTTCATTTTTAGCTCATTGTAATCGCGGATACCGTAAGCTAGCACCCCGCGGAGGGCTGTCCGTGTAGTGGCCCCTAAACTGTGACTCTGAGACAGATGGCAGTGCAGGGCCCAGGACCAAGGACAGGTGGGAAACACAGATGTGACAACCGTCCCTGCTGAAATCTCAAACGTGGATGGGCTGCTGTGGGAGGGAAGATGGGCTGCCCAGGGAGGGAAGAAGGCCACAGGCAGACGTTCCCAGGCAGCGAACAACGCTGATAGCACAGGAGGAGGAGGGGAGGGAAAACCAGAGCACTGAAAAGAGACTGTTCAGGAGAGAAATCTGGGACGTGCTGGTGAGGAGGACGCGTGGGGCGCTGGGGACCTGGGAGGGCAGCGGAAGGAATAAACGGGTAACAACCACACAGGCACTACTCTCAGAAGCAGCAGGCGGAAAAGGGAAGGGAACAGTAACTCCGACCACTGGTGGAAGAGAGAGGCGTGGCAAGGACAAAGTATTAGGATATCTGCAGACCGAGGAAAAGGGCAGAGTGGTGAGGTAACTCTAACAATGCAGAGAGAAGAGTCTTTACCCAGAGGTGGGGCACCTGGAGGTGCAGAACCAGACGAGGGCAGGGTGCAAGGAGAGGGCAGTGAGGAAGGCAGAAAATACCCTGAGGTGCACACTCTGGGAATCCACACCCTGAAGCGCTGTTCCCCTATGGCCTACCAGCCTACCTCACTGGAAATTGTCATCTGTGCACGTAAGGCCCACACACAACACACTCACAACCTACCTCTGGTCCCTTCACACATCACTTCTACCAGTTTCCTATGCAAGAGTCCAACCATACCCCTCCTCTCCCCAATGCCCTTCCTCATTCTGTGCCATGGCATCCACTGTCCCCCCCAAACCAGGGGTAGCAATCCCAATCAACTGCCCGCCTCTCTCTCCAGCTGTCTAAATCCACCCGTCTTTCCAGAAAGCCCTTCGCAATCTCCCCAACAGGATGAGACTCTCTTCACATAATTGCTTGCCCTCTCCCCTCAAAACAATCACGTTCTCTTTGTATTTATTTGTGTACTAGTCTTATCCCCTACTATTAAAGTTTCTTAAGATGTGGAACTACTTCTCTGCACTCAATCTCCTTGGCTTTTAGAGCCCTGTACACAGGGTAGAGAGTAAATGTCTGTGAATGAATGCTTGACATTCAGCTTTGGAGGCACTGCCTTAAATACAGCTCGCTCTACTAATCAAGTGAAAAATAAAAATAAATAAATAAAAATAAAGTTGAAATGTTTAAAGCTTTACAATGGGAAGCTCTCGGGCAGGAAAAAAAAACAAAACGAGCTTGGGATATCTTGTGCCAGAAACAAGGAAGCACTCAAAGGCTAACGGGGGAGTATCAGCAGGACACAGGAGCCGGCCGAAAGGCGCTCCCATGGGCCGAACTCTGGATCATCTGGGTATCAACATCTGATACTGCATATGGCGACACATTTTGAGAAACTGAATCTAATGGCAGCTCCTTCTACGAATCCAGGATGGCTATAACCGTGAAAACAATTGCAAGGTAACATCAGCCAAAAACTGTGCTGGCTCCAAGATCTCCAAGTCTTCATAGATTTATTCAGAGTATAATAATTTTATACAGCATTTCAGAAATAGTGTACTTTACCTTGGGAGGAAGTGTATGGTTCTGTATAATGTCCATTATAATGCAGCTGAGGTTGGGGAGGCATCACATAGGACTGGGGCTTAGGCTAAGGAATGGAAAGTTGGAAACAGAGTTAAAATACATTGCTACCTATGTAATATATGTAAAGTAAGTCTCTGCTGGTTTCTTTCTTTCCATTAAAAAACTTCTAAGGAAGTTAAATATATTATATAGAAAATACACATGGAGACCCTGTAGCTCTTACCATATTTATCACTTTCAGTGTCTCCCAGAATGACAATGCCAAGCCCTGTACAGTGGTATCAGACATCAGAGATCACAAGAAAACAAGCTGTATCCAAAAAGTTAAGAGCAAGAAGGAACAAAGTTTCCTGAATTCTTATAAAAACATGTGAATATAAAAAGCTTTTATGTAGTATATTTAACCTTCTCAGGCAAAATTAGCTAGTATTTTAAAGCAAAGATTACTCTTTGCTAACAGTCGAAAATTGTAGTATTAGGTTGGACCTAATATTTAAATGTGTAATAACATAAATATTACATAAATATTAAGCTCAGCCTACTGCCGTTTCTTTGGTTAAAAACAATCTAATACCAGCACACTTTTGTGGTCCAACTAAAAATTAACACTATCCAAAGGATCTTTTATTAAGGAAGATGACATCACTAAAAGAAAAAAAAGCAATCATAATTTTCCTTCTTTCTTACCAGAGACACCCTTGAAGATGACCTCCTCCGAATTGGGTTCACTGTGACAGTCTGGGTTTGCCTGTAAAAATAAGACATGTCACTGAGACATACGTACACATAGTTTTCCTAATTTTGCCAAAGTAAATCAATAAGAAGGTAAAATGATAAATCTGCTAAAGTAAAAAGAAGATAAAACTAACCCAATCATAAATTAGAGAAAAGGAAGGAGACTCTCTTGTCCTCACTTGGGGCCTCCCTACTCTGTGGCTACCCAGAAACCCCCCCTCGCCCCTCCTCCAGGGTTTGAGCCTCCTGATGCAGCAACATCTGCCTGGACAATGAGAGGACCAGCAGGTACGTCTTTTCCCGGTCTATCAGGTAGAACCTCTGGAATGAGCATAAGCAGAGAGGGAAAGTGGCAAGGCTTGATCACCCACAAACATGTCACAGAAGCAAGATTCGGTGCACACGTATCTCTCCCGTGGGCCTGGGTTAGCTCTGGGCACCTCCACTAACAGTCCTGAGGGATAACCACCAAATGCCAGCCCAGAAGCCTGAAGCAATGGGACAGGCCTGTAGCTAAAATCTGCTAACCACATCCTACAAACATAATCAAGAGGGGAGTTTATAACTTTGGTAACTTAATCCGGATTTCCTGTAAGAAACTAAGAGAAAACAAAAAATAGAAAATCTGGTTCAGTGGGCCCGTGGTACACCCATTTGGCTTTGCTATGCAAGAAACTTCTCTCTGCTTTTATTTTTTTTAATGTTTTTAAGTTTATTTATTTATTTTTAGAGAGACAGAGACAGTGCAAGTAGGGGAGGGACAGAGAGGGAGAGGGAGAGGGAGAGGGAGAGGGAGAGGGAGAGGGAGAGAAAGAGAGAGAGAGAGAGAGAGAGAGAGAGAGAGAGAGAGAGAGAGAATTCCAAGCAGGCTCCATGCTGCCAGTGCAGAGCCCAATGCAGGGCTCGAACTCACGAAACTGCGAGATCATGACTTGAGCCGAAACCGAGTCAGATGCTCAACTGACTGGGCCACCCAGGCATCACTGATTGGTTTTAAGTGTATTTTTTAGAAACAAATGAGAATATTAACAAGTGCAGACTGACATTTATCAGATAATTTGAGATTTTAAACTATTCCCATCAAGTTCCATCTTTGAATAAATAATTACATCAAAAAGGAACAAGACACAAAAAAACTCATGTGTAATTTTATCACTTAAAATTTTTTGTAATGTTTATTTATTTTTGACACAGAGAGAGTGCGAGTAGAGGGAGGGGCAGAGAGAGAGGGAGACACAGAATCTGAAGCAGGCTCCACACTGTCAGCACAGAGCTTGATGCAGGGCTTGAAGTCACAAACCGTGAGATCATGACCTGCACCAGTCAGATGCCCAACCGACTGAGCCACCCAGGCGCCCCTAATTTTATCACTTTTAAACAGAGTAGGATGTTTTTGTTTTATGTGCGATTTATTGCAAATGAGATCTAGGAACCTAAACATAGGATTTTTGGCTTTGTTGAGACTTACATAATTTTCTCAAAGCACTTTTTAAAAAAAAAATTTTTTTTAAGTAAGCTCTATGCTCAATGGGGCTAGAACTCACAACCCCAAGATCAAAGAGTTTGTATGCTCTACTGACTGAGTCAGCCAGGAACCTCTCAAAGCACTTTTTTTTTTTAATTGATGAAATAAATACGTAAATGTTTATTTATTTTTGAGAGAGAGAGAGAGAGAGAGAGAGAGAGAGAGAGAGAGAGAGGGACCATGAGCAGGAGGGGCAGAGAGAGAGGCAGACACAGAATACGAAGTAGGCTCCAGGCTCTGAGCCGTCAGTACAGAGCCCAACGTGGGTCTGGAACCCATGAAACGTGAGATCATAACCTGAGCTGAAGTCGGATGCTTCCCAGGTGCCCCACAAAGAACAAAGGTTTTTTCAAAAAAACCTTCCACCATCTGTTTCTGGGTCATGAGCTTATGTGACACATAAATACTAATTACAAAAGTATTTTGTGACCTTTGGTTATAGTGTTCTAAGGACTAATTACTAGAAAATCCAGAATCACAAGGTAAACACTCAGTCCATTTAATCAACAAATTTACCATAATCTTAGCATCCTAACAATTAGTATCCTATATTCAAACCCTGAAAATTAGCTTATTTTTATAAGACTTTTGAGATAAAATAAAACTAGTGTTTATTATTTCTGATTAAAAACCATCACCAAATTGGGGCACCTGATGGATGGGTCAGTCTGTTAAGTGTCTGGCTCTTGATA
The DNA here is from genome assembly GCF_014898765.1 of Herpailurus yagouaroundi. Taxonomy (NCBI): domain Eukaryota; kingdom Metazoa; phylum Chordata; class Mammalia; order Carnivora; family Felidae; genus Herpailurus; species Herpailurus yagouaroundi. The sequence continues at coordinate 61,325,568 of NW_024412396.1, forward strand.
TCAGCTCAGATCATGATCTCAGGGTTCATGAGTTCAAGCCCCGCATTGGGCTCTGCGCTGACAGTGCAGGGCCTGCTTGGGATTGTCTCCCTCTCTCTGTCCTTCCCCCACTTGCTCACGCACGTGCTCTCTCTCTCTCTCTCTCTCTCAAAATAAATAAATAAATAAAACTTTAAATTAAAAAAAAAAAAAATCACCAAATTAGAGGACACTTATATTTACAACTACATGGATGGAGCTAGAATCTATTATTATGCTAAGCGAAATAAGTCAATCAGAGAAAGACAAATACCATATGATTTCACTCATATGTGGAATTTAAGAAACAAAATGGATGAACATCTGAGAAGGGGGAGTGGAAAGAAGAGAGGGAAACAAACCACAAGAGACTCAGAACAAACTGAGGGTTGATGGAGGAAGGTGGATGGGGGATGGGCTGGATGAGTGATGCCAAGGAGGGCACTTGTGATGAGTACTGGGTGTTGTATACAAGTGATGAATCACTGAAGTCTACTCCTAAAACCAATACTGTATTGTATCTTAACTAAAATTTAAATATTAAAAAAAAGAAAGAAAAAAAAGAAAAGAAAAAACTGTCACCAAATATTGGGCTTTAATGAAACTAGGGTGGTACCGACTCAGTGACAACGTTAGAATAAGGGAACATAAGAGCAATCTGAAAAATGGTCCCCCCCCCCCCCCAAATAAAAACTGCTTCTGTGATAAAGGGGATACTCCAGCTCAGCAGAGAGAAGGTAGGTTTTTGGTACAATGGACCATTTATAAAAAGTTCAAGTGTCATTAAAACCATCTAAGAAAGCACGTTGACATGCATTTAAAAGTTAGAAATTTAAATATGAAGTCATAAGTGAACTTACAGAAAACATAAATTCTTCTGTTATATATCATAGGCTGAAGATCTATCTAAACACAAGACCAATAAGAAATTACAAAGAAAAAAAAACGAGTGCTCATCAGGAACTTAACATCAGGTGACTACAACTGCTTTTTTACTAGTTGATTTTTTTAAATTAAATGCTTTTTGTAATAATTTTCTTTCATTATCATCAAAATGTGTTAAGGTTGTTGCTAAAGAAGAAGTGTCTCGGGGCGCCTGGGTGGCGCAGTCGGTTAAGCATCCGACTTCAGCCAGGTCACAATCTCGCGGTCCGTGGGTTCGAGCCCCGCGTCGGGCTCTGGGCTGATGGCTCAGAGCCTGGAGCCTGTTTCCGATTCTGTGTCTCCCTCTCTCTCTGCCCCTCCCTCGTTCATGCTCTGTCTCTCTCTGTCCCAAAAATAAATAAAAACGTTAAAAAAAAAAAATTTAAAAAAAAAAAAAAAAAGAAGAAGTGTCTCTTTTCCAAAGAATATTCCATCTGCCAGAATTTATGTAACTCAACAACGACACAACCGATGTGAATTCTGTCGGGCTGCAAGAATACCTGTTAACAACCACCAAAGCATTATCGGTCCTAATTGAGGCCTCCTCGGGGAAACAAGGTGGGAAGGTGCACCGTGTTGTTTTATTGAACGCTCACTCACTGTACATTAAAACACTCCTTAAAATCAGCATCCACGATCTGAAGGCATTTTGTAGCCTTGAAGTTTACTTTGCCTCTGCTTATTCCCCATAGGTTTAGGCAGAAGTGGGTCCTCTGAAGCTCGCATTTAGTCCACTGTCCAAACGGACTGAACTTTTAAGGTACTATAAATTCAAAATTCAGAGACGGGAAGAAAGGGCTGGTAGAGTAAAACAACATGTCCCGAGTTGCCCAGCCTCGGGCAAAAATAAAACTTGAATGTGTTAAATTAAAAATGCAGAGATGCAGAGCTTAGAAGCATAGGCAGGAACTCCCACACGCGATATCTATTTTGGCGCCCTTGCTGGGAGCACCCGGTGTGGAAGCGACTCTGCCCGCTGCAGATGCTGCTTCTTGCTAAACACAAACAAACTGAACGTGTCTTTCTCCCGCCAAACGGTCTGGCTAGGCAGCCTTGCCATCGGTTCTAATAGTCTATCTCCCCTCCCCTTTCTTCCTGCTGCCGTTCTTGTAAATGCAGCTTACTGAGAGGTCAGCCATCCTTACCTGAGTGTACAAGAGAAAATGGCATTAACTGCTGGTTGGTGTTTTCCAGACTCTGGGGGCAGTTACTGTGCTGATGGGTGCTGCTAAAAATGAGACAGCCGAAGAACTCTTAAGGGAAAAAAAAATCACTGGAATGTGTGCACCGGAGAAGACAAACTAAGTATATGCTGCTGGCCCAGGTAAAATGAATATTACTTACTGAAGCAGCGCTAAGGGCTGAACGTGATTATTTCACGGAATCTGAACAACACCACCATAAAGGATGCCAGTTATTATCTGGATTTTACAGACAAGGAAACTTAGATTAAGGGAACTGCTCTTGGTCACATGACAAATAAGTAGCAGAACCGGCACTGGAACCAGGCAGGCCTGTCAGGTTATGGAGCGCAGGCTCCTAGCGACTGATTATTTTCCCACCCCCTCCCCAGCCCCAGCCGATCTGTAAGCTCCATGGAGACGCGAGGACATAAAGGTATCACTGGTGCCTGGCACAAAAGGAAGGCCTCAAATGTTTGCCAAACAAATGAGTGACACCGTGAGTGAAGGACTGAAGTAGATACCGATTACTGAGCATTTACAGTTGAGCTCGTTTCTTTTTTTTTTTTTTTTTAAGTTTATTTATTCTGAGAGAGAGAGAGAGAGAGCGCGCGCGCAAGCAGAGTGGGGGACAGAGAGAGAATCCCAGGCAGGCTTCACACTGACAATGCATAGCCAGATGCGGGACTCCAACTCTTGAAACTGTGAGATCGAGTCAGATGCCTAACCAACTGAGTCACCCAGGCATGCCGGACTCCTATTTCTAAGAGCTGTCTCAATTTCGCTGTGTGAGCTTCCTTTCTTATTGGTTTATAGCTAGTGAAGAGGAGACTGTGGTGAATGAAAAATGTGTTGGATGGTGGAAATACCTACAAATGTTGGTCTCAATGACTTTCTCTGATGGGATAGGGTTACTCCATCTTCTTCCAGGCCTCCTCCAGGCTCTTCAAACCCTGCAGTGGGCTTACAAGAAAGTGCAGCCCCATTCCCCTCCAGGAAGCACCTCCTCCAGTCAGTGTTCTGGCCAGAGTTTCCAGAACAAAAGTGGGCACACGTACCAGCCCTGTGACTAGGCTCAGCAAGCAGCCTGCCGGTGACTGAAATTCAGCTTTCCCTCTAGACTAAGTCTCTTGAAACCTTTATCACATGGCTCTACAGCTTGGGGGATACCAACCTCCCCAAAAATGTTTCTCTCCCAGTCTTTTTCTCATATGAATTAGAGAGACTGATTACAGCAGGACCAATTCTGAGGTCTGGAAGAAGGTTTGTGACCTAACAGATTGACATTATTTCATTTAATTCCTAATCCAACCCTAAAGGAATAGTCACATTCTTCTCTCATTTAAAAAAAATTTTTTTTGGGGCGCCTGGGTGGCGCAGTCGGTTAAGCGTCCGACTTCAGCCAGGTCACGATCTCGCGGTCCGTGAGTTCGAGCCCCGCGTCAGGCTCTGGGCTGATGGCTCAGAGCCTGGAGCCTGTTTCCGATTCTGTGTCTCCCTCTCTCTCTGCCCCTCCCCCGTTCATGCTCTGTCTCTCTCTGTCCCAAAAATAAAAACGTTGAAAAAAAATAAAAAATAAAAAAAAAAAATTAAAAAAAATTTTTTTTAATGTTTTTATTTTATTTTTGAGAGAGAGACACAGTGAGAGCAGGGGAGGGGCAGAGAGAGAGGGAGACAGAATGTGAAGCAGGCTCCAGGCTCTAAGCTGTCAGCGCAGAGCCCGACGAGGGGCTTGAACTCACAGACTGCAAGATCATGACCTGAGCCGAAGTCAGATGCCCAACCAATTGAGCCACCCAGACGCCCCATTCTTCTCTCATTTTTAAGGCTTGGGTGACATCAAAAGCTGATTCTGCTACTTAAAGTACCTTGCTTATTATTATTTTTAAAGCTTTATTTTGAAAGAGAATGCGCACGTGCACACGTGAGTAGGGGAGGGGCAAAGAGAGAGGGAGAGAGAATCCCAAGCAGGCTCTGTGCTGATGGCACAGATGCAGGGGCTCGAACTCACGAACCGGGAGATCATGACCTGAGCTGAGATCAAGAGTCTGTCGCTTAACCGACTGAGCCACCCAGGTGCCCCTAAAGTACCTTGTTTAAAAGTGGAGGGACGGAGCAAGTCATTCTATAAATTCTAAAATATATTCATCTGGGTCAAGTTTGGATGAATCAAATGAGGCCATCCAAAACACCATTTTATTATATGTCAGGACCAGCAGGGGGTGGGACGGAGGACAACACTCTAGGAGCAAAATCCTCTTTCTATACAAGTAGAATCATCTCCTGAGACCCCAGGTGCCCCAGGCTGACCCAGCCATCCAGAATCCACTGTCCAATTTCAGGCTTAATGCAGTTTCATCAGATGCCCATCACACTATCGGCTGAGCCGTCTGGACCATGAGAATGAATCTACCAATACTTCAGGATCATTATAATATTAAATGTGACTGAACAGTCTAGGTTGAGAGCCTTAAAAGAAATGACCATAGGGGCACCTGGGTGGCTAAGTCAGTTAAGCATCTAACTTCAGCTCAGGTCATGATCTACTAGTTTATGGGCTCCCGCCCTGTGTTGGGCTCTGTGCTAACAGTTTGAAGCCTGGAGCCTGCTTCAGATTCTGTGTCTCCCTCTCTCTCTGCCCCTCCTCTGCTCACATGCTCTCTCTCAAAAATAAATAACATTAAAAAAAAATTTTTTTTAAAGAAATGACCATAAAATTTAAAGTTATTTTCAGTTTTATCACCCATCAAAACATTAAAAGCTAAGATTTCATTTACTTCACCTGAGAGCAAGTGCTGATAGTGAACTGTGTTAGTTTCCTACAGAATGAAGCAGGGATCCTCCATGAATGGCTCATGGATATGGACTTCCTTAAATGTACTGGATGTATGTACAGAGATTAAAAACAAAATATGGAAAATACTCCTTCAAACATAATTATTTCATCTCTGAAACACTCGTATGTTTTCTTTATAAAGATATATGCAACTGAAGGCATGCATATGAATGCAATTTTATTTATGTTTAGCAAGAAACAGCAATATGACTAAACTTAGATTTCTAAAACTGAATTTCTTTCTTTTCCATCTGAACTTTAAAATCATTAGCAGGTGATGATTTGCCAAAAAAAAAAACTCCTTAAGAAAAAAGGCATTAACACCAACCTATATGGATGCCTACTTAGAAAGAGATTGTAGTTTGCAGTTTATTCCAAATGATTGATTTGATTGTCCATTATTTTCCAGAGGAGGAATCACTGAAGAACTGATGGTTCAATATTATAAATACTCTTAAACTTATGAAAAGTTTGTGTTCTGACAGAGGGCGTATCTACTGCTTGGATCTCAGAACACTACTTCTGCATGAATATAATGTCACACGTGATTAGGTAACCAGGCCAGTCCAGGAGAGCCCCAAATGTGACCGCTGTGGACTAGTAGCACCGCTGAATCTGGCCACCAGGGGAAGCACATTCATGCACAAATACATCCAGAGCCGCACACCAGCAGCCGGCAGAGAAAGCAGGGCTCCCCCTCCCGGTCAGTCAGTGCTTTGCACATCCCACCACCAGAGGAACAGTGGGACTCAGAGAAAAACACGCCTATGTGGTGTCCAGGGAGGAAGGGAGGGGAGGAGGACTGGGGCTGAGGGGCTAATCTTTAGCTGGCTCCCCTGCAGGGTCATCCCTGGTCATTTCCTTTTCCTTCCTGAGTTCCAAAGACGGGCCTGCCCTGTGCATGGTTATTCCTAACCAGTTTCTCTTCACACCTTGGCTCCCTATAAAACAGAAAGCACTTCCACAGCCTTTCCTCTTCCTTCCTAGCCTTAAGGGACAAATGTCCTTTCAAGATCCCCCCCCCCCCCCAAATTACAATCAGTAGTAAAAGGAAATCAACAAGGAACAAAAGGGCTCTTCTCCCCTCTCATACCCATCTCTCTCACTCAGGCTTCCATCATTCACTAAGCCTTAGGTACAAGGTGCCTTGCCAGACACTGGGGCACCACCGGACAAGACAGACAAACCAAGTCCATGTAGAACAGCAGGCACACGACGTGCTAGCAGCCTGGCGTGGTGGTTGGCAGCACCGGTTGTGCCGCAGGGCCACGACAGTGGGGGTCTCTGAACCTTCATCTATCAAAAGACATTAAGAATTGCACCAAACAGGGCTGTTGTAGAGGTTAAAGGAAATAATGCTTGACATAGAGGAAATACCTACTGAATCAGAAAGTGGTAGAAAACAACCAGAACTTTGAGAATGGCACTGAGGACTTAGCAAACTAAATGCACGGTGGCCTCCAGGACGGCTGAACTTAAACTGGATCTGGAAGAACAACCAAGAGTCTGCCAGAGAAGGGGAGAAAGAGTGCATTCCAGCAAGGCCTGGGGCTGCAAGAGGCATCAGCATTGTAGGAGCTATGGGCACCAGGGCCAGCATCAAGGGCAGATGAGCCCAGAGGAGGATCACGGGAGTCTTGTGCTTAATGTCGTAGCTAAGGAAAGGTGGGGGGGCCGCCCCCGAGACAGGCTCCGATGCGGTTCTGAGCTGTAACTTTGGGAGAAGTGCTACACCTTTTGCTCATCCATCCAGAAAACTGGCTGGAGCCAGGGGAGGTGGGCCCGAGAGCCAGATGAGAGGCAGCTACAATGGGACAGGGGAGAAAGGACAGCATAGAGAAAGCTTGTAGGGATGAAGCAAAACCTTCCAAGCCTCAGTTTAGAGGTCACTCTGCTGAGAAGCCTTTCCTACGTTGGCAGTTCTGAGTTAGGTACCCTTTCTCCAAAGGGCCCCTGCGGCACCACGGGCATCCCAAATCAGACCTCTTAACATGCATTTCTATAGATTCCTTCAACAGATTCATCAAGGCCTGCTGTGGGCCAGCCCCTTATTCAGCACTGGGAACACAGGGGTTAATAAGAGAGTGTCGGCCCTCTGCGGCTCTCCTCTCCGTGCTGCTGTGGCGCTTACCTGCTGAGAACAAGTAAACAAGCAGATATACAAATTCAGGTGGTACTAAGTACTATGATGAAGAATCAAATAGGGCAAGGGGATACAGAGAGATAGGTAGGCAGGGAAGGGGTCCCCAGGGCAGCTATGGTCAGCCTCTTGGAAGAGGGCCTCCTCTGATCAGACAACTGATGTAGTGGGAGAATGAGGCATGCAAAGGAAAAGCATTTCAGGCAGAGGAAGGGGCAAGCACAGCGTCTGTAAGGGCAGAACATGTTCACAGACCAGAAAGGACACTAGTGTGGCTGGGAAAGGGTGAGCAGGAGGAGGGTGTGAAGGAAATAAGGCAGGAACCAGGCAAGGACCAGATCGTGGACAGCTTTGTGCTTTCAAGTATGATGAAACTCCAGTGCAGGGTTTTAAGAAGAGTGATAGGATCTGACCCCTATTAAACTAAGACCAGTCTGGCTGACTTATGGAAAGCAGGCTATAGGCATGGCAGGTACCGAAACAAGGAGGGTGTCAGAAGGCTACTGCAGTATTCTAGATTAGAAACACTGATGGCCTGGCACTGAGTTGTTAGCAGAGGAGGTGGTCAAAATGGTCACATTTCAGATATATTTTGAAGGCACAGCTTGCTGATACATTGGGTGTGGGATGAAATAAACAAGAATCAAGTGGGAATTAAGTAGGTTTGGGGCTTGGGCAACGGGGTGAATATGGAGTGTTGCCACTTATCGAATGAGAAAGGGTAAGGAAGAGGCAGATTTGGGGGCAGGAAGAGAATGAGCATGTCAAGAGTTTCGTTTTAGACACAGCAAATCTGGGATGCCTCTTAAGTCACCAAGTGTAGACATCAAGTAGGCAGTTGGCTGTGCTCAGGGAGAGGACTGAGCTAGAAATAAAATCGGAGGCACTTCCAGCAGACAGATGCGATCTGTAAGCCTGACACAAGGTGAATTCCCTGGAGAACGAGCATAGGTGGGAAAGAGGTCTGAGGATTACACCAGCAAAGGTGACTGAGAAGAAACAGCCCAGAAAGAGGAAAAGCAGGAGAGGGTGGGGTCTTGGCAGCCAAGGAGGAGCAGAGTGCAGAAGGGAAGGGGTGGCCAGAGGTTAAGTGCTACTGAGTGGTCCAGTGAAAGAACTTCTGTGGTCCTGACAGGACCATGGGATGAAGGTCATTGTCACCGTGACAAGCAGTGTCAGTGTGTGGCAGCTAGGGGAAGCGGGGCAGAAAGAAGGAGAGAAAATAAGTCTATACAACTCCTTTGAAGAAATTTGCTATATAGGAGAGCAGAGATATGGAGCCGTGGACGGATGGCGTGTGGAATGAAGGTCAAGTGTTTTAAGAGATGCAATATTATAGCATGTTTGTATGCTTATGGGAATGATCCAGCAGAACGGGGGAAGCCCATGGGGCCAAGAAAAATATTCCTTAGGAAGAGAAGGTATAAATTCTCCAAATGGCTTGACAAGCTGAATAATTACTCAAAATGCCAATAAAAAAAAATTCTCTTTTTAAATTTCAAGAATCAGTGATTCTAGTAAATAGGTGAAGAAAATCTTAGAGGCATATATCTGTAGTTATTAGAAGTCATCCAAAGATAAAATGAAACGATATTTTTGAGAACTATTTTAACACGCAGTTTGTTTATGTCCTAAAACTGTTATTTTCTACAAATTTTTCCTTTCTAAATGACACGATACAGCTCAAGATGAAAACTCCTAACCTCATTATTTTCTACAGTTTCCATGAACAGGATGTACTCACAGGCTGCATTGATTTAGTCTGTAGAATTTGTGTCGCGCAACACAGAGTCTCCACACGTATTTTGCGGTTTCCATGTCTTCCTAGCAAATGAAATATGCATAAAGTAAATGAAAACACATTTACAACTTGATACAGAGTTTGTCGGAGAACAAGACATGACTGGGGGATATAACATCCCGACTCTTTCAAACACACCGACTCTTTCATTTTCTAATGCTGCGCCTATCATATGAAAGCTCTAATTAGGATTTAAATTAGGAAGACCAAAAACAAAAAAAATGTTCTAAGGGTATGACTCTTACACTGAATAGTTTCAGATGACTTAGAAATTTTAAAAATTTTTAAATTTTTTAAAATTATGAAAATATCAACTTGTATTTTGACAAATAGATACTGAAAGACAATTAAAAAAAAAAGCATTTGACTTGGTGACTCAACACTGCCTTTGCCAAGAGAGCAATTAACTGTGAAATAATATTTCTACAGAGGCATTCACTTAGCAATGGAAATTAATATGTTAGTACTTACTTTCTCTCCTATTTAGTCCCTTTAGTTTACTTTAAAGATCACCATACCAGATAGTATTTATTCAAGGACTCATTCATTCGACAATATTTACTGAGCAACTACTTTTTGCCAAGTGCTATTATGCAAAATGTTATTAATATTTTATGTTTTATAAAAGTACTAAATATTATAATTTTATTTTTTTTAATGTTTATTTATTTTTGAGAGAGAGAGAGTGAGAGCAAGCATGAGCAGGGGAGGGGCAGAAAGGGAGGGGGACAGAGGATCTGAACCAGGCTCTGTGTGGACAGCCCAATGCGGGGCTCAAACTCACGAATCATGAAATCATGACCTGAGCCGAAGTCAGACACTGAACCAACTGAGCCACCAAGGTGCCCCAAATATAATTTTAATGCCAACTCCCTCCCCAAACATGCACAATGAAATGCTAACTTGTTAACTTCTAGGGAAAACGTTCCAGGCAGATTCCTAGTGTTTACTCACAGTTTGAAACTGGATGGTCTCCTCTTTACTGGCCAGCTCTAATGCAAAAAAGGACTTATTGTGGGACATGTGAGCAATATCATGCCACCTACAGAATAACAAATAGAAAACAGCAATGTGAGTGTCACTAGAAGATGGAACATAGGATTTTTCCTTCTCGAGCTTGATGTGTAAGTTAATATTTGTTAATCGTCTTAAAAAGAAAACAGTTGTTTTAATCAGCTGGCATGCATCTTCTCGTTGAAGTGACAACAGCTAGTTGCAAAAAGTAAATATATGTAGACTAGGTGAAGGCAAACAGTACTTAAAAACATTAAGATCTGTCTATCCTCGTTTGCCAGATTAGTTTGATCAAAGAGGCCTCTCTGAGCTGGTTGCCAATGCCTCCTTCATTCATTCAACAAACATCCATTGTAACAATGCCCGAAATCGTGTTAGGTCCCAGGGATACTAAGATCAGTAAGGTACGGTGCTTCCCTCAAAGAAACACAGTTGGAGGGTGGGGATGAGAGAGAGAACATAGACACAAGCAAGTACCATTAAGTTTTTCAGGTAAACAAGGCACAAAGGTGGAGGAGGGGTGCTCTGAAAAGCTTCAGGGTGAAACAAAGATCAAATGCCAGGAACCCCAAGAGTGAACTACTCCGGGTGTGTTCATCAGGTTTCAAACTCTGATCCTGTATTTGCTAACTGTATTTTACCAAGTTTAGATTTTATGTATTAATATTTTATTACATAACATATAATTTTATAAAAGGGAAAAATGGATCTGAAAGAAAAATTTTACCTCTCTTCATCCTTCTCTATTACATTAGATTTATTTATCTTAAATATATTATTTTTTTTAAGAGACGGAAGGCGCAAGTGAGTGAGAAGTAGAGGGAAAGAGAGAATCCAAGAGGGGCAGAGAGAAAGAGAGAGAGAGAGAGAGAGAGAGAGAGAGAGAGAGAGAAGCGGGGCTCAAGCTCACCCAATGTGGGACTCAAACTCATGAACCATGAGATCACCATCAGCTCAGCAACTGAGCTGAAATCAGATGCTTTACGACTGGGCCACCTAGATGCTCTATCTTAAATTTATTTAATAAATAAAATTAATTTTTTGTGATTCAGTGTTTAATTGTTAAACCTAAAGATTCTCAGCATCATTATTAAAGAAGGCTATTTTAAAAATTCGTACCCAGTGAGATAAAAGAAGCTGGCTGGATGCCTCCAGTTTTCATAGGGCCCTTCGGACACTGTCAGAGTCCTGCCCTGCTGGTGCAGTCCAGATCCTTTTCTGCCCCTTGACCTCCAACTCACACTTAGAAGACTTAAATGAGCAACTGAGGGCCATGAGAGCAATTGCCAAAGGGGAGTGCTGCTGGACCGAGGGCAGGACAGTCTGGGAGTGGGTTTATGCTCCCCACACTGGGTGCACCATGGTCAAAATCACCATGGAGAATTCAGAGCCCAAAAGGCAGTAGTAAAGGAAAATAAGGAAACTAAAGGAAATAAAGGAAGGAATGTCAGCTTAGAGGAAAAAAAATCTTCAAAGGAAAACCTAGTCCTCAAGAAGAAACAGTCAGAATGGTTTTTAGAGAGCTTGAGTAGTGGGGAATTAAGTTTCTTTTAATAAAAGAAGCCATTTGCGGATGCGGAGAAAGAGGATCTCTTTTGTACTGTTGCTGGGAATGCAGACTGATGCAGCCATTCTGGGAAACAGTATGGAGGTTCCTCAAAAAATTAAAAATAGAACTACCCTACCACCCAGCAACTGCACTACTAGGTACTTACCTAAGGGATACAGGTGTGCTGTTTCGAAGGGGCACATGCACCTCCATGTTTATAGCAGCACTATCAACAATAGCCAAAGTATGGAAAGAGCCCAAATATCCATCGATGGATGAGTGGATAAAGAAGATGTGGTATATACACACAATGGAGTATTACTCGGCAATCAAAAAGAATGAAATATTGCCATTTGCAACTACGTGGATGGAACTAGAGGGTAATATGCTAAGCAAAATTAGTCAGAGAAAGACAAATATCATATAACTTCACTCATGTGAGGACTTTAAGATACAAAACAGATGAACATAGGGAAGGAAAGCAAAAATAATATAACCAGGGAGGGGGACAAAAACATAAGACACTCTTAAACACGGAGAACAAACAGAGGGTTACTTGGAGGGGTTGTGTTGGGGGGGGG
>NW_024412396.1:61338011-61358878 GCF_014898765.1 Herpailurus yagouaroundi
AGCTCACCCAATGTGGGACTCAAACTCATGAACCATGAGATCACCATCAGCTCAGCAACTGAGCTGAAATCAGATGCTTTACGACTGGGCCACCTAGATGCTCTATCTTAAATTTATTTAATAAATAAAATTAATTTTTTGTGATTCAGTGTTTAATTGTTAAACCTAAAGATTCTCAGCATCATTATTAAAGAAGGCTATTTTAAAAATTCGTACCCAGTGAGATAAAAGAAGCTGGCTGGATGCCTCCAGTTTTCATAGGGCCCTTCGGACACTGTCAGAGTCCTGCCCTGCTGGTGCAGTCCAGATCCTTTTCTGCCCCTTGACCCCCAACTCACACTTAGAAGACTTAAATGAGCAACTGAGGGCCATGAGAGCAATTGCCAAAGGGGAGTGCTGCTGGACCGAGGGCAGGACAGTCTGGGAGTGGGTTTATGCTCCCCACACTGGGTGCACCATGGTCAAAATCACCATGGAGAATTCAGAGCCCAAAAGGCAGTAGTAAAGGAAAATAAGGAAACTAAAGGAAATAAAGGAAGGAATGTCAGCTTAGAGGAAAAAAAATCTTCAAAGGAAAACCTAGTCCTCAAGAAGAAACAGTCAGAATGGTTTTTAGAGAGCTTGAGTAGTGGGGAATTAAGTTTCTTTTAATAAAAGAAGCCATTTGCGGATGCGGAGAAAGAGGATCTCTTTTGTACTGTTGCTGGGAATGCAGACTGATGCAGCCATTCTGGGAAACAGTATGGAGGTTCCTCAAAAAATTAAAAATAGAACTACCCTACCACCCAGCAACTGCACTACTAGGTACTTATCTAAGGGATACAGGTGTGCTGTTTCGAAGGGGCACATGCACCTCCATGTTTATAGCAGCACTATCAACAATAGCCAAAGTATGGAAAGAGCCCAAATATCCATCGATGGATGAGTGGATAAAGAAGATGTGGTATATACACACAATGGAGTATTACTCGGCAATCAAAAAGAATGAAATATTGCCATTTGCAACTACGTGGATGGAACTAGAGGGTAATATGCTAAGCAAAATTAGTCAGAGAAAGACAAATATCATATAACTTCACTCATGTGAGGACTTTAAGATACAAAACAGATGAACATAGGGAAGGAAAGCAAAAATAATATAACCAGGGAGGGGGACAAAAACATAAGACACTCTTAAACACGGAGAACAAACAGAGGGTTACTTGGAGGGGTTGTGTTGGGGGGGGGATGGGCTAACTGGGTAAGGGGCATTAAGGAATCTACTCCTGAAATAATTGTTGCACTATATGCTAACTAACTTGGATGTAAATTAAAAAAATAAACAAATAAATGTTTTAAATAAATAAATAAATAATAAAAATAAGAGGCCATTTAACTCAGTGGTTAATCTGTGGAGAATCTGAGTTTAAGTGGAGAATCTGAGTTCTTGGTTACGCCAGTTTATAATTGGGTGACCTTAGACAAATCACTCCATTTTTCTAAGGCTCAATTAAACCATGTGGAAAGTGGTGGTAGTACCATCTACTCAGAGTTGTAAAGATCACATGAAAAAATACACAGAGAGCACTCAGCACAGAACCTGGCTCATGACAAGCACTCAATAAATAGTAAATACAAAGGAACCCAGAACCAAAACTGATATAATGTTTTACTGCTCTACAAAAACAATATAAACTTTTAAATTTTCGTCAAGAATAGAATCAAAGTTAAAAAAAAAAAAAAAAACAGAATCAAAGTAAATAGAAAATAGAATCTCTGAATAATACTGGAACTATTTCTATGAAATGACACTTTGGATTTTCTAGGGTATGAATTTTAAGGAATGAAAAGGCAGGGATTGAATAACATGGTCTAATTGGCTATCTTCAAGATAAATTCAAATACAGAATACCGAAAGGGAAATTTAAGCCACCTGCAATTTCATTGTTTGAAGTTGGCCACTATTAGCACATTGCTATAGATCCTCTCGCTATAAACCTTCTAAGATTTCCACAAATGAATAGCATCACGTTTTTATAATCAGGAAAAAAATGAACATTATAAAAAGTAACTGAACTTTGCTTAACCAAAAAAAAAAAACAAACAAAAAAAACACACACACACACAAAAAGAAAGAAATTTGCTTAGATGCTAGTATTTTAGGAATTTTAGTGCATGACTAGAATCAGAGAAAGGCCCAGATTTTCCACAAAAAGACAGTCCTAGAATCTAGAGCTGAAATTAAAAACTCACATCAAAACAAAAAACAGCCTCCATTTGGTAAGAAAGGGGTCACCCACCTTTAAGCATTTCATAAGTAGGCCATTATTATAAGCACTGTTTTCCACACATTTGGTTTTGAAGAAAGTGGCTTATAAAAGAAGCAATGCAGTCAGGTGTTATTTTATTCTAGGAGGGGCATATTTCCATTTCCTAATGAGACCCAGGGTGAGATTTGTGGGCATTATTACTAGTATATGTACTAAAAACTATCACCAAGAGGAGCTGCAGAAAAGTGCAAAGGATGTAAGCAAAGTACCTAAATATCACAGGAGGCCTTCCATTCTTGTGTTTCACAAAGATGCCTTCAAGACATGCTCCAATGGATATGTCACTGCCTTGGCTATCCTGAAACGAGAAAGCACAGAAAGAAGCATTTGGGCAGCAGGTGCATGAGAAGTGTGACAATGAACCCAGCTTAGCAGATGCTCAGAAGACCTACATGGAGGGCAAAGTCTGAAAGGTTTAAAGGAATCACCTTGTCAAATAGGTATGAAAAGAGGACAAACCGGGCTCCTCAAAGAACCCATTTTCAAGAGCATTTCAAAGAACAAATTGCAAAACAGGAGTGTGTTTTACTAAGAAATTTTGGTCACAGGACCTCAGCTTTCCGGTTTCCAGACTTTCCCATGCCTCCCGCCTCTGCATCACAGGGTGTCCCCAGGTCTCCCCACTGTCCTCTGAGCTCCTGAGATCGACGGGGAGAGCCCCAGCCTTCATGCCATACTCACCTTTGCGGGGTAGCTCTCTTCTCCATAGCCGTCCATCCTCTCTACCTCCTGCATGTACAGCATTTCAGCATCAGGAGCCGTGAGCCTTCTGCAACCCAAAAGATGTGAGGTTGATCACAGAACCAAAAATGGGGGTGGGGAGGAGGCGTTGTTGAAAAACTACATAATCAATTTGGCATAAGATATTTACAAACATTTCAAATTTTTAAGCATACCAGAAATTACTTCAACCGACCCATCAACATCGATTGAAAGTCAACTACACGCACAGCACTCTGCTGAACGCTGAGGGTTATAAAGATCCCATCCCTATACTTCGGGCAGGCCAGGGGGACGTGGGGCGTCAAACTCCCTAAAAAGTCTTCACTGAAAGCTGGAATTGATTTGAAAACACTAAGTAACTGCTTATTATCCAAAATATCAGGCAATACTAAGCATCGTGTGCTAAATGCCAAGCGATAAGTGTTAGAAGATGGTAATCCTTTTCCAGGGCAGTTACAAGGGTGGGCAGGAAGGCAGTGTGGGTAAAGAAGGTTCTCAACTGCATGGAGGCTTGTCCCCCACCCCAGCCTCATCTGCTGTTCTTCCAGCATCCATAAGGCATCCCACCCTGCAACCAAGCCATGATGTTCTCTCATGCTGGCCTCTGCACATGCTGATCCGTCTTCCTGGCACAACCGTCACTCACCTGTGCACCTGATCAATCCCTAACAGCCTTCAAGAATCGGCCTACGTATCACTCCTTTGTCACCTGCTGTGATATCCCTGAGTCTAAATCAGATGCCCCTGCTCCATCCATTCAGACCCACCACATTCTATGCACACCTCCCCCACTGCACTCATATCACACTGTTAGTTTATAATTACTATTCCAATGCCCACCCCTTAAGACTCCAAAGCAGGGAATACATCCTTTGATGGCAGCTAATTGTTCTATTTATCTTCATGCCACAGCATCCAGCTTCATACAGAATAATAGTACTAAACTATCTTTTAAAAAGATGCACAAACAAGGGGCGCTTGGGTGTCTCAGTCGGTTAAGCGTCCGACTTCGGCTCAGGTCATGATCTCACCATTTGGGAGTTCGAGCCCCGCATCAGGCTCTGTGCAGCCTGCTTGGGATTCTGTGTCTCCCTCTCTCTACTCCTCCCCCGCTCGCACTCTGTCTCTCTCTGTCTCTCTCTCTCTCTCAAAAATAAATAAAGATTAAAAAAATTAAAAAAAAAAAGATGCACAAATGAGTACATGAAAGTAACAAAAGATAGGGTGATAAGTGCCTGAGGGATGAATTATGCTGGCAGAAAGAAAAGGTTTATTTGGGACAGCAAAAAGTGAAGCCAGAAAGGCAGGATGTGACCAAGTCTTTAATCCCAGGGCTAATGAACTCAGGCTAGTGGAAAGCCAGAAAAGACTCATGAGCACTTGGGAAGGCAAGGAGGGGAGATGAAAAGAAAGTGGTGTTTTAAGAAGATTGATCTTGGGGTGCCTGGGTGGCTCAGTCGGTTAAGCGTCTGACTTCAGCTCAGGTCATGATCTCAGTTTGTGAGTTCAAGCCCAGCATTAGACTCTGTGCTGACAGCACAGAGCCTGGAGCCCACTGAGTTCTGTGTCTCTCCCTCTCTCTCTGCCCCTCCCCTGCCCCTGCTCACTGTCTCTCTCTCTCCCTCTCAAAAGTAAATAAATATTTAAAGAAAAAATTTTTTTTAAAAAGAAGATTGGTCTCTAGTGAGCAACTCTATGGATTTGAGTGGGAAGAGACTAAAGGCAAAAGGTTATTTTTAATGGGAGGGGATGAACAATAGGTTATAATTAGATACACCTGGGTTCAAATCCCGTCTTTACCACATGTAACTTTGGGCAAGTTATTTACTCTTTTTGAGCTTGGTTTTTTCAGTCTGTAAAAACAGAATATCATTTACCTTAAAGAGTGGTTATAAGAGCGTAATGTTATCTAACATACCTGGAACTATGTAGCATTCGGTTGAGAGTAAGACCTAGCATTCTCCAGGGGAGGATTTTTTTCTTTTTCTTTTTTTTTTTTTAATTTTTTTAACGTTTATTTTTGAGACAGAGACAGAGCGTGAGTGGGGGCAGAGAGAAAGGGAGACACAGAATCCAGAGCACAATCCAGGCTCTGAGCTGTCAGAGCCAGATGTGGGGCCAGAACTCACGAACTGCAAGATCATGACCTGAGCCGAAGTCAGACACTTAACCGACTGAGCCACCCAAGTGCCCCATGGGGGAGGATTTTTCTTACACACAACACATACAGGTTCACTACCAAATGAGGCCATTATTTACCCACATGCATGGGCCAGGGCAAGAAACACAGCTCATGGTACAGATTGCCCAGAAGACAGAGATACAGTTTCCAAAGGTATACTGGGGGGTAACTCTACATGGGCTGCCATCACAATAGGAAACAAGTCTCCCTAATCTTGCATTAACCCACATGAGCCTAGGTCACCACCGAAACCTTTACTATATGGAGTAAAGAAGTGGCACCCTTCAGTGACTGGCTGCTTTCAATGTTCTCAGCTTCCTCACTGATAACCATGGACAGTAAATGAATTAACACAGGGAAGTGATTAGAACAGCACTTGGCACACTGAGTGCAATGGAACGCTGGCTCCCCAGAGCAGAAGTAGTGGCTGCAGCAGCACGAAAGCTCCAAGTTTTAACCGTGTCAATACGTATATCATAGTCAACCCGGCTTTGCTTCCACACGATTTCCATTTCTTATCTTTTAGTGTTACCTGTATTTCTGATGCAGTAAGGCCACTTTTTGGGTTGCTTCTTCCAATACTTTTTCATCTTGTAACCACCCCTGAAGAAAATACACTGCAGTAAGTATGTAAACAAGCCACCGAAATTTCTTCAGAGGAATCACCGCTAGTCCTGTCACTAGCAGGCAAAATTCGGACTAGTATCAGCATGCGGGAGATTTGCTTAAGTATGTGATCAAGATCCTTCTAAGGAATGAAGTAGCTTGTGCTCAGGAGCCAAAACACCCGCCCCGCCTTCTCAGTTCATCCCGGAGAAGGTCTCAGCTGAGTTATTTCAGGTTGGCAACATCACCCATCAGCCAGTTCTGAGTCCAGCACAACGACAACATCTTGTGTGTTCCCCGACTGGCTGTGTAGACACTCAGAAGAGCATCATAACACCTCCCGTAGTTGTTCCAATGTGGTTTTCCTGTCAATCACATCAGTAGTGACTTTAAAAAGCAGACAGCAGGGGCGCCTGGGTGGCGCAGTCGGTTAAGCGTCCGACTTCAGCCAGGTCACGATCTCGCGGTCTGTGAGTTCGAGCCCCACATCAGGCTCTGGGCTGATGGCTCAGAGCCTAGAGCCTGGAGCCTGTTTCCGATTCTGTGTCTCCCTCTCTCTCTGCTCCTCCCCCGTTCATGCTCTGTCTCTCTCTGTCCCAAAAATAAATAAACGTTGAAAAAAAAAAAAAAAAGCAGACAGCAGTGTCTTCTTGCCATCTACTTTTTACACTGCTGCTGAGAAGCCAAATTCATTCCCACATCACTGAGAGGTTTCGAGCCTTCGGTTAAAAGCAAAACCTCCGTGGTGTTCCTCAGAAGTTGGAAGTGAATCCCTCTCTTAGACTCACACCCAAACACAAAACAAATCTCTCTGGCTGCAGCCCAGTGACTGCACCCCTTCCATTTCTGTGGGTTTACAACGACCAGTAAGACTACAAAGGAAAGCACTTCCACTTGAGTTGTTTATGAGGCAATTGATTTTTTTAAACACTATTCCAGCCCAGTAAATCCACCATATGGACTTTGTTTTGGGGATTATTAAAGGATGTGGAAATAAACGATTTATAAAAAGCCCAATGTTGAAAGAAGTCTTACCACAGGAAACAAGGCAAATTTCTGAAGGAAGTCCTGGGATTCATACTGATCAAAGTCACCAAAATCGGCTGTACAAAATGACAAATATGCACATTAGTTATGTTTAATTTGCAAAGTAAAACATGTACAACCAAGTGCAATATGCAGTATATAGATGGTATGCTTATGACTTAGAAGGCAAATGTGCCTTACAGCTGCTATCCAGTATATGTTTTAAATAGTCTTTTTAAAAATATTAATGGGGTGGCTCAGTCGGTTAACTGTCTGACTTTGGCTCAGGTCACGAGCTCACAATTTGTGAGTTTGAGCCCCGCGTTGAGCTCTGTGCTGACAGCTCAGAGCGTGGAGCCTGTTTTAGATTCTGTGTCTCCCTCTCTCTCTGCCCCTCCCCTGCTCATGCTCTGTCTCTCTCTCTCAAAAATAATAAATGTAACATTAAAAATATATATATTATTTATTATTTAATATAATATATATATTAGGTAGATTCATGTGTCTTAAACTTGGAAAAATACCTACAAATAAAGGGAAAAAATAAGTTACAAACTAAATGTATCATGATCTCATTTTTATGAATAACAAACAAAAGCTACCCTGTAATCACGTGTGCTTACTTATGCACTGGAAGATATCAGAAAGAAACCAAACTGGTTATAGCAGTGATCACCTCTAGGAAATGAAATTAGATCACTTGAACATGTTACAGCAAGATGTGTCTGCTTTAGAAATTTTTAATTGTTAAAAAAAAGAAATGATAGTTCTGCAAAGACCTTATGAAAACCTTTCTTTTAAACTTTTTTTTTTAATGTTTATTTAATTTTGAGACAGAGAAAGACAGAGCACAAGCAGGGAAGGGACAGAGAGAGAGAGAGAGAGAGAGAGAGAGGGAGGGAGACAGAGAATCTGAAGCAGGCCCCAGGCTCTGAGTTGTCAGCACACAGCCCAACGCGGGGCTCGAACTCACGACCTGTGAGATCACGACCTGAGCCGAAGCTGGACACACAACCAACTGAGCCACCCAGGCGACCCATGAAAAACTAACTCTTAAAGCCAAAGATGATATTTAGGAAGATTCCAAGTACCTTGAAAAGGAATATGGCTCCATGTGTATCAGACATGTGTTTGTCTAGAAATGATACGTCTCCATACCTTCTAATATCTGAAGGGACTTTATTAAAGATTCTTCTGGTTAAGTTTCAATTCCCAAAATTAATGCCAATTATCATTTGAAATAATGACCCATCAGAAGTCTTCCCAAAATATATACATGCATGTAAATACGTGTTGATTAGACATGGGAAACAGAACAGAATGACACAATCCAAAAACACTTACGAAATGCAAAGCTTTATCTGTTATGATTGACAATGCTCTATAATCCAGGACAACTGCTTAAGAAACCAAATAAATGACGTCTGCTAAAAGTATAAGCGTTAATGTAACTACATCAACCTCACTGTTTGCCTGATCTTTCTTCCTAAAATATTAGCTAGCTACAGATAAAGTCCTTGCACTGGAGGAATACACAGCATATTACATGCTGTGTGTGTGTGTGTGTGTGTGTGTGTGTGTGTGTGTGTGTGTGTGTTTTCTCTGTTTTTGGTTGCTCTGTTGATATAGGCTAACATGCTTCACCTCCAGAAGTCTCATATTTCACGAAAGGTATCCAAATTTATTTTTTCCTGCAAGAAAACTAATTTCACTAACACCACTATAGGAAGTCAGTTATTTTAAGAATCCTTTGTTGTTTTTGTTATAACACACATTTTTTTAAAGATTCTTTTTTTTAAGTTATCTCCACACCTAATGTGGGGCTCAAAATTACAACCCTTAGATCAAGAGTCACATGCTCCACTGACTGAGCCAGTCAGGCATCCCTGTTACAACATACATTTCAATCTGATATATCCATTACATCATCGATTGCCATTATTTACCTTGAACAGCTAAGCCGGCTAGCTGAATTGCTTGTTCTAATGTACAAGGAATGTTTCCTTCCAAGATATCTTTCTTCAGCTGCAGATAATACTGGTACCTATAAAAAATGTCAATTAAAAAAAGTCAGTATCAATATTACCTCCAATTGAGACACAATACATTTTACAATAATTTGGTAGAAGAGCAAAAACTAGTCAAAGAAAACCTTAACCCCAGATGGTTTCAAAAAATGACAAGAATGTCCTTGACCATATCTACACCTACACATACATATACGTGCCTGTACGCGTGCACGCGCGCGCACACACACACACACACAATGTAATCAATTTGTTGAATCACTTATCCTTAACTGTAGTTATTTCAAAGCTACAACCACTCAGATGACTGGTTGCCTTTCCAATGCCCTGTAAAACAGTTCCTAAGTTTTGTTCTGTTTAGTTGGAGAAACAGAGAATCCATGACCAATCATTACTTTAAAAACCTTGACTAGTCAGAAAGAGAAATCAAGGAATCAACCCCATTTACAATTGCACCAAAAACCATAAAATACCCAGGAATAAACCCAACCAGACAGGTGAAAAACCTACACAATGAAAACTATAGAAAGCTTATGAAAGAAATTGAAAAAGACACAAAAAAATGGAAAAAGATTCCATGCTCCTGGATATGAAGAACAAATATTGTTAAAATGTCAATACTACCTAAAGCAATCTACATATCCAATGCAATCTCTATCAAAATAACACGAGCATTCTTCACAGAGGTAGAACAAACAATCCTAAAATTTGTATGGAACCAGGAAAGACCCCAAATAGCCAAAGCAAACCTGAAAAATAACACCAAAGCTGGAGGCATCACAATCCCAGACTTCAAGCTGTATTACAAAGCTGTCATCATCAAGACAGTATGGTACTGGCACAAAAACAGACACATAAATCAATGGAACAGAATAGAGAACCCAGAAATGGACCCACAAACATATGGCCAACTAATCTTTGACAAAGCAGGAAAGAATATCCAATGGAAAAAGACAGTCTCCTCGGCAAATTGTGTTGGGAAAACTGCACAGCAACATGCAGAAAAATGAACCTGGACCACTCTCTTACACCATACACAAAAATAAACTCAAAATGGATGAAAGACCTAAACGTAAGGCAGGAAGCCATCAAAATCCTAGAGGAGAAGACAGGCAACAACATCTTCGACCTCGGCTGCATAACTTTTTTTTTTTAAGTTTTAAAAAATTATTTATTGAGAGAGAGAGAGAGAGAGAGAGAGACAGAGAGAGAACCAAGGGGAAGGGCAGAGACAGAGGGGGACAGAGGATCCGAAGCAGTCTCTGTGCTGACAGAAGAGAGCCAGCAGAGAGCCTGATGCAGGGTTCAAACCCACAAACTAGGAGATCATGACCTATGCCAAAATCAGACGCTTAGCTGATTGAGCTACGCAGGTAGGTGCCCCTTGGCCACAGCAACTTCTTACTTGACATGTCTCCAAAGGCAAGGGAAACAAAAGGAAAAATGAACAATTGGGACCTCATCAAGATAAAGAGCTGCACAGAGAAAGAAATAATCAGCAAGACAAAAAGGCAACTGATGGAATGGGAGAAGATATTTACAAATGACATATCAGATAAAGGGTTAGTATCCAAAATCTATAAAGAACTTATCAAACTCAACAAACAAAAAACAAATAATCCAGTGAAGAGAGGGCAAAAGACATGAATAAACACTTTTCCAAAGAAGACATCAAGATGGCTAAGAGACACATGAAAACATGCTCAACAATCATTCATCATCAGGAAAATACAAATCAAAACCACAATGAGATACCACCTCACACCTGTCAGAATGGCTAAAATTAACAACTCAGGCAACAACAGATGTTGGCGAGGATGCAGAGAAAGAGGAACCTTTTGCACTGCTGGTGGGAATGCAAACTGGTGCTGCCACTCTGGAAAACAGTAGGGAGGTTCCTAAAAAATTAAAAATAGAACTACCCTACGACCCAGCAATTGCACTACTACGTATTTATCCAAAGAATATAGGACCTCTGTTTCAAAGGAGCGCACACACCCCAACGTTTATAGCAGCACTACTGACAATAACCAAAGTATGGAAAGAGCCCAAATATCCACCAACTGATGAATGGATAAAGAAGCAGCAGGGTGTGTGTGTGTGTGTGTGTGTGTGTACACATACATTTATGTATATGTATACATACACATGCATACATGTATGTATGTATACATATGTGTGTATACATACGTGTGTGTGCGTGCAGTGTATACACACACACACATAATGGAATATTATTCGGTGATCAAAAATAATGGAATCTTGGGGCGCCTGGGTGGCCCAGTCAGTTAAGCATTCGACTTCAGCTCAGGTCATGATCTCACGGTCTGTGAATTCGAGCCCCACGTCAGGCTCTGTGCTGACAGCTCAGAGCCTGGACCCTACTTCAGCTTCTGTCTCCCCCTCTCCGTTTGCTCCTTTACTCATTCTCTGTCTCTGTCTTTCTCTCTCAAAAATTAATAAATGTTAAAAAAATAAAAAAAAAATAATGAAATTCTTGCCATTTGCAACAACATGGATGGAACTAGAGTGTTTATGCTAAGCGAAATAAGTCAGTCAGAGAAAGACAAATATCATGTGACTTCACTCATGTGGAATTTAAGATACAAAACAGATGAACATAAAGGAAGGGAAACAAAAATAATATAAAATAAGGGAAGAGGACAAACCATAAGAGACTCTTAAATACAGAGAACGAACTGAGGGTTGCTGGAGGGGTTTTGGGTGGGGGGATGGGCTAAATGGGCAAGGGGCATTAAGGAGGACACTTGTTGGGAGGAGCAATGGGTACTCTATGTAAGTGATGAATCACAAAAGTCTATTCCTGAAATCATTATTATCTATATGTTAACTTGGTTGTAAATTAAAAATAATAATAATATAAATAAAAATTAAAAAATAAGAACCCTGACTAGTAACCTGGTAAGATAAGACTTTGGTAGAAGTTACTACTTATTCTGATGGAAGTTCCCTACCCTAGGAAGTAAAGCCAAAAGAAAATGCTTCCTGATATTTCAGACCAGGCTTATATTAAAATATTTTGAAGAAATCCCCAAAAGAATAGCATCATAGCTTTCTTAATACTCTTGTAATGTGGGTTTACTTCTGTTTACACTTTCAATATACAGGGCACTAGTTACCAGCACAAGCTTTAGTCAAGCAGACCTAGGTTAAATTCCAGCTCCCCAATGTAGCAGTTTGAATGAACAAGGGCAAGTCATAACCTGTGGCTTTAACTTATCACCAATAAAGGGGCACCTGGGTGCCTCAGTTGGTTAAGCATCTGACTCCTGATTTCAGCCTCAGATCATGATCTCATGATTCTTGGGACAGAGCCCTGAGTCAGAACCTGATTGGGATTCTCTCTCTCCCTCTCTCTTTGCCCCTCCTCTGCCTCTCCCACTCTCTCTCCCTCAAAATAAGTAGACTTTAAATAAGTAAAATAAAATAAATTATCACCAGTAAAATAAGAGTACTATCGCCCATTCACAAGGTTGAGCATATGAAGCCAATTAACAGTTATTTCATCTATAACCACTACTCCATTTTGATAAAGCTCTACAGTGAAGATTTATGCTGCTTTCCTTTGAGTTATTCATTTCACTGGTAATTACGAGGGCCTACTATGCGCCAAGCATTGTTCTAGATGCTGGGAATACAATGTTGAATGAAGATACACCAACTCCCTGCCAGTATAGTCTGTAGAGCCATCTTGAATCCAGAATCTCTTCCGGGTTTGGCATCTGTGAATGCAACCTGGTCACGTTTGAATTCCCCTCAGAGCCCACCCCTTTAATCACTTCATATGTTTCCTAACATCATCCATTTTTATTTTAGCTAGCTGTGAAGTCTCCATTCTTTGTTACAAAAAACACCATCCATTCGGATAAGAATTTAGATCCACCTTATCCTGTCCACCTGCTAGTGGTAAGTAGCAGAACCCATAGATTTCCTTCAACAAACAAACAGAATGCTGGTAGCTCTGGGATCTTGTCAAAGAAGAAAACTTCAAACCTTCTACTAGGCAGCTCCATTCCGAAGCCTATTTAAAGAAGATCGTATTTAGAGAAGTCTATCTATTGAACATGCCAGCCACATACCCCACTCTAAATACTCTAGGTGCTTTCCTTAAAACCAAATCGCTGGAAAGCAACACACCTGCACCAAATTAGCTTAGTCTTCCACAGAAAGGCACACATTTTTTTGCCTTGTGTCACACTTTTCTATTTTAAGAGTCGATTCCTCCACAGTTGCTCTAAATTGTTCATTGCTGGTTCAATGTCTTCTACACAAAATCCCACCTGAAAATTTCCTTTTGAATGATATACCAAGAAAATCTGTCATGTTTGCAAACTGATATGTTTTGTTTTGTTCTGTTTTGTTTTATCAGATGATGGATGATGGAACTCAGATAATTCCTTCTTTTGCCTTGACTGCCATGGAGCTCAGAGCTAAACTCCAGGCACAGCCAGTCACTGCTTCCCCTCTCCTTCCCTTCCTAACCACTTGCTCCACCTGTTTAATAACAACCACCTTGTACTCAGGCACAGCTGAAGCTCAGAGATTAAATAATATGCAGAGATTAAATAATACCGCAAAGGTAGGCTGAGTCGAGTTTGAATCTCAGTCAGAATGACCCCAAAGTGCGTGTTTTTGACTGTCACAAATCTCCAGTGAAGAATTTTCCTAGTATTTTTATCCTATTTCTTTAGTTGTTTTTTTTTTTTTGTTTGTTTTTGTTTTTTTTTTTTTAATATTAGACTCCATATGAATACAATGGTTGAGAGCAAGGACTGAGAAGTCAGCCTGCTTGAGTTTAAATCTCAGTTCCACCACATACTGGGAGTGTGACCTTGGGCAAGATATTTATTTAGCCTTTCTGTGCTTTGGTTTCCTCATCTACAAAATGGATAATAATACCTACTCTGTAAGATTTGTTGTGCGGAGGAAGTGAATGATTAAGTATAAAGTACTTGGGACAGTGCCTGACATATAGTAAGAAAGGTAAGTGGTTGCTTTTACTATTATCTTTCATCGTATTGTCCTTAAAATCCTTTAATGGAAGCAAGCAGTGTGTGCACATGTGTACATATGCATATATATGTATATACCCATATATATGTGTGTATATGTATGCATGTATGTATATATTTAAGTATTTACTTAAAAGGAAAGGACCAAGAAATTTTACTTCAAAGGTTATTACCACTTCTATTAACACTTTTTGTTAAAATTATAATATGCTGGTGAGGCTAAGGATGATTTACAAATCTCTTCTTTCAGTATTTACTGCAAAAAGAATAATTAAAAAACAACACAGTAATAAAATGTAACATGCAAACTTTTATTCCTTACAAACAGTTCTGAATTAAAGAAACTGCACATCTTAATTCTAAACAAGTGTTCTATAAATTTGCCCAAAGCCAAAATACTAATTAAAATAGACGTTTCATCTCAACCTTATGCACTTAATCAACTTTCTAATATAAAATACTTTTATACAAGAAATATTACATGAAACAATTATAATAAATTAGGTTGCCCCATTTTGCCCAACAGATATTTCAGTATATAAAGAGGCAGTCTTTTCCTTCACCTTTTTTTTAAAGTTTATTTTGAGAATTTATTTTAAAGTTTATTTGAGAGAAAGAGCACATGTGCACGCACAAGCGGAGCAGGGGCAGAGAGAGGGAAAGAATTCCAGGCAGACTCCGCACCATCTGCCTCGAGCCCGATGCAGGGCTCAAACTCACGACCTGTGAGATCATGACCTGAGCCGAAATCAAGAGTGAGGTACTCAACCAACCGGGCCACCAGGTGCCCTCCCCACCCACATTTATTTTAGGTTTATTTATTTCCTTCACTTGTTTTTCTTAGGCTAGTATTAGAAGGCTAACGTGTCGGTAATGGCATTTTTAAGTTTTATTATGGAAATTCTGAAACACATATACAGAAAACAAGTCCCAGTAAACCCACGCATCCTTATCATGCAGCCTCAATCATCACTTTATCCATACTGTTTCCTCTACATTCTCCCCTTCCCCACCCAAGTGCTTTAAATCAAATCCCAGATATATCATAGCACCTACAGGTACTTTAGTACATATTCCTAAAAGATAAGCTTTAAAAAAAAAAAAAGCCACATTTTTAACATAACCAACAAAATGAGCAATAGTGCCTTAAAGCTACCCAATATCCAGTCCACATACAATTTTTGTGATTGCTTCAAAAACATATTTTTTTTTTGAAGATTTTACTTAAGTAATCTCTACATCCAACATGGGGCTTGAACTTACAACCCTGAGATCAAGAGTTGCATGCTCTACCAACTGAGCTAGCCAGGTGCCCCTCAAAAATGTATTTTTACAGTTTCTTTATTTTTACTTTTTTTTATTTTTAATTTTTTTGTTTATGTATTTTTGAGAGAGAGACACGGCACGAGTTGGGGAGGGGCAGAGAGGAAAACACAGAATCTGAAGCAGACTCCAGGCTCTAAGCTGTCACCACGGAGCCCAATGCAGAGCTCAAACCCATGAATCACCAGACCATGACGTGAGCCTAAGTCAGACACTTAACCCACTCAGCCACCCAGGTGCCCCTACAGATCTAAACAGGTTCACAGATTACACTGAATTGACTTTTTTTTTTTTTAATTTTTATTTTAGAGATAGAGCACAAGCAGGGAGATGGACAAAGAGAGAGAATCTCAAGCAGGCTCCACACTCAGTGCAGAGCCTGATGCAGGGCTCGATCCCAGGACCCTGGGATCATGACCTGAGCCGAAATCAGAATCGGACGCTCAACCAACTGAGCCACCCAGGTGCCCTAATTGGATTGACATTTCTAAATCTCTCTTAATTTTAAAAAGAAAAACTCCTTCTCTTTATTTTCATGTTATTTGTATTCGAAATGGTATGATGTGTCAAGTAGAATTCCCTACATTCTGGGTTTATCTGATTGCACTCTTGTAGGGTCATTTAACATGTTCATCTATTCTCCAATTTCTCCTGCGAACTGTTAGATATAGAGCTGTGTTGTCTAACAGAAACTTCTGCAGTGATAAAGATGATATATATCTGTGCTGTCCAATATGGTAGCCTTTAGCCACATGCGGCTACTGAGTACTTAAAATGTGGCTAGTGTAGTGTGACTGAGGAACTGAGAAAGGGCTCAGGCGGCTAAGCATCCATCCGACTCTTGATTTCTGCTAGGGTCATGATCGCATGGTTCAGGAGTTTGAGGCCCACATTGGGCTCTGTGCTGACAGCACGTGGCCTGCTTGGGACTCTCTCTCTCTTTCTCCACCTCTCTGCCCCTTCCCCACTCACATTCTCTCTCTCTCTCAAAATAAATAAATAAAATTTTTAAAAAACAACATGAATCAGCTAAGGGTAGAACCAGTTTTACCCTTTTGCTGCCAGAATACGAATGTGATAGCTAGAACTTCTCTAGAATTATTTGACAAGGATATCTCCCAGTGAATGGAAAGAACACACCAAGGATGGCAGTACAGAAAGAGAGAAAGAGCATGGGTCCCTGAAGACTTTGTGGAACAGCAGAAGCTCTGCATGGCTGACCTCTGGACTTATTTAACAAGTGAAAGATATTTAGGGTTTTTGGTCACATGTTGCCAAACTTAATCCTTACTGGTACAACTTCTCTACCAGGTTCTCCTATACATAATCAATGTGCACTCCTACTGACTCAATCTACCAGGCCTTAGTCCTTCCTACAGCTAATGCCTTTGTTCAGGTCCACATTCTAGACTAATGTCTGGATCGTGGCGTATACATTCCTAACTGGTCTCCTAACTATATAGTCTTGCCACCTCTAAGCTACCTTCCGTGACAGGTGATGTTGGTAAAATACTAATGTCATCATCCCATTCTGTAAAAATTCGAAAATGTCTTTCCCCATTGTACCATGACCTTATGACTAGGACATTCCTATTTTTCAAATCTCCTCTCCCCTCTCTAGGTAATATCTGAAATTTCCTGAAAACACCAGAGGCTTTCATTCTCTCCCCTACTCTGCACCAGCTATTCCCTCTAACTGGAAAATTCCTTCTAAAGTCAAGTGAAAAGTCAACTTCTTTACTTGCCTGCTCCAGTTCCTTGGTGCCCCACCCCTAGGAATCTTCTGTTTTAATGAAAGCATTTATCATCATAATATACTGTAATTGTTTATTTACATGGGCTGTTGCTTCCAGACTCCAGTCACTCCTCCAGGGCAGGATTAAAGCCTAGTCACTTGTATACTCGTCTCCCACAGAGCTCTGACATCATACCATATTACATTTTCACTAAATGTTTAAATAAATGAGTCATTGATCAGTTGCTGTTTTTCCTCCTGGCTTCTACTTCTCTCGTCAACATTCCTATCTCAGGTCACTTTTACAGTCAGTGCATGTTTATTATCCCTACTACCTGATTCTTGCTTCTTAGGTTTCATATCTTCTTCCGATAATTAACTGGCAAACTCAGTACTCAGAGAGAACATTACACAAACACAGGGCAGTACCAGGTTCTTATGTACAGGGTACCGTGTTAGATACTGTGCGAAAGGTAAAGCTAAAGAACACTTACAGGTTTAAAATCCAAGAAAAAGATAAGATATGTACACAAAGAACTATAACGAAAGGCTGTAACAACTGCCATCTTAACACAAGTACAAGCAAATTGTAGGACAGTCTGGAAAAGGCAAAAGCTCATTCCAGGCCAAGGGTCGCAGAAACTTCATGGAGGAGGTGCCTTTTGAACTGAAATTCAGAAGACAAATAGGATTCCACTACATAAATAAGGAAGATCTAGGACCCAAAGATGAAAAGGCATGCGGCATGTTCTGGGCACTAGAAGTAGTCCAGCTCGGCTGAAAAGTAATGTTAAATGGGGTTCAAAAGATAAGGTAGTAGTGGATTTTGGAGAACTCTGAAAGGCAGACTCATGAATCCAAATTTTATTCCTTGTTTTTTATTCAAGGAAAAAAAAATGCAGTTCCTCCATCCCACTCCTTAATATGACCTTCCCTCTCTACCTCTGTCCTTTCTAAGTGAACTTACCGGCCTCTTCCACCCTGGACACGCTCCCCCTCCCAACTACCTACAGACTATAGCTACTGAAGTCAAAGAACTGTAAGAACCCCTCTGCACATCTGCACATTTCCCTGAGGGATGAAGACAGATTCCGCGACTTTTTAAAATTTCCTCTCTCATTTCAGTGTTAACAAAGATCAGAAACAAATCAACAAAAACTTTGAAGGAAACATCACAACAAGAAGAGTTCACAGCCAGGATAAAAACATCATCTTCCCCTTTAATCACTCCTTTGTGCCTAGTGAAACCATAATTCATGCAACACACAATAAAATACTCTGACACACTGCATACCAGAACCTCCCTGCAATAATGTGGCTAAATATGTGGGCAGGAGGGCAATGTTTAGTCTTATCTCCTGACTTTAACCTTGGTGTCACTTTTTTAATCTCATTAGATTATTTCCTAAAAACAAAGAGCATATTAGTGCTCACCTGGTAATCTCCTGCTGCAGCTGTGAAACTGAAGGCACGTAAAACACCACTCCAAAATAGACGGTAGGTTCCAATGCATATTTATCCAGCTGCTTCTTGAGAGGCTTTTCCAAATCTACCCAACGGCGCTGATTTTGCTTGTTGTGGTACCAGAGGCTGAAGTAAGTGATCTGGAAAGAGGGAAAGTCACTGAAGGAGGCAGAAACGTACAAGAGAATTTCTATTCTTTTTTTAAAATTATTTTTAATATTTTTTATTTATTTTTGAGAGAGAGAGACAGACAGAGCACAAGCCGGGGAGAGGCAGAGAGAGAGGGAGACACAGAATCCGAAGCAGCTCCAGGCTCTGAGCTGCCAGCACCACTAACATCGGGCTCGAACCCGTGAACCGCAAGATCATGATCTGAGCTAAAGTCAGACACTGAACCGAGCCACCCAGGCTCCCTCTATTCTCCTAATTGCTCTCATCCATGACCTGGGACCAAGTGAGAACAGACTCCTATGGCTTCCCTTCTGAAAAAGGGACACCATAGCAAAACCTGAAGAAAAGAACACCTCTTATAGGTATATATATAGACACACGCAGGAAATAAAGGTGAAGTCAACTACCCTCGCAGACTATTTCTTGAACTATGCACAGAAAAATGCATTCACGGCCTAGACATCAGAATGTAGCAGGTGCTACACAATTTTACAGAGTTTTTAACAAAAAAAACTCGTGCTGAAAAAAATGTTTAGGTTTAAAATTATCAAAATACTAAATTTATCATAATATTTTACAAGTATAATGGGTTATATCTAGAAGAATTCTGACTACATAGTGTTAGTCCAACTTTTCACCACTCTGGAATTTGTCTTCTATAAATAAATTATTTATATAAATATTGTAAATTCTAGAAATATAGATGCAATTGCAACTTTTATTTGCCCCCTAAAGTTTATTAGATACAAATTTAAAGCAATTGTAATGCTCTGGAGGTAAATTGTCTCTCTCTCTCTCTTTCACTCACTCACACACACGCACACACACACGTGCGCGTGCACAAAAAGCTATACCTAAACCAATAAGACAACTTAAGTATATTGCTTGAAGGTTTAAAATTTTTTTTTTCAACGTTTATTTATTTTTGGGACAGAGAGAGACAGAGCATGAACGGGGGAGGAGCAGAGAGAGGGGGAGACACAGAATCGGAAACAGGCTCCAGGCTCTAGGCTCTGAGCCATCAGCCCAGAGCCTGATGCGGGGCTCGAACTCACGGACCGCGAGATCGTGACCTGGCTGAAGTCGGATGCTTAACCGACTGCGCCACCCAGGCGCCCCTATTGCTTGAAGGTTTAAAAAAATGCCCAGATATTAGCATTTAAATCTCACTTGCTTGTGCAATGAAACTGTTCAGGGAAATCAATACCAGCTATGGGCTTGGTCAACCTGAGAGGTTATTAATGCATGTAGGCGTTGAAATGACAGCCTCGGGCCACTACTAACGTTTACCTTAAAATCAGTTTACAGATCAAGGCAACTGGAAAAATGCCCTGCTTTGTTCTAGGCTCTAGAGCAACATGTAGAACAGAACTTTCTATGATGATGTAAATGTTCTATCTCCAATATAGCAGCCATTAGCTGCATGTGAGCTATGGGGCACCTGGAATGTGGTTAGTGCACCAAGAAACTAAATTTTTAATGTTATTTAATTTTAACTGGCTTAAACAGCTGCCAGCATCCAGTGGCACTGTATTGGCAAATACAGCTTTAAAGCAACAATAAAATGAGAAACAATACCACCAGCCTATTTCTTTAACTTGCAATAATCAGTTCAAATTTAAAAAATGAATTTTTAATTTACAGGGAAAAAGAAGAACTATACAAACATGCCCTTGATATTCATTTTATCTTACAATTTGTTACAAGGGAAGGATGTATACCTTTAAAATGAATCTATTGGGGCGCCTGGGTGGCGCAGTCGGTTGGGCGTCCGACTTCAGCCAGGTCACGATCTCGCGGTCCGTGAGTTCGAGCCCCGCATCAGGCTCTGGGCTGATGGCTCAGGGCCTGGAGCCTGTTTCCAATTCTGTGTCTCCCTCTCTCTCTGCCCCTCCCCCGTTCATGCTCTGTCTCTCTCTGTCCCAAAAATAAATAAAAAACGTTGAAAAAAAATTTTAAAAAAATAAAATGAATCTATTAATCAAGTAAACTCAACAAAAGTGAGGAATGTGTCCATTTCCCCTTTATATCAAAACAGCTAGAATAGTGCAGGAATTCAATATATTTTGTTGAAAGAATGCTCTCTTGCTTCTTTGTTGCCACCCAAGCCATCACATATGAATGAAATATCTTGAACATTTACTATGTGCCGGGTTCTGTCCCAAGAACTGTAATAATATCATAGATTGAATCACCACCATTATCTTATGAAGCAGATAATTGTGTGTGTGTGTGTGTGTGTGTGTGTGTGTGTGTGTGTGTGTGTGT